>NW_023340268.1:6582955-6616955 GCF_004916995.1 Morone saxatilis
CAAACCAAGACTCCAGTCTCCAGTCTCGCCAACGCACTGACCAATTACTGTGTGAAGTGGGTGTGAATGTCAGATTGTTGCTTTTTTCTCAAAGTTACAGAAATGGTAGGATGTTCTTAAGCTAACGTACCATCCAACAAGCATTTCTGATGGAGTATAGTGCTGCCTTAAGGCTGTGTTCAGACCAACAATAGCACTGTGTCAAAACTTACTCCTCATCAGTTCCAATGAGACCACCACGTTGGCACACCAGGGTCCGACATAGTAGGCAAGGTAGTCAGGCAAGTTGTTGAACCTGGCTTTCTTTTTTCCACAGAACAATCCAAAGTCAGCTTGCATTACACTTAGTGGGGCTATCAAATAAGCGCACATTGCAAGTAAATTACCTTGTAGCATCAATAGTATAGCATTATGTTACACGAGACATACATCAAGACAGAGGAGCCAATTATTCCTGCTGTGATAACCTTTCAGAGTTGGCTCAAATTAGTAAAAAATTGCAACATACCCACATTTACAAAGCCTCATTTTTTATAACACAGTGCTATCTCAGATTTGGATTTTCACCTTTATTGGACAGTTGACAGCATAACAACAAGAACACAAAGGGAAAGAGAGAGGTATGATATGCAATGAAGGTCCCGGTGGATTACGACCAAGGCGGTTAAATGGTATGCAACTTAACCACTTGATTTTCAATGTTTAAGTCTTATTTATGTAATATTAGGCAGGCTATAAAAAGGCTACGCGACATCAGGGCACTAATTAAGAGCTAGATACATAAGAGTTTGATACAGGCAAACATAAACATGTGACTGAACCATGTGTATGTGCATGTAAATACATATGCACACACACAACAAGTCAAGAGTTGGACCCCATGTCCAGCAACATCAGTGTTTACCCCTGTGGCTGAGGTTGTTCATTTCACTCCTTCCCTCTTGCCTCTGTGCGTCAAGCCTCCTTGATATGCCCTGCCCTGCTCTGCATGCCTGTGCACCCATTCAGAAAACTCATTTCAAATCCATCCCCGGGATCTAGCCCAGGAATAGAATTAGTAGAATAAACATGTTTATTTGAGTCGGTGGAATAGGATTACATCTTTAGTCGAGTTAATCAGGAGTTGCCGCGGTGAAGGAGCATCCTCCTAACCTTACTCAGCGGGAAAAGGGATTAAGATGACAGAAGATGTTGTAAATGTCATAGGAGAGCAGTGTTGTGTAATCATCCCTTGGGTGGACCTACAGCCAACGTTAATGCACCACACTAAAGTGCTGCTGCGTGGAATTTAGAATGAGAGCTAAGCAGAAAATAAAAATAGAAAATAAAAATAGAAAAAAGTATTAGTGGGCACAGAGTTGTCCTCTAGCAATGTCAGCATCATCAACAGACTTCTGTTGATCTCTGCCTTGTACCTGAGAGCGAATCTGTTTAACAAACGTCAGGGGTTTACTCATTACAATTCTATTGTGTCTGTGTCGGGCCTGAGTGCTTCAGCTGGCCCAGTTTGAATCACTGTGTCTGACTGTCAGCTTAGGAGAAAAGAATCCAAGGTAAAGCCAATATCTGGTGCTTTGGTGGATAAACCTAACGGACACTTTGTTTTCAGGCAGAATATGTGGGAATGGACTCGTACAGTTCCACCTGCAAGTAAAACATCAAGAAAGCTGATGCCAAGGCAACAAAACACAACCATAAAGCAATAAATCCAATGTTAAGCATAATGCACGAGTAAGCTTTTATCATTTCTGTTGTTCTCTAGGCTGTATGTTTTCTTTTTTCCATGCTACAGCATCAAAGACGAAGCAGTAGGCTCTTTTGACAGCAGACATTTTGACTTGTTATTGTAGGAAAAGCACAACTGTTACTAATTACATTAACAATAGCTCTGTTCTATTCAAACATACCAGTTGAAAACCATCATTAATTAAGTTATCTACTCCTGTGCTTTTCCTACTGTGACATGTGAAAATGTCTTCTGTGAAAAGGGCCTATTTTATGACATTTTATATACCAAATAATGAGTGACTGGAATAAATCAATTGTGACTGAAGGTGTTACCACACAGTATGCTTAATGCCCCTTTAAGGAATAGTTCTTATTCATCTTCTGAGAATCAGTTGATGAGATACCACTGTCATATTTGTTTAAATATGAGGCTACAGCTAGCAGCCAGTCAGCTCAGCTTAACACAAAGACTAGAAACAGATAATAATAACAATAGCAGTGCTGATGCTCTCCCACAAGGCCAGTATAAATACGTTTAATGTAATTGGTACTTCAGCTGGAAAACATCTTGTAATTTTGAGCAGAACTACATTCTCGAGATTTAAAAAATGTTTGCCAACATAACCACATTCCAGAATATTGAATACAACACAGAGGAGAATATGTTGGGAATTGTAGTTATTTCCATATTCACGTCACACCTGCACTAAGACTTCTCACTCACTGTGTGAAAGTGTCACCTGTAGCCTCAGGGTGCTTTGTGTCACAGCTCAATCAACTCTAGTTGTCAGCCGCTTGCCATTTTTGCACTTGCACATTCTAAAGAATTACCCAAGGAGTGATTATGAAGGGGAAAGGTGTAGATTTTCCGCATTTAGATCTGACAAATATGCAGATGAGTGGAGGATAAATGGGAAAAGAAGTTTAGATTTGTTGTTGTCTCTATTTTATGAAAATTCTCTGCTGCGTCCGACCTCTATTTAGGACTTTCTTTTTTTATGCACTGCAGAATTAACCTGGCTTACAGTTTGGGCCCTTCTCTGTGTCACCTAACAGGGCAGAACAAAATCTACTGTTCGCAGTAGCTTTATCGACCTTCATGAAGTATCAGGCAGATTAAACTCAGCGGAAAAGATAAATATTGTTCCAGTCATTCATCGATCATTTTACTATTGTAAAGCACTTCCAGCTTTTTGTGCGCCTCTCTTCTCTCTCACAAACGACGACCTTTGTGCTTTTTGTGAATATTCTGCATCATTTGGCACCCTGTTGTGTTGAGTGCAGAAACTTGGCGGTGTGTCAGCTCCAGTCCCTGATGACCATGAAGTACTCTGGGCTCAGTTCTGCTGACTGATTGAAGCTGCAGATCTGAGACGGTTTTTGTGTCACTGAATAAGCACAGATGGAGGGAGTCAATGTCAGGTGAAGACAGTCATTATGTGGCATGGTGTAGCAGTGCTGTAAAAGGTGAAACATATAGTTTTAGACCACACTATTAGCCCTATGAGGAAATATTATATGGTGTACAGTTGTGAAGCAAAGTCATTAAAGTAGGAAATTGAATCTAAGAAATACAAGGTCAAGTTGGGATGCAACAATTTGAAATCAAAATCAGAAGTGACAAGTGTCATCCACCACTTACAGCAGTGCTCAATGTGTGTGGTTTAAGGGGTGGTGGCAGAACATTGCAGCAAATTACAACACGACTAATTTTATCAGGCCCTTGAAGAAAAACAATATTAAAGGCTACAGTGATAGCAAATGTTGTACAGTATATTATCCATGATACTGAGGAACATGTAATGGCTCACTAAAACACGTTGAGTGCTCAAATGCGTGACCCAGAGGCAAAAAGTTAACTTAAAAGTTTACTGTGTCGATGGTCAAAGCAAAAACGGGGTTCAGCAACAGACAGGCAGCCAGCACAGGCAACCAGAACAAAAAGGGCAAGGTAGGCAGGCAGGCAAAAGTCCCTAAAGACACGCAAAAGGTCATAACAAGGCAGACCAGGCAGGAACAAGACAGCTGGACTGCTAAAGCTGAATAGCATAATAGAGGATCTGGCAAGGAAAGGAGCAGGCAAATAAAGGCCTAATACAAATTTCTGGCCTTCACTGCACTTTCAGACTCAAGGACTTAATGGGAGTCTTCCAGCGGAGACCAAGAGAGCCTTTTGCTGAAAAATAGTGCCTCAGGGGGACTTTCTGTGGAGCAGAGATTCTGCTTAAGGTGTACAGTACACAAGAGTTTCACAATTTTCGTTTTGCATGCTTTTTTTATTTGTAAATGTATTGTTAAAAAAGCTGAATAATTTGGATTTTACTGTTATAATCTGCAAAGATACACAGGCAAAAGTAGCTTTACTTCCACTTATGATGTGCTGTTGTTTGATGTGAATAGGCCTCATATTAGCGGTGTTAGGGTTAGGGGTCACGCAGCTCATATAAAGGGAAGTTTATATATAAATGTCAAAACTGTAGCATTAAGAACAGTGAGAAATCCACTTTGAGGTCTGAAGTCCTGTTTTATCCGATTCCATCCCTTCATGGTCCGAGCACGTTTGCAAACTTGACTTGACAGAAGTCTGCAAGGGTTCAGTCTGCATGTCCAGAGAGTGGTCACACTCAGACACTACTGCCGGTACGCAGGTGGATGTGGAGGTGATCTTGAGAGGCGAGAATGGCTGAGGGCCACTGAAGGGCATGGAGGAAATAGAAGGCTGTGGACTGACAGCAGAGGAAATGGCTGGCAGTGAAATAACAGAAGTAGCTGTCATTGTGACATAGGATATTGTTTTATCCTCCAAAATTTTCATAGAAAGATAGACATTTATTTTGGAACAATATTTTCACTGTGCCTTAATGTTGATTCTTGTCATATTTATTGACCATAAGTTAGGGTTGGTAATGTTAACATTGCAGCAGTAAAAAGGTGAAAGGTTTCGAAAGACCTATAACATACTGTCTCACTGTTGAGAGCAAGAAACTTTCCACTTCATCTGCAATAGTTATTTTCTGGTCGCCAAATAGATGAAGTTTAATCAAATATTTATAGATGTTACTCAGCTCCAAATTAAAACATCTATTTTTGTCGTCCTTTTACAGTCTGCCTTTGAAGCAGAGCATGTTAACAGCTCTATGCCTGATGCTTCACGGAGAGCCAAAGTGAACCGCAGTTATATTTAGCTCATATGTGTTTGTGCTGTAAAGTGGGTCATTTCACTCTGTCTTTTTCTTTCTGGCTTCGTCTCTCTGACTCATTTTGTCTGTCTTTCTCATTCTCACTTTCTATCTATCCCTACAACTTTTTTCTTTTCATCCTCTCTCACTTCATCTATCTGACTTTTTTTTTTATCCCTCCCTCACTGTCCGCAGCTGAGAAATGTTCAAAGCCGAGCACATCTGCGCCTGCTTGACACCGGACCAACCAATCGTAGCTGATCTAGCCCCGGGGTTGGAAAGGGCAGTCTGTGAAGTTTGAGCACAGTTAACTTTTGATAGGATGTCAGGGTGAATTAAGAGCCCCACAGAGAGTCTAGCTGGCTGGATAACTTGTTACATGACTTCACTTTGATAGTTAGTCATGCAGTCAATCCTCATTGTCTCAACAGTTGATATATGTGAACACAGGCTAACTAATGAGCATAAAATAGTATGCCAAACGTTGTCATTTAAGTGAACACTGCTTGTATGATTCTTATGTTAATTGTTAATGCTGCGTCTCTGTTTCATTGTATTTTAGTCATTCAGTAATTGTGCAGGCTTTTCTTGAATCTCTATTCTGAGTCAGTTTAGTGAGATTTTTGTGTAGGCTTTGTAGGCATTAATGAATGCACTAAAGCCATTAAGCCTAAAGGGAACTTAACAAGAATTTCTCCAGATGCCATATCTTATTAGTAATGGATCATTACATGTATATTACCAGTCTACGCTTATGCAACAGTATTAAATTTAACCCTTGTTTCACCGACTTGATAAGCTTGCAACCAAGACACAGTTTGATAAATAAAAACACAGAAAATGAGCTGAAGACTTATAATTGGTATTTCTCTTTATGCCTTTAAGCCACTAATGAAGCGTGTAGTAGCAACAAATTCGTTCAAATGAATGCTTTTAAATTCAGCAACAGAGCTGACCCACTGAATGTTGTGTTCAGTGAACGTTACCTGAGCTCACCTGTGCCTCTTGAATCAGATTGCGGAGCCGGCTCATGAATTTTAATGTTGCAGATAAAGCCATAAACGGCAGGTCTATTAACAACTTGTGGATCCATCAGGGTAACAGACTCATGCCCTACTTATTTCAGCGTTTGAAACAGAAACACCTAACCCATGTGAGGCTTGAAGTAGAATACCTTGTTGGCTTACATAACCATGTGCTCTCATTCCCCTGAAAGCAGCAACACCAATCTGACACTTAAAATCAGCTTTAAGTAAACTGTAGATTGCTGCAACATGTTGATAGAACGACTCTTCAGTTTTGTTACAGAGCAGGAAGCACTTAAATTTTATATATCCTTTCTCTCTGAGCAGAACATTAAATTGTATTATTTCTGCCTTTTGTGTCTGCAGCTCCACTTCAAATGAGACTTTTCTTCCTCAAAGTCTATTTCTAAGGTGCCACTGAGCAGCACAATTAACTCTCTTTAGGTGTGAATAAAGAGAACAGTGTTAATGTAGTAATTGAAAAAACTAAACTGTAGCAAAAAAATACCTGCATCTGCTCAACAAATCATGTATCTCCAACTAGCATTTGTGACACAAAAAGTTCTAATTAACAAGGTTTAGGACTCGGTATCCTACTTTGTGGAATAAAAAATGTTCTTCTACAAAAAGCATTTTTTTAATAAAGAATAAAGAGTATAAATATGAACAGACATTTCATGCCAGCGTTTGCCACTTTTAACTTATTGCTACGCACATATTTTGACCACTATCAAAATATATTGAGATTTTATACCCAGTCTTAATGATGTGAGTGTTCTGTTGTTAATGGTCCTTGATGGCGTGCTCTTTAGTAAATTAATTATTAGACTCAAAGAAAGACTAAATGAGATTTTTTGTTCTAAAGGAACAAAAAGGAATAAATGAGAAAGATGAGATCACCTATACACATCTCATCTTTTCCTGAAATTTAATTTCACTGAGCAGCGATCTCTTCCTTCAGGCTCCTGTCCAAAAACATCCTTTACTGCAGGCGATGTGCTTCTCTCCTCTCTCTTTCTACCCTTCAAAGATATTCTAATTAGTACTTTTGTAAGCCTGTAACAAGGATCTGACTGTGTCTTCTGACCCCCACTGATGAAGATACTCTTTCCAAGGTCCTCAGGCACACGCTTCTCACACATTCTTTTTTTGTACATTTTTTCTAATTTGGAGATACGGACTAAATTGACACCCCAGCCGGTTAGCGAGATTTGCTCACTTTCCCAGAACAAACTGGGTGAGAATCAGCAATGCATGCAGCGTTAAGACGGCATTTTTGCAGTCTGTGTGTGCATCCTTGTGTGTGTGCACACACAGGGTTGTGTACAAGTATGTGTATTATTGTTGATGCATGCAAATTTGTGTGAGTGTTTGTGAGCTGATTGGAGAGAAAGATGACAGATGGAGGAAGCCGACCAGCTCTGTGAAAAATATGTGCCAATCCACACATCCATTCCTGAACTGCTTAGTTATTTTCAGTGTGGGACTGATTTGTGATTCAGCTCCAAGCCACTGTTAACATATAAAAAGAGTAACAGCTGCGTGGATGACTGAAATGTAATTTTGCGGAGATCCTGCTAGGTTTGGTGCCAGACCACCTCTTCAAATTCCCAAGAGCGTCTTTTGGCACAGTTGGTTTGGGAATTATTGCACCCACATCCGTCCTGTCTGTGCACATGCCTATTAACGGATTTTTTGTTAGCTTCATCTTTTTGCTAAATGTCCTGGAAGCAGTCAAAAGAACAAAGGTCTCATAGCTGCAGTGCAGAGTTGGTACAATCTCCACAGTCATCTGGTCTGGCTTACCCTGGCCTCTATATCTCCAGGCTTTGTTTCTGGGTCATACAGATGATTCTATTCACAAACAATTCCTTCTGCTGCACTTTGAGAGTCAGCCAAAGAGAAAGAGATCACTATAAGCCTGAGCGCCCACACAGAGCAAACTTCACTTTTGATTATGGACCCACTACTGGTTTCACTTTGAACCAGCCCGGGCTGTGAAACACAGGCTCTGAAGTCAGCACAGAAAAATGGCGTTTGGCTTCTCCCATTGCCCCAGTTTGAAACATGCATTGTATTTCAGCAGGGTTATTGCCACGGGTGCACTTTAAGGATAGAGATGTCAGCCCTGATAATATAAATAATTTACATCCCTCTATTAACCCTATTAAGAATTCACTTGGCCAATCAGTCATGTGGCTTACTAAAACCTCACAGTTTATAGCATTCAACCAAGTTACACAACTGATATAGTGAGCACGTCCTCAGGTCCTTAAAATGTCTTAAAGTCCAATGTAATCATATTAAACACTAAACAGTTAATTACTTAAATCTGAACTTATGATATCCTAATATTGACATAATCATTCCATCTTATTTATGTTCCATCAATTATCAATGATTTGCTTAGTGTTCTGGAAAGTAACTAAGTACATTTACTCAGTTATTGTACTTAAATGACCAGTGTGAAGGATTCGGTGGCATCTAACAGTGAAGCTGCAGATTGCAACCAACCAACTGGTCTTCCAAGCGTGTAGGAGAAACTACAGTGACTGTGAAACTGTTTGTGACTGGTCATTCTTGTTCATTATTGGTAACTGTAGAAACATGGCGGTTCAATGCGATAGACTCCTAGACCTGCTGTCTCAGTAGATAAAAACAGCTAATTCTAAAGTAAAAAAAATACAATTCATCCTTTTTTCAGGTAATTATACACTAATGAAAACATGCCTATGAATATTATGTTCCATTTATGTCAATAGATCCTCCTAAATGTTACTCACTGGACCTTTAAGTGCAATTTTGGGGTACTTTACTTGAGTATTTCCATTTTATCTTAGATTATACAACTTCATTCTCTACAGAACTTCGGTCCATATTCTGAGCATTGTAATAATGTAGAGAGTCATGTTTATTATCCATCTGATGTTGTGATGTTAACTCCATATTCACTATTATCTGGTTGAGAGCTATAGCTCAGAAAATTATGATAGCTGGAGCAGTGGTAGCATAAAGGTAAAAGAAGTGGGCATCGGACCGGAATTCACTCCGAACCAAACTGACAGGATAAAAAAAGGGAGCATTGAACATCTCAACAACGCTTTCTTGCCTCAATAAAGGTTTGAAGAACTCTTCCATAGTCAGTAATCTTTGGGTAAGAACTAATGTAGCACGGAGAGTCCTGTTGCTGGTTAAGATGCAGTTTTGGTAACAAAGAAGTAAAAGGTTCAGATCGTCTCTAAATATAGGAGCATGTATTTGTTTAGCAGCACTCATCTGATCATGAGTCACAGTGTAATAATACAAGATAAAAAAGAATTAAGCAGTACTTCCTCATTACATGCTCCACCACACACAGATGTATACACAGTGTTCTTGTCGGGTGGTATTTTTTCAAATTTGACTGGTTGGTAATGGCTCCTTTTTCGAAACCATGTACAGCAATTAGGAGAGACAGAGTTATGTAAGACTAATCCAATTCTTTCTTAATCTTCCGCTCAATAATAGTAATGCATTTGGCTGTGCGGAGATGGTGCTATTCTTTACCACTTCCACGTGCGCTCCATTCATTTTCTCCCCTCATCTCCCCTTGTTTTACTGAATCTCATTGAGAGAAAAAAAAAGGAGCGGGAGAAAGGAGGCAGACATCCTCCCTCATCTATCTCTCTTCCTTCACAATGCTTGCACGGCGCATGTCAGGGAGGAGATAGGGAAGAATGTAATGGTGCTATTTATAGTAACTGTTGCTGTTAAAAAAAAGCATTTCTCTATCTTCTAGCTCTCTATCCATGCACCCTTCCTCCCTTTAAAATATAGAGAGATATGCAACTGTCCTCCCTCTGTGTGCTGTGTTCCTCCACTTCCCTAAGCCCTCTCATCATCTTGTCATCCATCTTTGCTTCTATCCATTTAGTCTGCTCTGTACCATTGTTTAGATGCTTTTAGCAGGGAATGTATAATTCATTTCTCCTCCAGAGTTGTTTCACAGCAGTCATGAATTGAGTCAGGGCGAGGAAGAGAGGGGAAAGAGTGAGCTGGGAGGCAAGGAGAGCAGAATAAAGAAGCAGTGAGAGGGAGCAATGCTTCGTGCTACGCATCTCAAGTTGGCTTTGTTTAAAACATGGCCTGCTCATGTATATTCTCTCTGTGATTTAAATGAGGCATCTCAAAACCTCTGTTTCTTATCAGGGATCAAAACAGAGCAGGTCTGCAGCTCTGCCATGTTTCTGATATCACTTTATAATATTGCTCTGTGTTATCCGTTCGTCCTTCGTTAAACCTGTTAGTCAGTATTCTTCTGCTCTTTGACTCTGGAAAGCAAACTTTTATGGTGTGCTCTTTTTATCAATTCTCTATACTCTTTGCACCTCACAGAGAAAAGTATATTTTTGTACATTGGTGGAAAATCATTCAGATCATTTACTCAAGTAAAAATACCAACACTGTGGATCAAAGGTCCTGCCTTCAACACCTCACTTAAAACTTCAAGTAGAGGTACAGATGTATTATCAACAAAATGTACTTAATGTGTCAAAGTAGAAGTACTAATTCTTCTCCCTGAGGATGATATTAGTATTTATTACATTATAAGATTGTTAATATTGATGCGTCAGGGCCTTAGTATCCTGTTACTGTTGCAGCAGGTCGAAGTGGAGCTAGTTTTACAGTAACTAACTGTACTGATGAGATAAGAAGGCAAATCTTTCTTTGGTGGAGCTGCTAACAAAAATGTGACCCAACCAGATGCTTTTTGTAAGTGGACACAAGCTAAAAAGTTTGGAAACTTCTGTTTTAATCACTAACAATGTATTGTAAATTGTATTTAAGTGTTTCATATGTCTTGATCTGAAAAACAAGTAACCATTTCCCTTTAAAATAAAAATAGTGGAGTAAAAAGTACAATATTTCTATTAGAAGTATGAAGTAACACAAACTAGAAAAGTACATTACTTGAGTAAATGCACTTTCAACCAATGTTCACTTAATATTTTTTTGACATTCTGATGGTGTGTGACTCGCAAAAATTTCAGAAGCATACATTCCTACGTCTCCAATTTCAGTCATCCAAAAGAAACCTGTGCAGAGTTCAGTGCTCTCTGACAGTATGTATAACAAATACTCATGCATCACCAGAATAATCAATGAAAATGTAGCGAAGTGATTTTTAAAATTGGGCCTGAAACATTTTCAATACCACTCTGAGAGGAGGGTGTGATTTAAGGTCATTGGGGGGGATGTTTCTCGGAGAGGTTTGTGTCAAATAAATGTGGTTTGCAGCATATTTGTTCACTGAATCACACAGCATGTTGGGTGATGAGGTGGACAGGACCACCTACAGAAAGCTTTCACACTCCTGTTCATGTGATATGGAATGACAGCACAGATGTTGTTGCTGTTGTTATTGTCTTGTTCCCATCATCCTGGACTGCGTCAGAGTTGTAATTGCTCAGCGACAGTGGCCTGACATAAGTCCCTAATTGGCTGTTTTCCTGGGCTTGCTGAGCCTGCCAGCAAACAGACAGAAATTTTGGTTTGGCTGATATGTGGCTGTCACATTTTTAAACCCAGCCAACACCAAATGGTCCATCAAGGATGTCAAACATTGGTTTATTGTAGCATTTATTATGTATAATCACATTTGCTTCTAACATGTTTAGTGTCACTGTTAGTGTGTCTGAATCTGTGTATTTGTAGATGAGCTTTTCTTGCAGATATCTATTCTGTTTTCAAGTTAATTCCCGCACTCTTTAGACCATTCAGGAAAAGCAAAATGTCTTTGCCTTTGAAAAACGTTGCTCTGACCTTTAATCTGCAGCTGCAGCACAAGCCGGGGCAGACTTCAGGTGTGATGAAAAGGGTCTTTGGCTCCCATTCCATATAAATGAGCCGCCGGTGTTTTTAGAACAAATGGGCAGATTGCATGATTGCATGATGACAAATGGCCTATTTCAGTGACACCTCACAACTCACTGCTGGCTGTCGCTTCTGTGCCTGCTTCACTGGCTGATGAGACTAAAATAGTACCTGAGCCTGACACTTCCTATGAAAAACAAAACTAAACTAAAAATAATCACTTCATGGAGGAAATAGCAAAGTGGTACGATACAAGTTTATAAGAATTCAAGCATTCTGCTGATATGTGAATTTTGTCCTTAATCTCCTGAAAGCTCCAGTCTATACATATTATACTGCCTCCACTGAAACATAATCACCATAACTTGGATGTGGTTTGAGTCAGTGGATTTAAAGCCTGTCTTTATTTTCAAGTCGCCTGCTTTAAATTTGAACTTGCCAGTTTGTCATAACAAGTAAGAGTCTTACATGGATTTATAGCTGTACAGATGTTGATGTCTCATTAAGGCCCACTCACTTTCACTGAATTGATGCTTCTGTCCAGCTGAAGATAAAACCTGCTGTTGCTCAGTTATCTATCTTTGGTTTTGATGGGACAAGGTCGAGAGTTCCATTATACAAGTTAAATATCTGTTAAATCTATGCAAACATACTGTATTTAATCTGTATGTGTGTATTCTGGATTTGATGCAGGTCTGGTGTCCCCGCATGCTAATTCTGGGTTTTGAATAAATATGTGTTGAAAGAAAGTGAGTAAATACTCATGATGATAGTATGCATAATAAATCCACTTCAGTGAGATGTTGGTGGACACCATTTCTGTTGCGCATCAAAATGTGAGACAATGGACGAACAGTAGATAGTGTGAGACAGCTTCATAAATATAACTGATTATGGAAAAGACACATTTGCCACAGGTCACAGTGATAATGGTAAATTGTAGAATGTAGCTAATACAAGTTGCAATAGCAGAAGTAAAGAAAGAAAAGTAATAAAGCCAAACTTACTTAGTAATATTCTCTTGAAAGTTTGCTTACAATAGCCACCAACAGCTACTGGTCAAACCAGACCAGGTAAGGCTAAAGCAGCAAAAGAGTATTGAATTTTGTTTTTTTATTATTTCTTATGAATTCCGCTTTTCATTTGTAACAGGAAGAATGTCAAACTTACATACTGTAGTCTTGCTTCGAGTTTCCAAATGATAAATTGGTAGCAGCCTTTGAAAGTCCCAGTTTAAATTAGTTCATCTCTCAGCACACAGCTTGCATCTTTATTATTATTCGCTGGTGGCATTTGATGGTTAGATTAATTGATTTCTTACCTGCAAAAACAGTGTACTGTATTACAGACTATATTGAGACCTGGCTTCAAAGGCCACTCACACACCATGTTTTATTATCTGCCGCCATCTAGTGGACTTTTTGCAGTAAAGCATTCAGTGTGGGAGGACTTGGGGTGATTCAACATGCTCACAGATGGAAATATCATCAGTAGACTTAGTACCATGAAATTGTAAAACAGTTGGAAATAACCTTGAATAAATAGATCCAGTTAAAATTTATTCGGGATACTGTTAAGCAGATTGTATAGTGCTATTTTGGAAGCAAAAAGTACTGAAAAGCATTAACATGTAAGTCTTTCCATAGTAAAGTACAACTTCAATACATTACTGCTACAACCTAAGTGATTAAATAGAGTGAGTTTTAATTAATTCTGGTTGTATAAATGATATACTTACTACAGGCTAATTTAGTCGTACTATATATATAGTCGTAAATATACTCAAGTCAGTTTTCTGCACTTATCCATGGCTCATCCGTTCATTTATTTTTCCACACAGCTGTTCACTGCAACCTGAGCCAGAATGGCATCGATCACCAGATGTGCCCGGAGGACATGACGTCACAGCTGGAGGAAGAGGAGGACTCGGTGGATGCTGGGGCTGTGCTGCTGGACGACGACAGCCCGAGCTACCAGGATGTCAGCCCCCCAATGTACCAGCGCCGTATGCCGCCACACCGCTCAGTCTCTGAGTCTGAGCTGACACGGGTAAGAGGTGGTCCAGAAGCAACGTTCGCAGAAAAAGTGTTGGCATCTGTTTAATCCAGACAGCATGGGAATCAGCTTTATGCCAGTGCAGTGCTAACTCACCACAAATAATTCATTTGACTTACTGTGTAGACTTCTTCTCAGCTTATTTTATTACAGCACCTTTCAAGTTATTCTGATTTCAGTTTGTAGAAAAAAATATATAATAGCATAGCCCATTCATCCCAGTGTCCTCCTCCTGCAGTGTCTTTTGTGATGCTACCACTTGGGGGTATCAAAGACAGAAAATTTAAAATTTTACACCCAGAGGACTTCAACAGACACTGCCAAACACAGACACACACACACACACACACACACACACCACAATCTTATTGAATTGAATTGAATTGGATATAAAATAAGATGGCATGAAGAAATCAGGTTAAAGTTACAGCATCCTAGAAGTTCAGTGGTGGAAAGTAATCAAGTACATTTACTCAAGTACTGTACATAAGTGCCACTTATTTTTTTGACATTTTACTAGTTACTTTGCATATTCAGATTATTATTACAAAAAAATTATCAGCTGCACTATTGAAGTGATGCTTGCACATTAATCCATTAGTAACTATAATCCAATTGTATGATACAGATTATTATTCTTAAATCATTCTACATAATGATTGCTTTTACTTATGATACATATATCACACGACTTTTGTACTTCTACTCAAGTCAAATTTTCATTAAAAAAAAGAATTTCTGAACTTTTACTTGTAGTGTTTCTACATTGTTGTATTGCTTTTACATAAGTAGATCTCAGTATTTTTTCCACCTAGACAAGTGGGCTTGTAACAGAAATAGTGTCTTGTTGATGATGCATTGCCACAGCACTGATAATTTAGCCTACCACAAACTTCCCAGTTTGTCTTCACTTCAAATAACAGAGTTTTAGTCTGATTTAGAGCGATATAATGTTTGCTATGTGTCTCAGAAACCTCCTCTAGGCTTAAATAATTTGGCACCTGCAATACATACAAGTGTTTTGAAAATGGGATGCAATTTTTAAATTTTTTAGCTTACCATAAATTACAGATAGAGAAAAATTACATGATTTTCTAAATTTTAATTAATGACATAGAGTGTGAGATAGATATGTATGATTTTAAAGCATTAATTTAGTTATTTATTTTGGCTACTCTAGGGCAGCAGAACAAGCTGTAAACAAAACTTGTACATACAGGTATTATCGAGATGAGGGTGATGATGGAGGTTTTTTGGCTAATCTGTTATCATACAGTTGGCCTTGGCCTTTACACATCCAGTGGACATGGAGCAACATTAGCATTCATTTGGAGTCATATTTCTGGCCATTTGACAATTATAAGTCAAATATTTATTCTCTTTTAGCTCTGTGTTGGTCGCTACCAACTCTTGAGGAAAATATATCACTCTTTAGCTGCTAAAATGTCTCCACGGTGTTCACCAGCTAACTTTGTCAGGTTGTCGTTTGCAGCCTACTAGTAATAATCAGCTTTAAAGTGGTGATATTGAATGTTTACTGAAACAGTTAATATTTTGGCTGTAAAAACAAAATCCCATCAGGTCAAATAATATAGTGTGAATTTGTGAAATACTTCCGTTTCTGACCAAATTCCTGCAAAACTATCTCCTATCATCCTCTGTTGTACTTTATGTTTAGTGTTAGTAAACAATGTTAGCATGCTAACATGCTAAATGATGATGGTTAACATGGCAATGCTTCTATCAGCTAGACATCAACATGTTAGCAATGTCATCGTGTGCATGTTTGCACAATGACGCTAGCATTTAGTCAATTACACCTAAACAGAGGAGCTAGCATGGCTGTAGTATGTTTTCACATGAATCACATTGAGACAAGAAATTCATACTGAGGGCCTGTGGTGGTTTCATTGCACATTTACTTAGCACTAAATTGATTGTATTTGTGGTCAAATTATAGTTTGTGTACAAAACCTTCCTTGTACTGTAATTTGACTGCATGGCACACACAAAACAAATCAACCACCCACTTACATAAAATAATCCACTACATCCACCTCTTCAGTACAAACAAAGAATTGACCAGGGAATAAACAAGGAAATAAAAGCTGTTGTTGCAGGCTGTGTTTCAACTCTTCCTCAGTGTTTCTGATAATATATCAAAGGACCCATCATCAGCAATGCAGAATAAATTCCTTACTTCCTCTCCAGAAATAGACCGTGGTTGGGACAGTGGGAGGAGACAGGAGTGATCACTCCCGATGCACACACACTCTCATATTTTCTTTTCTCTGAGAAGAATCTGTGGTAATCAGCTGTCAATCAAAGCAAGTGGAAGCACTTTTGAGTCAGACATAGTCCTCTGTGTAAGCCCTGGATGAGCTTTTGAAATACTAGACAGACAGCCAGTCCTGGGTTCAATTAGTGCGAACACACACACACACACACAGAGAGAGAGACAGGGAGACAGTGGAGATGCTCTGTCCTTTCTGTTTTGTGCTGTAACTGTAAGTTAATATGTGGTAATTCTGTGGTGATGGAAAAAAAAAAACACAGTATCAGTAACATACTATCTATGCTGTGTGTTTTTTGTGGGCATCATCGTGTAATTTTATATCACCATGAAGCAGCAGCTAAATCTGAATTGCATTAGAGACCTGGAGGATGTTTGGCATTAACTGAAATAATTTAACTGACTAAGCTTTCAGACTCAGTGTCTAGATTGCAGTTAAGAATGAGTTATCTCTTTGGGGGAAATTCAATAGGTCAAGTGCATAAAGACTGTAATTACATAAAATGGCAATCTATTCTATGATGCAATACAGCCATGGGCCAGACAGTATTTATTTATACTTTGGGTTTGAGCTTTATTAAGAGCTAGATGGGAGGTTTTGCAGTACTGGAACTATTAACTTCACTGTTAACAGTTAAAGACAACAGCAGTTAGAGCATCTATAAAAAGGAAAATGTGCAAGTCAAATCATACATCAGCTGCTATAATATTGCTTTACAATTACATTAGATAGGATAAATGTATGTATGCTGATGTGCCACCGAGTCCAAGAGGAATTTTTGTCATTTTTTTTGTCTATAAACTTTGTTTTTACATATGTGATTTTGACCATATATGAGGTAAAAAGTGAAGTAGTGTATTTTACTGACTACATCCCTGAGGGTGATAAGATATAACATTTTATATAGTTATATTGTACATTGTACACATATCAAATCATATTTCAGAGGTTGGTTTGTGACAGATAATCTAATTTCTATAAAGTAACATTTGGACAGATTGAGTATTGATAGTACAATATTACAATACCCGAGTTTGATACCTATTTATACATGTTTTTCTACAAAACAGTACGAATAAACCACAGCCAAACTGCCAAAATCTTGTTTTGAATCAGGAACTGAAGAGGTCAAAACCTTAGCAATTGTTTTATAAAAAAATCTTGTGCTGTATGGTGACCCTGATGTAGGCAACAGGCCAAAACACATTGGTCTCACAATAAGAGTATTGAGAGATTGTGTGGATATACTACTGCAGTTTTGACATTTTCAGACTTTTTCCCTTCTCCATGCACCTTGGAAGTAGGTGAAGATGTACCAGAAATACGTACTTTGATGCCAGCTTTCAGTACTTGAAAGTTTTCAATACTCAGTGCTATGCACACATTTTGGTCAGGACCAAAGCAGCATTCAGGTTTGATACCCAGCCCTATATATAATTCAAAATGTTTCCTCGGGTGGTGGGAAACTCAACATCTTGTCAAGATTGTTGACTAAGATAAAGATACTAGGACACCATGTCAAAAAAATGCAGAGGATCGTGTTGTTAGAGGAAAATCAAAGGCGTTAAAGTTAATTCATCTGCCTTTCATGTAGAGCAGAAGTGCATAAAGAGGATAAATGTGAGGACGTAATAAATCCAGACCTCAATACAGTGCATACCTGTAGAAAAGTAATTTCAGTTCAACACATCAGCGGTGTTCATTTTTAAATATTAGGCTGAAGCTGAATCCAGCTCCCTAGCTGGATTTGTAATTGAGCCCAGGCTAAGCCATAGATTAAACATGAGGCATAAAACAGCCATTCAGACTCAGTGGATGGCTGTAACATCCATAGCAAATCAGCTCATCTCAGCCGTGATCAATATCAAGCCCAAGGTGAATATATCTTGTTTAGTGTTAACACACCCTGCAGTGCTTTATGGACCCTGCCGAATCCCAAGGTCAGGCCCCGTGAAGGGGCTTGTGTACTTTCTTTGATGTGCCAGAGTAAAGTTGGCATTGCCTGTTAACAGAGGCTCCTTATGAAGGCTTATTAATTTATCCAGCATAGTGTGTTATTCTCTGTCAGCTCTCTGGACACACACACACACACACACACACACACACACTCACACACATAGACATATCAGTTTCATCCCCATTCCTGTATGTAACAGATTAATTAATACAGGGAATTTTCATCTCCTGCCAGCTCTGGCCGGGAGAAATAGAGCGAGGCAGAGAGAAAGGAGAGTGAGAGAGAGCATGCCAGAGCTGTTAATTAGCTGTGCAGTGGAGATAGGGCCGACGACACAGGGCTCCGTGTCTCAAACAGCCATTCACTCAGTCAACATGACACTAATGGCAGCGACCCTCCTCCTCTCAGCACTTTTCTGTCCAGTCACACTGAAGGAAAAAAAAAAGTTGCTGCAGTGTTTAGTTATGACACTAGAGGGTAGTATGTAACAATGGATCGTACTGGTATAATGCAAGTTCAACATATAGGGATATATCTCAGTCTAATGCAACCTTGCAGTTTCTGTGGTATTCTTAAAAATTTATCACATACATGGGGAAAAAAGTAATCAGGATGGAATTTCTGTACAATGCTTTAATGTATACTGACAAGTAGTCAGAATTTAAAAAGCATATACAGTGCAAGATATGTATGGTATGGTACCATATTTAGAATTTATAAGCAGTATATAAACATTTAATAAATGGCCTATTCACACTGTTGTGTAAAACTTAAGCGCATATAAGTGGTTATTGCTGTAGTTGTCAACAATGTTAAGTTTTAACTTCTCCTGTGAAGGATCCATAACCAGATTCTGATATATAAAGACATAATGAATTAGAATACAACAGTTATATAAAATACATCTCCATAAGAGGAGTTATAATTGTTGAAAATACTATACATGAATAAACATTGGTCCTTTTTTGCATTTAACTTATATGAACAATTTACTATACATTTATAGACTGCTTATAATGCTATAACTGTTCATACTGCTTGTAAATCCCATCTGGGAAATTATGTATAGAACTGCTCAAAAGAGAAAATTGTCTTGATTTTCTCTAATATTTCCCTGTAAAATAAATAGATAACATACAGAGAACTATGTAGAATGACCAAAACAATGTTTTTTTAATTTAAATACTCCCTACCTACCTACCTACCTATACTACCTTATCGTGCTCACCCCTCTTGTCTTGGAAAAGAAAATCTGAAAAGCAATGCTCAAAATATCAGCTTCAGTATCTACTGCCTCATAAAAGATACATTACAACTCTAGTCTCTTTGAAATGGAGCTATCTTTATGTCATATATGTAGGAGCTGAGCTTGTCCCTGTTTTTTCCGATATACTTTGCTGCCTGACGTCTCATATCGCTGTGTTTTTCAAAACCTGATTGAAAAATGAATTTGGATTGCACTGTTTTGAACACAGCCGTGTTTCATGCAACAAACAATATTGCTCCTAATGAAGGCTGCTAGACAGCTGTAATGGTTCTGAACAAAAGTATCAGCTCTTGTGCTGTCAAAGAGCTATTGAATATTTGTTTTGCCCTTGTACACATTTTGCTCAATAAATGAACTCTGCCCACATCTTTTGTCTTGGGAAATATCCAGGGTTGAGGTTTGAATTATTTCTGTGAAGTAAACAAAACTCTGAAAAACTATGAAATCTATTTGACATTATAAGGTCTTTGTGGTCAGTTTAATGCTAAATACAGGAAATTATTGACATAACAATGTCATTATATGTGCTAATTGCTGCTGTAGTCAACATTTTTAATTGAGTGTAAAGCCATTTGACCCTGCAATCAGCCTAACAATCTTGGAGCCAAAATGAAAATCACGACACAAGGGAAACAACTACTGCTGTGCACAACACAACTGCCAAATTCACTCACTCAGTCATCTCTGGAATGCTTTTCAGCGCTTTTAGCATTCCCAGCTCTTTTTGTATTTCCATTTGGTCTCCACAAAAAGGGGGCCATATTGATGCCTCTTTATTAATTTAGCTGAGTACATTCATATTGGATCTTTAAATGCTTATCAGTGTTGGTGTGATTACATGCTTCATTATGTAAGTAATAGTTTTCCACTGTGGTCGTTAATGTGTGGATGTTTATTCCACACTCTGGTTCATGTTCGGGTTGCGCGTTTTCCCCTGAAGGCTTTATTCCCTCGTCTTTTAATTTTTAAGGTTGTCCTTGCTCTGTTGCTAAGGTAACGTGAAGAATACTGGGAGCTGCACTGGGCTTTCAGTTATCAATTAAAGCCAAGGACAGCAACACACTGAATGCATGTTGGCACACATGACAATTGGATGGTTCATGTGGATATTTTTTTTTTCAGTGTTTGATGTTGTCCTGGTGCCTGCTCATGTGAGATTGTGTGTGTGTGTGTGCGGCGCCTGTTCCCAGACGTATTGCAGTTAGAAATAAAGCAGGCTTCTCCTTTCACCCCTGTGCTGTCACTCAAATCTCTAATTGGCCCGGAGTCTCTTGAACACAGCTCTTTGAGCATGATTGTACTCCTGTTTTCTTCTCTCTGCTGTTTTCCCTCCGCCCTTTGGCTGTGTTGGCTGGCTGGCTGGCAGGCAGGAAGGCACCGGCTCACCTATTGTACTGGCCCCGGGAACACAGCTATGGGCTAAATCAGTGCAGAATGTAAAACACAGATGGCCATTGACTCACAAATGGGTTCATGGAAAATGAGAGTGTCTCCTGTGTCAAATTCTGCAGAGTCCACTAGCTTTTTTCTACTCTCTGCCTCATCTGTCAGTCCAGCCACCCTCCACACCTCCTCCCTTCTCTTCTGCTAGTTCTACTATCCCAAACTCAAATGCTTTCAACACACACACTTCTCTCCCTCTTCCTTGCACTCTGTCCCTCACTCTTTCTCCATCCAGGCCTCCCTCTCTCTTTTGTCGCCTCAGGCTCCTAGTCAGGGTTAATTAGCATTGAGTTGAGCTGTGTTTAATGGTTAATGTGGTTTTTCTTCCTGCGATGCCGTTCCCACCCCTCCCTGCAGATTCAGCATCTATCCACACAGGCTGCCAAGCAATCGCATTAAGAGCGGTGGCCTCTCCTACCTGCCTACCTGCTGTCACTTTGCCTACCTTCAGGAGATATAGACCACATGCCAAAACCAGCATGTACATCTCCCCCAATTTCTCTCTCTCCCTGGGATGCTAGATATAGAGTGAGTGGGAAGGAGCTGTGGAAAGAGGAGGATAGAGTGAGGTAGTACCATATAATAAGAAACAGGTGAGAGGGAGAGTGAGATGGGAAAGATGAGAGCTACAGAATGTGGGGAGAGGAAGTGAGAAAGACAATGTGATAGATCTGACAGGGACTGAGCGAGATTGAATACGGGGGAGAGATGAGAGATGGGGTGGGGGTGGGGAGCGAGAAGGCAAAGAAGAGGAAATGCTGCCAGTACCTGTTATTCTGCTTTCTCCGGGTGGAGAAGCGAAGGGCTTCCATTGCTATGCCACACCACACGGCAGCCGGAGAGGAGGCTGAAGTGGAAGGGAGTGGATGTGAAATTTTAATCACCTCTCTCTGTTTGTAATTTTAGTAGCCCCTCAATCAAAATCAAAAGCATTGCCAGCACTTTCAAGAGTGATCCTTTGGCAGACTACTGTGCTGAAGTATTTAAACTAGAGTGGCATCTTGCAACCAGAGTACAGTGCAGTGCAGATATGTGTATGTATGTGCTATTACATGCGATCTAATATAGCCTGTATTAAATGTCATACAGTTGGATTAAAGCTTCACTCTGTCCGCAATGGCTACGACTACATTACTGAAGTTTTTGACCACTGGTGGTGCTGTTGAGCAACACTGTGATTAGCTTGCAAATTTGTTGTCTGTATCTAAAGCTCGACCAGCACATGCTGGAGGCCACACAGTCACACAACAAGTGCGTAATACACTCAGTCAACTTAAAAAAGGCAGTGATGCATAGTGACAGAAACTTGGTGGCATTTAATTTATTTTCTCTTTTTTGCGCATCTTGTAATCTACAAGTTCAAGCTTCTTGAAGGTGAAGACTTGTTTCTTTTCTTTGTTTTATAACATTTTAAACTCAATCTTGTTGTTTTTGGGACTGATGGTAGGACAGAATAACACATTTGAAGTTGTCACCTCAGGCTTTGGAAAATTGTTATGGGCATTTTTTCACTATTTTCTGGTTTCTGATTTTATAGAGAAATGATGAATCGATAAAATAACAACAGCAAAACAGAAAACCAGGAGTGATTCAACACAACATACAATATAAATATAATTGTACACTGTCTGTCCAGCTTTAGACTGTGTATATTTCTTATTATTGAATATTATTTTTACTTTAAATGATTAATACTTAATCAATCCTTGAGGGAAAATGTCACTCAGTTGCCAGTACATATCTAACCAAAGTGTGAAAGTGGTAGTCTATTAAAGAAGGCTATAATAATGCATGTACACAAAAGGGATCAACTAGAACAACAACAGAGGCATAGTTCAGCAAGATTATAAAAAAGTCTTTTACAGCTGCCTCAGTGTATGTGCATAAGCAGTGTAACAGATTCTGAAATGTTTCTGAATTTTAAATGTTTGGTTTGTCTCAGCCAGGATATGTAAAGCTGTCCAAACCAGTTGCCCTGTGGACCCAACAGGACGTGTGCAAATGGCTGAAGAAACATTGTCCCAATCAGCACCAGATCTACAGCGACTCCTTCAAACAGCACGACATCACAGGTACTACTTTACACGCTCTAACCTGAACTGTGATAGTAGAAGATGGTCTCTCATTCATTCATTCTGCAGCGTAACTGTTGTGTATCTTTTTTTTTTCATGCAATTGAAAAACATTTGTGCTGTAGCTGTTGCTAGGTGATTAGTGGTTGAAGGGAAGGTCAAAATCACTCTATGTACCAGGTGCAGTGTTTATCTTGTCAGTGTAGAAGAATTCGTATTTGTGACATTGCTACAGACACTGGGAAGCAGGGAATTGACAAAACAATGTTTTCACATCAAGTTTAGAGTGAAAACTTAGGAGTCACACAGCTCGTCTTTGTTTTGCATTTGTCATCTTGATGAAGCCAGATCCCATTCATAACATCCCAGGTGAGGCCTGCACCCGCTTGTATGCCACCTGCAGCCCTGCCACCCGGCCTACCCGTCTGTCCATCCCTTCCTTCCCACTGTCAGAGTTACCACTGACAACAGTTGCCACGTCAATCATTTCCCTAACGAGGCTCTGTCAAGGTCACCCCGGCGCTAACGATACTCCGGTCCGCATAGTAACAGACGACCGTTAATTGCCATGCACTCTTCCTCTTAGAGCACGACTGATCCCATTAATATGTTTATTTGTTGCTGTCGAGGACCTCCTCGACTCAGTGACTGGCTGGCAGGATAAATGGCTCTGCGGCCATGATGAGTGGCGTAATGACTCATGCTCCCGTTTTACCCTTTGATGCATTTTGACTGTTACTTGTTTGCATGGTGGGATTTAGCATCCTTTGTTTAATGGTCTGAAAATATGAATCTTACTGCTTTGCGGTTCAAGTTGCACATATATCTCATGAGCAACGTTGAGGTCCAGGAGATAACCCACAGTCCATTGCATGCTTGTTGAACCGCTGCAACATTTTGGATACATCTTCAAGTAGAAGCATTTTGGAAAATGTCATTTTCTTTTTATTCAAGGTACAACAAAAACATAGCTGCAATGACTAATCACTTGTGAAACACAAGTTGTTTTGTTTAGTTTATTAATTTGGATATTGCATGCAACACAGTAATAATTCAGATTAGAAGACACAACATAAAAAGGACTTACAGACCCTCCCACTGAAAACACTCCTGTTATCACATCCGTGCAGTTTTATTACATAAAAGAGAAATCATGTCAAGTGCAGTCATCCAGTCATTCAGTTGGTATAAATTTCTCATGAGGTCCATATCTAATTAAGTGTTCCTGCAATGCTTGAAGCATTCAGTTATAACCTGTAAATAAATTATATCTTTTCTGCATTAGTCTTTCAGTGATTAAAATATTAGATCTTAGCTTCCTAATGGTGTATTAACTGAATGACCTGTGTTTGTTATTAGGCTATAATGATTTTCACAGTATCAAACGAGAAGAAAGGGTTAACCAAATATGCATGCATACTCATACGCATACAGTGTGCACACACGCTTTCCTACTGGCACAAATAGGAGATAATGACATGCGCAAAACCTGCAAGTAATTCAGTTTGTCTTCACATTGAGCATTAATTAACAGAACCCAATTAAAACAGGCCAAGCCACACCAATTGGGCTCACAAGGCAATTTGCATCCCAATCAATCTTTGAAATATTATGCAGATATTTTTTCTGTCCTACACCCTATTAGAATAAACAAGGGGGAAACAAATGATGAATGGAATATTGTTGTGGAAAACAATCATGCGTAGACAAACAAACAGTGAGTATGAATACATTTATAAGTGCATGCAAGCGTGCGTCTGAGAATATCTATTTGTTCAGTGTGCTTGTCATAGACTAGCTCTGACCCTTGAAGACTTGCGATGTGTGTGTGTGTGTTCGTGTGTGTATCTGCATGAATAGGCCGGATTTTTGGTTTTCAGAACATTGGATTCTCCAGACCGTAGCGTTTCTTTACTGTATTTTCTGTCCAATCCATCCATAACAGAACACTCAACCCTCTTTTCGGCTGCCAGCGGTACTCAATCTCACTTGTCTTGGCAATGTAGTCATCCCTTCATAAAGTAGCAAATCAATAAACGGTCTCTATTCCAGATCATAATTCAAACAGGCATTTGTGTCCTCCCTCCTTTGACATAAAACAGCGGCGAGGGAAATGCATTTTACTGCGTACCAGGGGCTGGTGCAACATTTTTAACGTCGAATGACTTCAGTATGCAGCAGCTGCCTCCCTGCTAGGCTCCTGTAACCTCAGCCAAAGAAATCAATGTTGCCCGCCCTCCCTGCAGCCTATACTGCCAAGAAACCCTTTCCCTCCCTCAATCTTCACCTCCCACCCCCAACAGAGACAGCTCCGAATTTGACTTTAACACCCAGCTGCCATTAAAAATGCATTAAAGCATATTACGGCATAATTAGATATTAGTCCTTAATCCGTTGTAATTACAAGGACGAAGCTCTTTTGGGTGGGAGAGTAGCTTGGCACGATAAATTAGTTAAACATACAATTTCCGATACCTTAGATGTAATCAGCGCACAAGGTGTGATGACATAGGTAATCAAAAGCAAGAGGGTGGAAGAGAGGGAAAAAAGTGTGAGTCACTATTAAGTTATATTTTCTGTCAGAGCAGACCATTACATCACACTGTGGAAATTCAGAGCCTCTCTAAAGGCATACAAAGACAGAATTAGATGCAGCTGTAGAGACAGGCTGCAGGGGCGGGTTTAGAAACTTCTGAATGGGTAAAATTAGTAAAAATGTGTTAAGACTCACATTTCAAGCTTTGGTTCTTGGCAACAACAAGCTGTACATTATTAATAGTTACATTGTTCTTTCATTATTCAGTGTCATAAATGAATGCCAAATTATTAACTTTAATATGAAATAATATCAATAAATAGTTGCTATTTGTAACTTGAAACAGCCCACAACCACAGACAGATTATGTCCCTGGACAAAGCCCGCCACCCCTCCTATATAGGAGCAAAAGACCCAGACTGAGAGACACAAAACCACATTTGAACAAATTCTGTAGATTTGAGAAAAATAGAAACAGCAGTGCAGTGCAATGGGACCTACAGAATACTACTCCTATCATCCATCGGTTAGACTGTTTTTCCTCACACAGGAATACTCCAGATAAATGAATAACAGTCCTCATAATATCCATTGATATATGGTGTCATAAGACCTTACTCTGAATAATTAATAGGCTGTAATATTAGTGGCTTAATGAAGGGTGGCCTGTATCCAGCAGCTCACACTATACCACTTCAGTTCTCTTAAAGGTCTGTTTCAACCCCCTCCGCTTTGGCGGATCCATCTTCTCTCCACTTTGAAAATAACATCAGCCTGTGACGCTTTGGCCGCGATCTCTTAATCCACTGGAAGGTCTCACACTGGGTACAAAATGTATTTTTGATGAGCCGCAGAAAAGGGATGAAAGGTGACAAACGCTATTTTAAAACCAGACGAGGACACGCAGCAACAGGCCTAAACAGGACTTGAGTGATGAGACAATGAATTCTGCAGGCACCACAGACTGCTGTCATAAAAGTGCTGCTGTGTAATAGGGGAACAGGCACATAGTGAATGAGTCAAAGGCACTAACATGGCTGCATATCAACTCTCGAGCCACAAAACAGCTCCACTGGTGGCCATTGTTTTGTGTAATTTCCAAACAAGAAACTCAAACAGCTCGCTGCTGATGAGCTGTTTGGGGGACAATTTGATCCACAGACAGAAGGAATCGTGGTTAATGATGCCATTGGCAAGATGATTATATAGCAATGTGTAATATAAAATTAGTTACTGTTCTGCCAATTGCATGTTTTGAAAATGTCATCCTTGCTTTTCCATATGGAGAGTTTGGGAATTAATCTTCAGAGACTGTGGGTGACACAGATAAATAAAGAAAGTGTAGTTTGGCTCATTATACACTATTAGTTTCACTGGTACTGTGTAATGCTGATGATGATGAACAAACGAATATACTATATTCTTCTCTTTATGTTATTCCCTTTCTCTCAACTACTGGCTGCCTTTGTAACCACATAAAGGAGGAAGAAAAGTCTTGACCTGCCAGAAAAAGAGAAAAATGGACTCTTGATATTCAAGCCATTACAGTCCCCATTGAGCCTGTTATTATGATCATACCAAGAAAAGTAGAGATTTAGTCAAAGACAACCCATCCCATCACCTCTATGTGGTCATGGACAGCCTCAATCACAGTAATCTTCTCACACTGTGCTGAATGCATCGCACTTCACCAGTACGATTCAGCAGTGGCACTCCAGCTAAGAAAAGGCTAAGACCAGGCAATGTCTCAGTGGAGTTTGTAGGCATGTGTGGAGTTTATTTTGCAGTTTTAACACACTGGTGCTGTTGCTGCTCATTACCACACAGGCCCAGTAAATAAAGTTGGGTGTATATTTCAAAACGGAGAAGGACATGACAATTATCTGTGTCCAAATTACATTCAGAGCTCTAGCTGTATGTGTTTTAATTTCAAACTGGAAATGATGGACTTTTAGCAGGCAGGGAGGGTATGGATTTCATTATGGGAAACTTTATGGAATTGTTGCTCTGGGGTTTTTGGAACTTTATCCATACAAGGGACTAAAAGTCAAGATACTTTTTGCTTTTTAAAACAGATAATGATTATGATATGGCAAATGTATGCCAAATCATAAACAGTCAAACTGATGTTCATAGAAATGAACTGTGTTCCACTACAGACAAAACCTAATAACTCTATTTGTTATTTTTAAATTACAGCTTGCCTGGAAATGTGTAAGACAAGGTGTGTTGATTTGTATACACCATTCACACATAGAGGCAATTGAAAGTGTTTTACATAAGGCAAAGAAATGCATTAGACCATTAAAAACCAATTAAAATAAAATAAAAAGAGATACATAAAATACAGTTAGAGCGCAGTAATGAGAGGCCCCAAATTCAATAAAGGCTTTGAAAGTGCAGAAGAGAATCCCATCAATCAAATGCACAGGAGAACAGCAGAGTTTTTAACAATAACATGATAGCATCCCAATGTACTTCTTAAGAAAACTGATAAAAGATAATATTGAATACTTGTTTCATTAGAGAGGGCCAAGTGCACAAAGTCTGTGGCACACAACAAGTGGTCGCATTAATTCTTTATGATCTCCCTTACCTATGACAGGATGTTAGCTCTCTGAAATAACAGCCAGCAGTCCTTCCGTAATGACCACAGAAAATCAGACTGGTCTGTTTGACTCAGGACAGCTAGTTAGCTCACAGTGAACCTCACAGTGATTTCAGCAATTTATACCGACTCCACAACGATAGAGTCCCAGTGAGCTGTCTTCAGGTTGTTAGCTGTGGCTAACCAACAGAGGTGCCGTATAATGATCAGCAAACTGAAATAGATCAGTAGTGGTGAAATCAGCATGATGCTACTGCTGCTGTGACAAGTGGAGATCGAGGCGGCTTATTATCCGTGTGTGGGTGGGTATTTGTGTGTGTCTCTCCCTCTCTGGCTGGCTGGACTAGTTTCATTACTTAGACTGAACCCTGTCCTCTCCTGGATCGTAACTGTCCTCCTCTCGTACAGTCAGGAATAGCATTAGCATTGGATCACAGGTGCTTAGTGGCTGCAGTAGACTTTTAGCTGCAGGGCTACAAACAACTCTGTTACTGAGACAATCAGTCACCATTTACTTTAAGGACTTCAAGCGGCGCCACATCACAGCGAACACCAGTAAAGAATCTGCCTAGTGTTGCTACAGTGTATGTTTTGAAAAGCTGCTATCCGACTTTTATTCTTAGGGGAGGGATCCTATCGCATATGGCTGCAAAAAGTATACTTACAACCCAGCGTGCAACACTCACATCACTGTGCTTGACAGAGTGTAGTGCAGGTTTGGAGTGCAGTATGCCAGATGCAGCTCAGTGACATTTATCCCCAGAGGACACACATATGGGCACACAGCTGCGCGGGAGATTTGAGAAATATGTGTGACTGGAAGATTTACCTGAGGAGAGGTAGTCATAGAATACATTCTTGCACCGTATCACACAGCTGCCAAAAGATGTCTGGGCTGAAAAATGGGATTTTTTTTTTTTTAAGTTAGACGGAGAGGAGGGTTAATTTTTTGTTGCCTTTGAGCTCCTGTCTTCAACCATGGCTGCCCCACACACAACCACAATTAACGTGGCATTTTAGCTCCATGGGCAAAATGAAGTGGACTCCTGCAGGATCAGTGTTGTGTGCATATGCATGTGACCAATATGGCAATATTTCCCAGTTTGCACATGCTTATATGTGTGTGTTTTTGTGTGAGTGTGTGTGTGTGTACAGATACACTTTAAGCTCCCATTCATCAAAGCCGTGGTTGACGTGCCGGGCTATAGCTGTAGATTAATCTGCTTCAGCCCAACACTGCTGCTCACCAACCACTCATTAATCTAATTCCCAGGGACAATGTGTTTGTGTGTGTACTCACATCAGCGTGTTTCTGTAAAGTATGTGTGTACCATATTTGGTTTGTGTGTAAAAATACATTCAGTACAATATAGCCCATCATATATATCTTTTTACTTACAATATAGCTCTTGTCTAATAAAATACAGACTCTTGGCTATAAATCAGAGAGAGATGTGCTACAGGTAACCGCCAGAATCGAGGAAATAGGTGAAGGAGAGAAATATTCAGAGTTCAGTGAAAGCACAAGCAGCTCATCTTCCTGGGAGTTTGAATTCACTAACCTCCTTATAGAAAGGAGGGGAAGGAATAATTTACCTCATTCCAGGGGGGGTGGGCAAAAAAAGTATGGTAGTCATTAAGACGGTATCTGAAGGGTAGGTACTGTGTTTTTATGCACATTTTCAGTTCATACATAAAATTAAAAAAGAGTCTGAAATGGAGAAGATGACACATTGCAAAAAAGATGCTGATGGAAACAGATTTTGCAGAACCTGCTTCTTCTACTGTAGAAAAGGATGCAGCTCATTCTGTCACTCAGTTACCACCAATCCACCAGAAACCCGCCACAGTAGAGAATAAAAAGAGCAGGGTTTTCAGGGGTGTACATAATTGCAATATGCCCAGTTTGAGTCCCCTCTTTATCACCATAGTGCCTGATTAAAAACGCTACAGGGTATATATGGATCAGAGGCTACAAATTAATTCATTTAATGTTTTAGCAGCAATAAAGCACCGTAATGTATCAGAGGGGCAAATTGAAGTACAGACTGCAGTCAATAATAAATGCTAAAAATACAGCACCTGGTAACTGCTGTGGATGCATTTTTGTTGAAAAAGCTGAAAGCTGCTGGAATAAGAGACCTGTTCTGATCTGTTTCTGCCACATCTGGAAAACCTCTGTCCTGATGGAAACTAAAAAAATATTTAAATCCCTGTATAGAGCATCCAATAAGTTTCCTTAAAAAGCTTTGGTTTTCCTTTTTACAAATAAAGTCAGAGTTGGAATCAAAGGTAAGCTTCCAAGATGGGTCTCAAATATTTATACTGCTGTACTGCAGTCACAGGCTCCAGTGTGCGAACTCTACCACGGCTTTCGGGAAAGCTCACTTTTTCTTAGGGGGGGGGGCTTGACTGATTGACTCACAGTTTGCTGACTTCAAAACAGAGAAATCACATCTGCTTCCCAAAGTTGAGAGCTTCTGTGAATCATCAATCATTAGATCTTTTCAATCTAAAAACTTAACTTACATTAGACCAAACTCCATTTGAAAATCTAGCATTTTAATACTATGCATGCTGACAATCACATCTGCTTCCTAAAGTTGAGAGCTTCTAAAACGAATGGCAGAAATAGCATGTGCGCAATATTTAAGAGACCCCCCAAAATTTCACAAGTCATGTTTTCAGGAGCTCATGTCTTATTAAGAGGAGCCAAGCTCCCTCTGGCTCCCCTGTAGTTCGCACCCTGACAGGCTCCCCTTTAATGATAGAAGGAGCAAGAGAATGTAACCTTGTCACGTACTGGTGAACTATTCACAATATAGTTTGATGATGAACACATCTTATGTTGCCCAAATCTGAAAAATGTGTTAAAAAATGCAAAGCATTTCTATGGAAAAAGTGGTTGTGAGAATTCAGGTGTCTTAGAAGAGAGAGAAATTTGAATCCAATCAATAAAAGAAGCTACAGGTAAAGTACAACTGAGTAAAAAAAACGTCTTTGTTGCTTTCAAAGACAGAAGATATATACGTATATGTTCTGAACTAGATGCTTCTGCTGTTGAGCGAGGAGCGGACAACGGTGTTGCAGTGTGTAAAATATGTTTTAGGTCGGGAGTTAATGATTTTCTGCCATGTCTTCTCTTTGCCATCGTCTTTTTGTGTTGCCCTGCCAAATGAACTGAAGCCATGTGTTACAATTTAGTAGAATTAACCATGCAGCACAGTGCCAAGCTGACATAATATTTTGTTTGTACCACTACACAGCCCAGTCGTTTTGTCATTTTTTCTCATCACCGCTATAGTTGTGATGCCTTTTATAGCTGATTCACTATTTTTCTATCACTTGTAGAAATTAAACTTTTCTTCAAGCATCCCTTCCTCTCTTACCTCATTTATTTCCTCTTGACCAATTTCCTCTTCTGTCCTCCTCCTCGTCCTCCTCCTCCTCCACCTCCACCTCCTCCTCCCCCTCTCCTCATGGCCATGCTACACTGCTCTGTGTATTAATTGTGGTTTGAAAAATTCCCAGCTGAGGCTTGGTGGGATTGTCGAAGCCAATGGCTCAGAACTGCAGGGCGAAAGAGTGAAAGCTTGGACTCCTTTCAGAAGCTGTTCCACCCTGCTGATACTGCCTCGCCGGCCGGAAGGGGCACCGCGTTGGCACCTACCGCCGAGAACTGGCAGTTTGTTCGGAGTCATCAGCGAGCCTCTCATATTCTAGGCATCCGCAGTACTCCACCTGCCCACTTTAATACACTTCTCGTTTTAAGCTGTTGGAGGATATCAGGACTGATGTATTAAAACATCCACGGGAAAACTTATTTAGTGAATTAAACATTGCTTTTAATGACCAATTCTGAATCATAACTGGAAGGTTTTATTAACCCTAATGTCCTGTTTGGAGTCCTGGAGCCCTATTTAATAGCTCAAAAATAAATGTAACATTGTTTTATCACCTCTCTACTTCACAATGTCAACTTATTTTATAAGAATTGCTTATGAATTTTGCTGGCTAACATAGCTTAGCATAAATATTAGAAAGAGGAAACTTTTAGCCTGCTTCTGTCCAAAGGTATCACCTGTAAAGTTCACAAATTAACATCAATCTGTTAAAAATAAAATGTCAAAATGGACCAGTAACTTCCAGAAGTATCCACTGGTTGCCTGGCAACTGGTCCTGGTTAAGTAGTGAGCTTTAGAGGTGCTGGTAGGTGGATTTTGTTATTTTTGGAGAGAACCAGGTTAGCTGTTTCCCTCTATTTACAGTCTTAAAGCTAAGCTAAGCTAGCCAGCTGCTAGCTTCACCTACTGGCATGAAAGTGGTATCCGTCTTCTCAATTAACTCTTGGCAAGAAACTGACTAAGCATAGTCCCAAAATGTCGAACATCTTCTTTAAATACAATAGATTTTCATGCAATCTATATCTGTTATTGATGTTGATAGTATTTCTTACACAGGACTATGCAAAGTCAATTTAAATTTACATTATTGGAGGTTCAGCACAGTTTATGATTTCCTTATTTGGTGTAGTGACAATGCTTCATAGCCATTTTTGTACTTTTTCAATTTTATCAAGCTCAGGTTCTGGCGAAGGGAAAGGTTATCACTCAAATACTCTTTTACATGTTTGGGTAGCAGTGGCGTCTGTGGAACACCAAACAATGCAGAAGTAAAGCCATTGTCAACAAAACACAAGAGTTAAAGGATGCCTCAATAAATAATCTTTGTAATACAAAGATTAGCGATGCTGTGTGAACCATTTGTTTATCTCCTGGTCAGTAAGCTGTCTTGTATCTCTTGTATCTGCTGTTATTTAAGATAAGACATTAGTGAAGCATAGAAAAAGTGAACCTCTGTTGCCATGCCGATCTATCTTTGGTTACAAGATGAGGTGCCAAGTGATGGTTGGTCAATATTTATAGACTCATAACAGCATGCTTTATGTGCAATCGGTTTTTCTTCTGTCAATTTCTACATCTCCCTTTTCTCCCCAACTTTCCGCCCTCCATCCTGTCTTTGATTCATCAGTCCATTTTCTCTTTCCATCTCACCAATCTTTGTCTTTTCTATCATCCCATTTAATATGCTTCTCTCACTTCTGAGCCTTTATGACACTACTTAGCTCCCCGGTGTTTATGTAATGGGTACTTTCAGTGCCATTTTGCGATGAAGCATCTTAACTATGTTTGGCATTTTACCCCCATCTGGCCTTAGCGCCGAGCAAAGAGCTTCTTTTGTTAAGGCAGGAGAAAATTGGCCTAACACAGTCAACGTTACACCACTAACACTTAAGGGTACTTAGCTTTCCCAACTACTCCCTTCTGTGCTGTGGTAACAAAGTGGTAGCGTGGGGCTCTGCATGCCCTAATGATCTACAATAGATCGTCCAAACAAGTTAAGAGACACAAAATTATAAAGTCTGCTTCTCTCTGTTGTCATTTTTGAAATGGGGCATTGAATAAGGGTACAAATTTAAAATTCTATTTCAATTTTGCATCAGTCATGAATGTAGCTTTATATTTGTTGACTTCAATGATCTGATCTGACAAAAATATAGGAGAAGGAAAATGAATGTGAGAGATTAACTTCCATGAGCCTATCAGGACTGATCTCTCCCCTGGGTGTCAACCAATCAGAGCCAGTTTCTTGCCCAGACAGTCTTCAGGGCAAAAGAGCTTGGGGTCCAACCTAATGCCTAGTAATTATCCTGAATTATCATCCTATCTGCTTACCACCCCACATGTTACAAAGGCACTCATAACAAGCATTAATAATTACACCATACTCCCGTTTTACCAGCAGCCCAAATCTCCCTCATAGAAACTGATTGGGTGATTAAATTATGGATTTTATACAAGGATTTGCAATTAAGGAAGGAGCTGTGAAGGATTCTTGCTCAAGGGATGTACAGTACTGATATTTATGTAAAGCGTGTTATGTGTTTTAGAAGAATATGCTTCTCTCTCTTTCTGCACTCATT
>NW_023340268.1:6617105-6618081 GCF_004916995.1 Morone saxatilis
AAAGCAAATTTCAGGCTGATTGACGTTCACATAATAGGCAATGGCTCTCATAAAAACAATTAGTTTTTATGTCAGAAACAGTGTTACAACCTTGAACAGCTCTCTGTTATCAACACTGCACAATTTATGTGGCTGTAATTTTCTGACCATGTTTGTGATTGTTTCCTTTCTCTGTTCTTCCCCTGACATAAATGCTTTAACTGTACCCTTTGTGTCTCCAGCTGTGCCTATTGAATTCCCTCTGGCTTCCCACTCATTCTGGCCCTCAACTTTCAGCCTTGTTTCTTTTTCTATTTAGGGCGGGCTCTGATGAGGTTGACAGACAGAAAGCTGGAAAGAATGGGGATCATGCAGGAAGCCCAGAGGCAGCACATCCTGCAGCAGGTCCTGCAGCTTCGTGTCCGAGAGGAAGTCAGGACCCTTCAACTTCTCACACAAGGTAGACTTTTCAGAACACATTTTAACCCTTTAATACCCATAAAATATGTAAAACAATATATAAACAGTATGAAATCTCATTCAGCATATAATTCACTCACACAAGCTTGACATTACATGTTATTAGAGCACATGCTGTATCTGTTTCTCTCCTGGGTAAAGATTATTCACAAGTAGAATGACATCTGAAATTCTGATGAATATTCAAATCCTTTACTGTGCAGCATTAATGTGCATGCCATCTGTAGTCATGGCAATCACTGCATGTTTTAAAGCTGGCAGGAAGTGATGAATCAAAAATTATTATGCAACTACAAGACTCATGCACACATTTTTGGGCATTTTGGTCAGGCCCAGAGACACAGTAGGATTTAAAATGCTGAAATTTCACAGTGAAATCAATTCATTACAAAGGAATTACAGTGATCAGAGTATCCGCTCAAGACAATCAATCTGCATGAATGTTACCTGTGGAGTTAAACTTTGACAAGTGAATTTGTGAGCCGGATTAGATGAAGCTATTGTAGCTTATTAGCTG
>NW_023340268.1:6618183-6619278 GCF_004916995.1 Morone saxatilis
ATGGTACAAATACGTCTTTTGAATGATCCTGTTAGCAACCAAGCTAAACTAACAAGCTGACGAGTGTGCTAACTGACAGTTAGATAGCTTGTTAGCTCATAGAGCTTTATTATCCTATTGAATGAAATGGTGTGCAATGGTGACCAAAATGCCAGGGGGACATAGAACAGGCAAGAAAAAATAGAGGGAAGCTATAGGAGGTTTTATGACCGACAAGCGCTAGCCCACTTAGGCCAGTTAGCCTATTTAGTTTGCCAGTTATAGCAGCTCACCAACTAGCCATCGGATCATTCACCATGTCACCATCTGGCTCCAACTATTCTAGCAAAACATTGCACCATAGACCTACTAGAGGTCAAAAACTGCACCTCTTTAAGATCAGCAACTTTATTTTTTTGTACAGGTTGGGTGAAGTGATAACTTCACATTCCAGGATAACTGCAGAGTCTAAAGTCCTACCTACTGAATGCAAGACACTCACGTCAACAATATGTGTAGGTGCTACTTCACTCCAACGCAAGCATGAGGATAATCAGTGCTGGCATGCTGACAGAAGAACAAATACCTTCACAATTTTGCAAGCCACATATTGAGACAAAAAAAAAAGAAAGAAAGAAAACGCAGTCAGTTTAATTGTAAGCAGAAATAAACGGTTTAGCATGTGTGGGAGAAAGCATTTGCACTGAAATAGTGAATAGAGTTCTGAATTCAGAATGCATTCTTAAGAAATTATGTTCCAAAAAAATTAGCTTAGAAAGTATTACTGATTTAGTGTTGAAACCCTATCTAATAAAGTAAGTAATTGATAATTATCTTAACTGTTACACTTGGGAGATATTCAACAGAGAATCACAGATGGGTTTAGATTATGATTTGTAACTATTGGTAGCTCAAGAATATTTTATTAGAAACAACTATAATATATCAAATAAAAGTAAAATATTTCCAGAATATGAAGAATTTGTTGCATAACTTATCATCAAAGTTATACAAAATAATTTTACTATATTTTAGAAATGTATTTCCAATTTTATTTAACCTTTGTTTAGCCAGGGAAAACCCACTGAGACCGAGATCACATTTTTGATGGTGCCC
>NW_023340268.1:6619320-6619503 GCF_004916995.1 Morone saxatilis
TATTATTATTATTATTATAGTAGTGCATTAATTTTATTAATGCATTAACATGTAAGCATACCTATGTATTTGGTCAGAGTGGAGCTTTAACTTCTTTATGTTCCTGAGTATCTTAATCAGATGCACCATTTAGATAGTGATCATATGTTTGGTATTTTTAATCTTAATTTGAAAAGTTACTAG
>NW_023340268.1:6619603-6619851 GCF_004916995.1 Morone saxatilis
TGATTATATGAGAAGCAACAGCCCATCCGGATCAAAATAGCAGGAAGTAGCCTATTGGTAGAGCGTACCTGGGTCTTGGGGAAAAGGATAAAGGGGCAGAAAAGACTAATTTGGAGAATGTAGGGAATGTGGAATTGAAAGAGAGAAGACGTGGAAGAGGAGTCTTTTTTGTTTTTCTTTGAGAAAATTAGATGTACATGTTGTTTTGCATGACATGAATAATGTATGACCCCCTAAGAATCATCACA
>NW_023340268.1:6619876-6620474 GCF_004916995.1 Morone saxatilis
AAAGTAATAACAAATACCTAATAGATTCTATATTGTTTCTTGCCTCATAATAATCATTGTTTGGAGTTTTTACCAGCTGTATCATGGTGCATCAAGTATTGCATGTGATGGAACGGTGAGAACCGAACAGTGAGAAAAGGAGGAGAAGAAAACAGAAGTATTTTAAGTCTCCTAAGCTGTCACTTCTGGAGATGCTTTTGGCAGGGAGGGAGAAATTGGAAGGAGAAGAGATGGTGGAGTATTTCTAGGCCCAAGGCGTGCTTCCTCGAGCTGTTCCTAGAGGAAAATACAGCTGTAACCAGTAAGAAGTTGAGCCAGAGAGAGAGAGATGAAGTGAGAAGGTGGTGGTGAGTGGTGATGAGTGATTAAGAGAGAGAATGAAGGGAGAATGGTGAGAGAGTGGGAGAGAAGGGTGACAGTAGGTGACAAGAAGGTATGAGAAAGAAAAGAAGAGAGAGAGAGGCGGTGAGAAGATAGAGAAAAGGGAAATTGAGGAGTGTGAGAAAGAGAGGAGGTGAGAAAAGGAAACCCTCCTCCCTCTGAGATCTAATGGAAGATAAACACATCTATAGCTATGAAATATCTATATATAAATTCT
>NW_023340268.1:6620587-6627150 GCF_004916995.1 Morone saxatilis
GGGGGGGGGGGGATTTATTCCAAGTACAAAACATTGCCAAACTCACCAATATGCTGCTCTGACTTTCCTTTGTTAACAAAAATTTTTTTTCATTCATTAATTTTTTCCAGTCACCTCTATTTTTTATTATTTGCTGTTAAGCTATCGTCATTTAAGCGCAATCTTGCAGATGTTTTCACATTTAAAACACTACCAGGCTTTTATGCCATTTGATCTTGTGGGAGGCTTCAAATGTAAAACAACTTCTGTTTAGTTTTATGGAGAGTGGTAAGTGGAAAGTATAAGTCGAATTAACTGGTGTTAAAATACTATCTCTGTTAAAAAAAGAGAATCTGTGGGCAGCCAAGTGATTCATATGATGGGGGTATGTTGTTATACTTGTGGTGTTGTGGAAATGCATATAATTCTAAATTTGTCAAGACAGCAGGTAACATTAGCTTGCTTCCAGACTGTGTATAATGTTTTGCTCATTGACAGCTATATCCATGTCGAAGAAACAATCAATCAGAGCTTTATAGACAGGATTAAGAATGATGATGTTTATTTAAAGTCGTCCTTTATAGTTGGATAGCTATGTAGCTGCATCCATAAAGAATAGCAATAGAAAGTTGACTGTTTCTTTGATTTTCTGCCTAAAGTGACGTTGGCAGGACAGATATGTCATTCACTACTGATTGGTTAGGGCAAAACAAAACAAAATGGGCCCCACCCTTCCAATAAGATGTCAGCGAACATGAACGCAATGTCGGGTTGAATGAATGAAGGGCAATGAAATGGCAGTTCAGTCTGATTACTAGGTTAGGTCAACACGGAGGAAGTGTTGAGCTCAGACTAACAGCAAAAAGCATTAACAGCGAATTAAAGTTGCAGAAGACTGAAAAACAGGGAGATGTCTTATCTTAAATATCCTAATATATATATATATATATATGAATATGAACATGGTAGAGCATGAGAAATCTAGAGAGAGAGAGTGTGTGAGAGAGAAATCCGCTATCTATAAAGAGAAAGGGTGCAGGAGAGAGCGCTGGAGCGAGCAAGGTACACAATAGAGGAAAAGTCGAGAGAGCAGGCAAGAGAGAGCGAGGTGTTGTAATTACTGCAGTGTACCCAGACAGAATTAGCTAGACGGACAGTGATTAACCTTTAAGGCTTGCTGGGCCATGGGAGGGAAATAATTAGATTTCCCCTCTCCCTCTCTGTCTTTGCCTCGGGGACGGCAGAGAGTGCAGGCTCATCTCTTATTGCTTACAGTCAACAGAGACAACGGACTGAGGCACTCCAAATAGAAAGTGATACGCAAACAACAACGGCCTCAGAGTGTTGAGTGGATGGCCTGATAGTGGCACTTTGAGTCACTGCAGGGTGCAAAGCAACGGGTACTTAGTGCCACCATTCCCCTCAGTGCTACTACACCAGTGCTAGTGTGAAGAACTACTTCCTCAACTCTTACACGATTGCCTGCATAATGTGTGCATTCTTGTCGAATAGTTCCAAAAAGTTTTCTTTTTCTTACATCGGAAAGGTGTGTGTGTGTGTGTGTTGCTCTCAACATTAATTGCACATAGTATATCAAGATAATAATGGCACATAGTGAATGAGCTTCACGAATGTATCAGGAAAAAACATCAGTCAAAACGGAAGTTAAAAAAAAGACACACACATCCGATTCAGGCTGTTTTATTTATTCTGTTGGTCATTGCTGTCAGATGAAAATATAAATTTGTTCTCTACAATGGTGAAATGTTTTCTTTCAATCCTTAACTTTCCAATTTCCAAGGAAGTACAAAAGAAAAAATAGCTTTGTATTCTTGGTTGATTACCATTTCTATATCAAACTGAAATCTTAAAAGTTGTTGAATTTCCTCAATTTAGGAAGAAAGTAGAATGTGCTCCTTCAGCTGTGAGAATAAACAAAATTGTTGAACAGTTTTCACTTTCAGACAGTATGGAAACTCATAATGTAGCATACAATGTAAAATAAAACCTTGTTTTTGACAGTTAATGGTAAGAATTTTCATTGAATAGCTCTTGTCAGGTATGGCTGTGCTTCGAGGAGTAGTAAGGAAATGAAAACAAAAGATAAAATCAACAGAGAAGGCCTTAATAAAAGTCAACACACATAAGAAAACAAGTAAAATATGAAAAGGAAGGACATCTAATAAAAGATCAATAAGAAAACTAATAAAGCTGAGTTTGAGCTGATCTCAAACATGATACAGATTTAGTTGGCCAAACAGCTGCTCTCTAGTCAAGACAATGTTTTTTTCTTGTAAATGGTGCGTCTGGGACAGACAGGCTCATTGTACAGTTTATATTTAGCCTTAATATGTGTATCCATAGAAACAAACAAAGATCTTTCTGCACCTGAGACAAAATGTAGAGGGCAGGGTGTTAAACCGAAGCATCTGTCTCTCTTGTGAGCTATGGCTTCATATTAACCCCTCTGACAGCTTAAAAAGTCAGACTCGGAGACAATGGAAAATAGGGAATGAGAATGTTATGATTAATTAGGTTGTTTTCTTGATAATGGCATTTAACCGTTCAAATAGTTGTGTGTAAAAGCCTCTAGTGACTGCTCTGAATCTCTCTGAATTAACTCTAATACAAAGATTGGAAGCCGTTAAGCCGCTGCGTTTCTCCCCTCCTCAAAAAAAAAATCTCATTTTACTCTTCTTCTATATTCAATTTCATGCTTATAACCATTTCAGAGTTTTCAATAACAGCCCTATGCCAGTAAATATGCTATTACTGGCTTGTGAAATCATCACTCTTAAAAGAAACTTGAATTACACAGCTGACAGAGCTCTGTGAAAGTGGTTTTCTGAGTACATAGTGTTAATCTGCGAATGTAGACACAGGCTCGCTGTTTATGCTTCATTTACTGTAACAGAGTCTCATTTAAAAGAGAGGACGAAGACAACTTTGAAAGAAATTAGACATAGATGCTTTACAGTTTCACTTTCCTGCACTTGTGCAAACTGTGCAATTGTGCCCGGTATTGTCCACCAGAACTATTTGTTATAAGTTGGTGAGAAGCTTGTTTGCTGCAATCCATGATTAACATTGTCTGGTATTTTGTAAGTAAGTGTTAAAGAGGTGCTTTTCATGTTTACAGTTCCGATCACAGAAAATATTAAATCAAATATTCAGAATTCTTTCCTTCTTAGTCTTTGAGCATGTAGGTTTTTTTACATAGTGTAGGTGTTGGTCGTGATTAAAATATGCTTCCAGATAACAAGAGCTGCAAACACTTTTCTAAATCTTAATCTCAGACACAAAAATTCTTATTCTGGTCCTGGGGTGAAAAAGTAAAAAAAAAAGCTTTTGTGGCCCCCGAGGCAGTAAATGAAGGAAGCTTTCCTGTTGTGCTTTAGTAGAACTTAGTTCCTTTGCTCCAGGCACCTTGATGAATTATCTTTCTTCGCTTCAAGGCTTCATAAAGGAAATCTCTTCGGTCAGAGAGCTTCACTGAACAGGATGTCCTCTGTCTTTTTTCCACGATTTTTAACTAGTTCAACATGTAATGTTTGCTGACACGAAGATTTTGAGTGACTACTAGAAACTTTACCGAGCTAAGCACAAATAAAGGGAGGAATTGCACACTTCCACGTTTTCCCCAGCTAGTAGATTAACACTTCATTTTACAGTCTGGTGATTGTGGGATAACAAGCAGCCAGATCAATAACTTTTAACCGGCCTGAAGAGATAACATTGTTAGCTTGCCTGAGGTGTAGTGATGTGCCCTCTGAGCTTGTTGAACTATCATATCTGCTAAAAAATCCCTTTAACCTTTTTACTCCCAAACTACTCTAAAACCATAGTTAATAGTAACATTTAGAAAAAAATTTTTACTTAGCATATATCTAACAACACTATGGCTTCCATCCTTTTTTTTACCCTGTGGTTGCACATTTGCATCTTGGAGCAACTTAAAAATCAGTCTCTTACACTTCAGACCACACCCAAAAGTGATGTCAGAGTGAACTAAAACACCCTGAAGTACACTTCTACATCACTATTTGTCCCATCAGATCCCATTTGCCTTTAACTCTTATAGTCCAAGGTCATAAACTGCATTTTTTGCTTCTTGTCATTTATCTGACCCTCAAAGTCTTGTATTAGCTTAAAATACAAAATTATTGCACATTTTATTTTTATATTTCAAATGAACATCCATGACAAATTATATATGTAAACTTTAGCTTCATCCCCAACATTTTTGATATAAAAAGGAATTTATTAGAATTTGGAAGGTGTCAAATATTATATCTCATCATACACCAAAACCAACTATGGGCTTGCATCAGCATCATAAATGCTAAATTGCATAACATTTATACAGCAAATTAACCTTTACTTTTTCTACCATAAAACTAGTCACTAATATTTTTGATTTCATAAAAGCCAAATCAAAACCTAGAAACTAAATACTAAATACAAATACAAGGCATCATGACCAATAAAAACAGCCTTTTCCCCAGAGAGAAGAATAAAGCCATAGTTTGATATGCTCACATTTCTTGGACCCCCATAACAACACATAAGCCGGTGTTATAAGAACCAGAGCTTTTGATATGCTGACTGATAGTGAGACACACCAATCGGTTCATGAGCAGACCTCACATGAACCAATTGGTTCATGAGCAGACCTCACATAAACAGTGTAAACAGAGTTTTTACAATACAGACTATATTTGATCTGTTGCTCCATGGAACAATGGATTACTTTGACCAGGCAGTGTAGACACAGTGAGGGTCTTTAGTGAAAGAATGCCCACATTTTATGAGCATACTCACAAAAATGTTTCCTGTCCTGGCTGTCTATCCTGGAGTGAATAGAGTATCTTTTCTCCAAAGTCTTTATTGAAACCACTCACTCTGAAGACTTAGGGAGCTCAGGGTGACTACTGTCCTTCCTTTGGGCTTTTAAATGAATCAGATGTCTTGCTCCAGTGTGTGGGGAGCTGAGAGCTCTCATTATCCCAGTTCTCTCCTCAGGATCCTGCCCTCTGTGGGGGCACTTCCTCCTTAAACCTCCCTTGACTCCATCTATCCACCCTTACCTCTATCTCCCCTCCTCACTTTTCCTTGCTGCAAGCGAAGGTCAAATTAATTCTTTTTTATAATTTCCTGTCAGCGAGATTCCTCCCTCGGAGACTCCATCTATGGCTCCGTGCCTGAAAGATGTGATTAAGGTGAAGACAAAGTGAATACCTGTGTCTGACAAAGTGAATAATGTTTTTTTTACCTTATCCATATAGATATAGAAGATGTATGGTAATATCACATTTAATAAAATCTCCCACAGTTTCGTTTTTACTCTTCTTTGAGTATGAATGCAATGTGGATGCCTTGGGTGACTCTGCACATTAGGAGCTAATATGGGCTCATTTTCACAAAGGAAATGTAATTTAGCAACAAATGGCTTCACTGCTCAGATGACACAGTGTGCCCTAACTTTGCTCATTAACGCTATGGGTCTCTGAGGGTCTCAACACCTAAATGCAGACATCCACAATATAGCTGTACACCTCAGACTGTTATGAAATACAGAGAGTAATTGCATCCCCCATTGTGAAAACAAAGGCTCCTTTCATTAACGTATGAATTGAAACTGGTCTTGGTAATGAAGGTAGAGCAGACACCCCACAGCTGGTATGGCGTTCATTCAATCAGTAAATGGAGTCCGGTTGTATTTTAAAATAAGATGGGAGGGAGAGAGGAAGGAACGAAAAAGAAAATGAGCATAACTAATGCGGCATATTGAAAAGAATCCCCCCTCCCCAAAGAAATACTTTTTTATAACCTCAAGCTATAATTCTCCTTGACATGCAGTGAAGACTCCCTGCTCAGGGACCCCAATTACAGACTTCTGCCTCACTCCAAACGCTTTCACACTGGACTGCCAGTCGGCCATTTTCTGTTTTTCTGCGGGAAAAAGAGCAGAGAGGGAGTCGAGCAACGTCAAGGTTAGGCAAAGCACATTTCATCTAGTTTTACCCAGGGAGAGGCAAGGGATGCATGAACATACAACAAACCCACTCTTACCTCCAACTCTGGCTCTCAAGGACACTAGAGCAGGATGCAGCCGAGTATGAACAACATGTGCAGATCTCTTAATGAAGCTGAAGGAAAGAGGGCACCGGCAGAATTCAGAGCGATGTAAGGGAATGGAGAGAAAATGGAAAGAAATAAAGAGAGATAATCAAGAAAGATAATCAGAGAGGCAGAGGAAGAAGAAGGTGCACAGGTGGAATAGCTTGAGGCAAACCACCGGCACTCTAGTCATATGTGATATGTTGTGTGTGTGTGTGTGTACACACTCAGTGTTCTGGCCTCTGACCCATGGCAGAGGAAAACAGATTGCCTTGACAGGTCCACTGACATCGCATGAGATGTTCTGCTCTTTTGCCAGAGCCTCCGGAGAGTCCTTGGCTGCCAGATGTCCAGTAGTGTTTGAGGCATTACTGTAGCTTGTGCCCTATAATGTGACTGCTATAAAGGGAAATTTGCTGAGAGCTAAGTCGTCAATATACTATTTGTATAGATGTGATCTCGCA
>NW_023340268.1:6627176-6675012 GCF_004916995.1 Morone saxatilis
AGTCTTGGCAGAGTCTAGACCCCGTCAGTCATGTAAACTTAATGAAGTTCATGCATCTTGCAGAAGTGAACTCTGTAAATGGTATGTTGGTGTGAAATCACAACCTGAACTCTGTGTAACAAAAACGACCCTGCTGGTCGATGAAACCCAAACGCTCAATAGTTTGCTCTTTTATGCCTTTTTAAACCAGAAGCAGCGGGTAAGGTTTCATTGTGCAGAGTCACATTCATTAGTTTATAGTGAAATGAGAAGCCATTAAAAAGTCATTGTATCGGTCGCCTGGCAGCTTGGCTGGTTCCACTCAGTCTGCTGCTGTCTCCAGCCTCCCTGACCACCTCCGGACATCCAGGAGCCCAGACGGCACGGACAGACCAGACTCCTGAGCACACCCCTTTAGCTTCCCAGCACTCGCTCATGATCTTACCAACTTGGATCAATAGCCATAGGACACTTACTGTACTCTGAGACTAGCCATTACCCCATAAACATGCCTGAGCACTGGCTCCAGACTTACTTTACGTACGTGTAATGGAGAGGAGAAAAATGGCATTCAAGAAGTTGTTTTGTCTGCTGTTCGTTTCCAGTGCAACCGTTATGAGCTTATCAATGCAATGTTAATGCATCATCAGAGCAGACACCTTAATGTGTTAATATGGTATTGTTCCATGCTACTTTACTTAAAATGATAAGATAATGGCTCAGTTTTGAACGCTCCAAACTTACTTTGTACTCACTTTTATTTGCATTAAAAATATATTAGTTTCAGTCAGTTGTGCACATGACGGGTCCCAATGCGTGGGGGGGGGGGGCATTTTTCAAAAGGCGAGGAACAAGCCACTCAGGCCCCACGTCTACACAATTCCACACAATTAAAGATCCCACTCCACACTTATACTTATTAAGGACAACATATTACAAAGACATACTGATCAATTCGTGGTGCTCAAGTTGAATATCCTTGGACACCATTGATGACTTCATATAAACAATTTGTGACTGTACACAAAATCATGGCCCGCCCCTTAAAATCGGATTTTCGATGGAGCACACTTTTTTGGCATATTAATGTGAAAACTCCTTCTACTGTTCAACTTCTGCAATACAATACCACATACATCATTCTGCAAAGTGAAGCTCAAGTCATCGGAACTGTCAGGGGAACAAGGACAGGGAAAAACAAATATTTTTGAGTGGAAAGAGGACTTTAAGCATATGGGTAAATGTTGAGAAAAGAAAGGGAATTAAACATGTATTTCAGTTACTTTTGTAAAAAGTTTACATACCAATTATATATTCAGTGAATAAAAAGAGGTTGTACTTTGCAGATTTGTGTTTATGAACTTAATAGACTTAATTTAGGCTTTGAGAGAAGCAGAATCACAGAGGGTAAATGTATTAATTAGCCTGTAATATAAAGTTTGCATAAAAATAACAATAACATTCCTGCAGCTGTGGCACCAGCGAGATACATTAACTTCCTGTTTACTGGCAGTCCTGTTTTCTGTACTGCATCCTTGACATTCAACCTGCATATAAACTTACAGTACTTACAGTAGCCTATATAGAAAAAGATTATCTTAACTTTAGTTTGTTCAGTCTATGACCCCCTGATACCTTCTCTATTTCACACAGCGGTTTTAGTTCATGTGGTGTAAATGCTATGATATTTCAACTTGAGCTGGTTTTTCACAAACTTTTCCTCAATTACAATCGGCAGAAACAGTGATGCATCAAGGTTGAACCCAATTCAGGAAAGAATCGAGCTCTACAAAAACAATGTGTAATATTCATCAGATGTAAACGAGTTCTATATTATCAATAAAGTTATAGTGCTAAACTCATAAAAGACTTAGATCTTATTGCTTATGTGAGCATCAATCAGACATAGCCAGCTAAGCCAGGAGCAAGAGTGACGGACTTAAAAAGAATATTTATTCACCTCAGAACGCACAGTACCATAGATGCATAAAGACGAGCATAAAGGAGAGCGAGAGAAAGGTGTTGAGTAAAAAAGAGAGAGGGATACCAAGGACATTTTGAGGGAAATGGGGTGCATCGAGTAGGTACATAAAAGGAAATGATGTATATTATAGTAGTCTGGGATCATGGTTTGTGTATCAAGGATTTATGGCAGTGTACATAGCAACAGCGCAGCACCACACCTGATCATCCATTATTATTGTAACATCTCTCACTTTGGGGGCATACATGATTGATGGGGAGCTGTTAATGACTTTGGGTTGAAATTGTTATTATCACAAAAGTGACACACAGTATTTAAAACGGTGGTGTTTGCAATTGGACATTGACTAAAAAAGAACACGGTCATTTGTCAACTGATTACTGGAAAAAACGGTTTAAGCAAAAATGGAAAATAATTTTTTTTATAGTACTTTTTATTGATGGAATAGAAACATGTAGGCAAGTAAATATTTTGTGAAATCTACATTTTCTACCCAAATATGCAAATTTACATTTGCATCGAGAGTGCACACAGTGTACAGTATATTTTGCTGGGCAAAAGCTTTTAAGATCTCGGTGCCCTAATCTGATTCTGTATGGGCAAAGCTGCCGGTTGCTGCTGCACCCATGGAGTACTTCTATTCTAATTAATGTGATTGTACTCTTGTACACTCTAATAGCTCCCCTCTCACAATCACTGAAAAGGCATACATGGCACTGACTCACTGTAAAACACAATTTTAAAAAAAAAAGATTTAAAATCAAAAGCAAGCCTTGCATGAGAAACACAGATCAACCCACCCAACATCAGTTGTAATTGGTGCCATTAGTCTTTTTATGCTTGATTGCCTGCCAAAATGTCAGCCTATCTATTTCCCTCTTGTTGCATTTTTCTTTTCTTTTTTTCCCCCCAGAATTGTCAGTAATTAAAAGTTATTGTCTACTTGTCTCAGTGCCAAGTGGGTGACTTAAAAACACAAAAACTTAAAACTGGAAAAAAGTAATCGTTTGTTTTTGTTGAAAGTTCTGGGAAGCAGTGCTTGTTATCGTAAAAGCACACCCTCAGCGCAGGTACTCATTCCTGCACATTGCACAGCCGCTGTGTGTTGGGTCATGATGAAAGCAATTAAACATGACAGAGAAATAACGCTATGTCCTGGATGACTCATACTCAACATTTTATTGACCCTGGTGGAAAATTGGCCTCTCAGAAAAGAATACAGAGTGTTGTGTATATTGCTGTATATTTTGTTTCAGACCAAAGTACAATTAAATGGAAAGAGCAGAAATTGACAAGTAAAGTTGATGTTGCTATATGAAGGTGGGATGGTTAACCATAAACCATCTTTACACATTCAGCTGTCACCAAACACACCTTATAACCCTTTGACTGCTGCTAACCCTGGTCTAGACTACTATTCTGACACTTAACGATACTTTACAGATACATAGCATGTATACAGATACATAACAACCCAGCCGGCTGACTTCCTGTTGGCTCCCCACACACGAATGGGATAAAATAATTTTATTATACAGCTCGTCTAGATTTTCCAAATGTTATTGGACTGAATGGATCAGATTCTGTCATTTTGTTTTGTTTTTTTTGCAAAGTTGCAATACCAAGTGCGGCCACAACACAGTGCTGTTCCTGGGGTTTGTGTCCTTTTGTCAGGATGAATTATTATTAATTCATAGGGATCCCCTAGCTTTTCATCCAGCACCATTATCAGGTCAAAAGTTTCATTTGTACAATGCTTCAGTTCATGACTAAATACCAGCAAAACTAATGACATTTCCATCAGCCTCAACTATACTTTGTGTTTAGTACTAAACATCATGTTAACATGCTAAACTAGAAAGAGAGAGCAAGGACATCTGCCAATGTGTTTTGTTGCTACAGTAATGTTTGTCATATTGTCATGTTTTGTTGTAGTCAAAAGTTTTGTTGTAGGCATGGTCCGCCATTCACTGGCATGCATAAAGAATCAAGTTTGTTTTCCCATAGACGCCAGTGTTACGATTGCCCTCGCAATGTGAAAAATAATTGTGTATCTGCCCCTTGATTCACATCCATTCCAAAAAACAATGGGTTCTTCCTTGGCTCAAGCTACATCCTTCCACCAAGTTTCATGAAAATTGGGCCAGTAGTTTTTCCGTCATAGTGCTGACAGACAAACAAACAACAACCTGCCCTGGTGGGGGGTAATAGACCTTTTTCACAGCCATTTTACCATGAAATAGTACGGAAAACAGATGTTATCTGTGAAAAAGCTTTATTAAACATGGTAATTGTTATTACTGCTAAATATCAGCATGCTGGCATAGCCATGTACCATGAGCATCTTAGTATACTGACATTAGCATTTAGCTCAAAGCACCACTGTGCTTAAGTCCAGCCTCACTGAGCCGCTAGCATGGCTATAAACTCTTGTGTAGTCTTGTTTCTTGTTCCTGGATATACACAATGGTTTGGCTTAAAAGGTTCTCTGACTGGCAGGGGCTTGGCATGTATAAGTAAAGACATGGGAGAAACATTTGTTTTTGACTATACAGGTTATGCTTTTATAGGTTATTTATAAGTTTAAGGTGTCCTCTAGTAGCAACATTAGCAACTAGTAAAGCATTCATTAACCCCATGACAGTTAGCTCATTTTTAGGAGAACTTTGTTCCCCAAATGTATTTGAGACGGCATTGGTTTAAGCTCTGGGTTTTAAACAGAATTTATTGTAACAGAACTGTGCTTTTTATCCATAACACCACCACAGGACCTCAAGGTTCAGAAGCTTTTCAACTTTTATTTTAATTACTTAATAAATATTTAGAGGCGAGGGTTGCCAGAGGGATGAAATATATAAATGAGCCCTTTTTTTGTAAATAGCTCATAATATAATTCTCTTCACACATCTATTCTTTCTCTGTGTTGACGATGCTTGTGAGTGTCTGTGTAAGTACAGCTTAATATTTGACATCGCACGCACTTGCACACAATTAGCGTCTTCTTGCCAAACTCGCCCTTTCAGGTAGCTTTTTGTTTCAACTTTCCCATGCCTCTTACTCGCGTGTTATGTGCGTGCTACGGGAGAGAAGTTTTGGGCTGAACTTGCCCTCCATTAAAGATTTAGCTTGTTCACAGAGGGGAGTTATTAGAGGCAGGGGCCCCTGCTCCTCAGGAAGAAGTTTCACATCAGGACCAGTTTGTTGCATTGTCAGAAGATTAAAGCCAGTTTGTTGAAAGGTCTTTTTGCTATTCCACATGATTGATCCCCCTCCAACCCACCCCCGCCCCTCTTTCATACGGCAGCTACAAATGCCAAGCTGGTCTCCTTGTCTCTCCTTCTCTTTTCACAACTAGTTTGTGTCTGTTCCATCTATTTACATGTCAATGTATTTTATTGTCTCTCCACTTTTGTCCTATTCCTTTGCTGTTTCATTATTACAAGAGCTTTTCTCCACCGGCAGTTTGAGGATCTCTGCTTTCCTCTCTTCCTTATTGTCTCTATCTGTAGTTCTTCCTTGTTCTGTGTCTGATACTGGTCAGCGATCCTTTGCCCCCGCCAGTCGCTGTGCTTGAGGGACATTCCTGATATAATCACAGCTTTTGATTATCCTCCAGACTGACCCCAGGATGGCCTGGCCCTAATGCAGCACCAGTCTGCCAGCCACTGCTGCTGCTGTAGCTAATGAGGGACGCCTAGTGTTTCCCACTGCTGGCTGACTCCTTGATTTATTGTTTCACTCAGTTCATACCTGCAGCTGCATTCCTGTATATTAGGAAACAGTAAATAATGAAGTTTACTCAACGACTGATGTACCTATCTTGTGGTCTTTTGCAGACAAGCATGCCGATGCTAAATAACGGCGCGTATCTAGCAGTGATGTAGTGGTAGGTGTATAATCCCTCATGTGGAAATTGGTTTTACCTCAGCCTCACATGCAGCATCACACTACATAACTCTGTGACGTGACATTAAAACCTGACATATAGCACATTCTGGATATAAAAATGCTAACGTGGTTACAGTACATCAGAGTTAAGCTTAATGATGAGATGCACAGATGGTAACACACACTGCAGAGGACTGTGGTAGGTCAGGGTCATAAATACCCTACATTTACTCCCTTCTTACTGTAGCATTGAGAACTTTCACGAAGAGGGGTTTTGCCACTTTGGACTATTTTGATTAACTGCAATTAATTATTATTGGAATTTTCACTATCAAGTTTGGACAAACCGAAGACATTAGTCATCACTCACTCAGCAGAGCCAACGGCCACTAGTATGCACCAATCCACTGCTGCCAATCAAAACATTAGAATGATTTGCTTTAGGCGTCAAACCAGCGGACCATAAAGTTGTCAGTGCGGCGGATGCAAGGGAAGTTTTTATGCTCCTACCAATGTAAAGTAGATATACAATATAGTCATTTTATCCTTCCTGTCTTTGAGTTTATTCCACTTCTATGGGCTCACACTGCATACACTGCAGCCTTGAGTGAGTCATGTGTGCATGTTTGCTTTTTATAATATAGGTGTATGTGTATGGCATGGCATGTTTTTTAACCTTTATGTAATCAGAGAAGGTTGACTGGAATAATGTATGCATTATTCTTTACATTCCCTACAGGAAACAGATGCATACATCTGCAAGGCTATAGCCGCCATTCCTTCCAGTATACGTATGCTTACGCATTGTGTTCAGCACAATATCGCACATTTTAGAAGCTGTTTTGCATAAACAGTATTTGGAACATGAAAGAATATAGTGTCTCAGCGTAGAGCATTAGCCCTATTAGAAATATAGGTGAGAGGTCACTTTGACTGTCGAAACAAGAAAGAGTCTCTTTGAGCTTTTAAATAAAATCATCACAACCATGCTCAAACACATTGCAGACCTGTGCACACACAGCAATATATAAACACATTCACATACCCAGTGACTCTTTAATGAGCCACCATCTTATGATACAGCCACATGTGACGGATTTAGTACAGTTGTAATTTCCAACTTATATACGGTCACTGCTTTTAGTTCTGTGGCTCTGGATGTGTAGGTGTGTGTGTGTGTGTGTGTGGATAAACAAGGCAATAAACTGTATGGACTGGCTTGTGTAGACATACCTCCTCCTTTGCTCATCTGTCATGTACACAAGCTCTTTGTAATTAAAACAACGCGTTGTGTGTTCGCTGATTATGGGGGGGGAACACGGTTGGTGTTTATAACCTTGGCACATCAAAGGCAAACCTCTGTGACCTCTGATATTTGGTCAGATAGACACACACACACACACACACACACATACACACACATTCTGAGGTCCATAAACACACACACACGACTGCTTGGTGTCCTAACCGTAATTATGCAGATGGAGAGAAAGTAAGTGGCTAGCGAGCAACACTTTAATTTGAATTCCTCCTTTCACCCTCCATGTTTCACTAATAGTTCTATTTACAGTAATTTGTTCCGCCTTAGGCAGTGACTCATAACAAAGGCATTTGGTTGTAAAACAAATGTACAACACACATGTACGCACGCACACACACCCACACACACACACACACCCCTTTTGTCACTTTCTTGATTCTTTACACATTTTACCTCCCCTCTTTACAATTTTCTCGGTTCCATCTCCACCTCCACCTTTTCTACACCATCAATGTTACAGCTTTTGGCTGCAGAAAGTGTAGAGTTATGGTATGTCAGTGTTTTAAGTGCTGCCACTATAAAATGGGCGCAGAGAAACCATAAGAAGTAGAATGAGGCAGGCAGGCCATGCTCTGCTATGCCAGCCATTTACTACCCTGGCACGGCAATATCGTGATACAGTGCACACTTGGGGCACATGACACCAAATCTACCCAGCAGATATTTATGAGGGACATATTATTTTTCATTATGCACACATTAAATCATCAGTTGAAATATTAGGCGAGTGCTTGCTCTGTTTTTTTTCATCTGTATGATTCTGCCCTAGAGCCTGAAAACATTCGCAAGAACTCCTGTTTTTGCTTTAGAGTTTTATTTGCCCATTACCACAGTGACTTGGAAGTAGTTCACTTTTGAGTGCCTTTAACTCTAACACTGTCTGTTTGACTCTGACAGACACAGCACAGATTGCTACTTAACCAGTTCCCAGTGGAGAGTAGGCTGCTCTTTTGAGGATATAGCTGCTATGTGATCTTTTATGGGACATTCTGGTGCTGGTGTTTGACTACAGAAGTAATACCTGAGAGGGCAATAGGAACAGGAACAACGTCAGCATCATCAAAGTACCCATAATCACAGCAAAGAACATCCAGAAGGAAATCATGGCTTTTATCCAACAGTAACCACATCACACACTAGCCTCCCGGTTCCCACCAGAGATGACAAAGACTTGTTTTATGGGAATTAACAGCACAGGTTGAGTGTTTCTCTGCTGGTTGGATTGTATAAATATCTCCTGACAACAGTTTGACCTGTGCAAGTTTCATATTGATTGCGATATGAGATGCACTGTTTGCTAAATGTTCTGCACAAACTTCCCCGCTGCATCTCATCTGTTTTACGCCTACATCACACTTGCTATCCCTCTCGGGGTTAAAGGTTGTGCTGCAGCAACAGTACCTTGCTTCCCTGTCACACATGAACTGTATAAACGTGTCAGAATGAAGGTAACTGACAAGTAGGTGTGATTGAGTCAGTGTTTCCTCTGCTGAGCACATTGTTGATCTGTGCATACTCATTTGGACTGTGGACCCACAGGACGATGCATTCTGCTTCCCAGAATAAGCATGTTAATCTTGGATCGCTGGCCTGGTTTCCCTTCCGCATCTTATTCATGCGGTGATATCAAGTCTCTCAGAGGGGGAATAATTAACATTTTGTCTAAATTTAGATTTAGTTTAAAGGCCCCCTAAGTGTTACTGACTAAATAAATTGCAGCTATATTCTACATGCCATAACTGTGTGATTCTCAACCATAATTTAGCACATAGGCCTGTTTTAGTCTCATGCTTTTATAGCCATAAGATATACATGTATACATGTGTATATGTCTATGATTACATCTATATAGGACATTAATAACTAAGAAGTGTTTTGTATTTCATGTTAGCCTTTCAGTTACACCTGTCAGTTAGTGATAGCAGGTTCTAATCCAGTTTGAAATTTAAGGCGTCTGCCGTGTTTAAACATTAACAGTTTTTTGTCCACTTGGGATCATCACAAACAAGCTGTAAACACAACACTGACACATTATCACCTTACAGACCTTGATATGCTTTACATGTTAGCAAACAGTTGCTTAATTATACATTTAGCGCACATGAAGCAACATTGCATTCATATCTATCCACCTGGCGAATGTTAAGTCCAATATTCCACTCTTCTTTTAGCTCTCTTTTAATCTCTACAAATTCCTGAGAGGAATACCTGGCTCTGTAGGTGCTAAACGCTTCACTATGTTCACCAGTTAGTCACTAACATTGTCTTTTGTTTGGTGCTATGTAGTATACAGTGGGTTTATCAGAGCTTTTTTGCTGAAAACTGCTGCCTGCTGCAGCTAGAGGATTTTCTCGCAATATTCACCTTGTATTCAAGGCAGTTAGTATTGATTCCAAGAAGAAACTTTTTAAACCTGGATCTTCCTTAAACTTTCTTTCTTAAACCAGAATAATTCACTGTCAGTTTGTGTCATCAGCAAGTGTGATGTCACCCATGGGCTTTGGGAAGTACTGCTTTCAAGCCCTGAGTTTGCCATTATGGACTGCACTCATTGGCAGTGCTTAGTTTTGTCTGTAGCAGGAAACAATGGTGGCTTGTCTGTTTGTCACTAGCATGGTCAGTTGTTAGCAGTAGAGTGTCCCCTCATGCACAAAGAAGTTTCAAAAAGACAGAACCCAGGGTACTCTTAAAGGATTAGTGAAAGGCTTTTTAGTCTGTGATAGATAAAAGTCATTTCGATGTAAAGATTCAGAGAAATATTGTAGGGGTCGTTTCAGAATTTAAATCAGCACATTGCCACTTGTTTTCGATGGTACTGCTTGTGAATTGTATGTTCCTGACAGTAGTTGTGTATTTATGTATGTGAATACTTACATTTAATGCCAATTACTGATAAATGTGGGCACTACAATCCCCCATATTTTACATCACTGCTGCTATTCTTAGACACTTCACCGGCTGAGTCCTGTCTAGTCGTATAGGCTTCAGTTTGCCTCTCATGTGTGTCCTTAGGGAGTTTCTAACAGACGATGGAAAAACAAGGCTGGTGTAATTTAGGTATTAGACAGAGGAGCTGGTTATGAATCTCTCAGTCATAATTTGCCTGGTTATTAAAAGGTGAGATTTGCAGGCAGGTTTATTGTTATTCAAAATTAAAACGTGCCATGTCAGTGCAGTTGCTTATCTAGTGACAGTAGCTGTAAGAGATATTATCATTGCCCTGCTGTACACACACTAACTGGTTTGCTAAGACACTGCAGCTGACAAAGGCGCACAAGAAAAGGATATTTTAATGTTAAAGGAAAACTCTATTACTGGCTCAAAAATATACTTGAGTTAAGAGTAGAGGTACAGTTTAAAAAAAGGAACATGAGTAGTACTTAATACTTAAAATAAAAGCTTTTTACTCATGTGCATTAATAATGATAAGTAATGCATTACTACCTACCCCTGCTAAGAACAGACAGTCCTTTAATGAAGGAGCGAGGCAAGGGAGGAGGAAAGAAGGTTGATGAAGGGAAGGAAGGAGTTACATCCCACCAAAACATTTTTTTATATTTTTTAAGCAATGGAGAAGAGTAGAAGAAACCCTCATTGATATCAGTTGCAAAAATCAATTTCAAGAGTTGATATCAGTTCAAAAATTTAAATAATTGCTAACTGACAGAAGATGCTGTTTCTGATCATTGACAAGTCCAAATATTCTTATTTTAAGTTTCACAGATATTTATTTCCTATTTTTATAGTTTTTATCTGTGCCAGTGGTTTGTTGACTAAAGGAAGCACAATTATTGTTTTGATTGTGTCTTTAGCTGCCATCTTGATTATTTCTATACTTGAATGAATATTTTTAATGAAGCTCTCAGCATTTAATTATATTGCCTCACTGTCAATATTGATATAGTATCAGCTGAAGAACATTTACAGACATTTTCTTGAGTGGTTTCTCATTATTGATGAGTTAGACTGAACTCTTTTCAGTGCCTGTCTCCGAAAGGGAACACAATAGAGTGACAAATTACACAACAGGAAGACACATCTTTCACACAACACCAAGAAAGATGATAGTCATCAGCTGTTATTATGTTCAGCTCTCTGGATGCTATCCATCCTTGTTTACCATCACATGGGAGCACTGGGCAAATGTCAGACAGATGCTTCAAAGTTCATCAAAATGGACCATTTTATGACAGCAGGTCGTCATTTATACGTGCATGTACACACACTGCCCTCTGTGCAAAGACCTCAAACTCCAACCATCATCCACAACCTTTTATAGATGCCGTAAAGATGCATTAGCTAGATTTTCCTTACTGGCAGCCCTTCGTAAATTAGCCCTTTGTCAGTTGAAACTCGGGGTCCATCAACAAGTGACCTTTTCAAATATCCGGCCTCTGTGAAAATGGAAGTATGCAGCTGCATACTTTAATTCTGACTAGCAGCCAGCAATGCTGACTTATTCATCACCTCCATATTTACAGCCCAGACCGTATACAGAGAATGCACTTAAAGCCAATCTGTCTGACTCTCCCATCTTTGCACAACATTTTTCACCTTCTGCAAAAGAACACGAGATGATGTGTCAGACTCCTTCCCACACATTCCATCTCTTTTTCATAATCCCTCTTTCTGTGCTTTCTCCCTCTTACTGTCACTCGCTGTCTTATTCCTCTGCTGTACTTTTGAACTTTTTCCCCCTTAATCCTATTTCCTAAAATGGCCCTGTGTCTTCAGCCAGCTCGTCCGGGCTGCAGCAGGAGAATTAAGGCCCAGCCGTTCGGTTTCCAGCCAAGTGTAAATGAAAAGCCCGACAGAGAGAGAGAGAGAGAGGAGAGTGGTAGCAAACAGACAAAGAAAGTGAGATAGGATGCTGTGAGAAAGGATTTGATTAGAGTGGTTACAGTGCTGACATTATCATCCCTGAACCAGATTACCACTGCCTCCTTCATAACCTTCACACATTGAACATTCACCCTTTTCTTCTTTTGACCATGTTTGTTGTTGATCAGCTACTGCTGTCTCTGCTGCTCTTGCTATTTCATGTTGCCATGGGGTCTAATTTACTGGTTCAGTCTGACATGTCATTACAGGCCTGTAATAATAGGGCATTTATCTGTGTGTAATGCAAGACTGACCTTATCAGAAAAAAAAAACTTTTTGGGTCATTTGTTTAAATGTTGTACATTTTTCTGACAAGCAACCTCTTATGGCCATGTGAATAATGACTATCCTTGCAAAGGTAAAATTAGTCCAACATTGTTATAGCACCACAAAGCCTGCTGGGGAGGAGATCAGGTGAATGGTTGGGCGTTCAGCATCTGACTTTGATCGCGGAGACAGTGGCTCATATTCCGTCTCCTGCCAGTAGTCAGCATTGGTTTGTTTTAACAATGACCACAACCTTTCAGGTAAATATGAAGGTACAGCCAGCAGGCGTTTACCTAGCATAAAGATTGGAAATGGGGGAAACAGCTAGCCTGGCTGTGTCCAAAACATAAACTGTAAAAAATATTGACCAGTTTTTCGTGATGTCAACCATAGCTTTCTGAAGAGCCATTGTGAAGCTCAGTGTGGTGTCCCTGGACATCGCCATGTTGGCAGTCCTAACTCCACAGGCTCCTGTCTAATCCAAAAATGGGACGGGGAGTGTGGGTGGAGCTCAGGCAGGCTGAATGAAGCCTCGTTACTGAAAAAAGCCACCTGTGGCGGCATCCACCTGTCACTCAAAGCAGGCATATTCTTAATTATGCGTACCATTAAGCCTTAATATAATTTGAACAGGTCTATATTTACTTACAAATGTACATATTATATCTCTTTTTATGTAATTCATACTAAAGCCAAAGTATAAAAACATAAAGTTTGTGGAATGAGGACTAATTAGCAAATGTGTTTCCTGCATGTGTCTCTTCAAAAGTGTGCATTAGCACATTCATTTTCTTGTGTTAAAAATATTCCATTGGTGTGTGTGTGTGAAAGGAGGCAGGACTCTCTTCTCTGCAGAAGGTGAGACAGCAAGAAAGAGCCAGAGAGACAGGTGAAGAGCAAGGAGGTGACAGACAGTGAGAGAGAGAGACCTAGAGAGACTACTTACACTGCATCAGGCTCAAGGGAAATCTAACCAGGCAATATCCAAACCAAGGCGCTCTGCTCCTGCCACCTTAGCCCCACACAATTACAATACTATCTGACAAAGATATTGAGCGCAGATCCCTTGCTATTTCTGTGTATGCGTGTAGCCGGCTAGAACCTGATTTTATATAAGAGTACCAAAAATGGCATTAACACTGACTTATTGAAAATAGAGGCCATGGAGCCAGGCAGGGCGGGCAAACAGTAAGACTATGTTGACTCTCCAGGGTCCAGGAGAGACAACATAGAACCTGACTGAAGCACTCATCTTCTTGCCTGAGGTGGATGGTGTGTTTTGAAAGGGTGACCTTTACCACCACACCACATCTTGAAAGGCTCATTGGTGACCCTATACAGGGTGAAGCCTGAGAGGAGAAAAGACCATATTTTATGAATGAGGGCTGGATGAGGGAAAGACACCGACAAATGACTGCCTTGTCTTTGCAATGAAACAAAAGTTCAGGAACGATATTGTTCATTTATACTTGAGCCCAGAGAGCGACTGTTGATAGCAATATACGGACTCCCTTTAACAAAGATACCAATTGGGTCTGCTAGCCATGTACTGAACACTACGGTACCCCAGGGAATTATGTAAAATTACATCTTTTAATAATTTATGACATGATGATGATAATGTTTGTTTTAGAACCAATTTTTATTAAAAAGAATGACAAACAACTTACCAATGCGGAAGACAATCATGGAGTAGAAAGCTTATTTATTTTTGGCAAAATACATATTTGCCCAATTGAGAGTGTTTTTGTTTTTTTGTAAAGCTGTTTTTTGCTGTTTTCAACCACATTAAAACTGAAGCTATTAAATGAGTGTTATTCAACAAATACAAGAGTAAAGTTACCAACTTCATTCTTATACAGGTAAAGTTTGGATTGGCTTTAATTCTACATTTACAAACTAGTGTGACAAAACCAGATTGATAGATTTTTCTTCCAATTAAAGGAACTCTAAAAATAAATTGAAAAATAGCTAACTAGTAGAAATAGTAGCAGTAGTGGTAGTAAGCAGCATAAGAATTCAACCCATCCCAAAAGCCACCTTTTTAACATTATCTGCATGTTTTGTGGTTGATTTATTTATTTATTTTTTTAGCAAAACTAAAGGGCTTATAGATGCAAAGTTAGATATGGTAAGTCAAAACTGATCTGTGCAGCCAAAATCATTTTCAGCTGTGGGGCTTCACGTGAAATGGCCATCATTCTTGTACTGTTAAATAGATTAAATGCTTAATCTTAGCTACATGAAGGTTTTCTCTCGCAGATAAAGTATCTGTGGGTGGTTTCACCAGCTCTTTCTGGAAATAGCAAGACATACGAGTACTTTGTCCACCTTATGGGTTTTACCAGAACACAGAAGAAGGTACTGAAGAAGATGAATCAGGCTCATGAAGCACTGGGGAGAATACCTGCAGAATTTAGGCGGTGTCAGCATTCTTGGTGGCAGAAAGTAAGAATAAAATGCTCCACATGGGGAGTTCAGTCTTTTTGAAATATCATGCCATTCATCTGAGATGCTTGTTCTTGTCTCCTATTGTGGAGCCTGTGGTTATAAGGGAAATACTTCTTCTTTTCTTCATTTTAGGGACTTGACATGCTAACCAGTCTTTCCGTACAGTAAATTAAGCTTTTTTTCAGAATATTTTGTTGATTAGACCTTTTTAATTAAGCTTTTTCATTTTCTCACTCTCATCAAAGCCAACGTGATACTTTGAAAACACACTTTTGTGAGCATGTGAGTCATATCAATTACCTTGTTCTTTTGACATTGCTCTCATTTTAATGAATCTCCACAGCCCATGTTATATTTAAGAGTCTTACTGTTCTCTCATATTCTCCTGAGGGCTCCTTGAGGATGTGTAGTCTACTATCGTCCTCACTTTACCTTTCCACGGTCATAGCAATCAAGCACCAGCCAGCAGACATCAGCACAGAGTGAATCTGGCATAAAGAAACTTTTACAACCTTACTAGACTCATCAAAGATAGGCCCTCTTATGGCTACACTACTAACACTACTATTGTATACATTCAACATCGGTTTGTCCTAATCTCGCTCTCTTTTCTATCCCGTGCCTCTCATGCTGAATGTTCTTCCAATCCCTTTTAGTTACAGTTTGTGAAGCCTGTCAAGCTTTCTATTCTCGCACAGCACACATGCAGTTCACAATGATGAGGCAGACTTACCACTTGAAATTGCTTGTAATCTATGAAACAATGTGTCCTTGATTTCAGACAGAGGTAATTAAAAAGGCTACACACTTTTAGCCAGCAAATGCCAATTTTGCCAGCTGAAATTACTTGCCAGCAGATTTTATCAGCTGTGCAGGAAAGGACGTTGTCGGGGTAACTATAGTCAGGTGACCTTCATCGTCATAGTAAGATGACCTCGTCGTCATGGTAACAGTGATAAACACATTGTTAGCATGTCATGGTCTCAGTTTGGTTAGGTTTAGGAAAACGCATCATGGTTTGGGTTGAAACACATACATTACATATGTGATGTAACTTAGTTTAAACCTGCTTCAAAACTGGTTATAAAACAGTCTCAATTTATTACTGATGCCTCTATATGACCTGCATAAGCACACCAGAATATCAGTAAGAAGATTAGCTATTTCTATATAGTTATTCTTAATGCCTGCCACTGGATCGGTTTTGGTCAGATTTCGCTGGTAATCATTGAAACAAGGCAGTGAAAACACTACCGCTTTTGTCCACAGGGGCCGCCAGAATCAATAAAAATACATACATACATAATACATAAGCAGTCTCTGTGGGCCCCCATCCTCTCTTGATCCATGTCTCTTATGCATCTTCTGAAATAGTTTTTACAAATAATTGAGTGAATGGCGACAAAAGGACAGAAATGTTCCTACAATGAAAAGAAATGCAGTTGTGCCAGATGTCAAAGTCCCCTTTAAATATAGGGTCAAATAGAAAAAAGCAGCGGGGATTCACTGTTTTGCTCGAGTACACTTCAGCAGGTTGAATGCTTGCAAACATGGGGGGCCTGAACCTTGGTGCTCGTTTGAAGAGCGGTATTCACGCTCGCTGTGCCACCTTTCCACATTCACTAGACACCTTGGATTTACAAGTGATTCAAGACATCTCCCTCCTCTTCTCCTTCTTACTTGAGCCTATCCACAGCTTACTGTGAATGAAAGCAGGAAGGCCTTGGAAATATATATGATATACAAAATGATATATATTGATAGTATAATTCAGAGACCTATAAACATTTAGCCAGAACACATTTAAAGTGATTTAATGTATGGTATTGAAAAATGAAAAATTACTTACTTTACATTTGTAATTGCTGTTATCTTGTCTTGCTTTTAAGAATGCTATAAAATTTCAGCTGAGCCAAACTTATTAACATGGATATCGTAATGATATTTTATAGTCCTCCCATCATAACCACCTTAAAGACACCTTAAAGAATCTGTACTGAAAATGTGCACACCCTGTCTGTAAAAATAATATAGGATTTTAGCACAGGCATCAGTGACAGCACTGGGAGTTCATGTTCTCTAATATTCTCTTTATGGGCCTTATGGCTGTACTGCAAGCCTCAGGTCAAATCTTTTTCACACTTAATAAATTCATAATATAAAGCCACTGCATGATCAGTAAATGGAATGTGCAAATGTAAGACTAATATATGATTTATGGCGAGGATGTTCTTTACATTCAGAATCAATAATTTACAAATGTAGATGCAGTGGTGCTTCATTTGAATATATCTGAGTTTTAATGGCAAAGTAATGTTTGCATAATACTATAGATTAGAGAAAATTAGTGTACTATTGTTTTTAATTAAAAAGTATTAATGCAATGGATGTGAATTGCTCCCCATTCTTATTTGAATGTTTTTGGTATAATGCAGATTAGGTGCTGTGTAGTTGTGTGTAGTTGAAGTGAGAAACTCTGCCTATATGTGTGAGTGTGTGAATGTGTCTCGCCTGGTGACCTGTGCAAGGTGTAACACTCTTATTTCGTAGTGCATGCTGGGATAAGTTCTATAGTAGGTCCCTGCAGCTGTGGACAGGATAGTCCATGTAAAGTGGATGGATGGATAGATAATAATTGATGAATACCTCACTGTGTAAATATATGGAGTACTCGAATAGGAGGGGAAGCCCCCAAGCACACGTGAGCAGAGATGGAAGAAGCCGTCAGACAGCAATACCACAATCTAGAAGTTTTAAGTTTACAAGTTAAGGTCCTGCATTCAAAAGTTCGCCCATTTCAGTATGCTATATTATGATATATATACACTATATTCATTATTGGATTATTATTAATGATCCATGTAAGTGGCAATTTAAAGTTGTAGCTGGTGGAGATGGGACTCATTTTAACAACTTCACTGTATTATTTACAGTGCTGGGTTTAAGTACTTCCAATTTGTCAAGAAGTCCTCTAAATTAAATGACAAAATGCTTTCTTGCAATTGCCCTCCTTTAGGACACAATTAACAATTTTCTGGCAATGCTAGGTTTAGGCACAAAAATAACTTAGCTAGGGAAAGATCATGGTTTGGTTTAAAGGAACTACTTTTAGGGGAATGACAGTGGTTGTGATTAAAAGAAACCAGAGTTGACTGTCGGTATGAACAGCGGTTTCCAGTGTCGAAGTCCATAATTTTGTTTACCCATCCATCCACACAAACCTCCTCCCTGTGCTGATGTTGTGGCTATAGCAATGTCACAATACTTCCTCCTTTGCTCATGCACAAGTCATAATTCCAAAATCCACTTGAGGGCTTTTCACTGGAGTGTAAATATATGTATATAAATGGCATTTGCTAAAACTGCTGCTGTTGTTTTTCTCAGAAAGACTCAGTTAAAGTCTTTGTTAAAAGTTGCATACAAAATCCATTTGCCACTGGATGTTGCACTAGAGCACCAGCATCTCAGAGCAAACAACGGGACAGAAAGAAAATAAAACTCACCAAAACTGACTTTCCAGTCCAATCTTTCCAACAACAACACTGGTTTTGTCAAAATAAACTCTTAATTCATAGTTAGATGTGAAAATGTATATAAAAAGGGTTACAACATAAGCTAACATGCAGTCATCAAGGTATGTTGACTAAAAGTGGTTAACTTTGCCACTGACAGGTTCAGATTGTTATTTTAAGTGTGAGGCGACATTGTGAAAGTAATCCCTAGAGATAGACGATTTGTTTAACCAAATAACAGCCATAAAATTGCAATTGCTTGCCACTCCACAAAAACGTCATGTAAAAGCTATATAGCTCACCATGACCACACTTGCCCTGTTACCATTGCCTTCATTCCTCCCGCCCACCCCCTCCTCTGCCCAACCACCCCCACCTTCATAACCCCATCAGAGAGCCAAGGCAGTCTCGGGTGAGCAGGTCGATGGAGGGGTTTGTACCTGGAGGTGCACCTTCCTCTCGCCTATAAGAAACTCACTGAGAGCTGGGAGCTCAGCGTGTGTTTAAGTGAAAGTCCTGTTAACCCCCATTACCCTCTGCAGCACTGTACTGGAGGATTAGCAGAATACAAATAGCCCCTCTTGCTCCCCTTGTCCTCTACACCGCAACTCCTACACCATGCGCTGTAAGAGTTGCTGACGACGAGAAAGAGTGAAATATGATTTGGGGCCAAGCAGGTGTTTACTGCATGCTAAACAGTGTCCTGCTGCTCATTATGCAGGCTTTAATGGTGGGAATACATTAGTGAACGATGTGAAATTTTAAATTCGGGGGAGGGTGATGAAACACACAATCAAAATGTTACCACTGCTTGGTACCATGTGACCTTGGCTTGCAGAAGCTCAGATCATGGTGCGGAACAAGGGAAATGCCAGAGGGTTCTGAGGGTAATTAATAATTAATAATCCAGTGGTTCTTTGTATTGCATTTGGTAGTGTGAAATCAAAAGGCATTACAAATCAACTGGAGCGGGTCCACTATCAGCCAACATTGCCCACACTGTTAAGCTTTCTGAAACGTTTCTAGATATTGTTGATATGAGTGGATATAAAGTATTGGTCGCTTTTTGTTTTTCAAACAGAAGAAACATTAATTGTATCTCAAAAGCCATCTTTCATCCAATTTGTCTTTATTAAATCAAGGGACATAAATATGATCCAAGGCAACAACTAACTATTATTATTTTTGTAGGTATCAGGAAATTGTTAATAACAATTTGAGCCCAACCAAACAGCTTGTAATTGCCAAAATTTAGTTTGGCCAACACTCTACAATCCAAAAATATTCCATTTATCATATAAAAGAGAGGAAAGCAGAAACTGTAAGATTGTGAAATGGGGCCTCCAATGTATGGAGTAGAAGTCCTGCCAAGACAGGAAATCACAGATCTGGTTTAAGCTTCTTCCTAAGAGTAGGCTGGTTTATTTGTTTAATTATTTATACTGTGTATGAAATCATCATGCCATGCTTTCATGGTTAACAGAGTTAAACAATGATTAGCTCTTAACCTTCAGCCTCAGCCCAGTTTGAACACGAAGGTAGAGAGAAAACCACAAAGAAGGTAACAATTAATTTTCTGTCCACACACCCGCCCTCTGCTCCTTTTCACTTCATCTCTACCTTCCTTGACGTGCCACTCCATGTCTTTTCCTGAACGTTTTTTTCCTCTCCTCCATTTCTGCTCTCCCATTCCCATCACTCTCCTTCCATTGATCCTCCCATTTTCCATCGTCTCCTTCTCTCACGCCCGCTTTGACTTTCTATTCTTCGCAGCAGCTCTGGCCAATATAAAGCAGACCAATATGAGATTTCTTGCTTGATGGAGAGTCACAGCCACTCTATCACACTGTCTTTGCGTGTGCATTTGTATGTGTGCGTGCTACCACTTTTCTCTCTGCTACTGCGTAGGTGCTGTTTTGTTTGTGTATTTATTTGTTCGGAAGAAAGTGCACGTGCTTGTGTGTGTGCATCTACTTCTTTGTGTGTGTCTGTCACACTGCAGCTCTGCAGGCCAGTGGCTGTCAGTTTAATTCCATTTCTATGGGACACAGAGATGCTGGAGATAACAGTGTTCTGTGAGCTACTGTACTGCCTGGGCTTGTGTTTCAGTGGAACTTCAATTAAAGTGAACTGGCTCCTGGGAGAGGAGTGGTGGCCATCCGCCATGCTGCAGACACACACTCTATTCCCTGTGACTGATCGAATGGTTCCACGCTATACAACACCGCTTGACAGCACACAGCCTGATGGAAAATAGTGAAGGAGGTGGGAAGGCTCCACACACACACACAAACACACACACTCACAGGCCAGCAAGTAGATGCACACACGCAAACACTGGCTCATTTGTGCACATTTCTGAATCCGCACTGATTGCATTGTTTTGGATGAAGATCTGCATGATTACTGGAAGTGTAGGAATACCGTATAAAATACTGTATGCTCCTGCTGAAAATTAAGTTTTACTGAAAATGGCTACCTCAAGATGAACACGACTGCACCTTCGGAGCAGAAATTGCTAAACTTTGTCATTGTTCGCTTCACGGCATCCATATTGTTGCCACCTCAAGTCAGATGTGTGCATATATTTTTATGGTTATTAATCATACTGGCATCTCATTTTTACAGGCTTATTCCTCTGAGAGCGTACAGAATGTCGCTGTCGTGCGACATCAGCTCACCACCTCCTGGGGAATAAACGTACTTAGGCTGAAAGCTTGTATGACTCTTACATGGCAGCAGCACTGAGTCTGTTTCTCTCCTGAGGTCATAAAACTAAATCTAAATGTTTACAGCGGTGCATGAAGACATAAGTGGAATAAGTCTCAGTGGGCTGCAGCTTTGACCCAGGGTAGAGGATTTTCTTTAAAGGGAAAGTGATCATCAGCTGTTGTGAGGGTTTATTAAAGTGATGATGTTATTTACATACATATTTCTGTGTCTGATCTGTACTGACTAGGAATAGAGGAGAGACGTGCTAACTGATTTATTTTCAGTTAAATGTTAACATAATACATGGACGACAGCACAAGGGCACATACCTTCACATAATATTAAAGATATTTTTATAACCGGGCGCCCTAGTAGCTCACCGGAGCACATTCAGAAAGTCAAGGCTGAGTCCTTACTGCAGTGGCCCGGGTTCTAATCCAACCCAAGGCCCTGTTATTTATGACATCCCTTCTAGGTCTCTGCCTTTTCTGTCTCTCTTCACTGTCCTGCCAAATAAAGCAATTGTCGTCGTTGAGCTTTTGATTTTTCATAAGCAGGTGGAGTTTGCACATTTGTCATGAAATTATAGATGTCAAAAATTTCTAAGCCCTCGCCCATGTTAGCTCTTAAGTACTTGGGGAAAAATGGAGATTTGAACATCTATAATTCTATAAAACTAGTGAAGACCATGTGATGTAATCAAAAGCTACAGAACAGACTATGAGGTGTGATCTTTTTGTTAACTGATGTTTCCAAGGCCAAGAATGTTGAAACTCAAATCCATGAATAAAGTAGTTTGCACGGGGGAATATGAATCACCTCATTTGCATATATTACATTGTATTATGCTTTCAGTAAACCGGCACTATTTGCTATGATACAGTTGGATTGCAGTTGTACATAAGACAGGGGTGGTGACAGCCCAGTATTACAGTGCAGCACTGTGAGTTTTCAGTGCTGAGAGGGATGAAAAGCAAGACAAAAATTCAAAGTATTGTTCAATCAGGTGCTGTTTAATAGCCTCATACTTTGCAACCAAAACATTTTACGTCCTATCTGTGGCAGTGTTGTTTGTAGTGACTCACAGGTGATGTACAGCTGAACATACAGTAATCCACATTGTCTGGTCTAGTTTTCCACACTGCTGAACAGAGGGGGAGTTGCTTACTTGCTTTTTACTTTTATTCTCTCTTTGCTGAGCCGTGATGTAATACAAACCAAACCCCATCGCTTGTTCCTTCCAATACAACGACTGAGTACTCCCCCACTTCACTTGTTTACACATGATAACGTGCCATAAGTAAACCTGAAGAAGAGCCCCATCAGTATCACATGAAAAGACGTAGTTTACACAAGTCAGCGCTCCTTAATCTTGACATGTGACGAACGACACTAATTTCCTCTCTTCTTTTCTCCTGCGAGTGCAGCGTTGTTTTGATGATGTAAACACCTCAGTTTATCTCAGCAGCCTCCAAATTGCCTGAAGTGGCTGCTTCTGTAATTGCGGGTTGGAGCAGTGTGCAAGTTATTGTGTGTGTGTGTGTGTTAAAGACTGTGCTTGTCTGCACAAAAAAGCACACACAAATTTGTGTACGTAATCTTCCAAGTGTTCACTGATTCTGCTGTGATGCAGTGAGAAGTGTGCCGTGAATGATCCTTAAACGGTCACCTCGGCTTGTGACTCTATCACATCTACACCTTGATTAAGATCTTTAGGCTGTGACAGTAATTACCTGCCAGCTACTTGTCTTAAACACACTGCAGACCCAAGGGAGGGGCGGGGCTTGAGGAAACAAGAGGCAACAGGGAGAGAGGGGGAAAGGAAATAAGATGATGACATAGCATTTGGAGCGTGGGTAAAAATAAGAGCTGGGGGGGGAAATGGAGTGTTAAGTGAAAGGGAAGAAAGAAGGAAGTGCAAACTAAATTTAAGGGGATGGAGGAAGAGGACGGTGAGGGAAGATGGCAACTGATGACATTGAACGGAGGAGTTATAAGCCAAACCAGCAGTCTCTTCTGACAAGTTCATTTCTCCATTTTAGGAGTTAAGACTTTTATCTCCTACAGCAGTGACACTTGTTTCATATGTGGCAGGGAAAAGCCCTAGAATGCCCCAAAAGAAAATAGAAAGTATACAAGGTTTCAAAGGGGATGGCTCCTGCAAATACAAATAAGTCCTCTTCCATTCTGTTCCATTCTTCTGCCAATATATACTATGCACGTGCATGGCTCGCTAGCCCAGAGCATTTGAATGCACAACTCCTAAACACAAAATTCGTAGCAGCACTGGATAACTCATAAACAGCAAAAGGAAGCATTTGAGTGCTGATTTTGGTATAGATTACCATGGCAACGAAGGAAGCTTCAAAGCATCTGAGCATTTGGGCCAGCCCTAAATGAAAGCTGTAATCATTTTAAATATCAGCTGCTCTTGACAGACTGTAAGATGGTAAAAATGAGTAACTTTGTGCTGGAAGAATGCCACTGTGTAATCTGTAGAAAGACCATATATGTACTGTAGTATTCAACCAGGCATCAGTGTTAATGCCTGGCTGCTGCACCAACAAATGTCAGCCCATCTCTGCCGAGGATTAACAATGGTTCTCCTCTTTCGTCCTCCTCTTCTCGTCTATCTACATCTGTTCTTCCTTTGTTCCTGTTTTGTCAGGCATTGTAACTCCCGTCTTTTCACCTCCTACAAATCAAGGCCTGCGTTCAACCATCAATCAAACAAGTGCAGTCTTAAAAAGAACAAGGAGATAAAGAGGCGAGGGCTGTAATGCTTATTTGTCCATCAACTCCCTCTAACTGACTAACAGGCTGAATCACAGTTAGCTTGCCAGCGATGGCCTTGCGCTGTGTAGGATTGGTGTGTTATTTGGTTTGATTTCTGAAGCCTTTGTGGTTATTTGTTTGTCAGAGTGAGGTGCGAGGTGGTTTGTGCGCTACCTGCTCGCCTTGCAATCACTGATCCGTGAAGACAACTCATTTTCTTCACCACCGGTAATGAAGAATGAAATCCTTTTGTTTAACGGCAGTGGGTTTAGCACACAATTGTCTTTACTTCTGCGCCTAGAGAAGGCCAAGAAGATTTTGTTTAAGTGGCTTGTGCCCTCTAACTGAGATAGATGATTCATTTTAAGAGGCATTCAAGCATATGCAGTTAGCTTGCTGCCTTTCATACACTGCCTCATGGATCCCAGTCACACACACATGCACACTGTTTTCAAGTGCCTAACACAAACAGTTTAACTCACACACATGCACATGATAGTTGCATAAATGTATAAGAACAGGGCCCCTGCTTAACCGCAAAATGCTTCAACTTTTCTGTTCCTGGTAATTACCAATGCAAATTACAAGGTGTAATTATATACTGCCACCACATTAAAGCACCTTATAACATTCAAATTAGATTAGCTTGTTTATGCTTTTTTGAATTAAATCATAATTCCTCAACCCACAAATGAAAATTTTGTTTGCACACTTTACCCTTCCTATTAGTCGAATTTTAGTGGCAGTGACTGACATTCGTCTTATTTGGTGTTTGAGATATTTTTGCAGCAGTATTGTACGTTTATATTGTTCCATCTTCAAGTAATTCCAAACAGAAGGCGAGATGTAGATTAAAGCTGCTGTAATGAATACATATATAGTAGCAATTGGTCAAATGACAGATTTGTTCGCAGTGAGAAACATACTAAGAATGATCACCAGAATGATCGGGTCGGTACCCATTCAATACCACGGTAAAAAGCAAACACAAAACAATAAATCCCATGTACTTCCCTTTTCTAATAGACTGTTTTCTTATTATTCACTGCTGAACTCACAAACAAACTTTATTCTGCTCACCTTGCTTTTTCAATATCAATTTTCAATTCAGTTTTACTTGTATAGCACCAATTCATAACCAAAGTTATGTCAGGACACTCTAGACTTTACTAAAGTATTTACAGAGACCCAACAGTTTCTACCATGAACAAGCACTCAGCGACGGTGGCAAGGAAAAACGTCCTTTCCCTTAGTACTCTTTTCTTTTGTATCTCTCTCACACACACACCTGTTTTCCCCACCCTGCTTCTTTCTGTTTCTGTAGCTCCATGTGTGTGTGTCTCTGTTGACTTTAATCAGCAGTATGCGCAGGTGAGCCGTGTCTTTGATGGTGTGCACTTATCAAACGTATTTGCACCAGAGAGCGTCTGTTTCTGTGTATCTCTGCAGAGCATGTGCAATTGTCACTTGACTGTACGAGAGGTGCTCCATCATGTCCAGAAGAATTTAATCCCCAGTACCTAAGGTATATGGTACTGTAGAAAAACATTTTCAGAACTTTGGCATCGACTTGGCCAAGTATTGGTTCTTGTAACAACCCTAGTACAGACCAAAACGGAAGCAAAAGGAGAGTGCATGTTGGACTTGCATTCATCAGGTGGTCAGAAACGCGACAATAGGTAACTGTTTGCTAATACATTCAACTTTATAAGGTGATTATATGTCAATGTTCTGTTTGCAGCTTATCCTGCTGCCCCAAAGTGGCCAAAAAAAGTCAGTAAGTACTTTAAAGTGAATACGAATAAAAAGAATAACCAATTCTTCAGTTTTATTTCTCTATCTCTTTACGCAGATTTGCTCCTGGCCACTGTAATTTAGTTATCTTCCATCTCAGGTTAGCAATTAAGCATTTTCAGGTTTTCTAAAACTCAACTCATTCCTTGTCAAGAGAGCGATTATCATACAGTGCATGCTTGAGAAGAAATTGATTTGCATTTCTGTCAGTGCTTCAGTCAGCTTTCCCAAGACTCACCCTTACACTTGGAGAAGCAGAAAAGCCAGGGTTGTTAACAGAAGGATATATAATAGCCCTTCATTAGAGCACTGGCCCATATCCAGCGTACCTGAATTTCATCTGATCCAATTGATATAGCTTACTCTCCTGCAAACCTGGGTCAAATAGCACTTGTAAATTATTCAGTGTTTATTTTAACCTGCATAGAGTACTAGATGGGTGGGGTTTTTACTGCAACAAGGCACAGCAATATGCACACTGGAACACTTTTCTTTGATTCTCTTTACTTCTTTGATGTTCTGTTTGTTGTTTAATTTTACCCTAACCATCTGGCACACATATTAGCTAAACTAATTTTCAAATGCTGTACTGTTTCTGCTCTTTTATTCTGACGCTTTGTATGCCTCCCACTTTGTCTCAGTACTTTAATATTTGTTCCATCCTTAGTTTCTGTCACCCTCTCCACGTCTCTTGGTCCTTCCTGTCTCCCTTGCTTCCATCTGTCTGTCTGTTTTGCACTGTTTCTTTGTCCTGATGTTGTTTTTCTCTTCAAAGCCTCATTTGTACCTCCTCCTCTTTCTACTTGGCAAACAGTTAGTACATTGTTTGTGCCCATAGCAGGTGTTGTCCTCTATGGCTGCAAGGGCTTATACCTGACATGTTGCTACAATAACATTTGCAGCCAAGACAAGAAATAATATTTGGGGTAATGTTTCTTATCTTGCCTCCTAAGGCAGTAAAATAAAGAAGGATGGATCATTGATATTTTAGGAATCAGCTGCTAAGATACACTACATAATTGTTCAATTCTTTGCACAAAGAAAGCACACAAAAAAACATCTGATGCTTCCGGTGGTGTTAAAGGGGTCAGTCCTAATCCCACAGTACTTCCTGTGGCACTCAGTTCCTCCTTCCCAATTGGCTGGGGTGGATGTAGGAGGCAACGCTGCCATCCAGTAACATGGCAGATGTCTCTCACTGTGTGATTACTCAGTGTCAAGTAGGCGGTGAAAACAGGTGACACGTTTATTTGCGGGGCGTGCGCGAAGAAGGGTTTGACGATTAGTCATCATTTGTGCAAATGTTCCCTCTCTTCACTTTCACTTCCCGAAGAGACCAGTCCTGGTTTAAAATAAAAATTGTTGCCACACATTGCAATCAAGTACTTTGGCAGAAGCGGTTTTACTCCTACACCAGTAGACTGTACCACACAACTTAACTGCAGTTATCTTTAAAGCCTACCTGTCGCCTGAAGGACAGATGAATGTGATAACTGTCTCACTCCATTCCTGGCTCTTCAATGCAAAAGCAGCAAGAGTCATGCTGGAGCACTTCAGTCCAGTCTGTGTGTAGTGTACTTATGTAACACTTACTACAGTAATCTGTTCTACTACAGTCCTGCTTTTGCCTGTGGAGCACAACTTCCGCAGGAAAACTTCCGCAGCCTTTCACTAACCCCACTTAAAAGGGAATCCATGTACATTTAATAGGTCAAATGTGTTAGTTGGGGCTTTGCAGGATACATGAACATGTGCAGCTCTTTGACGAGGCTACATAACTCATTTTACTAAACTGTAGCAATGCATACACAACTTGAATGTATACTGACATTTCTATTTGCCCCAATAATAAATGGGGCAAATAGCAAAGAAATATATAAATACAAAAGGGCTTGTGAGAGCCATTGTTTGGTTTATGTGTCTCGGCTACTGTAGAAACATGCCAGTTCAACATGGTGGACTATAGAAGAGAAACCACTCTCTCTGTTGATAAAAACGGTATATTCTAAAGTAACGGAAACGCAAACCTATATTTCATTTCTGGGTTCCTCCAAAATCTTACACTATGGACCTTTGATCTCATCTACTTGTCACCATTTTTGTTGTATTTTTTTGTTTGCCATTGTTCCGGTTCTGGCACAGAAAGATGGCATCCTCAATCTCTAAGCTCTGATTGACTGGTTATTTTCAAAACTGAGGCAACACCAGGGTTATTTACTGTATGTAGGCAGCAAATCACAGGTATGGAAACAGGCTAAGAATTAAAAGCCTAAAAGATAATTTCCCTGACCTGCCTCGTTCCTCTAGATCTGCTCCTCTGCTTAATCACACACCCTGAAATTCGAGTGAAGAGACATGATGATAGATTAAGATTCAGGAATAACCGCTCTCTGATGATGAAAAAAGAAAGAAGAGTGCTTGATTATAAGAGGCACTCTCAATAATAAGGTTCTTCAAGTATCATGCAATCTAAACAGATCACATCTCAAGTGTGTCAGATGTCTGAAAACAATCTCCAAATGGATACGTTTCTGCAGCATCGTTCACTGACTGTGTCCCTAATGCATCTGGCAAACAATGCTGATGCTCGCCAGCAGTGAGGCAGACACACTATCTGCTTCACATTAACCTCCCTCTGTGTTCCCAATGTCTGTTGACCCAGACGTATTATAAACCTACAGGTAGGCACTAGAAAGTGTGTTATTGAATGACATGCAAAGACACACACCATAGAGCATCGCTATCCTGTCGCACAGTAGGAACATTGTTGTCACATGTGGTGGTAATAATTTGAACACACATGCACACACACGTAAAGCTCTAACTACTGTGCTCTGAATGGAGGGCATGCTGAGACGTGGCGCCCTGTTGCAGCAGCGGATATGTCAGTATTGATGGCTAATGAATGTATATAGTAGATTCCCCCTAGGTAATACCTAAAATCTCTAGAGTCTCTCCCGAGATCTACAGCACATATGATGATTAATATTTATCATATGGCTCCTCCATTGCCTGCAGATGCCCCCTCTGTATCCACTGGGACCTACACACCCTAACACTAACATTATATCCATTTGCACACAGCCGGCTTGATGTGATGCGTACTCGACTGTGTGCTGTGCTAAGGTTAAGGTGTCTAGCTCAAGGGCGATGTGGTGTAGCGGTGGCAGGTATGGTCCTGCTGGGAATCCAGGAGCCTCGTCATGTATTCAGACCCCCAGCTGGTAAATACACGTTTAATGCTACGGAGTCAGCAGGGGCAGGCAATGCGAAGAGAATACACAATCACTTCAGGTGATTTGTTTGAAGCAGCGAGGGTGTGAAGGACTGGTGGGAAGATTTTTAGTGTCAGCACATGGAGACTGCACACTGCCTTACGCTATATGAAAGCTAAGTCTAAACTCCAGTGAAGAGTGAAGAGTTAGCAACATATTTTGAAGTAGTTTTTCTGGCAGATATTACAGAAATTACTTTTTTTTTTTTTTACAATTTTTTTTAGTTTTTCTAGGCTAATTTCGTGGTCTCACACAGTTCAGTCAGGTTGTTTGTAATATTTGGAGTATGAGAATGGACGTTGTAATGTGCCACTATAATGTGATGTTTTTGAGTTAAAATAACTGAACACTGTAAAACCAGATACGTTCTCAAAAACTCAAAACATCTGATTACATCAATATAGTAACACAAGTTAAAAAAGATTCTTTATTAAGCAGCTTTTAATACTCATTTTAAGTGCCACTAACGTTTTGTAAGTTACAGAAACTTTCCTTATTAATAACTTTTATTAAGTATTTTGTTTTCACAGTACAAATACTTATTTACTTACTAATACTAATTTCACTTAAAATTACTGATGCTAGTTGATCAATAATGTATGTTTAACTTACAAAATATAGTTAGTTTTACTTAAAAATGTTCATGTAATCAATTTCAACAATGTTTTGAGTTAAATGAACTTATCTGGTTTTACAGTGATGAGTCAGTGTGAGCCTTAAAACCTAAACAATGAGCTGAAAGACACTCCTTTCGGCCTGAAGGGAACTGCAGAGTCAGATGATAATTCTCTGTGGGTTTGTCACCACAAATGGCCCCTTTCACACAGTAATATTTCTTAATTCATAAAAGAAATATTGATTAGTGCAGCTGTAAGGGCAAAAGCATTTTATAGACTCAGCATTTTGTGCTTACTTTCCACAGTCACACAACTCTACAAGAGAGCAGATACTAATTTCCCCACTGACAACAGACAACGTGTCTTGTGGCACTGCAGCCACAAAACATCATGTCTATTGAGTAAGGGGAATAATGCTCCCATTTTTTGCCTTGAGATACTCAATCTATTGCAGTTACTATGCTGTTGCTATCATTATCTGTATTGCACTCTCCTCCCACACAAATTGAATGCAACAAGTTCACTCCTGTTCTCTGGTGGTTGTTCAAATGCATTGTGGGGAATCTCTGGAAAAGCCAAAGCAGAGGTAGATAAGGCGGTTTGAGTGAGAGTTTGTGGGTATGCCAAAATGTACTTTTATAGAATACTTTCACAGAATAACCAAGCATTAAACATCACAGACAATAAGTTTACTCAAGATTTTAGATGCAATGGGTTTTATCTGTTTCAAATGATCAAATGTAGCTGCATCACAAGAAAAAAACTGAATTTCCTCCCTGCATATTTAAATTGCAGAGCAACTCAAGACTGTCTGCCTGATGACACTGCAGATTCAGGTCCTCTGCTTTCTTGCTTTGTAAGATTTGTGTGAGTTGCTTGTAAATAATGTTTAAGCAGCAGAGTGAGTAATGTGGTGATTTGAGGTGTTCAACAGCTTTAGGTATGTCTTCAGGAGCATAAAATCTCAATTTAGCTAATTTGTTTAATTATAAGCACATGTTTCTGCATTATATCTACTTACATTGTGCCCTGTAATGGCTCTAAACATGGCCAGAATGCGTTACGGTCTGTCTTTTTTCTGGTTTTCTGATTCCCAGAAAAGGGAAAACAAAAACATTTTTAATCATTCTCAAAGAAGGCGATCTTTCTCACAACACCCACACAACAAACACACTCAGAAATGTGCCTGAAAACACGCATGTACTGTATGCATATACACAGGAGCACTTCCACACTCGAAATCGCACTCACAAACACTTGAACAAGTGCTACAAGCTTGCATGCACCGGCTGAACCAATTGTTTGTAGAATAGACTTCTTATTTAATTACCAGACAAGCAAATTAGTTTAAACTTGAAATCCCAGAGCCACTCAAGGGGAATTAAAGTGTTTCCAAAAGTTTTCAGTAGAGAGGAAAATGAAATTTTCTTTTCATGGTGATTGGTTAAGTCGCTGAGAGGAAGCTTTTGCACTTCCACCCAAGTTTATTTTCTCAGTGTATACAATGTCTCCCCAAAGAGAATTGTGAGGGCTTCATCACTTCTTAAATGCATATGTTATGCAGGTTAGATTGAGAAAAGCATATATATGTTTTCAATACTGCACGTTTAGCAACTGCATCCAAATGCTGAATGCTGCTTCTTTAAGTTGTCACTGTGTGAAAGAGGATAATGATGCCATCAGTGGCAATGGTGCCTTCAGGGACAGAACGGATGCGGAGTCAGATTAAATGGAAAATGAGAAAAACACAAAGAAAATGTCTTGGGTTTTCTTTGTCAGCCGTTTGCATATGATAATTCCAGCCGAGTCATTTTTATTGTTTTATAAAAGTGACACATTGCTTGCAACTGTAAAGGTTTGCAATCACATTAGATAAAGATGGTTAAACTACAAAATGCATTTCAAATTTGCAGTAAGTGATTTTCTAGAGTTCAGTTATTTTTGCCAGCACATCAAAATAACCTAAATAAGTCTGTTCTCAGACTGTATGTGAGTATTTACCGGCACAATGATAAAAGCTTCATTAGTTTAAAATGAGTTATTCAGTTGTCCATGCCATCCTTGTTCTCCAACTAGATTCATCCTCAGCTTTTGTTTGGCTAGTCATGGATGTGTTAAGGTGAACTGGATAAAAATTACTAAGAATTTAAATTAGTAAATCTGCTACAGTTATCATCGTGCCATAGAACGTTTAACAGGCTTAGCCACAGTAACTAAGGGGGAGGCAGGGCTTAGCAAACAGTCAGTTTTATATCTTACTGAATGTACATTAGTTAAAACATATTGAAATAATACTTAACTGTTTTAACTTAACAAATAATGTAGTGGCTCTTGAAAGCATCTCTGTTTTTCTGCCTCTAACATTGTGATCAATGATTCACGGTTTGGACAGAAGGCAACATGCAGTGCCGCCTGCTCACCACAGAACTGCTAACAGTTGGCAGAAGAGCAGAAACCTGATAGAAAGAAATAAGATCCCATTACTACACTCACAAAAGGAAATAAGAGTTGTCAAGTGTTTGTGATGGCGCCATGTGAGGTCATCATTATTCACTGGGGTTGCTGTTGTGAGAAACACGGAAAGTGAGACAGAGAGACAGACAGAAAAGAGAAAGCGCTGAGTGGAATACATTGCGATGTCTTCCTTATTGTGAGCCCCACTTTCCTGCACCCACCATTTACATCACTGCTGTCCTCCCTGCTGTCGAGTCATCACATTTCTGCGGAAAATGAGATTTGTTGTGCCACGAAGACTGATGATCCCCTTTAACCTCAGCTACTGAAGCACTTCGTTCCAAAATAGCAACCAAGCCTTTTTGTCTCTGCTCTTTGAAGGCCTCTCATATCGTATGTTTAAGTGCTGTTGACTTTGAACATGCCCCCTGTTCCAGGCTTGATAGGCCGCCGTATCAGCTGAGCGACTTGAGGGGGATCGTTTCCTTCAAGCACGCTCAAAGTACGCTCAACAAGCATATCCCAAGGGCAAATTGAATAGCACTGTGGTAATAGACTTGCTTTCTTCACTTGAGCTGTATATCATTGGCTTAGGAGCTTGTCCTAGAATCAGGAGTCTTGTGGTAATGCCAATTTTGCTCATGTTGGATGGCTTTGGTTACACTGCGTGGAGAATTTCCCGGTAACTTCACATCTAAATGTGATAACATGGTCAGAGTAACATGGTCAGAGTAAGCAGGTTAAACATATACTATGACACTGAGAAACCACTGACCAAATGTATAAATGTTGAGTTTGCACAACAACCATGCATACCTCATTACCCACACGTATTATAAAGAGCGAATGTGTACACCTTGTGTGTACTTATTTCGATTTCTACAGTATTATGTAATCTAGTGGAGATGAAATGTATGTAAAAGATGGAATATAATAATGAAAGTATTAGCTTCTGTTATAAGATAATTTGGCTGATCATTTGTCTTGCAGTCTAGACAGCAATCCATATGCCAATCAAAGGAGCATTTAGGGATTCATAGGTATTGATAAGTAAACAAATGATTATGGTCATGCACATCTCCACAGCTAACTGTGGGAGTGAGTCCTACAAGAAAAGTGATCTTTGCATACCTGTATTTAGATATGTAGGAGAATAAGTGAAGTAAAAAATCAGCTCCCACATGCCATCGAATCATGGTAAACTTATTGAACTGCTGTGGTTCCTTCAAGCAACCCTCATCTGGCACTTCATATGGCTGCATATAGTACATATGATGAAGGTTGCTTGTCCGAAATGTAGTTAACTGTGGGAGTTGAATTAGGCTTACGCAGTGTACCCAGTTTCACATTTATATTTATAACAGAACCGTGAATATAAACAGGTCTATAAACATGACAAAAAAGATTGGATGCATGTGTCTGTTTTTGAGCATTTGGTTTTAGTTGCAAATATAAACACAGAGTTTTATGCATCTGGACCCAGATTAGGGTGACAGCAGATTAATACATTATGTCGACATCTTGCTCTTTTTTGTTATTTGCTGTCATGTGTGAAACTTAAAGTACCAAATCCTTATGGATGCAAGAAAATATCAGCAACATTAAAACAGAATATTTTAGCAGTAAGTGTTGTGTTACGGACTATCAGGCTGAGTCAGAGGGTGTCAGAGGTTCATGTAACCAATTTAGCAGCACAAATAAGATTATGACAGAAATATAACCAGCAGCCAGGTTTGTGCAGGTAAACATAGCCACTTGTTTATTTGTGATATTTTGAAAGAGAAGGCGAGTTTCTTAGGGAGTGGGAGATTAAGAGAAAGAGATACGAAGAGGAAGAGAATATCACAGCTAAAATACAGGGAGAGAAAGTAAGGGAGAGAAAGAATCTCATATACAGGGGGAAAAAACTATTCTCTGGGAACACAATGCCGGATGGCGTGCTCCAGCTAAATAAATTATCACGGGGGCTATTTTTAAGCTGAAGTGTAAATGCAGTAATCCTTGGAGCAGGAGCTGCGAAGAGCCAACACACAGCAGCCACATCAGGGAATACAGCTCTGCCTTTATCTTTCCCTCCTGCCCGCCCCAGTCTCTCTTCCCTCTCTCTTTTTTTCTCACTCACACACACATACACATATACAGCACATATATCCTCCACTCCCCACATCTCCACCCCGTCCCAGCACCTCTATCTTTTCTCGCTTTATCCGTTTCCCATTCCCCTCTTCGTTTTTTCTCTTTCTTTTCTCCCCTGCCTTTCATATGGTAAAAGCCTTCTTTCTGTGTCGGAGTATTTTGCTTATCACTGAGCCCTCTGTGGGGACTCCACCAAGTTCTATTGTAATAAACAATAACAGACCTTTGAACAAGACAGGGAGGGGAAACATGTAAGTGGCACGCAAAGAAGCAGCAGTCAGAGGATATTAGGCCACAGTGGGTCATTCTGCAACTTGCAAACAAATCTTTCATAGTCAATGTATAATGTTAAGGGCTGATTTTTTTTTCTGGTCCCTGTGGGAGAATGTTGTCAGGCCCAGGGAAAGTTCCTCTAAGACGCCGTAGTTCCTTGGCAGTATTACATCTGTTTTGGTATGGGAGAGGAGACCCTCCTATGCTGCTGTTTAATAGCACATAATAGGGTGTCGTTAATCACCAGCGCAGGCTGAGGTTTCACAAGGTTAATGACGGCGTAGCCAAGCTCTCGACTGTGTCCCATTCCTCAGGTATTTATCAGTGTCAGCAGGAACCTGAGAGCTGAGGGTCATAGTTCTCTCGCTCACTGTGTCCACCTGTCTTACTACACCCCCTCTACCTTTTCTCACTCTTTTCCTCATTGGGTGTCTGATGTGTAATGTACAAAACACAAATAAACCAGATATGGGGAAACAGCTAGTATGGCTCTGTCCAAAAGTTCACCTACCAGCGCCTCCAAAGCTCACTATTAACATATTATACCTTATACCTGTACATTTGTTTAATCCCTACAAAAACGTAAGTGTAAAAATGGTATTTTGTATGTTGCTGCACTATTTCTTGGCTAGGCGTAATGAATGATTAAAACTGTTTTAAGAGCTGGAATATACAATGCAGTGTCATAGCTCATAGCAAATGTTGATGTTCTGATGTTGCTGAAGGCTAATCACACCGGTAATGTCAGCATAGTAAACTAAGGTATTGTGCTTTCCTGTTTAACACCATAAATCATCTGAAGTCATATCTACCAAAATTTCCACACCTACAAGCATTTCAGCCACAAAGATGCAGATAAAAATATAGCCTAGATACATGCAGACATCAGCATACATGTGCAGGAATAAATGAGGGGCTTGTTTTTACTGTTCCACTTTTTGCTCCTTTGCATTGCCATCTTTGGGCCCTGAAGGCCATGACAGCTCTGTGTCAGGAGAGATATCCTGCATGATAGAGCAGCACAGTAAAGAAATAGTACTGAGCTCAGTTTGACAGTCCCACGCTGAGCAACTAAAGGAAGCTGAAGCATGGAGGCAAGGTCTGTGTTTGTGTGTGGAAAATGTGTGTGTCAGTGTATGTGTTGGTGGTGGCAGGTGGCACTGGAAAAGGCACAGTAACAAACAAATCCAACTTGACACAAGTAAGAATACCAAAATACAAGCACTGAGAACTACCATTTCTCTGTCTCTTACTCTGCATAAAATAGACTTATTTACTTAACCTCACTGGGTTACGCTGATGAGGAGCTCCGCTTTAAAGGGATAGATGGAGAGAGGGAAAACTTCCCATCAGTTGTTTATGTTGTTGAAATCAGGGCAGGAAAAGAAGCAGGCGTGCCTTCTTGGAGTCGCAGAATAGGATGACCTATTTTGAACACACACTGGGAGACAAGGCTCTTTAAACCTTATCTGAGCACCACAGAGGCTCAAAACTCTCTCTCTATTACGTGTATATATATATATATATATATATATATATATGTACACCAATCAGCCCTCGTGGTCATAATGTAATGCAGCCCCATACCAACAAACTGTGATGTACTGTGTGTTCTGACACCTTTTTATCAGAACCAGCATTAACTTTGAGCTACAGTAGCTCGTCTGTTGGATCTGACCACACGGGCCAGCCTTTGCTCCCCACATGCATCAATGAGTATTGCCCATCGATGACCCTGTCTCCGGTTCACCGCTTTTCCTTCTTTGGACTACTTTTGATAGGGACTGACCACTGCAGACCGGGAACACCTCAAAAGAGCTGCAGTTTTGGAGATGCTCTGACCCAGTAGTCTAGCCATCACAATTTGGTCCTTGTCAAAGTCGCTCATATCCTCACGCTGCCCATTTTTCCTGCTTCTACAATCACCTTTGAGGACAAAATGTTCACTGCTTAATATTATAACCCCCACGTGACAGGTACATGATATACTCACCTGTCAGTGGCCATAATTTTATGGCAGAAGTCGCTGTATATTAGAGATGTATGTTCCTGTGTGCGCATATATGCTATGTGGCCCATCCTAACTGCTGAACTTTCAAGCCTGTGGAGAATGTGATGTAGCGGACTCAATGACCCTCAGTTTCAACAACTATACCTTCTGCTGGACACCTTTTGTGTCAAGCAGTTATACCTAACATGAAATCAATATATAAATGAATAATAAGCATTCTCCTCATTAGTGCATCATCAGTCCAGACCACAGCCATGTTTATGATAACTTATAAGAGTGGAGTTGTGCAGAAATCGAATAAAAGTACACACAAGCATGTGATGATTGGCCAGAGTTTTCTATACTAGTTAACCTTCAGCTACCAACGTGATCATTCCCCAGTGACTCTTGCAGATTTTGTCTTTGTAGGTCACTGGTGTCATGTGATAAGTTCTGGGTAGTTTCATCTTTATTTTTTGCTTTTATTTCAGTTTCTAATGTAGGCTTATGTTAAGCAGTGAAACACTTGACCTTGTCTGTCTTTGCATCTTTAACAACCAGTCCAGTATCTCATATGTTCATATTGCATGATTCCACACCTCTGGATTTGTGTCCAATGGCAATATCAGTGCAAGAAATAGCAGAAATGCTGTTAATGATTTGCAATCAGAATTTTGCCTTTAATCAACTATAACCATTATTATTTCCCCCCTAGTTATAATCATACCCTAATGCTAAAAAATGTTTGAGTTCACTACCACACCTCAAGAATATTTTCTTTGCCATAACCACAATCTTTCCCTAAATCAACCATTTTTTAAAATTGAGATCCCCTCAAATGCCATCTCAGAGGTGAAAAACTCAATCTTTCTTTGAACTGCTAACAATTTATGTGCCAAAACATGTGATATGCAGTCACATGCTTCCATTTTAAAGTGGCATATGCCAAACCTTTTGGGAACCCACTGCTTCAAAAAAGGAATGTTTGCTGTGTTACCTTTTGCTCAGATCATTTATTTACTATATTTTCTATATATTCATCTATAAAGCAAGTATTTCACCCCGGGATTATTAAAGTTTTCTGATTTCTGATTCTGATTCTGAAAGTTCTTGATGATTAATGACAATGAGGCTGACTGGTAATTAAGCAATTATTGTCCAGCCACATAGGTTGATAACTGATTTTTTCTTGTCAACATTGTGGTCCATCCTGTCCTGAAGGCCAGGATTTGAACTGTGAATGAAGGTATTCAATCCAAGCAATATTTTCTTTTTCTCCAACAAATCCCATGAAAAGACCAAAATCAATAATGTATCAGCCTGTTTTAGAAATTTTCCTAACCTCGATAACCTTGTCTGTAGCACAGGCCCACAGCATTTTTTTTATAATTTTATTAATTTTTCTAATACAGAACAAACTGTACGCAAGCTCACTCAAACAGGAGTGAACAGTGCATTTGTTTTCTTTGTGGAATCAATTTGGAATCACTTGTGTCCATCGTAATGAAAGAAGTGCAGCTGTGAAAAGGTGTCTCAATTTTGTCGCCCCTAGCAGCGTAGGGGTGTCAAGTCGACTGACTTTCCTTTAGTGCCACCAGCGGTTGTGATATTTTTGGTTGTGGTCTAAATAGGCACAACAACTAAATTGCAGTGAAGCTTTGGTACGATAACCAAAGGCTCCAGAAAGATAACTATAATCCACTTTTGTGGCACCTTTTTCATCTACTACAATGATCAAGTCAAATGTTCTATTTGTCAAATATCAAATACCCAGGCAAAACCAAATCAGACATTCCCATCCCAGATGTACTTATTGTGTTTAATAATAATAATAATACTAAAACGATTTTAATTTAAAGAGCCGCTTTTCTAAATACCAAAGACAATGACATGAGCAAGAACATCAATCGGTAAAACAATATAAAACAGTACATTACATACGTTAAAGCTAAATAGCAAATGTTAGTACGTTTACATGCTAAACTAAGATGGTGAAGATTGTAAACATTAACATTAGAACGTTCGTACTATACCCATGAGTATATTAGTATGCTGATTTTAGCATTTAGCTCAAAACACCATTTTGCCAAAGTACAGCCTCACAGAATTATTAGCCATGGCTGTTGAATCTTAGTCTTGTTAGTAATTTTGGGACAAAAATGGAAATCTATGATACAGAGGAATATGCTTTACCAGGCCTTGGCTACACAACAATACTGCTACTAGCATGTGTTGTTGTTGTTGTTGTTTTTCTCATGGCATTTGTTAACAATAAGAGAAAAGTTGCATTTCACCATTCTTGTCCTTTAAAAACCTTTAAAGGTTTCCAGCTGTCAGCCTGTCAGCCAGGCTTTACCTGGTGGGGTATCCCTGACGTGACACACGGCAGAGGGGTGACAGATGCGGCTGCACGCTGAGGTGTGTTCAGATTAAACAAGCAAGACACGTCTGATTACAAATGCACAGGTGAGAGCCATGGAAAGAGATATGAAGATGGGAGAGAAGCATGGTAGGAAGAGAGAGAAATTTTGGTGATCCAGACGTTTTACTACCTGTCTCTGAAAAGCTCCTCATCTGTTAATACTGGCAAATCACATTCTTCACTCGTATCGACAGCACAGGAGACTGAGCTACTGCAGGCTACATTAATTGTGTGTGTGTGTGTCTGTGATGTGCGTGCAAGCATTCATGTGTGAACGTATAGGTATGAGACCAAATCCATGTGTGAATTACACTGCGGAACAGTACATTAATAATAGATCAACTCTCCTTTTGTTTGGGACGTAAACGTGATGAGTGGGCCTTGTAATTGGTTAGTTTAATAACTGGAGACAAACCGAGTGTTCTCTGCCTCTCATTCACACACACACACACACTTGCAATTACACACCACAGAAACATGTTGAAATTGTAATTCTCTGTCAGACACTGGAACACACACACACTCCACACTCATGTCAGAGAGGCATTCACATGCTGGTCTGTTTAATTTAGGTTTGGCAGATTATAGTAATTATGTTAAAGAAAAGATTTTCCAGAGTAATTTGCCCTTTTCTGTCCTTGAAGACTGAAACAGCACTAGTGGAAGGATGATCATACTCCTTTTCTTTTACTCTGCTACTTAACTGTTCAACCAGATTGGAAAATATGTTTGCTTAAAGGTTGTAAAAGCATCCAGGTTTTTATTTATTCTGCTTGGTTTTATGGTAACAATAATCTCCTTGATCATCAGGTTACTTTTCCTATGAAAGTAACCACAGCCATAACAGCAAACTATCCTTAATATTAAAATGCAGAGCATGTGTATTGTGTGTTTGTGTTTGTGTGTGTGTGAGGGAGGAAGGATTTGTGTGTATGTACTGTGGCAGCCAAGAGAAGCATAGTGACGTACATAAATTGGAAATACAGAGTATGTTATTGAACTGCACCTCTGGGCATGCTTTCCATTCAACACTACCTCAGAAAAAATGTGTGTACATATGTTTGCAAGTGTGTGTGTGTGTTTGCTTGTGATCGAGAGAGCCAGTGTAAACTACCCATGAAATTAAGACTCAGAGCAGAGTTTTCTGTGTTTGATGGTGTAAATGTGGCCATTTGCGTCTGTGTGTGCAAACTATCCTTAAAAACAGGATGTAGACCAGTAGACATTCCTGTGTGTATGCATACGTGTGTGTATGTCTCACCATTGTCCGATGGCAGAGTGGGGAGGGGGATTTGAAGAATCTTTCGAACATGCTGACAGCTTGTCAAGGCCCTCCTACGACTGTAATGAATTTCAGCCTTTTGTGGTGTGTGGTCCCGCTGCACTGATAAGCCCTGGCATTAATACAGTTAACAAGGAGTGTGTGTGTGTGTGGGCTGACATGGTGTTTACATGCTTTTGAGCAGAAATAGCTTGAAGCATTGCGGTGTTTGCCAATAATGATGAATATTACGTTGTTGAATTTGCATGGCTGTTAATGTGTGTGTGTGTGTTAGTGTCTGTGGGTGTGTGGGTGTGTGTGTGTATGTAATAATAAACAAGCATATGACTAATTACATTTATTCATGTTCTGTACTTAAGTACAATTTTGAGGTGTTTGAGTATTCCGATTTTATGCTGCTTTATACTTTTGTTACACACAAAAAGATGAGGAATAACAACATCAGTCATATCAGAACAACATGTTTACGTCAAGTGACAAAACACCTGTTGTGACCGTATAAATTATCACTGGAGCAAATGAGGGCGTCATGTGACAGTAATATAGAGTGAAAAAGTCAATTCCAGGAGGAGGTAGGATTGGATGGACAGACATTTCCACCATTGTTACCTTACCATAAATACATGTTCATTTTTATAACCATTTATGTATTGTTATAGAGCAGGGGTTCACAAACATTTTTTATGTCGAGGACCCCCACAATAGATGCACATTAGACCACAGAGTCCCCAATTTGAGAGGATTTTGTATTAAAGGTCCAGTGTGTTATATTGAGGAGACTCTAATGGCCAAAATATACTATTCATAGGTATATACATAGGTAGGAATGTCTTTGACTTGTCTTTGTCTTCTGTGTACTTCTTTCACCACTTGAAAAGTCTATCTGCAAACTTTTTCTTATTCCATATTTTTTTACTATGGACCTGAGTTTCAAAATATTAATATGAATCCTCATCCCTGTGTTGGCTCTCTGCCCTCAGTTGAATAAAATAATATATAAAATGACAAGTCTGTTTCCTTGCACCAAGCTCTGCATCCACACACACACACACACACACACACACAGGCTGTTGTCGAAGTCGGGCTGGCATGTATCTTTGTGCCTTGTCATCACATGCTCCGACTGAGCTCTAAATGTCACTTGTCTCTCTCCGCTTCATCTGCCTGACTCATCCTCCTTGTCTTTACTCTGCATTTGAAATGCTTCTGTGTGTGTGTGTGTGTGTGTGTGTGTGTGTGACACTGACATGTGGTGGTGTGTATGCGTTTGATGGACACACTGCTGCTCTCCACCTCCCTTTGTACGGCGCCTGCAAGCACAATGACGCTCACTGCATTGATTTTCTCGTGCCATTTTATAATTATGTCTCTTCTCTTTTTATTCGTCCTCCCCCTTTTTCTCCCTATTTCTCTCTTTTATCCTGTCTCTCTTATCTCCCCCCTCTCTCTTCTATTTTTCTAATTCCATCCCCCTGATCCATTTTTATGCCTCACTGTGCCCGTGCTTGTTATCTTGGCCCTTTCTCTTTTTTTCCCTGTTTGATCTCAACTTCTTAATTTCCTCTCTCATCTACGTCACTTCGCTCGGTTTCGGTTTGCACCCGGCCCTCCCCGCTCTTCCTGTGACGGTCGTCACTGTTTCTCTTTTTGCTCTTCTGTGTTCATTCTATTTTTCTATTTCTTGCCACTTCTGATTGGACCTTGTTAAAACTTTAAAATAGGTCTTGGGTGATCAGATCACAAGTGGACAGCACTAAATACAAGTGACCACATTGTGACACATTGTGATCCGATCCCTCAAACCACTTGACTTGATGTTTTGTATGATAAACGCTAAGTCCCCGACAAGGGCGTAACAGGAAAATACGTCATCAATGCAAGATATGGTGGCACCAACGTTGTGTGTCGCAAATAAGTTTGTGCTGTATCTCAACAGTTGGAATAGTCTATACATGTACATTAGTGAAACAAATCTGACACAGGTGTGAATGCCGATGTGTCTCGGCTGTCCAAGACACGGTTCGGTTAATCGAAATGCATTTTAAAACAAAGTGTAAACAAGCCTTCTGTTTCACCCCCAGCCGTCTTTTCTATTATTTTCTCTAATTAACCTTTCACTGTCTTCTGTTTTTTTTTCTCTGCAGCCTCTCTGGAGTGCACTCCGTCTTCGCCATAGCCTGGCGGAGCAGGAATACCCGGTCACAAAAGGACGTAGACACCCACCGCCTTGCCAACATCCACTCAACATGCGATCCCCAGACTTCTCCAGGGAACAATCACAACTCTCTGTCTCATGCCTTTGGTCTCCGTCCTTGTCTTCTCCAAAGACCAATCTGGAAAAAAACTCATGCCTTCTTCCCAGCCACTCCTGAGAAGCTCCCACGAGTTCTGACTTGCTTTGTTTCCTCGCAGTCCAAACAATTCCTCACAGCTTCCTGGAATCTGACCAATAGTTTCCATTACAGGCGTCCCATCTCCCGTCATTTCTGACCTTTACAGTCAAACTTCCACCAGGCCTCTCACGCTATAACTCCTACACTCCTCTCAGACATCACTTCACTCCCTTTCTCCCAAGAACCACGCCGGCAGCCAAGCCCTCCTAATCTTCATCTACCCAGAATTTAACACTTGCTTGGCTGGGTTTCCTAAAAGCATTTAAACACAAAGATAATCTCTGCACCATTGCCTTGTAATTGGATAGTCTCGTGTGTGTGCTGATTTGCTTTTAGGGAACTCACCTACCCTTACAGTAAACAGTGACACCTATAATCCACATAAATAATTCTACATTCAAACGCAGTCTCTTGGTCTGTTTGTGGCATGTTAGCGCCTTCATTGTAGCACTTAAATGTGTATTTCCTCCCATACAATACTCTTGTGGCGCTCTGCTGAGCTTTCAATGGTGGCAACATAATGACTGTCCACAAGACCACTACTATACACCTTTCCTCCCCTTATTCTGCCTCCTTATCTCCTCACAGACTATTCCCACAACCGCAAAAGGGGCGAGACATTTTACACAATCTTGTATGTGTTTTGTGCTCTTTCTCTCTCTCATTCTGTGCATAGATCCTGTAAACGGTGTTTGACAACGCCCAGTGAAGTGTCCATATCTCTCCTCACTTTTTGTCCTCTCCATATTGTGGATCACTCTCTTAGGGAAGACAGTAAGCCTCAGAGAACTTCACTGTGAAAACAACCAACAGTTAGTCTGGGAATAAGCACTGAACCCGGCATTACATTAGGTATGGTTAAGTTGGCTCCCACGAAATGAACGACATCGATGTGAAAAAGCAATCTGTAGGAGATGAAGCAGAACCTAAAAAAAAAAGGGATGAACTGCGAAAAGGAAATTCCCTTGGTGTCCCTAAAAGCACCGTGCCAGTAGGTAAACTGAAACAAAGGGAAAGGGAGTGGCTGAAAAAAAAAAGGAGCAGGAACAGCAAAAGGGCTTCGTGAACCGAGAGATACTTCGACTTGAAATTCTTTACCGCTAATGAGGAGAGAAAAAGAAGAAAAGACATCACGGATAACAAAAGAAGAGCCTTTTTCATTTCCTCCCCTCTGTATCGCCGACTCTTTATTGCTTTGTCTGCTTTCCATCTCACTGCTTGAAACTATTTTTAGATGAGATATATTGAAAATAGTGTAGAAAGGAGATGTGCTGTGTGCAAAAGCTCATCATGGAAATGTTGTGTGTCAATCTGTTAGGAAGATATTCTATTTATCTCTGATAAGAAACTCAAATCTCTGTCAATGTGAATAATGGCCACTCACTGTTGATATTATAGGTATTTTAACTGCACTTAAAAAGCACATCTGTCTGTCATGAAACAAAACAGCTGTTACTCGGACCATTGTCATCTTCTTCATTATGTCTATGAGTGTAAATACATTATAAAATCTTGTAGCCAGTATAATGACCTCTTAATATCAGCCACTGATTTCAGTGTACTGGAGTGATATTTATCAAAAGCTCGTATCCACGCCGGTGTAGCATGAGCTGTTGTCATGGTAACAACATCTTTCCTCTTCTGGATCAGAGCTGTCAGTCAGAGGAGCATAAAATAGCTGTTGCGGTTGGAGCGTGGGGGGAAAAGAAGGGGGTCAGCAGTCGGCCCCTGAGAGCCATTGCGTTTTAATGGGATTCCATTTGTACATGGGTCCCACAGTGTCCAGCAATTCATTGTTTGGATAGTAGCTGTAGCCAAATGCGGCAAAGACCTGTGAGCAGATTGAATAGTATTGATCAGTTCTTCGGGACATACAGTCAGTCCTTTAGGATTACAAAAGCTTCAAGGACTGTGTGTGTGTGTGTGTGTGTGTGTGTGTGTGTGCGTTTGTGTGTGCTGACAGTCACATAGGAATGGAGTTGTTCAGGCTAAAACACAAGTGGCTATTTCACGGTCGGCTGGAGATGCCGTGTCCATGTCTGTCAAGGCCACAGGAGGAAGGGGAGGTCTCGAGCTTCCGTTAAATTTGGAATTTCTCCACTCCTCAGTATCAGGTTAGAAGCCGTGAAAAATGTGAACTGGGACAAATGGTTTGCAGTGGTGAAAGCTTAGTGAGTTTGAGACCTGGATTCATTAATGCAAATGCCCCTTTCCCCTTTTAAATAATATGAGTAATTGATCATCATTCTTTCATTATACATAATTCTGTATACCCTCTTATTGGCATTAAAGGAAAAATTAGCAATTTTGGGGAATACACTTATTCAATGAGATGAGAAGATTGAATCCACTCATATTTAAGACAATTAGCTTAGCTTAGCATAAATACTGTATACATGGGGAAACAGGTAGCCTTACACTGTCCAAAAGCAACAAAAGTCCACTATTTAACAATTTACATCTAATTTGCTTGTTTGTCATTTTTGCACGTTGTTTGTATGAACTTGCTTTTGTTCTTATGTTCAAATACTTCAGACCACTTTTGAGCAAAAGTTACAATTTAGCTGGAAATCATTTGCTTCTTGCAAAGGGTTAAATGATAAAATTGATGCCACCTTTTATATTTGACCATTCAATATAGAGCTACATTCAGCAGCCAGTCAGGGTAGCTTAGCATACAGACCAGCTCTGTCCAAAAATCCACCTATCAGCTGTTTAATCGGTGCAAAAACCAAAGCGAAGAAATTATAGAATGACACAAATTGGATATAACATGTTCATTAATGAGCTTCAGATATGCTTGAGTGTGGATTTTGTTAACATTAGACAACAACAAAGCCAGGCTAACTGTTTCCCCCAGTTTCCAGTCTTTATTCTAGGCACTAAGCTACCCGTCAGACGGCTCCAGCTCTACACCGAGTGGTATCAATGGTCTCATCTAAGTCATCTAAGATTTCCCCGAATATCAAACTATTTCTTTTCGTTAAATTTGAAGTTTTTCTCGGATATGGTCAGAAGCCTTCAAATTTGCACATAAGAGACTGACAAAACCAAGGTCCATGCATTCCCAAATCCAGAGGGAGAAGAACACAAGGCTGACTTTGTGTGATCTCACAGTATATGAACCACTTGCCTTGGATTTCATCATAGTTTTGATTGTGGCCCTGTAAAGAAAGTGCTGTGTGTATTCAAATTCAATTGCAATTCTGCACTTCAATGTGGCTGTAAAGGATTATTGAAAGTGTTCTATTCCTTTTAACTCAAAGCGTCTTTGAAATTGATTTTTACAAATTTCATGCAGACAGTGTAAACTTTGGGTCAAGACCTAAATTTGCTTTCAGGCTTTCCACTACATAACAAATGTAGCAGTCTGTTTTAGTGACCCATATCCCAGGCTGCAGCACTGTAATAACCCTGGATGTAGGCAGTAAAATATTGATTCTTTATTGTTACTCTCCAGAGTGTGTGCTTGCTCCCTACTTGCAGGGGGAGGGAGCAAGGGGAATAGATTTTCCTCCAGAGGCATAAGGGAAACTTTCCACTGTATTTTTGGCTTTGATATCCAGGTATAACCAGCTCAAGATCTGGCAACTGTGCCAAGGTGTCCGAGGACTTGCCTAAACTTGCTCAGCACGTAGTCTCCCAGTACCTGTAAGAGGTTTGGCACACACTCATAGATGCTGATACACAGTGCGCTGTTCAACAAGAGAACACCAGACTAAACCTCACACAACGTTATTGCACAAGAACTTTCACACATGCTGGCATGCATGTAGAACTGCACCCAAACCCAGACTTTGTGTGTAAAATACACATACACTAGCACACACACAGCGACACTTACTATATACACACACATTTTTCTCAGCAAATTAGCAGTAAACACAGCCACAGCCGCTCACAGGTTTCACATTAGTTATGCATAAACAAATGTAGAAGCAAACATGTATGTGACGCCTCAAACACAATCAGAAGACAACAAATCTAAGATTTTTTTTCTGCCGTGTTGAGAGCATGTTTTGATTCTGTTCTGAGTGTTTTTGTAACCAACAGGCATGCAGACCAAGTCTCTACTCCCAATCTATCTACATATAAGGTGCCTAATGATGGATATTAATGACGATATTGACATCATGATGAGTATATATAATAAACAGATTAATCTTCATGTATAATGTGTTCTCTGTTTATTCCTGTGTGTGATTGAAAAACTAATAGTTACGACTACTTCTGAATCTTCTCACACTGTGCAAGGCTTTTTTTGTGTTTGTGTGTGTGTTTACATCTACTCACGCAGCTGATGTAGACTGAGTTTGCAAAAAAAAAAGAAATTACCTGACAGATGTGAAAGATGTTGTAGCTGAAGCGGTGTGACGTTGGAGTTTGGGGCAGGTCTCCTCTGGTTAGCACACTGCAGCCTCCATCAGGGACCTCTGGGACCCTGCAGGAGACGCTGTAGATCACAACTGGAAATCACTACGAGCACATATGCATTTTATGTGTTTTCTCAGTTCTAATGTGCGCACACACACGCAATACGTGTATCCACAGTATTTATTTTTCATTTACAGAGTTTGTAAGGCCACATTTCAAAACCAAATGAATGTGCAAACTCATGTCAAAAATAAATACCCTGGCCACAAACACTACTCATCTCCGATTGGCTATTACCTGCCGTTCTTTACCTTTCCACCTTTAATTTAGGAATACGTCCTGTTGGTTGCATTGCTGAGACAAAACACCAGCAAGAAACCAGTATGTGACTGACAGTATGAAGATAAGCAAAAGTATAAAACCCTTTCTTTTGAGCTGCATTAAATTACAACCACTTACAATACAATGCAATACATCAATGTGTGTAAAGTCATTATTTTAAAATGTTTGCCTTTTAATTCTAGGTATTCAGTTATTTTCTGGAAGGAATTTTATGTCTATTTGTCTATGTTTATGTTCTGCTGTATCTTTATTTATTTCACAAAAAGCTATGTTATTACATCCGATATAACAATACAAATGAGTATATAAGCAGTTGTATTTTTGACGGCTGCTCCAAGGCCACCTTAAAGTTAATTGTAATGATGTTAAAGTACCAGTTTGGAATTGGGTGATATAGTCTTACTTTACTCTTTGCCTTCTTGCTGAAAATTAGGTAAGGAGATTGATACCACTCCCATATTGTTCAATAAAGTCAGAGCCAGGAGACTGTTAGCTTAGCTTAGCATAAAGACTAGAAAAGGTGGGAAATAGCTACTCTGTCAAAAGTGTAAAAAGGACTTGTTGTGATTTAACTGGGGGGTTATTTGAGGGACTATTTCTTGGCCCTGCGCAGTGATACTTATGTAGGTTTTGTAGGCATTAAACAAGATGGAACATGTTAATTAGCTTTAAAAGTACAGGCAGATATATTTTTACCTTCAGTCAGAGGTAGCC
>NW_023340268.1:6675065-6682171 GCF_004916995.1 Morone saxatilis
AACCAGCTGCTGGCTCCAGCTTTATACTGATCAGATAGACGGGTGTGGAATCAGAAAGCTATAGTTATGAGGCAGATATACACAAGTCAAAAGGATTTCTCACACCCTCTCAAACCAAGAGCTGTTGGAGCCATTAGATAAAGCTGTTATATAATATGATTGTCCTAAATGTGCTAAAAAGTACTTTAGGTTCCAGTTTTGGGGGAAATGAACTGCTTGTTTATTTGCTAGTTGCAATAAGGGAGGAGATGGCTTTCAACATCCAGGTTGCAAAAAAACATGGTCTTAATTTTGAGAAACTAATTATGCAAAGGTGTCAAGATTAGTCCCACAATTAAACCAATCTTTGGGTGATTTGAAATTAATACCTACAAATGCTACACATGCTGTCGTCTATTTGCTTTACATGTGCTGCAGTGGAGAGGGGTGGGGTGAGGGAGGAGGAGGAGGAGGAGGTGGATAACAGGCGTGAGGGATGAAGAGAAAGAGAGATATGACAGAAAATCGCTAGCACTCAGTCCCCTGCCTGCCTCTCCGGGGACCTGCAACATACACCCTCAGCACTCTGGGCCCCCACCACCTGCCTGGATGAGACCTACACAGTTTTTTGGGGTTTTATTTTTTTGTGTGTGTCTGCGAATTTTCCACTGTTTTCTCACTTTTCTGTCCCTTTTTTCTCTCTTTTGGTTTTGCTGCTCTAATTCTATCCATCACTCTTTCTGTGTGTTCCAGCATCTGGTGAATGTACAAACATGTACTCCCCCATCCCTTCTTTCTGTGTCTGGTATCATTTTATTGCTTTGCAGTTTTCAGCTGTGTCTATTTCTATAACCTTTTTTTTTTTTTTTGTCGCCGTGGATACTTCTCTCTTCTTCTTCATTCATTGGCATTATCGCTCCTTTTTCCTCTATTTATGTAGCCTCCCTCCCTTGTGTCTCTGCATCATCCTCAGCCTGGTTGTTGCGCATAACGCTCTGCATTCCCATCCTCCTCCGTCGCACATTCATGTTGAGCACAAGCAAGTGGCTGTATGAATTAAACATCTTAGACAGTGCACACGCTGAGCCCCTTTGGAGTGTCAGGATGAGCACTGGTATTCAGATAGGGGGCTCTGGCCACACACCGTGAGTGTTTGTCAGTGTGTGTGTGTGCGTGTGTGTGTTTGTGTTACCCAGTACTTGACACTGTATCACATTGAGCAGCAAGGGTTATCACATCTGTTTTCCTTCATGTTTTATTGTTGGAGGGGACAAGGAGCAAGAAGCTTCCTTTAGTGCTAAAGCTTTACCACTTTGACAAAGAAAAGTTTCTCTCCATCTTCTCTTTTTCACACTGTTCCTGATGCTTTTCCTGTCTGTGTCTTATCTCTCCCCTTCTCTTATCTTGTTTGATTTCTCAGAACGTGTTGTTTTCAACTAGTGGTTTGTGTCAAAATAGTTTCTTGCTTTACCCTCCTTGCCTATTCCCTCTATTTTATTCTCTTGCTTTCATTTCTAAACTTTTATTCAACTTTCTTTCTTCTTTTGTTTGTGATCTCTTTGCTTTTTGTCCTTCTTTTGTCTTTCATCTATAGCTCACCCTCTCCTCCCTCTGCATCTACTTTCTCTCCCACTTCATTCCTGTTCTCCTGTTCTGACTGATCTTGTCAAAATGACTGATATGAAAACCTTTCAAAGCAATTGATGTTGCTTATTTTGGCGAGGATCATCCCCGATCTCAGTGGGCTGTGCGTGCCGGTGTCTGTGTCTCTGTGTGTGTCATTATCTCTACATTTGTCAGTATCTGCAGGTGAAAACGTCAGTGTGTGCGTTATGTACATCCCATATCTTTACAAAACTGTGCACACATGTAAGTGGGCATCAGGAGAGTCTCTTCACCAGCTGAGGAGGTTAAGCCTTCTTATCAACCTTCGCTGTGTGTTGATTCAGTGCAGATCGAGCTGACATCCATCCGGTCGTGAACTCCCAGTCCCAGCTCTCTGGCACCCGGCTATGCTCTCATTTCCAACAGCCACTTTTTATAGGGTGTTATCTTGCCAGCTTTTCCACGACCAATGTCAGTACATGGGAGGATAATGCGCATTTCCGTTACACTGATTTACTGTGGCAACCTTTCAAAATTCAAGGGGTCTTTTTCAGGTCAAACAAGAAGGCTGCAAAATCTATTCAATTGGACAACTGCAGTGTACAGAGGGAGATAATGGGTCGGGAAAATGAGATGGCTCCATCTTAAAACCTTTGCATTCAGCTCAGCTCGCTCCTAAAGTAATGTTTGTACCTTAAAGCTGCATAAATCAATACTTATGTGTAATGTGAAAGGATTCACTCAGGCAACTATTGGCTAAAACATTTTCCATACCAACTTTATTCAGTGATATAAAATTCATGTTGTGTTTACACATCATTTCACTGCACTCATATGGCCAAAGAAACAATTAATGCCGATTTAAAGTTGTTAATGCAAAGATCTTTTATATCAAATCACATTTTTGTTACTTTTTGTGGATGCCATTTTTCAGCAATATCCATTCAGGGTATTTGCATTCTGTAATTGCTTCCCTATATAGTACTCTTCATGGAAGTACTTTATATGTTTCCAAACATTTCCTGTGAATTCCTTGTAAGATTTTACACAATTCACAATTTCAATTCCAACAGAGACAGGACTCCCTACACAAGACTAAGGGTGAGTGCATGCATTTCATGTAATGTGGAAGACAAACAACATAAACATCCAGCACTGTAAAAACATAAAACTCTAGCTATGGGCGTCACTGGAAGACTTTTAATGTTCTATTATCCTGCAAAGCACTTTGAACTGCACTTATGTAAAATTGATCCATACTTCCATGAAAAGATCAAAACCAACAACATGTTCTCTCAATACTTTTATACACTCAATACTCCCCTATTCCATTTTTTGACATTCAGCCTTAAGTCTGTTGGTTCTTAGTAAGATGTGAATCCAAAAACAAGTCACAAATATAAAGTTTAATTTGTAAAAAAGGTTTAGTAATATAAATAATATAAATAAAGCAGTTGGGCGCTGTAGTTTGGGCAAATGTATCTCAAACAGGAGTAATTGTTCATTTGTTTGGGACTGCTTTAATATGTGAATTTGGTGTAGATCAAAATAAACTACAGCAAAAGGTCAGCCTCGGTGGGGCTCATTAATGTGTTTTTATTAGTTTTTGCAAAGAGTGGAGGTCAATGGCACAGAGCAATAAGATCAATCATTGGATACACAGACAATACTTGTTTGTAGGATCAAGTCATTGTTGGTTTTGGTCTTTTCATGTGATTTGCTGATGAAGAGAAAAATTGAAAAAGACATATCCTCCAAGATAATATTTTATAATATCACAGAGCAGTGGGATGTCACTGCAAGGATAAATAGGAAACAGCTTAAATAGAACGATAATGTGCCGTCTTATTTTCATCAGAGCAACCAATTAAAGTACGTGTCACATTTTTGTAAAGCTTGATATCTATTTATGTCTTTTCTGTGGTGCATGTAACAGTGGCCTTTTATTCATCTTAACAGCTATTACTCCTTCTTTAAGTCCCCACTTTCTTTCTGTCTGTGTGAAACTCCCGTAACCTTTCAGCCTTGTGATTTCAATCTGTCTCCCTTCTTTTCGGTGATGTATTCAAATAAGAAATTGCTCTTCTTCCGAGTCCACAGGGAAATGTTTTCTAGTCAGCCTCCCATGGCGGCAGCGCAGTCACACAGTTGAACAGGCGACGGCAGGGATGCCACAAGCTAGCAGACGCCCGCTGCCCGGTGACTTTTCCCAGCACCTCACACAGCTGTGTGCTCCGCCGCTCAACATCAAGGGGAAGTCGGGGTTATTACCACTATGTTTATATGTCAGGCCGAGTCAATTATACCTCTGACGGGAGAGAGAGAAAAAAAAGAGAGAGTGCATGCGGTAAACTTCTCTTCCCTGAGGCTGTGTGTATGTCAGAGAGATCCTGAGTTTTCTTGGGGTTTTTTGTAAGTCTGTGCATGTGTCTGTGCAAATGTGCTGGTTGCTCCACAGGTAGTGAGAGAAAATAAATCTCCACCCTCAGCTGCCCCCTACGTTCGGCGGTGATGGAACAGGCAGGAGCCCCTACTGGGGAGCCAGAACCTGGGGGCCTCCAGCCAGCAGGCGCCACTGAGGATGGAGGGGTGCTGTGAGCTCGCTCGTTAAACAGCCCTGCGCCCGACCCTAATGATATCCGCCGGCATTTTTCCTCCCCCCTCTGCCCTCTCTCCCACCACCTCTCTCGCACTGTATCTCTCCCTCGTTCCCATCTCTCCTCTCTTTTCACTTTCACTCTCCCTCCAGCCTTCCTCCCTCTCCAGCGTTCTCTCCTCTTTCATTCGCCGCCACCATCTGCCTCTCTCCTCCCCACCCCTCTTCCCTCCCCTCTATACTCTGTTTGGGTGAGGAAGTCAAACCCGTCTGGTGGAGGGGAGAGAAGGCTCTGTCACACTTGCCTTCTAATGAGCAGTTGCTCTGCGTGCCACCAGCTCTGACAGAGCCAAAATGGCCGACACATTTCACACTGCTGGGCCTTGATCTGTCGGGTTTGTGAGTGACTGGCTTGATGGCTTCACTGTGGAATAATACCATGTCGAAAAAAAAGAAAAGGATAACACAAAAAGAACAAAAAACACAGAACAGAAGAAATGATGTAACATGGTGCCTTTGGTGAGAAATCGTCTATTCTTGTTTTCACTGTTGCACAGAACTGGGACAGTAAAACGTGGGGTGGTGCTGGTATCCTGAGGGGTTTAAAGTACAGGCCTGTTTGATGGCCTCCTCACTTTCATCCACGGTGTGTATGAGTCAATATTCATTTAGAGGCTTTTCATTCTCCATTTCCCCACCTGTACAGGACATATTTTATGTCAGGTATTTCCACTGCCCTGGTGAATGATTAACATCAGTGTCCTAAATTGCTCCTTTACTAGAAATGTTATTGAGACAGAAGCTGTTTATTTGCCACAGGTCGTATTTGTCTAACTGGTTTATAATCAATCGAAAGAGGACATTTACGGTCAGTAACCTCAACCCAAAGTACGTAGTACGCAAGGGAAATATTTTAATCCAATGCCCCGGACATTCATTGTGTTTTAGTGCCTTCTGTTCTTTGTTGTACCGTTGCATTCCGTTCTCAGAGAAAATTAGACCATTTCACAATATTTTTATGCAAAATTCATGACAGCTGCAGGTAATAGATGGGTGGTTGGAACAAACAGAAACAATCCTCCTACCTTGTTGTGCAACCTGGTATGTGGGTTCTGGTTAACCATAGATCTTCTGATAAAATTCTCTAAAATGCTATATTGTGCAAATATGCCCATCAGGCATTTGTTTCATTTTTAAATTTGTGTTCACTGGGGTCTTTAATGTTGGGATCACACTGTACAACATTTATGTCTAGAAAATAAGATGGTCAATCTGTCAAATTAGGAGAGTGTGTTGAAATCTTGATGTGACTTTGCCATGTAACATAGCTTGTTGATGCCACTCAAACGGGAGGGTCATCTTTCTCTTTATCATTTTCAGTGACGAGTGTGTGATCTCTTACTGATTGGTGTCACAGGGCACTTCATAAATGTTGTGAAATTAGACAAGAGATGGTGAGATCCTCATCAGAAAACCTACGGAAGCCGCTATTTGTTCAAATGCCTTAAACAATCCTGATGTGTGAACGCTTGTGATTCTGCAAATAGTAATTGATTAGAGCCGTTAGGGATACAAAAAAGCCAGCCTTTTGTTGCTGAGCTCAGCCAAATGATCTGTCTTTCCCATTCCCATCACTGTGTTGTATAGAGAACATTGTTTGCATCAATTTTATTTGATCCATTTAAACTTGTTTATATATTTTCATTGCTCTGTTGAATTCAAAAGATCCTGTTATGATGGTTGCAACGAGCAGCCTGATGTTGCACTTGGAGCTCAACTGGAGCAGAACTGCTGCAGGGACTGACTACGTGTGTTTTGCAAGTGCCATCGGTACGTTGGTGTGTGTATGTGTGTGTGTGTGTTCGCTTGTATCTTTAAGTTTGTGTGCCTTTTACGCAGGTGTGTGGGTGACGTAGGCATATATCTGTCTTTCCATCACGTGTGCATACTTGAGATTGTGCGTGTGAACAGGTAGGTACGAGATGCACCTGATTGTGTGTATCAGTATAGTCCTGTGACCACTTGCAGTCATACATCGGCACACACTGGCAGCGGTTCCTCACAGTCAAAGCAACAAAGGAGATGAAATCCTGTCCACACCTCTGAGGATAAACTCCAAAACACAACACAGCGAGACACATCAAGTTTTCTCAGTACCATCCAGCACAATAACCCAGGATGACAAGTATTCTTCCATTTCTAAGGACCAGCACTGTGCAGCATTTGCAGCTGATTGGCTTGGATGAGATTTGCATAATGCGTAGGCTGAAATAACACTGAACAATAACCGTTTCAATGTGAATGGGCAGTTTAAGATCTATGGCAACAAAACAGTGAATAAACAACAATTCAAGGAACAAAAGTCACTCTCAGCTCTTATCCCTCAGCCACGTCTAAATGTCTTGATTGTCTCATTGGCCTACATTCTCTCTCGAGCATTACACTCGCACGTTTATCTCCAAATCACCCTCCTAATCTCAGCCATTATGATCTGGCATTTCCATAATAAATAGTCCACCAAAATTAAAGATGACATCACTTTCTGTCCCAGCAGCAATTACACGAACGCTCCAACCCGCCTCTTTTTCCTTAAGACGCGTCGAGCGAGGGGACTGATTTATTGATTGAGGCTGTGTGTCTGCGCTGGGTGCTCAGGGGAATGAGGGGGATTATGTAGCAGCAGTGTGATGTTGTTGACACTCCTGTCGCCTTTACAGCTCCAACATGCCAAGACTTGGGTGCGTGCCCATCCTGAGTGTGTCTAAATGTGTGTATTGAGGAGGGGGTAGCAGGCGGGTTTGAGAGGTCAATGGAGGAGTTTTTGGGTGTTAGATAGAGAGGGTATTGTGTGTCTGTGTGAATGTATGTGTGCGCCTCTGAGTGTGTCATCGGGGGGGGGGGAAAAGTGGTGGGCCAGCTGGCAGCC
>NW_023340268.1:6682271-6693859 GCF_004916995.1 Morone saxatilis
GCCGGAATTGTCCTTTAAGTTTTGTTTAGAGGTTTTAGGGAGTACTATGTCAAGAAAAGTACTGAATAAAGCCTTCTGTGGCTCCAGAGCTAGTAGCATGAAATCTGATTAAATTCCTCAAGTGATGTCACTTGATGGTCGAGTTGCACTGTGGGTAATGTAGCCACCAGGTTTTGACAAGAAGGTAGAATGCATGGATTTTGAGTCCAACAATGTTATAGGACTTCAATGCTAAACTGCTGGAGTTTTAAATTTAGCTATGAAGCAAAATGTGTCACAGCTTCTATGCTGAGTGAATTGACTGAGAAGCTGTATATGACTAACAAGAGGAAAAGCGAAAACAAGAGTTAAAGGATGAGAAAACAAAATGAGACCATATGTTCAGTTAGATAGGAACAGACCTCTGATCTTTCCCCTCATTCATCTACTGTGAGAGATATAACCACCAACATATCTCTCAACATGGAAAAATGTGCCTCACCGAGCACATAGTACCAGAATATGCGTTATCACTATGATATGTTTTGACAGCTCACAGTCCTTCAATATTAAACTCAACTGAATACAGAATGAAAACAGCTGGGGCACAAGGTTAGATCAACATTTCAGGCCTTCCTCTCTTGATGATACATACTCACAGACAACGGCATTCATGCATTCAAAATGGCATTCATTTTTCACACGCTCACCCACGCATTCACTTTGAGTAACCCTTGTGCATTGTGACAACACTTGTGCAAATGCACCATTGCATATCAGGCCTTAGAAAACAGCATAGTGAAACAATAACACAACAAACAAACCGTAAGAGAGTACATTTGCAGTGACATGAGTGCAGTATGGGTAAAATGAATTCATTTAAGGTTATTAAAACTGTAGTTCCTGTTGAAGTTGAACAATAAAAGCAGGTGGGTAGGCTGGGTGACAGACAGGTGTGGTAGACGGGCGGACTGGCTTATAGATACCACATCAACACAGACAGGTAGGCAGGCAGATAGAGATGAAGAATTATTTGTGAACCTGTCTCTTTATCTTCCCTATGAGCTGTAATGCACAGAGAAAGGTCCTACCACCCTACACAAACTCACAAATACAAAAATCCTCAGTGGGAAAATAAGGCTGGCATAATGCATACAGCGCCTATCATAATTGCTTGTGCCTTCCCTTATCTGAGTACCCGGGACAGCAGCACTTTGTTAGGACTCACTTTGATTAATTGCTGATACAAAGAACCGCTCTATTTACTGCATGTAGGTCAGGTTGTACCTGCTTAACCATTAGGTGGCAAAACCTTGATGTGCCCGAAATATGTAGAAGTTTACTTTTAGTTTACTTACTGTGAAACAGCGGGACAATGTTGCACCTGGCACCTGACCAGGCCCAAAAATATTTACTTGCTCCAGAAATGCAGAAATGTTTTTTTTTCTTTTAACTGGAAACACTGTGGGCACTGCTGCCCAGTCAATATTTAGTCTTTTTAAATATCTGTATGGTCTCTCTGTATTCAGTGAAGAGACTGCTCCAGGACAAGTCTTGAGAAATTTCACCTTTGATAACTCCAAAGTTGTCTTGTTTACATGTTGTGTGTTCTTAGAAGGGTTGCTAACACAACGGGTGAGTCTACATTCGGGAGTCGACTAATGTTGTTTAGGGATATAGAGTGAACCATGCAACTGAAGTTTGCACTTCTGTAGAACTGCATACAGCCAAAGAGGCTAAACTAGCTGCTGGATGGACAGCAAAGCCCTCCAAATAGTAGGACTGCCTCATTGTTAAACTACAATGTCTCGAATTCTATTTCTACACTTGTTGAATACAAAAGATGCAACATGTGAGTGTGGAGATTCTGGAGTTTGAAAGTAACTTGCCCAACATTGCTCAATAACTGATGAATTGTCATTACAGATATTAATGGTCCCCATAGGATAAATCCTAATGACTCTGGTGATCCCCTGGCTTTTCCTCTAATGCCACCATGAAGTTGACACTGAAATATCTCAACCACTCTTGGATCAATTGCCATGAAATTTGGTATATATACAGTATATATCCATGGTGTTCAGAGGATGAATCCTAATGACTTTTCATGCAGCTCCACCAGTGGGTCAAAGGTTTCACTTATCCTGTGAAATATTTCAATATGTACGCAATGGATTGGCACTAATTTTGGTACATACATTCATGGTCTCCAGAGGACAATTCACTTTGTTGATCCCCTGATTTTTCCTCTGGTACCATACTGAGGTTTCGATGGATTAGCATGAAATTTGGTTCAGACATTTATGTTCCCCCCAGAATTAATCATTTGAGGATATTGGTCATTTAAGAACATTTTCTTCAGTCTCAGTGTTTTGTGCTTATTAACAAATCTGAGCATGCTAATATGCTAAACTAAGAAGGTTAACATTGTAACTGCTGAACATCAGCATGTTAGCATTGTCATTGTGAACATGTTACCAAACTAATGTTGCTGTTAGCACAAAGTACACCCTCACAAAGCTGCTAGATAGACTATTTGTTTTACTTCTGTCATTAGCTGACACTTACAATGACAGTGAGTATTACTGAGGTGCACATTAACATTCATAGCTGTAAATGTTAGAAGCCTTTAAAGACACATGTGTCTTTGAAAATCTCTCATGGCATTAAATTACAGACCACTCTTTATTAGCGTTGCTTAGATTGAGAAATGTGTCAATGAAATGTGTGCAATGTCAGAGATAAAGAACCTCTATAAAAATGACAAGTCCACTATCTGCTATTAAAAAGTCACTGGCTTTATAAAAAATCATTATCGACTCCCTTTTGGACTTAAAATGTCCCAGCTGGTGAAGTGGAATTTGGCTTTGGCAGAAATAATGGCAAGATGATGACTGCATAGGCCTGCGGATTTTAAATTTTCATAGTTATTTAAAGGTCCCCTCCAGACACGTTTTAGGACAATAATGTGTGTCTAATATGCTTTTCTGCAAAATAAAAGTTTAATTTTCACATTAAATCCTTAAATCTACTCCTGGTACCTCAAAATCCACAATCTATGAATATGCAAAAAAAAAATAAAATAAATAAATAAATTTATAAAGTTTTCTACATCACCCTTGTATAAGTTGCAAATTGGACCAAGATTGAGCTCAAACTATTTGTGATGTCACAAATCATGCTCGAAGGCCCCTGGCCCTTAAAATCTGATTGAAGAGTGCAGAGAAACTTTCAGCAGATGAATGTGAAAACATCCTTCTAGTGTCAAACTTTACACATACATTATTCAAAGAAGTTAAAAAAATCCAACAAGAAACATAGATTGTGGAGGGGGAACTTCAAATCTGGTGCTTTTTTAATAATACCAGACACTAAACCAATTACTGGATAATTTAGCCTTAGTTTACATTTCATTTTCACAATTTTACCTTAATGAGCTTTTTGTTTGTTTTCCTATGGATGAGGCTGAGTGTATTTTAGACTACAAATACTCAATAAGTTGTTTAACTCTCTTCCCTTCCAGTTCAGCTCTGCACTTTATTAGTCCACCGTCAGTCAGTTGTAATATGTTTTGGTTTGTTTTTCCTCATTTAGTGCGAGCACGGTCTCAAATTCATTTCCCCTAGTGGAATCCCCCCGCCTGCCTTAGGCGTACACATACACACACAATGAACTTTCGAACAATGATACAGTTCTTCTTCTCACAGTCTGTTTCTCTCTCTCTCTCTCTCTCACCTGCTCTGGTCACGTACAGTCATGACAAGAAACATGACCAGTTCCTTTGGTCTACACTGTCTTTCTACTCCTTCACCTGCAGGTACTTCACTTTAAAAACCCCAATTTACTCTCAGTGGAGGTAAAATAATTTGTTCCACATTTCACACACTAGAATTTCCTTACACTGGGGCATGTGCAACAAGATGTATATTAACCCTAATAACCTTAATTTGAATCTACCGCATCAAATGACTAGATTTGGGTGAAGGCCATGTCTGCCTTACATTACCTCAATCTTGACAATTTGTCAGGGATTAATCAGCTTGGAAATCCTTGAAATGTGAGTTTGCGGGGCTGTTGGTAGATGGAATGTATTACAGCGATACTTGCCAAGCTGTTCAGGCAAGCTCGAACTCAGAGCATAGCGAGGAAAGGAAGGGGGTCGGTAAGAGGAGAGAGAAAAAGACAGAGATGAAGAAATGTCTGCAGACTTGTATTGACAAATGTACTGTTACGTGTCTGATATAAAAGGTAGAAAGTGAGAGACACTCACAAACACAGAGACCTGAATGCACAAAGCATCTTTCTAAGAAAAGGTCTCGACACTTACAAGGTCTTCTCAGAATTTTGCTGTTTACCCTGCATAAACCAGCTGTCCCCAGTATGCTCTCTAGCTCTTGTATATGTCTGTCACACAGGCAAACATTGACACACTTTCACCTCTATTTCTGCACAATCTATCCTCTGCACTTTGTGCACACTTCTTGAAAACTAAACCTACTCTTCTCACCTTCAAACCACCATATCATGTGGCACTCAAACGCCTAAAATCTTGTTATTTACACACACATGATTTTCTATAAATGTCCTTATTATAATATAAAATATATAATAAGCACAAATTGCATACCATCAAAGTCAGAGTTCTGTGACTAATGTCTTGTTTTGTTCTGTTGTCTTTCGGGGTGTTACTGCCAGTGATAAAAACAGGAACAACAAGTTTATTAAAAAGGCTTGGCCTATAATAGCTCTGACTCCTGATTCATCATAAAGGTTTTGGAGGAAAGAGTTCAAAACTTTGTGCAGTTTAAAGGTCAACCTCTCTTTGCTGTCTTCCTTAGTATTAGTAGTGGTTGTAGTAGTAGTGGTAGTAGTAGCAATAGTAGTAGTTCTTTGTGCCTACTGACTTTGAATGTGATTTTTTTTATGTTTATTGTGATCTTAATGCACAAAAGTACCAAAGTAAATTTCTTGTATGTGAAAAACCTATTTCTGATTCTATGATCTGATTCTGGATTAATACGTTGTTTGTTTGTTTGTTTGTCTGGTTTAATGTAGTGGTGAGGTAGGTGCCTGAGCAACATCAATGTCTTCTTTGAACATGTGTTAGTCTGGGTGTAAGTGTTACTATTGTTGTGACAGTACTGTTTGTCTCTCATATGTTGTCTGCTGTGATCTGACTGTTGCTATAGGATGTTTGTGCTTATTGTTTATGATGTGTAGATTAATTTACAGAGCTCTTTAAAGAGTCAGTTAAACCAATTATAGTGATGGAGAGTAACAAAGTTCTCTACTTAAATGCAATCTTGAGGAGTATTTCATTTTTGTTACTACTTTATTCTTATACCACTACATTTCATAGGGAAATATTGGACTTGTAATTTCATTACTACACTGCTGTAGTAAGTTTAAAGTATTTTAGTGTAACAATAAACCTGCCGTATTCTTACTTGTTTCACGCTACAATTACTCATTTCTAGAACATTCAACAAGTTGATTAAAATGTAACACAAAAATATCCTTACTGTGACTACAGATTTTTTTGTTTTATCAAAAAAATGTTTTCAGGACTCACTTCTTTATACAATAAAACAGAGAAGCCATTCTTCTGCATAATGAGTTTACTTTTACATTTTACTGATACTATTTTAGTACTTTTACATACATTTTAAATGCAGGACTTAAGTGTTTCACTTTCACTTATGTAAAGGCTCTGAATACTCTTCTGCCACCAGTCAATGTCTTCTCAGTTACTTTTCTATCGTTTGCAGTTTTAGTCGGCCAGGTTTTATATCTTTCAATTGGATTTCTGCCACTACCCCAATACAATGGAGGTGAAAGGGATTCGGTTGTAATGCTCACAGCATTTAAAATTACCAAAAAAAAAGGAAAAAACACAGAATTTACTGTGAAGATTTTTGTGCAAACTGCATGCACTTCACCATTTGTGGCTTATGAAAAATAAACACACACCAGACCACACTGTTTACATTGTAAGTGAGGTATGACTTGATATTGAAAGAGATTTGAAATTTGACACCGACAAGATACTCAGCTTTTTTAATCAAGGTTTCTTTACTCTTCTTCTGACCTTTATCGCAATAAGATAATCTGGTTAAGACGTTCCCATGAAAACTGCAATAATCTCTCTCTCACCTCGTCTGTCATTTGTTCTTCTGTGTGCACTGATCTCAGCTCAGACATTCAGACCTGACTGGATGGAGATAAATTTTGTCCAACTTCACTGCTGCTCTGTTTGCCACTCTCCTCTTAACTCTGTCTACTCTCTCTTCTTTCATCTTTATTTATTATCTGTTGGTTTTTCTCACACTCTCCTTTCCTCTATTTTCATCTGGCATTTTGATAAAAAGGCAACACGAAATGTTCAGTTTTGGATGAGACCCAATTTCACAGAGGTTTATGGTGGACCAAAGCCAGGTGATTTACTGTTTGAAGACCCCCCTTTATTCTGCCAGAGAACAGAAGAAACAGCTGGAAGTTGAATTTCAGTAACCTTCTGTCTTTTAGCAGGGAGCATACTGGACAATATTCACAAGAAATTGTTTGATCTGTGTGTCTGTGTTTTTCTTTGGGTCCAGATGAACCAAGCTGTAGGCAGAGGTTGGGAGCCAATGGGCTGTCCTTGAGCTTCTTGAGTACTTTTTGTGGCGTGTCCAGCACCATTGGCCCACGTCGTTACTCATTAGCGGTTGTTGAATTGGTGGTGGAAGCTGCTGGAGAGAGAGAGAGAGCTCTCTTACTGGCTCGTAAATCAGGGTTTCACCTACTCCATGCAGTTTCTCCTCATATTTGCCTTTGATTTTATTTTTCCAAAAACCAAAGATCACAGGCAACAGGCATCAGTGCAAAGCAAAACTTTACAACGCAAGTTGTAAATTTATTGTTCGGCACAGTATATTCTAAATTGAATGTTCTCCGAGTCCCGCCCATTTATCATTTTAAATTTTTGGTGATTCTTAAAACAATGGGGCCTTGATTTCAGACAGAGCCAGACAAAATCAGGCTTTTCATTCCTAGCCGGGAACTACCCATTTTGCCAGCTGAACTGTTGCTTGCAGATTTTATCAGCTGTAGCTAGCCGGCTCATTAAGCTAACATTAAATCTATGAGCTGGTTGAAAATGCTACCTCCGGCTGACAACTGACAAAGATTGGGCTGGGGCTGGCTAGTTGGTTACCATACTAACAATTGTAAAGCCTAAAAAAAAGTCTCTTAACTCTAAAAATGCCATCTATTTCGAATAACAACTCTTTGCACACCATTTCAACATGTGGAGAAATCCAAAGCCTACAGACCTGCTGTAGCCTACCTAGTCACTGTTGTTAAGCAATGATTGGTCAGTCATTTTGATCAGTAATGAGTCATTTCAACTAAAAACAAACATTTTCACTATCCTTTCGTGTTACATGTCAAAACTTGCTTTCACTCGCTGCCAAACTCAGCCCAACACGATTTTAAGATGGCTGTAAATGCATTTTGAATTACTGTTTTGATCAAAGAGACAATCTACAGATCTAAGTGTAAACCCATAATTTATCAACTCAAGTGCAGGAGCCGTCAGTGTGTGAGTGCTTGATGGTATCTCTTACTCGTCTTACACTTGCATGTATGTGTGGCACGCATCTCCTTTGAACAGAGGCTGATGCACTGCACTACAGAGTGAAACTGGGGTTTGTTTTAACTTGGCACACACACCACAGTTATGTAAGTGCTAATGGCTACAACGTGTGCACTTTGTCTGTGATGTAGACCATTGTTCACCACATTTTGGTATAGAGTGGAAGTCATCACATCACCATCATCATCTTCACATGCATCTGTGGTTCTGTCTAAAAAATAACCTGAACACTCATCTTGTTTATCTTCCAGCAGGTTTTGTAGTTTAAACATATGGTTTAGCTATATGTGGGTACAATTGATGGCAGTATTTTAAATTATGTTAACATCAAGTATCCAATCAGCTTTGCTTTTTCCTGAGCACATTTAAAGTTCACAAGCTGTTAAAGTCTTTAGCTGTCTCTAGTGGATAATGGAGTGCTTCTCAAGAAGGAAATTGTTCAGCTCTTTGAGGATTACATAAGATTTCATATTTAAAATGTTACTGTGAAGTTCTCCATAGAGATTGATTGGTATACAGAGATAATTTTTGACCTTGGAAACAGCAGTTAAGAATCATCATTGCAATGTCCATCGAGTGCAGTACTTGTTCTGGAGCTTTGCAACTGTGTTTAAAAGGTCAAGAATTAACCTAAAGTGCTTCAGAAAATCTTTCATAAAAAATGGGCAGACTTGTGTTATACAATCAAAAGAAGAAGCAGTGTTATAAAGATGATTATATTAACATATTAACAAGGGGACCTTAAAAACTTAAAGAATGTTGGAATCACCTTGCTTTTGACAGTGACTACGAAGGACAAATACTGTACAATGAAATGCTGCTTGTGGTCCTGTAAAATAGCCTCCTGCACATTATCTGGCTGTACAAGCACTCAAGGTAATCATCAGACCAAAGACTCCATGGATGTTTTACCATGCTACCATCTGGCAAACATCTGGAAGAAGACTGGTTTGAGTGCACTATTTGGCTTTTTCTTCCCATTGCAACTACCATATGAGACTTTATTGCTTCATCAGTTGTTTACTTATCGCTTTGCTGCCTACTTCAGGTTAAGTGTCTTTATAAATTGGTGTTTTGAATGGCAACCCTGTTATAATTACCTGATTTATACATTTTCCGCTCTCAGACTGCGTCATTGAGCTGTTGAATTGTATTCTGCTGGCACTGCGAGCCTCTAGTTTTGCTGTGTTTAGCATATGTGTCGTAAGTGTCTGTGAGCTTTTTCTTGCAACTGCTGTCCCTCTTTGCAAAAGAAAATTGCCAAATAATGCCACACTGTACTGCATCACCATGACAACTGAGACAACTCCATCCCTTGAGGAAGACCGCGATATGTGGTTATTAACTCCAGAAAAGGCCAGTATGTGGACTTCAAATGTAGTTTTTTTTTGTTTTTTGTGAACTGCTTCTGAGGCCAATAATGAACTTTCATGCATGACTTAAACTTCTTTTTCATGTGTTTATAAGATTTTCCTGGTTTTAGTTTAACAAAATGTCCAAATATGGTTCCCGGACATGTTTATTCACCCTGCTTTATTTCTTGAATGCGGTCCACAGTTTCATTTTTTAATATTGCTAATATACACAGTAAATCTCTCTCTGTCAACATTATGAACAGCCCGTCCCTTAGGATTGCCAGTTGAGCCATAACATGTAATAAAGACTAACAAACATGTCAGTTGACACGACAGCGGTCATGGGAACTTTGTCGGAACGCAGTAATTTCCGAACCCTGTAAATGTTTGACGGGTGGTGTGTGGGGGCTTTGTCATCACAATGAATGGAAAATGTTGTTCTTATCACTGAGTTGGTGAGCCCGAGGCAATGTAGCATGTGGCATTAATGTGGATGTGTCACTGCATTTACTCAGAGCTCGGTGACTAATGAGAAACTCCCTAACTGTTAAACGGCAAACGGATTTTATCAAACTTGATTTACAACTCTGCCGTTCTTCTTCTTTTGCACCCTACTCCCTTCCATCTCCTTCCCTTCGTTTCTCCCTCCACACCTTAGTCACTTTCATTCTCATCCCTTTTTTTTCCCTTCTGCCATCTAAACAAATTAGGGAGCAAATGAGGAGGGAGGAGTGATATGGGTGATGAGGCATGCCAGAATGTCAACAGATGACAACTAGTACAGATGGGGGGAGAGAGGGAGAGGAAAGGAAGGCGAACGACAGAGAGAGAATGTGATGAAAAGAGAAAAGTATTCCCTGAAACCCAGACTTGAAAAGAAATGATTAATGAGGCCAGATGTTAGGCTTCTTTTAGCATGAATCATCGCATTCCCCATGACAAAGCAAAAACTACCCCCCCATTTCCCCAAACATAGACGCAGCAGGCAAATTACTTCCCAGACTGTAGACAATGGATACAAATCCAGTACTTTTCTGGCTTGAGCAACTTTCTCCTTGCCAGGTCAGGACAGTAAATCGACTAAATGTTTCAGGCTTTTGTTTCACGCTGACATCACTTTATTCCAATCTATACCTCTCCGAAAAAAACAAGGTCTTTTAAACAGATAGCACTCAGGCATAACCCCTTCAGAGTGCTTGTTTGCCTGACCAAGCTAATTATGGCATCTGGGCAATCAAATGTGTATGAATCTGCACCGCCTCAACAATGATGTGAGAACACAACAGATCCTTAAGAGGCACATTTACCAGCCACAGAAGTCTGACATCCTTTAAAAAAAAATCAATGCAACTCAGCTTGTGTGCCAGCAATGTCAGCTTGGCATCCTTGATTGATTGAACATGTAGCAGCAAAATGAAGAGCAGAGTGGAATGAGATAAAGCACAGGAAGAAAATTGCTTTTTCTTTGAGCAAGTTTATAAAGTTTCAGCTATATATGGCTTGAGTTGATACACAACATAGTTTGCATAGTCATATGGGTGCATGTGTGGCTAAAAAAAGAGGAGGATGATATAGCCTCTGTAGGGCAGCATGCAATGTTTCAGGCCTCCAGTGCAGCAAATATCTGGAAGACGGATATCTGGGCCAAGACTTCCTCTGCAATCCGATTAGCAACTTGATACACGAGGATGACGTGAAAGACACATTTTGGCTAGTCTCTTTAACCATATCTCTAGCTAAAGATTAATACAGAAAAAGGTTAAACCTTTGTCAGACGATAGCTGATGAGTTGCAAGATTGCATTTTGCCCAGTGCATTCCGCCTCTTTTGCTTTCCAGATGGACTGTTTACCTGCATGCAACCAAAGCTTGCTCAAACGTGATTGGTCAATATTAGCCTACTTGTGAGACTACAAACAGAAACCAGAACACTTCCGATTCTAAAATCTCAGTGCCTTGCCTACAGATTGTATTTATATGCAGATATCTGTCCATGTCCACTATCAATGTCTTTTCTCATCCCTCACTCTCAACACTTCTAGCATATCTTGTTATAGCACAGTTAGATAGATAGAGTGAGTGGGTTTTGGTTTATGCCTCTGTGTGTTTAGCTTAGCTTAGCATAAAGACTGGAAGTAGGGGACACAACTAGCCTAACTCTGCCCAAAGTAAAAAAAAATATGCCTACCATCAACTCAACACATTGTATGTTTTGTGTTTAACCATTGTTCATTATTAGGAATGTAAAAATTACTTTTCACTGTGTTTGGAGGAGTGACAGTGCACAGCTTCCTAAAGTCTTGGCATGACCGTGAGCTTGCCAGGTTCGGTAGCTGTACAGAGACCAAATCCTGTGCTCGACAACCATATTTGGCAGCCTGTGTGATGGCCAGAGATGCAGCACTGAAGTGCTTAGATAAACTGTTATTTGTCAAGAAATAGCTCCAGCATAACTCCCCCTGAAATTTAAAATTATAGATACATTTCTGGTTTTGTTTAGGTTAAACCATTGACAGTATGGGTTAAACAAACAACATACTTGAATAAATAAGTCAGCTTAATAGGGTGTCAAGAGGCTGATTCCAGTCTTTATGTCAAATTTGGGATAGGGATGCTAAC
>NW_023340268.1:6693959-6709948 GCF_004916995.1 Morone saxatilis
TGTGTGGCTTGGGCCATCACACTAACAAAAACATTATGGTGATATTGATCTTCTCACCTCACTCTTTGTAAAGAAAGCAAATACGTGTATTTTCCAAAATGTCAAACTATTCCTTTAAGGACCTGAGGAGATTTCTATTCAATCTTATTACTTGCTAAAGGAATGAAATTGCTGTGTTTCTCTGTTGGACTCTGGTTCCTCTGTTCACTCTGGTTGGTTAACTCGTTACATTGCCTCCATGGTCCTCTGAAGATGTGTTTTGCTAATAACCCATGAGTAAAATGGGTCAGCCATAAAACATCAGCTGAAACTGTTGTTAACTTCTCATGTCAGAAAGCTCGTTTTGAATCCTAAGTGGAACTCCACCACACCAATGCAACCTCCAGCAGTAATAAAACATAAGAGGACCTAACGCACATAGCCAGAAGGCAGCCGAGCCTCAGTCGTCTCTGCGACTTAGTGTTCAGTCTTTGCCAACAGAGGAGGCCATCCATAATTAACCCTGCACTGTCAAGTCAAGGCAGCAGTCATAACATGTCCTCACATGTCATTCTAACCTTTTTCCCTGCGTCGTTTTCTCCGCCGTCAACTCATCACCCAGATCTGTCGTTTCCCGCATAAGGACTGCTGTGAGAGAGGGCGAGGGAAAAGGCTTTGATCTGCTGTGTTTCCTTCACAGCGTCTCTCTCAAAGGCTTTGGACAGCAAATGATACTCGGAACAGAGGGAGAAAAATGTGTTTCTCATTTGCTTTTGTCAAGGGTGATTTCTGTGATTTATTCCCTGTTAGTAAGGAGTGATTGAGCTATTTGGCTATAAGGTAATCACTGCTATCAACATCTGTTGTTCTCAGCAAAAACCAAAGTATATTGTTTCTTCTTTTTGCTTCCTTCTCTGTGTTTCTCTCTCATCTCTCTAAATCTTAATAAATCTTTGTATGACTAAAGATTTCATTAATTCCAGAGATGGGGAAATGGGCAATTAAAAATGTGTGAATCAAAGCAGAGAAAGCAGAGAGGTATAGGGAGTGCAATTGACTGAGTCAAAAGGTCAAAGAGGCTAAGTCAGAGAGAAAGAAGGAACAAGAAAAAGAGCAAGAGACAGTGATTAAAAAGTGAAAGAAGGAGATTGATTTGCGTATCTTTGACTAGAAACTGTAAAAAAGGGCCAATCAAGTGTGTGAGGGAAGGTAAAGTGAGAGAATTGTAAGAGCAAAAGAGTCAAATCAGAGACATATGGACACAGACAGACAGAGAGGGATAGAGAATGAGATTTAAAGATTGATTTGCCTTAAACTGAAAACGAAAAAATGGAAAAGTAGAAAAGAGGAGAAAAATTAATCACACAGACAAAATTAAAAAGTGTTTTTAGCAGTGTGGCTTTGACAATAGCGATGTCCGTCTGTTGGTCGGTTCACCATTTTATCTCAACAACTATTGGATGGATTGCCAGGATATTTTATTACATTAGGATGGAGCCCTCTGACTTTGCTCATGCCAACATGAGGTTGACAATAGTGGTTTTATGTGAGATTTCTCAACAGTATTTGAAGGATTACAATGAAATTTGCTACAGAGATTCATGTTTCCCTCAGGAAGAATTTGACGTCTAAAACTTCTGTGTTCACTGTTATGACAGATATGTGTGAGCTAACCCCTCAACTCACCCACTTACCTCTTTTGTTGAGCGGTGACATTTGGCCCAAGGTCTAGGGCATATGGAAAATCGTGTTTGTTAAAGGTTGCTAAAAACCTTTTTTATTTAATGCGATATAAGAGGATTAAAAAAAAAAAAATTCTGGACATATTAATGGAGTTACATGACATACTTGTGAAAAAGGCTCTTTTCCAAGGCTGGGTTTCTAGTTACTAGTACTGTTACAAATTTCAACTGGATTTTGAATGAGGTTTTCTTTCTGTTTGCAGCTGTGGCTCTGGAAGTACAGTGGGTCATCCACTAATCAGAATGTTGCCAGTTCGAACACAGAGTCCTCTGGTTTCATGTCAAAGTGTCCTTGAGCAAGATACTGAACCTCACATTTCTCCCTATTCTTTGTCATCGGTGTATGAATGTGTGTGAATGGGATTAGTTTCCGTGTCTGCTAAGGGGTTGGCCTCTTCCATCAGTAAATGTGACATGTAGTGTACAGCTCTTTGAGTGGTTGGAAGACTATCCAAGTGCAGCCCATTTACCATATTAAACAGAATACAGAAGCTCAAAGCATCACTGTGCCAAAGTACAGCCTCAAAGAGGTGTTAGCATGGCTGTAGACTCTCAGTCGCAGGTACAAGAACAGAACCACTTGTGTCCGACTATCTCACAATCCTCATGCCAAGAAATCCTCCCTCAGTACCAAAAACTCAGCAGCCAACAGCACAGATGTGGCGAGGACAGAGGTTGATACAGTGAAAACTGGGTTAGAGTTCAAAGGGCCGAGTAGAGCAGGCACTGCTCTGATCTTTGGCAGGGGAGTTAAAACATTAACATTCACCCTGCACAGCCAGGCCTTACCCCTGCATCTCCTCAAAGACAGGGAGGAGGTTCATATAGTATGCAGAAGTAGATACATAGGGTATGTGCGGCATATATATTTGTAAATATGTGTGTACGTGTGTGTGTGTGTGTGTGTGTGTGTGTGTGTGCATGCTTGTGCTTCTTAACTGAGAGCAGTTCATATATGTATGACAACATGCTGTATATATGGAGACAAATGATGGAATGATAGAAATCAAACCATATGTGTATATGGTCGGATTTCCACGCTCACCAGCTTCATCGGTGGGATTACATGAGTCCATTTATCATTCGGTACGAGTGTGGCTTGCATGGGTAATTGTAAATTAAGTGGATTACTGTGCAGTATAGTCCCTGAGGGAATTAGAGAATCTCTGAATGGATGCAAAATCCTATCTTACTGTAGCCAGCGGGTCCCACAGCAGCATCAGCACTTTCTGAAGCAACGATATCAGCGTGAGCTCCTTTGAATGATACTGATTCAATATCAGCACGGTAGATTTAATGATACTGACGCTCATTATGTTTCAGCTCCCTGAAGTGGGGCCGATGCTTCAAGTGATTGGCATGTTCAGCCTCAAGTGTGCTTAAGAATAGGTGTTTCATGGGATGTACTGTACACCTTTTCATAAGCAGGAATGCCAGCATTTTGCTCAGCCAAGACAGAGGTTTTGTCTTTAATAACAAAGTTGGAAAGTAAGTGAGGATAAAGTATGTAAAGTTACTCTTTCAGGGCTTTGCGTAAGACGAAACTACGAGATGCATTCTTTTTCCTCTTGGCTTCAGTGGCCTTACACCATCCAAATCCCCCATATCAAAATCCACCTCGAATGAATAGTGGTGGATTACAAATGAGGAAGCAGTGGCAGGGATTTCTTTTTTAATGAGGACAAAAACCTATCACCACATCTAACCTGAAACGCTTCATTTGCTGCTGCCTGCCAGCCGGCTCTTCCCAGTAGAATTCTGGGGTTAAAATTGTAGAGTTTCAGCGCAGTTCGCTCAGGGCCCTGGCAACAAACGATGGCCTCCCTCCCACACCCCCGAACATTTAAACCCAGCTCAGTTTGCCCAAAGCAATCTCAGCTTGGGAGTCGAAAGGTCACTTTAAATAAATAAAGAATGGGGAGATCACTAGGCATCCCACACACGGAGTGAGCAGCACTTTAAACGGATAGCCAAGGCTACACCATTTAGCATTCAGTAGCCTGAAGCAATCCATGAGGCTGGCAGTCTGAGAACAGAAAGTCCAAGTCCAGATTGACTCCCACTCACTTGCCATGGCTACATCAGTCACATTGCTCTTTTAGCTAAACTTCTGGCCTGTTTGTCACTGCACTGTTTGCTGTTGTCAGCTATGAGAGGAGACAACTACATGGAATTAATTCATTGCCTCAGGTTGAAGCCCGGCCAGTGTTTTGACCAACATTTCATTACAATATGTTTATATTTCTGTCTCTCTCAACTTTTAACATCTCAAAGTTTGCAGGCATTAGCACTGTGGAACAGCAACACAGGTGACAAGACTAAAAATTGGACATGAATACTTGAAAACCTTTGTCTTCCAAGTAAAAGCAGTATTGTTGCAATAGAAGAGTGCACTCCCTGTGAGACCATGCAGGCAAGATTACACACTACATCAGTGAAACTCTATTCTCAGGTTTTATAGGAGGAACTTCACAAGCCTTTAAAAAGTAAACTCAATTGGATTTGCAACCCCGTATTCGCACCACATCCACACACACAACAAAATATAGTCTCAAGTGCATACACAAGCCAGGTGCATGGTCCCAAACACACACCGCAACCCTGAGATACACTATTTTTGGGCCTTCGTGCACACACACATATGCCCTTTGTCGTTGCAGAAGCTCAGCTTGTTACATCATCCAGAGTGGAGTTTATCAGTGACTGATCAGCAGCAGCCTGAAGACTCTCAAAGGCTGTTTTGTCTTCCTCTTGCCTGAAACTCCCTGAACCCACAGATTACCTTCCAGCCATGGGTATTTGTTTACCACGGCCTGAATTTGCAAGTCTTTATCATGGCTGCCTGCCATCTCTGAGGGGAAATGATTTACACGCAGTTTAAGTGAACTAAAGTAAGTTTGCAGGTAAATCTAGATACACTTTTTTGTTAGTCTCTTCAGTCAGGACATAGAACTATTAGTTATTGCATTATCTGATCCTATTATTTAATTTAAATAGAAAATTAGTGTCAAGGTCAACCTACTATAGTGTATATGTCCCATTCATCCATTTGCCAAATATACAAATTGAGTATCTCATGACATCTGCATTTAGGCAAAAGCAGCCTTACTGCAGTGTCTTTGCAGTGTCAGTTTTCTTGGATCGAGGCCTGGATCCAGAATCCAAAATGGGAAAGGTATTATGTTTGAAACAAGATTTTCTGCTTCTTAGAAACTAATATTCGAAAAAACCAAGTGACACAAAAACCTTAGATGATAGAAAAGAAAAATAACTTACTACTGTTGCACTGAAGTAGCCACAGCCTAAGCCATGACATTATCGACATAACATTTGAATCACAGAGCTGAGCATCTGGTTTTCCAAAAAATAAACACCTGTTCTGAAGGTGTATAATCCTCAAAGACTCATTTAACCATCTGGATAACAAAAAAATCACACATACCAGTATGTCCTCGTTCTTTTTGTTAAACGCAGGTAAAATAATAGCATGTTATCATAACTACCATCTCTGTTTTGAATAGGAAAACCACCGTTCAAAATCTTTTTTTTTAATTGCCCAAAATTTTTTTTTCCAGATGGTTAGAAGAGTCTTTGAGAGATCTGTGAATACCTTTAAAACAGAGGTAAGTGTTGCTCAGTGAGTATTTCTTTTTCAGAAAATTCAATTCCTAGCTCTGTGACTCAAATGTAATGGTAACACATGAGCTTATCAATTTATTTTGGTTTTTGATATAACTTTAATCATCTTAAGTTATTTTTTAATTCAACTTTCACTTTACACATTAAATGCTAAATTTGTTTGGAGACTTTGAACTTGAACACTATAGGTTTCCAAAACATCATCTAGCATGACATCAAGATGTCAGTGTGTAATAACAAAAACTAATGATCTAGCACTTTAAAGGGTTGCTTTCTTTGGAAATAGCATACACATTTTTCCCAGTAAGAATTAGTCACTTCCTGTATTTTTCTCCACCAGAAGTATGGTAATTTACTGTTCAGGCAAATGCTGACACCAGGATTTAATTTGCACAAAAAGGGAGAACCTACAGCATAAGGATGCTCTTCTCTATTTCAAACCAAACAGTTTAAATTTGTCAGATTAAAAATGGGTGTTTTACATAAGAGTCTTGCTCAGTCTGGCTTTTAAGGTTTCACAGCTGGCCGGGATTTCTCATTCACTCACATCTCAGACCTGCTACAGTCCTGTGAAGGAGAGAGACCAAAGTGTGATTGAAGAGGGGAATTTTTCTGGGGTGGAAATATTAGAAGTGTACACAAGGAAGGATGAAGGAGTGGAGAGAGGCAAGCTCACTGGAATGACTCCCAGTCTTCACCACTGTCATGCAGAGACCACACAGCTCCACAATGTTCCAAAACAGTTGGGATACAGGCAGATAAACTGGTGGTATATTGTGCCTTTGATGGTGCAGCAGTTAATACTGCAGTCTCTGCTAAAGCTCTACTGCATATCTCCTTCTCACCTGCAATCAAGAGAAATTTTAATGATGTGTACAACCCTGCAATACATTTAAAAGACACAAGCATTTTTCAAGACAACAACTCTATTCAGATTACATCATCTTCTCTGGTTAACGTAGTCTTGGTTTCAAGTGTCATTTAGCAACAAGACATTATTCCCATTAGAGTTGCAAGCAATTAAGAGCAAAGTCCCCCAGGCATAAACAAAAGCAAGATTTTCGAAAGAGATGCAGTGGTAGTAATAGTTGTGTGACTTTTCCATCAGGATGTCGAGTTAAGATTCTTGCACGATTAAAATATAAGGCTACCAGAATCTGTTATGGGGTGCAAAAAATAGCCACAGGCAGAGACATCAGGATTCACATTTCTCTTGCAGTCAACAAAACTTTACTGTATGGACTGCTTAGCATTGGATTAAGCATGATAACCACGAAGACAGGACAGGAGCAGCCCTCTGGAACAGCACCCAGGCCTCTTCATCACCAGCATATTCCTCACGATGAGCGCTGGCCAACCGCAGGATCCTGGCCTGTCTCCCAGCCAGCCCTGCTAATTAGTCCCCCCTCTTCTAAGCTAATTGGCCGATAAAAAATGAGGATGGCCTCTTCACCCAGCCCGAGTGTTGTGCCACCAAATGGCAGTGGGGAGGATTATGCGGGCTTATGAGGCATGGTGACACTCAGCGAGAACCACTCCTCTGCTATTAATTTCCTTGTCAAGCGGGTGGCCTCTGCTGTGTCACTTTGGTTTGTTAGTGGATACGAGAAAACTTTAGTCTGGGGTTGACTTCCAACAACTTATTCTTATTAAATCTCTCCATATCTTAACTATTTTGTGGTGGTTTTTTTGTACAAATTAAAAGATGAGATCATTCATTTGAGCAGATTCTGCGTATAACAATAATATCTTATCATCGTTACAACGTGATACAGGCAAATAGGGCTTAACTGACTTTTGTGGCTTTTGATTTTAGTTGCAGGAAAAGGGATGTGGGCTGATCTTGTGGTTTAGACGAGTTTAGAATAACGTGTATATTGTAACTTATACTGTGCTTTTATATCTATATTATATATATTAATTAATATATATATTAATTAATTAATGAAATGAAATGGAATGAATGAAATTAATGAAAAATAAATAGCTATATACAATATATTGCTAAAAATAAATTAATAGCATATTGTCTGCGTGTCTTTCTATACATTATTGGGAGGTATTTGCTTTGGTCTTTATTACAATATCCATGACTCCAATATAAAACATATTTGGACATATTTAGGTTAAAGGGGTGGTGAATATCAGACTTGACAGTTCATACTCATACTGAAAATTAATTTTATAGAACATGCAGCATGTTAAAACAACAAATGATTTCCAAAGTGCCTTATGGAGAAATGAAAAACAATCCAAATCAAAATGAGTCGATAAATAAAGAAGTGGATATGTGTTACATACAAAATAAAAGCAACCATGGATGAACTCAAAGTAAAAAACTGCGTGAGATCCAGCTCGTACAAACACCTGAATGAGGCTCCAGTGAGACTCTAACTTCACTATTTCACTGAGGGTGCTGTTTGCTCTGTGTGGCTCGTCCCCAAACAACTTCCACAGGCTCACAATTAGATAATTTGCACATGCGGAGGACACCGGTTATGAATGGGTGCTTTGCCCCAAGTCCCGCCTCTTCCGTTCCCACAGACGGACCAATCAGCGGAGCCGATGCGCATCGATGGGACGTCACGTCAGCTGCCGTCGTGTCGGGATTGGAATGTTACCGACTAACAATCGGAACAACTGAGCACTCGGTAATTGGACACTAGGATCAAGGAATCCCGTCTTTTTGAACATTTTCTCAGCTATTTACTCAGGCAGAGGCTCGCGTTAGTTTCCCCCCGTGCCGACCGGATAACTTCGCCCGCTGCGTGGCTCCCCGCCGACCGGGTTTTTATTCTATATGAGCGCGTATGAGGGGAGGTTGTAATAAATGAGAAGAGAAATGCAGGGATTCGTCAGGTTACAGTTGCACCGCTGAGCTGCCCCTGCGGGACCATGGAGTGATACAAAGAGGGGGGATCGGACGAATTCACCCCGAAGCATTTGGATCGGAGCGCGGCGGCCACACCGACGGGCTCTTTTTTTTTTTTCCTCCTTTGGTCAATGTGTTACCGAGTTTAGCATCCAAACCGGGGTATACCTTTCCTTCTGGGGGAGCCTCGGGGACCCCTGCCGCTGTTCAGCCGTGGGGAGAGAGTTCCCAGACGGCTGTCGGACAGTTTTCTTCCCCCCGTTTGAATCTCCCCATACAGGCAGCCTGAATGAGAGAGAGGAGAAGCGCAGGGGAACAGAGTCGCCGCATGTGATTTGTGTCCGACAGGGTCCGGGCAGCACTGAGCTTTTTTAGGTGCACCCAAGCCCACCCCCACCCCACCCCCCCAAACTGTAGGCGCCGTGCGATATGGTGAAACTCTACAGAAGAGGGAGAACGGGACAATACTTTTAAAAATCGCCCACATGCACTGGATCAATTGCTGGATTTGGGAACCGAATACGCAGAAGGCGGGTTGGGGATCCTTGGAGGCTGCCGAAGGATGGAGCGGTGTAGTCGGGGTTGGTGAGAGCCTAACTTCGGGCCACTTTGCATTTCTTATTCCTACACAACTCGCCCCTGTTCCCAGGACACATGCAGGCCAAAAAACGCTACCTGATCCTGCTCTCCGCCGGTGCATGTCTGGTTCTTCTCTTCTACCTCGGAGGGGTTCAACTTCCAGCGGCGAGCAGGAGCCGGCATGACCGCAGCCGGAACGGGTACCGGCCCGACCAGCCCTGGCCTCACTTCTCGGATCCTTTACACCTTTTCCTGCCCTGGGATCAGACGGACACCGAGGAGTACAACCTGCACATATCTCCGAGGCAGAAGAGGGACGTCAACACGAGTGTTTACAAAGGCAAGCGGTGCCGCATGGACTCCTGCTTTGATTTCTCTCTGTGTCAAAAGAACGGATTCAAAGTTTATGTTTACCCGCAGCAGAAGGGGGAGAAGATCTCCGAGAGTTATCAGAATATTTTAGCGACCATTGAGGGGTCCAGGTTTTACACCTCAGACCCCGGACAGGCGTGTCTGTTCGTCCTGAGTCTGGACACTCTGGACCGGGACCAGCTGTCCCCGCAATACGTCCACAACCTGAAGACCAAGGTCCAGAACCTGCCTCTGTGGAACGACGGCAGGAACCACCTCATATTTAACCTGTACTCGGGGACGTGGCCGGACTATACGGAAGACTTGGGCTTTGACATCGGTCAGGCCATGTTGGCCAAAGCCAGCATCAGCACCGAGAACTTCAGGCCCAACTTCGACGTGTCCATCCCCCTCTTCTCCAAAGAGCACCCGAGGACCGGCGGGGAGAGGGGGTACCTTAAGTACAACTCCATCCCGCCTTTTCGAAAATACATGCTGGTGTTCAAGGGGAAGCGCTACCTGACAGGCATCGGCTCGGACACCAGGAATGCCTTACACCACGTCCACAACGCGGAGGACGTGGTGCTGCTCACCACCTGCAAGCACGGCAAAGACTGGCAGAAGCACAAGGACGCACGCTGTGATAAGGACAACGCGGAGTATGACAAGTAAGTTACAGTGCCGGGGGGGGGGGGGGGGGCTGGCAAAGTCTTTTCCTTTTAATCTTTCATAGGCTTTTTTACGCAGGAAATCCGTGCTCCATGGGAGCCACAGGCCAAAAAGGCATGAGCACCAGGGCGCAATCCTCCAGGGTTCTCACGCTTTGGCTCCCACTGTTTTTGTGTTGTGCGTGTGTTCGTTTGTGTGTGTGGTGTGTGTGTGTGGTGTGTGTGTGTGTTTCACTTGCACTGTGCCCTTAACTGAAAATAGGTGTTAACCAGTGACAGAGAATATAAATTGGCTTCCCTCTGTTGCATGTAGAATATAGTTTAGACCCTGTTTAAGCCTGGAATTAAACTCTAGACTCATGAACCGCAGGTCACAGTTAACCAACATTTTTATATGTCCCCCAGTACATGACTGGTTTTTACCCTGCCACCCCACCTCCTTGCTCCCTTTCAAGCATGAAGTAAAAGCTCTCCAGCCAGTCTATTAGCTCCCTGGACATCCCCCCCCTCCTTTTTTCCTACGAAGGAATTCGCCCCCTCCACCACCTTCCATCTCCACTCTATGGGAGCACTGCTGCCTTCACCAGGATATGCACGGACACGTTTGATTTGCACCCTGTACTTACCATTAAGTGAGAGTCCACGGTGGGAGTTTTTTGTTTGTTCTGAAATTAGTATCAGTATTACGCTGCTTCCCTGTTAAAGGAGCATGCAGTGTAGTTTACTCAGGCTGTGGTGTGAAACAAGTTTGGTTGAATTATGAGTTGATTTAGTGCAAATAAATCAGTTGTAATGGGTTAATTATCACCTTCATTTCCAGAAGTTAGTACCAAATTTTCCACTTAGCCCCCAGGGACAGTTGATTACATCTAATTTTGGAGGTCTCAGTTTTGTCAAGGTGGTAATTAATGATTCCGCCTTGGGATCAACAGCTGTACTTGAATGCTTGGTATGTTTTTAATATAGGAGGTGGTGTCTGATGTTTACATAGCTGGGTTACGTAGTCAACTCCACTGTCAGGTTCACTTGTCTGTGAGTGACATCGGTCTGATCTACATTTATCAACCTGTGCCTTTGTGAAGCCTGGATAAACTCAGGCATGTGATAACAGCACTTGTCGACATTGTTCCTGGTGGGTGTGTATGTACCTGTACGTGTCAAGGTTAAGAGAAAGGACAGATGGGGAACATATGTAAAGTTAACCCACACATATTTCCATTTCATCAATCAGAAAGACAGAAAGGAGCTGTGGGGGAAGATAAGAAAGTTTTTTTTTTATTAACCAAATATACCTTGGGTTGAGAGAGGAAGTGGCTCTCCTTGAACTTGACATGAACTCTTAAAAAATCCAAACTGATAATGCGAAAAGGAGAAAAAAAGAAAAAGAGGAGCTCTAAAAAAAACTTCACAAGCATGCACTTGTCTATCCATTCGTCATCCTTTTTACCCTCAAACACTCTTTCTCTCCCTCTCCGTCCCCCCGGATGCCTTGGGCTCGGTGTCACCTGGAGAGAGAGATGTCATCCATTATCTGACATTCCAGTCGTCTCTGGACAGCCCACCTCTTCTCCGCTCTGCTCACGGCCCCGTTTCCCTGCGGATCCAGCCTCGTTTTCCCAGAGGTAGCCTCTGTTTCAGAGGATCTCTCTGTACCATAATCAGCTGATTGACACAGCCGATCACATCGAGCAACCCAGAGCTCTCACTGCCCACTCTTTCCACTGTAGAGTGTTTCACGCTTGATTTATTTTGATCAATACCGCTGCCTGTTAGTCATTTCATTTCCAGCGTCGATACTGCATTTGATTTCTGTCCCCGCTAAAACTCAGCAAATCCAATTTCATTTTCTACACAACATGTTTGCAGTGTTTAGCATGCAGTTTTTCCTTTTGCTTGTTATAATGCGCATCTCTGTGATTTTCACACTTGTAACCACGTGAACCATTTGTAAGTTGACTTTTCTTGATTTTGCTGCTCATAGTCTGCGTTTGGATTAATAGCCTGCTTCGGCATTTGGCAACACAGTGAAACCAATACATTTCAAGCATTTTCCCCCCTGTCATGGTTTAGCAGCCTGTTTAAATTTAATCAAATAGATGCTTTTCATTTTAATCTAATTTAAGCCCCTTTGGGTGCAGGCCTGCGCTTTACAAAAACCCCTGACGTAGCTCTCTCAGGTAAACGGATCTGTATGTGGCCGGCCGGTGTTAGCGCTCCATTTCCACAGACTGAGGGCGGACAGGCGATGCCTTGCGGGAACGCTGTGGTGCAGACTCAAGAATGCACACACGTGTCAAAGCAGCTGTTGAGGAGGGAGCACTGCCAAGGCAGGCCGACTGGCTGTACAGTATATGTACATACCTGGATGCTCTTTGAATGTAGCCAGACACATACTTTGGGATGCGGTAGGCTCTGGCCTGCAGTTGTTCGCAATCAATATTGCAATATATCCGCAGACCACAAACGCACGCCCCCACACATAAATACGCTCCTACACACAGTGCTGTGGCTGGTGCTGCAGAGCTATTACGACATCCATGCTCATCCTTGTCTCCTGACCTTTGACCCCCTTGCCTTCCTGAGGAATGCTGCTCTACAAAGGAATGCAGCAGCAGGAGGGCAGCCTGGAAGCCAGCGTTTAGGTACCTGAACCAGCTCCCACCCACACACATCACGCACGCTCCTCACATTTATTCAATTGATTTTCTTAGCTGCAATCGCTTTCAATTGGAGTAGCTCTGGTCCACTTCTATGGCCAAGCGCTGATGAAAGGAGCCATTCAGTGCTACATTATCCACAGAGTTTTCAGGGCTTTCTGACAATGATCCTGGGAGAGGACAGTGAAAGGCTATTACAGGCTTGACAATTGGCGGATTTCACGTTAGGTGGGATTTTGCTGTAATTCTATGCCTTGTGGTGACTAAACCTCCTTTGGTGGCATATTTTTTTAGTAGATGTGAGCAAATTTCTGTTTCTAACTTTGCGAGTATAGTTGGAAATATAGTTCCCATTTCTCTTAAACAGGAAGTCGGGCAAACTGTACTTCCTGTTTCACTAATAAATCATTTTAGGTATGGATTTTTCATTGTATTATGTCGCCTACAGAGGACTAAAAGGTCATTCTGATTTGCCCTACACACCATTTTTTGATATACAATGGCATACATGTAACTACTGTAAGTGCTCCCTATCCCAGTGGCAAGCAAATTATCCTGCGAAAATCAAAAGTACAGTCTCTTCTAATATCACAAGTCAATTGGTTAGAGTACATCATTATTCCTATTGAGTGTTCCATTAAAGTCCGACTGCACATATTCCTTTTATTTTCTCTTTGTTAAGCCGTTCTCTGACTAACAGCAGCGTCATCATCCCCCATTTAATACTTAACCAGCTTTGTTGGCTCGTATTGACTTTGCACTTTAGCTACTTCACTGGCAACTGCCGCTCAAGGTCACCCGGGGGACTTAAAAACCGAAAGAGAGAGAGGAAGGGAAACAAAGCGCCAATAGAGGGCGAGATTAAGAGAATGAGAAAGTCGAGAGGAGAAACAGAAAACTCTTGTGTGTTTTTGTTTTTTGAACATGTCTGAAAGTGTGTGTGTGTGTGTGGAAGGAGAAGAAGAAGAGCAAGTGGGTGTGAGATTGAGTGATAATAGTGCGTGGGGTATGTCGGAGTGTGCTGTGTGAGTTGGGATGAAAGAAATTGAGAGTCCAGAAAATTGCGCGTGTAGTGGGATTTTTTTTTCCCATTAGGAGTCAATGACAGTAACATCAACCAAGCGCTGCGGCGTTTTCATTTTCACAACTGTATCATCAGCAGAAATTTTCCCCACTTGAGAAAATTCCCTCAGAAGCGTGAGTGGCTGAATGGGAGAAAATAGGGGGCAGGAACGCCAGCCCTCATCCTCCCTTTTTTCTTTTGCATTCCTCTGTTTTATCGTCCCTCCCTTTTAGCTTTTTTACTTTTCTCCTTCCCTGCCTCCTCCTCCCACCACCTCTCTATCAGAACTACATGGAAACACTGATGTGATTTGGCTCGAGATGGCTCCGCACCACATTTCCATTTCCCTGTCTCTTTTCTTAATGACGACGCTGCGGTTGACATTTTGTTGACACAACGCCACTGAATGAGAGGCAGAAGCTGATCTGGGCCAAGTGAAGAAAACCAGCAACACTTCCTCTCCACCTTATCTCAGTAAAACACTATTATGAGTGGGAATAACCGGCGTCCACCTGTATGCCAGCGCGACGGTGGCGGCGGCGGCGCCTGATAGTGGACTCCTCTCCTAGATTTGGAGTGCCGAGCGAGCGGCGAACACAATCATGTTGCTACCCTCGCTGTTTGGCAGGAGAGGGTGTCACACTCCCCGGGTTGCCATTGTTTGTTTTTTCTGTAGTCAGATTAATAAATCATGAATATTTCATGATTGCCTGCTCCCTCTTAGATAAAGTACCAAGCTTGTGATGGAGAATGTTAATGATGTGGAGGATAATAAGTTTGAATGCAGTGCGGCTTAATTAGGACTCTTTGATATTTTTGGTGTGTGCATGTGTGAGTAAGAGACAGATTTAAGCCTATAACTATATAAAACCTCTGTTTGATATTTTATCTCATCAGGCCGTCTATCCGTCTCACATCCTCTCTGACATTCACTGTCTGTCTTTCTCTTGTCTCATTTTAACCATCTTGTCTGCGTGTTTGAGTTGCTCCACCCTGATTTGTGTTATCTGGGCAAGTCGCTGTGTCACCGTTACATGAGAGAAGTCAACAAGTCGTGTTTTCTCAGCAGTCATAGTTTCTGGTGATAAACTTAAGTGCTTGCTTAACTCATTATTGGAAATCCTATTATTATGGGACTGCAACTTTACTTTTTCCTTGAGGCAACGTTAATCCTTTTAATTAGCAGTCCAAAACTGATATTCAATTGACAAATCATGTAAAACAAAGAATAAAACAATATCTGTTGGTTTTTTATAATTTTAGATGTCTCCTGTTTCTTGATCTTATGCTGCTGTAAAGTACTTTTTTATTTTAATTATTACTAGAAGCTGCTAGTAATTTGAAGATACTTTGCGTATCTAAGGCCACAGGCTCATTTTAGCTGTTTATCAGTTGACCCAGTTGAATTTACTAATCTCGAGCGTTGCAGCTATCAAATATTTTCATCACTGAAGAATTGGTTCCCATGATGGCAACTTTAGATTGAACTTATTGTTTTGTCTCACCAACTTCCCAAAATGCCACAATATTCAGTCGTAGAAGACCAAAAACACCATCATCACACATCATTTCACATCTGCATTTTTTTTTACATTTTCGCTTAAAGAATTACTCGTACAATTAACCGATGATTCGGTCGATTAACTTCTCAAACTTCTTCCCTGCTTAAATATATTCCAAGTTTGTGTTGCTGCTTGTTTTTGAGTTTTTGTGTGGCTGCTCATCCATCCATGTCTTTTTTTGTCTGTGTGCGTGTGCGTGCACATCCCTGCGTTTGGGTCTTTGTCTTCGTACGTGGGCATGTGAACATGAGCGTGTGTGTGCGTGCGTGCCCATTTGTGTGCTCGAGTGCATGTAGGATGACTGGGGTCACGACCCTGCTGTCTGTCCCCTTGCTGAGTGACGAAGGCAAAGCCCCACTCACTGACCCACATTCATTGAAGGATTACCAGCACAGCCAAGCCGCCCCTGGCCTCAGAGGTGGTGGCGGCGGTGGTGGTGCAGGGAGGGGAGGCAAGAGAAGGGCGGACATGAACTCGGCTCACACACACACACACACACACATCGGATCAGACAGTGAAGCCCAAGTGAAACATCCTGCACCCCCTCCCAGGCCAGCTGCCGGCTAGTTGGTGGAGAGAGATTGATCAGCTGGGAGGGTTCCCCCAAAATGAAAATCAATGAGGGTATTAGCACAGCAGTGGGCCGGCCCCTGGAATCATTTCCTCTATTAAAAGCTGCTCACTTCCATTCTGTAGAAGAAGAAAATAACACGTCCATGGGCTTGTTGTGCTCGTGGTAACGGTAATTGAAAGAGTGAAAAATAACAAGGCATCAAAATGCCTCCCCTTCCCAGGACTGTCAGGATATGTTTAAGAGGAATGAATTAATAGGAGACACAGGCACAGTAGTAAAAGTTCCCCTCTCTCTCTCTCTCTC
>NW_023340268.1:6710051-6714144 GCF_004916995.1 Morone saxatilis
TCTCTCTCTCTCTCATTCTTTCTTTCTGCCACTCTTGGAGCTCCCTCATCCTTAACTAGTGCTGATACAGTAATGTAAAGTTTGCAGGTAGACAGGTTGGTAAGTAGCTGCGCAGCTTTCGGAAGGCTCTGACAGTGCAGAACAGAAAGAGAGGGAGAGCCGGAAGCCGATTGGGTCTTTGTGAACTCAATCAAACCGGACAGGTATGTGAGAGGCTGAAGCAAAAAGTGAATGATCAGAACAGACACGTGATTGGCTTCTCATTAAATCCTCTGCTGAGGAGGGATGAAAGGAAGATATGGCTGATGTATGCAGGTTTGGCGAGCACAGTGAGTTTTGACATCTGTCCTATTTTTTTTTTTGGCAGACAGACGAAGTATTTAAAAAAATCTCTCACATCTCTGCTTTCTCTGTGTGGCATGGGGCATGCTGAGACGGGGCAACACTGCTCTGAGCGCACATTCCCAACTCCATCATTCCATCATTCCAACATTCCCACGTTCACCTTTTTTTTTTTTTTTGTTTTTTAGGTAAATGTAGCTAGTCTTATGTAGAACAATGGCCTGAATTAAATAAATGAATCATTTAGCTTCATGCAAGGCTCTAATTTCTGATTCATCTCCCTTTCATCCCTCCTATTAAACTGCAGAGCGCAGGGTGTGTTACTGCATTAGAGGTCAGGGTATGTTATGGTATTGTGTGGAAATGGGTGGGTGGGGGCAGGGATGGCCACTGCTCCCGGGGATTTGCCCCTCTTCCTGAATGACTCCGCGGTCCCCAGGCTGTGGAGCACCTGACCAGAGTTATCTCATCAATGAGGGGCAGTGGGCTGAAGGTCTGGCCTATATCTGCTGTGGAGGCTGACACAGTAAACACATGCACACATACAAGGCTCATAGTTAAATAATGAACACTTCCAAATAAGAGCACAGGCATTGTCAGCAGTTGCAGACCTCGCCCTCCGTGAGCTCTGTGACTCCCTTGGGGTAGTAGTAGCAGGCAGTTTTTATGGCAGCTTTTATGGCCCCGAGAGGCCGTTCAGCAAACACCTACCGGCACATCAATGGGACGGCGGATCGTTGACGTCAGCTTGCACGCTGACCTCCCTCTTTCACTTCTCACCAGTGCAGGAGCGAAAACAAACACTCAACCCCTCTGCTGGTATTCATATTCAAATAGTAATTGGCAATATGGGGAAATTTGAGTAAGGGGCAAAGAGGAGGGGGGGGGTTGAAGAGGGCAATAGCTTAAAAAAGCATTATGTCACTGAAGAATGTGTGCATGGCTCAATGTTTAAGGGGCCACGGCTTCAGGGAGAGAAAGAGGGTTTTGTTGGAGCAGATCTGGCTGCCTGGCAGGCTGATGGAAGGGCTCTTTCCCCCGTCTGGTTCATCACGCTTTATGGCTCAGTTTGACTTCCACTCTTGGGGTGTAAAAGTTTGGGCTGCCCCCAGGCGCTCCAAAGGGGTCCTATTGTGCTAAAGTTTGCTCTCTTTCCAGAGGGGACGCTTGTGCCTTGTTGACATCGCAGCCTCTTCCCATATGGTCCCCTTTTACTCCCTCGTGTTTCACCCCTCTCCGCATCAACCCCTTCTCTCCCACCACCGCAGCCTCTCTTCCTCGTGCATCCCTTTTTCCATTTGCTTTTGACACCGGGGCGACAACTGGCAACAATGGCTGCTCTAACAGCTCCAGCCATTGACAACCGTACCCTGGTTTGGCAGATTCCACGACACTTCACGCATCAGCGGCTAAGCCAAAACTAAACTGGGGGGAGGAGGTGGAGGAGTACACGGTTACGAGGGAAGAAGGCATCTGGTCTCACCGAGGAGAGTCTCAGCATGCCCAGAGTGTGGGTGTATGATTGACCAGAGAGAGGAAGGAAAGAAACAATTTGGTTATTCGCTGTTTTTCCCAGTTTCCTTGGCAGTTTGTTTGGTGGTGCTGTTGCGTGGTGTTTATTCATGAGCTTGACGGGGCCTCCTTTTCAGATAAAGTAGAAGGAGTGCATGCTTGTTTTTTAGGAGGCGATGTAGGACAAAGTGCAGCTGCTGGTGGTAATGCTGGGTATTTAAAATGAACGCCCACTCTGCTTCTCTACAATTTCTCCTTGCCTTTTCTTCTTCTCTTTTATGTAGTCGTTCCTTGTGTCTCACCCTCTTGCAGCCCGAGAGGCCCGCGTGCACAACTGTTTGGTTCTGCACACATGTGACAAGTCTCCTGAAAAAGCTTGCGACCCTGGCCTTGTGTATGATGTCATTACATCACTGATGGGAACATTTTAGGAATAAGGATGTTTCTTGTTGTGTGAGTCATTTCCTCAGAGAATAAATGGTTTGATTTTCCATGGGTTCTGAACACAGCCTGCAGATCCAGCTAGTGTCACATGTATTTTCTCGTAAGCTGATATTCTGCTACTTTTCCCCTTCTTGTGTCTTACTATGAACTATCTCTGAGCCGTGGGACGCTCTTGCTGTTTCAGGGGCTTAATTTTTTTACCCCGCTGCTTCGTGACTGGCGGCGTCTATCCGATCGCATCTCAGCCATCAAAGCAAACAGAAAAGTAACACAGGGGGAGAAGGAGCTCAAGTGGGGTAAAGCCGGTGAAGGGAGAGGAGGAAAGTAGAAAGAAGACGCGGAGCAGCAAGAGCAGCAGAGCATCCTCGGTTTGTTTAGCAGCTCGACGGGGTGTATTTTCTTTCTGGGGGTGAATTGAAGTGTTTATTTCCCCAGAAAGTTGTGACACGACAGCACTTTGTTTTCAAAGCGTCGGCATCTCGTTTGCCTTTGCAGCTCGCTCGCTAGACAGGACGTTCTCTGGCTGTCTGAAGTGAGACAGGTGAGCGGAGCGAGGAGAGGTTTTAGTTGCTCCAGCTTATGCGATGCGTGGATCCACGAAACACGCGCCAATGACAACACATTTGAGATTTAGCCAGATTCGCCTATAATAATGAAGTCACGAGACACAACCTTTCGTTGGATTCCGACTTACAAAAACACCTTTAATTGTGTAAAATTTCACCCAGAAATCTGCAGAGTGTGTAACGGGCCTGCAAGTTTGAAGGAGAAACTTCTGGAGCTCAGGATAAAACCAGGGTTGATGATACTTTGGCACACTCTCAGGGTGTGGACTGTACTTATTGCCTCTCCTCACAGTCTACCGCCTGGCGCTTACAAAATGCTAATTCAAAGATGGTTCAATTAATTTGAAATTTACTCCGAGTCCAAAAGGCCTGTTTTCCTCATTTTATGTCTGCATGTCTGTACAAGTGTATGAATTTATAACACTTCTTCCCTACTCGCATGTGTGACAGCTGTGGTAGGTGTCGCACGATCGTGGCGCACATTTAATTAGCGACCGTGTCTGCCGTGCGATATTCTCAAAGTGTTTTCAGTATCATTGCTTCTATATTGAGGTGATAGGTCAAATTCTCCTGTGGTTCCCCCAAACATAGGTGTGTGTGTGTGTGTGTGTGTGTGAGAAAGGAAGTGCTTCTATTTGCTAGTGGGCCCAGTCTGGAGCTGTGGGGTATCTGGTGACTAGAGAGTATTTGCTCCCAGCTACATAGCTTACTATCTATAAACACACACTTAGATTCTACGGGGATTGCTGACTTTTCAGGAGCTTAAGGAAAGCATGAGTGAATACGTCTGAATATACTTGCTAGTGGAATCGAGTCTTCAGCTTTCTGCTTTAGTCGTGGAGTCGTTCAATCGAGTGTGTGTTTTGTCTTTGGCCAGGACAGTGGAGGATTGGTTTTTCTGTCTGAGTATCTGCAAAGTGTTTGCACTGTAGCCGACGAGGGGACGGACAGAAATCCAGACAAGTATGTGTTACGTTTACACTGCAGTCTGAGCTGTGTCTGTCTGTGTGTGTGTTAAACTGTGCATCTGCATATGCATATGTGCATGGCTGTGCATGCTGCCAGACCTGCGTGTGTTCCCTTCAGCAAAGTAGTGCTGATTCAGTAGTGTGTCCTTCCAATCCCACTTTTTCCTGCTCTCCTCGGTGAATGTTCTTCTTTTTAAGCCTTCAGGCACCTCTCCCGCTCAGCCTCCCCCACCCCCGGTCCACACACACAAACACACATGC
>NW_023340268.1:6714158-6714563 GCF_004916995.1 Morone saxatilis
ACATGCACACTCACACACCCCTCCCTCCAGCATACTCAGCAGCATCTTGTTTGGCCGAAACCCGGCGCTAACTCTAACTGTGGCCACTCATGTGGAACCCCCAGAAGCTACAAAACATGAATAATGTATCAGCAAGAGGAGCTTTTATTCATGTATCTTTTTTTCTGCTCCTCATATTAAGTAGCATGTCCACACATACCCACGCAGTCATACAGTGCAGTGCCTCATCCTCCTTGTAAGGGTACCAGCAGCCCCTGGATTTCACCAATATTTTCACTAGGCAGCACAGAGGGATCTGACTTCCTGTACTCTCGTTTTTGACGTGGAGAAAATTTCATTTGAATTTCATCCAGGATCAGAAAGTGACCTTAAAGGCCTGAGATTTCTTTCTTTTTTTTGGGGGGG
>NW_023340268.1:6714663-6728902 GCF_004916995.1 Morone saxatilis
TTTTTTTTTTTGGGGGGGGGGGGGTGTTGAATGCTGAGTGAATTTACTGAGTTCACACGGTCTGAGGAGCAGAGGAGATTCATTATTCAATAAATTGCATTTAATGTGAAGTATGAAGCGAGACCAAATGAGCCTCAAAGCCGGCGGCATCTCTGGATGCTGATAAGCTTTTTAGAGGACGACACAGGGGAGGTTTTTTGGGAACGGGAACAGACGGACTACATCTCCAAAAAATAGATGCGTTGCTTTGCATTTCCCAGCTGCCGCATCTATGGGGACGGCTGAGGCAAGTAGATCTAAGAGCTCTGTCATTACTAAGTTTGCTGTAGCTTCATCATTGCCGCCAGATCTGCAGTGCATTTTCCATTTTAAATCTCCCTAAATAAATCAGGAAATCTTCAGCTGCAGAAAAATGTTCAGAATCTCCTTTTCTTATCTTATCTATTGTATGAACTTGATCTGTAACACTTAGATATTCTGAATTTTTGAAGTTTGAATAGTTCCTTTTCCCCTGTTGATGATAAAGATGTTGCCTTCTGCATCAGCGCTGGTGTTAGTCTTTCCACCAATGACTAATTTAACTGTTACTATGGAGCAGACACTGCAGAGGCCAGTGTCTGTCTCTGTAGTGCACATTTGAATAAACAATGAGTGAGTTTCCCCATGTAAATACAAACACATTCTATGAAACTGTGTACCATGTCAGACTTGAGGGCAGAAACACCTTTACATCTGACTTTTTCATGCAACATGCACAGTTGATCATGCAGGATTATGGGTGCTGTGAACAGATACCTTTACAAACAGCTCTGAGCTGCTGTGAGCAGCTGTGATCAGAGTCCATGCTCTGGGCACGCTGCCCTTTGAAAGACCATAGAACGGTTACAGAGGAAAAGGCCGCAATCATCTTCATTACATGTTGAGAGCTTGAGGCTCGCCCACACAGTAAAAAGTTTCCACACCTTCTCATTTAACCACTCTGGCCATGTGCGACTCCTCTTTTGCTTCTCTTGATTCCTTCATAGTGTTTCTATTTACTCTAAATGTATCTTTCTTTTATATATATATATATTTATGTAACATCTGTCCTTGCTTTTTCTGGCTGTTTCTTCAGATTTCATTCAGTTTTTCAATATTGCAGTGTTCAGATGTTTTAGGAAACTTGAATGTATGAAAAAAATGTATCATGTTAACTGTTAAATTAACATAGCTTAGTGTTACACGTTATTAGCATTGACCACACTCACTGCAATGGCTTCCTCCCCGCAGTGAAATGCATTCACTGGGAAAAAACATAAAGGTAGTGTTGAGTTAGTATGCACAGTAGCTTTACAGCTGGACATTAGCTTACCTCAGCAATTACACTGTAACAACAGGGACAGAAGGAGAGAAGTAAATGCAGTTAGCTACTCTGAATGAGGAAATATATACATCATAAAATATTGCTACAATGTAGACCGTTAATCCAGATAAAACATCTACTATTGTAATAAAATTCCTTTGTGTTGTTCATGTGACCTCACATGGCGCTAACTCCAGATGCACTCAAGAAGCTATGCCTTACTTTTATTACAATTTTATTGCTCTGCGTATTTTATACACTGCACTTTCAGATGGGTAGACCTCTTTTAGATATAGGATACATGTGCTTCTAATTTTCTAGTTTTATGTTGCATGGCTTAAGCCCTTTTTTATGTTCCCTGAGAGTCAGCGTTTTATGTGTGACTTGTAAGTGTTAAAGCTAAATTTGGTAGGTTTTGAGATTCAACTCTTATGAAGACTTTTTTTTGTTTGCTAGAGGAATGGTCACAGAACCAAAGTACCAAAAGTGAATATTTACAGAATCTCAATCAACTGAGCTGAGCAGCACATCAGTGGTGTGTAGAAGTACTGTGGGCTATGTGAGATGTAGTATCCTCAAAAATCAGGGTATTGTCTATTTTTCCTTCCTATAACCTCATAAATTGACTATTTTTACTTTTCCCTTACTTGTGCTACTTGCCACATCCTGATCAGACCCTGAAGTGTGTCCTCCTCCTCACGTCAGACTTGTGTAGAAACCATGCTGTCTAGTTAATGATTGTCAGATAACATTACCCATCATAACCTTATCAAGGCCATATGTGTCAGGCTGTCACTCCTTATCAGTGGTTACTACACGGATGGATGCACATGTGCGTACACACAAAATAAACATGGATGGAGAGAGTTGAAATGTGGGCCGCAAACAAATGAGCCTGTCTGTTGTGCCAAGCACAGCTGGACACTGTATAAGCTGCCACCCACAACATTTTGGAGGTGTGTTGTGTTAAAAGCGCCTCATTGGACGATTCTCCTCTTCTCCTCAGTCATAGTGACATTTCTCATTACTCCGTGGTAATTCGTGGTCTTATTTACTGCTGTGATGATGCGTAGGTCTATGAGGCTGCCTTGTCTCCATACGGGGTTTCTTTTCGCTTGCTGGCTAAAGCATGTGAACGTGAACGATCCTCTTAACTGTATGTGAGACCTTCCGTCTGTTTTTCGAATCGAGATCAAACCATGTGAAGTCTCCTTTTGTTGTGAAGCACTTCCCTCGCTTGCCTGGGTTTTCTTTTTTTTTTAAAAAGATATTCTCATCATGGCAAACAAGCTACTTCCACAGAGTAAAATAGGATCTGAATACATGATGTTAATGAGTCAGTTTATAGCCAATTGATGGTAGGAGCACATCAACCATTTATGAATCAATATGGCAATAAGTATCAGTGGTCACTAAGAGCATGGAAGGGCTGTTAATGTCCGCCTCTTTGCGTGTGTGTGTGTGTGTGTGTGTGTGTGTGTTAAGACACTCATCCCAACAAAGTTATCAAATGTCTGAATCAACATATTTACTTTAAGAACTGCAGCCATTAGGTGATTAACTGGGTAGGAAATGGATAGACGATTATTTTTGTTTGATAATTTATTAAATGTATAAGTAATAAGTAAAATTCCATTATCTGGTTTCTTGGGATTTCCTGCTTTTCTTTTTCTGATATGAAACTGATTATCTTTGGGTTTTTTACTGTTGGTCAGACAAAACAGGACATTTGAAGACATCACCTATGGACTATGATAGAGGTTCCACAATGACTACTACTACTCATCTCTCTTCATGAGTAGTGGCAGTGTTTCTCCCAGGAAGGTGGGAAGCGCTTTTCCAATTTAGAAAAACTCAAGTTTCCATTTTGCCGAACATTGTGACATGTTGCTCTGATTAGTTTCTCGGAAGAAAATGTTGTGATGGATTAATTAATTACCTGCTGTGCTGAATCAGATACATCTCTGTGTCAGTTTAGGTACTTGATGACTGTTTAAACTATCACGCCACTCATTAGATTCACAGCCTTTGGCGTATGATGCAGCTCTACTGCTTGTTTTCCCCAAAGCTTAATAACCCAAACAATTGTTAGCCGAGACGCTGTTTGTTTCAGCCGTGGCGGGACGCCTCCACTAAAAAAAAAACACTGCAGTAAACCTTCACTGGCAGTAACAACTCTAAATGCCCCATAATTCTCTAAATCTGGACCGACATTGCAGCCTTTCCATTTTAGGCAATCAAATGGTCAAATTTAAAGATAATTTAGCTGTTAAAAGCACCAACACAGTATTTTTTTCAAGCCTTGATGCCAGCAGCTTACAACAGTAGCCACAAATATTTCATCTAAAAATAGGACCCAGCTTCAGAAACCCCACATCATCTGAATTTGAAGTCCACAAGATATGTGACTCTGGCAGTCGTGTGTCTTTTCCATCCACTGTGATATGGGTGCGGTTCAAGTTCCTCCACACAGCTGAATGGATGGCTTTGCAAAGATGTGAATGGGAGGTGTGAAGTGGCCGGTCCTTGCAAACAATAGGTGTTGTGGCTGCTGGCAGGAAGGTGAACGGGTTTAAATCACAGAGTCACAAGGGGAAATGCCAAAGAAGAAGCAGCCAATGCTCTTTTCTTCTGAACAAACTGTGCACTATTTGTAGCACATTCTCATGCAAATCCTTCGCAGGTTAACTCCTGTTCAGTACTTTTTACAGAAGAATTGTAGTTCTACAGATCACTGAAATACAAATTAATTATATTAAACTTTGTGTAAATATACTCTAAAGATAGTTGACTTTCAGCTTGTTAAAAGTATTGGAGAGTATTAATGCCCCATCCTTTTGCAACCAAAAAGAGCTGATATACTTCCCTTTAGAACTCCCTAGTACACTCTTGCTTGCATCCGGTCAACAAAGTCATGTTTTTGCTGACAGGTTGCGTATTTTGGGTGTACTTTAATAGAATTATACTAGCTTTTGTGTAGAAATCCTGCAAGGAAAACACTGTGTTTATACTGGTGTTTGCTTGCAGCTGCATAGTACCAAGCAGTCTGAAAACACACCAAATTTGTTTTCCTTCAGAGTATACCACCAGTCTAAATCTTCCACTTTCACTATCCTCCTCCTGTCAACCTCATCCCACCTTTAAGTGGAGCTTGACTTGTTGGACGCACTTGGTCAGGGTGCAATTATGTAACGGAAAAGGAAAGTGCGTCAGAGCTTGGGATAGCTGAGTGGCTCTGATGGTCCTGCCGCGGCCTGATGGAAGAACATTTGTGGCAGTAATTTAGCACATGGGTGCTTCCGCTGCAGGGGTTATTGTATCCGTCACGCTCGGCTGCGACCACGCCGACCCCCGCTTGTGTTTTCAGGCCGACCAGCTCCCCCGTAAACTCACTGGCTTCCAACAATAGACTGCAAAATGAGACGCACCAGACAGAGAGTTGGGAGGCAGACGGACGGGAGAGAATTGTGGAAAGGGGAGATTAACAGGGTGAGAAAGTGAGTTGAGGCAAGAAAAAGGAATAAATTGAGGCAAGAAAGACAGACTGCAAACACAGAAGACTACACACCATGACCCAATGACCTGGGTATTGCCAAAAGCACGGTGTCTGCAACCCGAACATAAACAGAACATAGCTTATGAGTAGAATCAATATATTGAAGCTTGGGGAAAATTAAGTGAGTTTAAAAGTGAAGGACAGCTACAGAAGTACTTTGGAGTGACGTGCTTTGGGGGGAAAAGTGGTGGAGATGGAGAGCATTGGTGTGTTGGGAAGGCAGATTGTGTCAGGCTCAGGCCAGACCACAGGAGGCCTCTGAGCACAACATAAACAGAGAGCATGTGTGTTACTGAACCCTACTAGACCACAGAGGCTCGCTCTGCTCCTGACCAAAACACAGAAACAGGCAGGCTCTGTGTGTGTGTATAAATATGTATGTATATGTACGCGTGTGTGACAGTGTTTGTTTAAAACCACAACATAGCACAGGCAAACAGCTGTTTTAGCCAGTGTGGTCAGCGCTAGCCTCCGCTCCGTCCAGACCTCATTTAACATTCACATTTCCCAGTCTCTGGGGTGTTTTTTGACGTGAGCCAGACACCTCTGCTCTGCCCGTATTAATTAAGGATTTCTCAGAAGTGTACTGTTGATGTAAAGGCCGTGATATATGAGCGGCGGCGTGAGGTAATGAAGAACAGCACCGCTGCCCTCAGCCAGGATAGAGCCTCACAAATGGGACAGAATCTATATGAAGGCCATAAGGAACACAAATACCAGGATCTGAAGAGCTGTTGGCTGTAAATGTTAGTGTAATAACGCATCTGCATCATCATTAAATGTCACACATGAATCGTGGCGTGAAGATGTAATATATCTTTGTCTTTTAACATTTGTAAAGGGGAAATTCTGCCTTGTAGAGAGGCTGCTCGACCAAATAGTTGCAGGAACATTTAATACATTTCCGAGTGGGTTTTGACCTCATCTCAAGAACCTCAGAGACGAGACTGATGCTATAAAAGTGGTTCCAAGAAACTTTTGCGATTCAGGAAACAACAGGCTGCTTAATTGAATCGATGTTGAAAGAGACACGCAGAGGTGGAAAGAGAGCCTGAAAATGCCAAAGAGACGAGAAGCCCATCTCTATAGCTAGGAGCTTGACAATATGCTTGTTTTTCCTTTTTGTGTGTGTGTGTGCAACCACATCGAGGCAATTAGCAAACAACATTACAACATTCAGTTTTGTTTATCTCACTCACTGCCTCTCACTCGCCCACTCTTTCTCTTTATCTTACTTGTTTTCAGACTCGTCAGGAGCATGGCTACGTAGCTGTCGTCTAAATATCAACATTAAACATCATTACCACATTAAAACAAAATTTCCATCTGTTGTCCTAATGGTAGCGACAACCAGAGCTTGTTTGCAGATGTTTGATAGTTCCTGGTCCACTGGAAAATGCTTTATCAGGAGGAGGAGGCGCAGTAACTACAACCCAGGAACCAAACTATAAGCAGAGGACCTAGGCTCCTAAAATGATTCCCGGTATCCTGGAAAAGGATTAGGGTTTCAATTCAGTTGTAACTGTCCCTTGATGGAAAATGAATTTGCTTTTTAGCATCGGCACATGAGAATGCATGCAACGGCATGATAACGTAACATAAACGCATACAAAAAGTACAACATTCAACATCCAACTTCAGCCTGGACAGACTAGACAGCGTCAGTGGTTTTATATTACAGAATCCACATTTCACTTTTAGTCAGGCTCTTGATGCTGCGTCATTTCATGTGCGAACGAAATTGCATCATCTAATTGCAGCGAGATAAATGAGTCCTCGGTAAATGAAAGCAAATGTTTTAGTTATGTCAAGCTGCCATTCTTCTGCTATTAATAAGGAAGGACGTCAAAGTCACAATTTATTTTTTAACAGCCCTAATCTGCTGTTTTTTAGCCTCTTATCCGTCCATCAGCACTCGCCTGCTGGGAGAGTAGGGCGAATGGCCTGGTTGAACCGAGTGGTGCCAGGGAAAAATTAGCGTGGCGTCTCGAGGGGAAAGCCGAGGTGTGGACTTTGCCCTGATTGTTTAGCATTTCAAAGGATGTCCGCTGAGAAAGGAAATGAAGGGTGTGGAGGGAATGGCAGGCTGGCGGGACTGGAGAGCAAGGGTGGAACAAGCAGGGAGAGACAGGGCCTGCCTCATCAAGACACCTGACCCCCGTCCCCAAGTTAGAGCTTTCTCATATCGATTAGTTATGCCATGTCACCGCCATTGTTCCCTGCTTGTCCGGGAATCTATCTCCTTCCGTCTCTGGTACAGTGCTTCCTGCAAAATCCCCCAGAGAGACTGCAGACAAGTCTTAACCCTTTGGATCCCCTCTGTCTCATTGAGAAAAGCTTTCTGGCCAGCAGTTGCCAAGAAAGAAATGACTTAGGATTGTTTGGGGGGGGGGGAGAAGAAAGGAGTTGAAAAATGAGAATGTGTGGTGCCATTTCCCCGCCCTCCCTCCTTGTTCTTCTCCCCCCCTCCCGCACACACACAATCCCTTTTGCCTTAGTAACCGCCCGGCTTTTCCCAGTTCCCGACCCTTTTCGCCAGCCCGTCACTCACTGTGCCGGAAAATCCGACTTTCTCTTCAGTCAGGGATCAAAGCTTAAAGCTCAGCCCAGCCGTCGTATGAGAAGTCACATTCTTGGGCTTTCGGCTGATCTGCGGGGACCTGCCTTCGCCACCCGGCTGCAAAGAAATGCTGCTGCTGCTGCTGCTGCTTGCGCTGCTGCTGCTGCTGCTGCTTTTTGGCCAGTAGAAAACATACGGACACACCTCGGCGGTTTCAAATGAACGCAGAGCGCTGATTGTGTGTATGTTTGTCAGTCGAGTGAGGGATTACTCTCCATAGGATCACACGTGGGGAAGGTCGGCATGAACTGAACTTACCTTGACCTCATGGGCAAGGGAGGATGGGGAACACAGTGGCCAGTAAAGCGAGTGAAACTGAAAAAGAAAATACAGTGGAATATCTCGGTCAGGAGTGGTCTGTGGGAGGAATGATGAATATAGAGAGTTTGTTATGATCCATGAAGGAGGGGATGACTCCTCTTTTCTTGTTCCATGGTTTCCGTTAAGTCCAAAGCAGATGACATTCATCATAGGGAGGACAGCTGGAGTCCGGTTTCCAAGGTTAAAAACAAGAAAGTGGAACAAAGAATGAGAGAGAAAAATAAAAATTCATGTTGAAAGTGAGAGATCCAACGCTTTCTCACTTCTGCTTTTACAATAATACTGCCTCATCGATGAGTCTTGCCAAGAGGTTTAGCTGCCTCAAGCTGTTTTAAAAGGTTTGAAAGGATTTGTGTTTTGACCGATAGACTTTAGACAGTTTCCCTAAATTGCCTAAATTTTTATTACGCAATTTTCTTTTTGTGCCGTTTTTCCATGATGACTCACCGAGTTTCCATCAAACTGTCAAGTGAGTTTCAAGCAAACTTTTTAAATGTCACAAAAAATGAAAATTAGGTGTGCTTCCATCAGCTTGGATGAAAGGAATACATTTTTCTTCCTGAGTACAGAACATAGCTCCACATTCCTTTTCTCAAGCGGCATGTCTCATGTGTTCAGCTGACAAAAAGCATGAAAACTTTTAGACTTTCATGCATCACAAAGCGGTAATAATTGGCTGGGTACCCACGAAGTTTTGGCTAATCAGTGAGAGAGAAGGAGAATGGTTACAAAAAGAGAAAAACGGCGTATGAGTATGAAACATAGAATGCAGGGTTTCGTTTTCCAATGCATATCTGTGTGTGTTTCTGCGGCCTTTATCCATCTGAAGCTCCATTTCAAAAATCAATTTGTTAAATGGTTATCAGGTTCAGTTATCGATCGCACTGCGAGCAGCTGTGGGCTCACTATAATGCAGTCAGCGGCTTCCTGACGCTCAGTGTGGGAGATGAGGAATGGTTATGGTATTTTAGTTGTTTTTAATATCTGTGTGTACGTTTTGTGCAGGCTGTCCGTGTTTATACCGCCTCGGTGACAGACTGTCCTTTTTGCTGAGTATCATTTTTTTGAATAAAACGGTTTAAGTTTCCTAGATCCTTAAGCCGCGGGGAAATATCTCTCTTTCTCTCTCGCTCTCTCTCTCTGTTTTTAATCTTATTTTTCTCTTCCACAGCATGACATCCAGAAATAGACCTGGACAAAACAGTCTGCTTGCTAACTGCATGACTCAGAGAGAGAGAAGGGAGAGCGAGACTGAGGAGAGGTAGAGAGGAGGACGGATGAAGGGAGACGGAGAGAGAGAACAGCAGCAGGAGAACGTGAGAGAAAAGAAGGGAGTGAAGAGAAGGGGGGGAAAGCAAAATAGAACGAATCTGACCCATCACGATGCACTCAATATCCTCGACAACCGCCTGTTAAGCCCATCAGACTCAGACCTTTACTGCGCTAAAAAAGAAAAAAACACAATATTCTCAACTCTCCATCAAGGTAGAGTTTATTATCCAATTACCGGCATATTGTTGGAGAGCGAGAGAGCAGCTAAACATCTTTGCCATTCAATTCAGAAACAGCCGAGCCAATATTTTCTCATTAAGCTCTTCGCCAGCAGAAGCGAGTCATTCCGTACTTGGTCTGTGTGGTCCTCTGCCAGATTTTGTTATGAATGCAGCCATACTGATTCACATTTGGATTTAGAATTTGAATTTTGGTGTGGTGCATGATACTGTACATCCGGCATTCAGCTGGCTGTCAACATGTATTTTACTGATCTTAATATTATCTAAATTCATGTGTTTAGTGTCAGATTCAGTGCTGGAATAGTGGGGGCTTGGACAGAAAACGGCGTTAAAACAATGCAAGCCTGCCTCTGTTAGTTGTAACTTGACATGCATCTTTGAACAGCTAGAGCACTGCAGCATTCAGTTCCCTGTTGTATTTTCATTTTTGCTCTTTAACCTGTGAAATGAGCAACGGTTGGTTGCCATAGCTAGCTGATTACTAGCCTGAAGGCTGTTTTTTATAAAGGTCGCCCACCTTTTATTCCAAATTTCTGGTAATAAAAAACATGAACGTAAACACATATTCATGTATACATGACTTGGCAAAACTACAACCCAACACAATTTTAAAAGCATAAAAATGAATGAGCAATAATGGTAGAATCGCGTTCCCAGCATGAAGCTGTATCACTAGACAAATATGACAAACCAGCACACCTTTAGCACAGCCCTAGGAAGTGTTCAGGGGTGTTTAGGCACTAAATAAATCAACAGAGGATTATGTTTCCCTCTTTAAATGGCTTTCACTTCGCCAAATTTTGAATGGCAAAAGATGAAGGCAGCTTCAATTGCCAAAAAATCGACAAGGGATTTTTCAGTGGTGGACCCTGATCTATTTGTCCATCCTTCTAACCTTTATTTAAATGTGTGTGTGCCTGTGCATGCTTGTGTGTATGTGTGTGTACATCACATATGTTCATCCTTCCTAAATGAACGTATGGAGATTGTGTGTGTGTGTGTGTGTGTGTGTGTGTGTGTGTGTGTGTGTGCATACAAGCTTGAAGAACATGTGCGTCATAAATGAAAGTGTGTGATTGCTTGCTTGTGTGTGTTTGTGTGTGTGCTGCAAGAATGCCGGGCGGCTAGGCCATATGGTACGTGTGGCAGACAATCCGTTCCAGCAGCTCCTAAGAAACAACAGAACGCGAACAGGTCTATCTTCACGGAAGGAGCCAGAGAGCATTCCCACGGAGCCTCATTAGGGACTCTGGCAGTGAGGAGGAGGTGCGAGGATGAGGCGACGAAGGCAGGTGGCGGTGGAGGAGGGCTAGAACAGGATGTATAGGTATCTGGCAGTGAGAGAACAGAGACGGAGGAAAATGGATCTCTGGGGATAATCAAATGATGAGCATCCGCTGCTACTTTCTGCTGAATTGAAAAGCGTTTGGGTTTTGTTGGCCAGGGGGGAGGAGAGGGTAACAGGGGGAAGATGGTAAAAGCACACCGCTGTGCCTTTGCCATTTTACATTTCTTACATTTTTAACTTGCTTTCTCTTGCCCCATTAATTGCCTGCTTTTACCTCCTTTTGCCTGTTTTATTAAATATCCTGGTCACCCACCAGCTTCATCCATCTTCTTTTTCCTCACACTTTCCCTGCCTCATATTCCCACCGCCCCCTTTTGTGTCTCGACGCCACGCGATATAATGGCTTATTTCAGCGCTGTGGGATATTCCCCTATGCCCATGCTCGCCACTAGATCCCCCATCCTCTTACAAGCGGCAGGTCAGCGCTCCTTAAAGTGGGAGAGGAAATAAAATGCAAAGCCTCAGAGCATAGATGCATGACAAAGAGATGAGAGAGAGAGAGGTGAGAAAATATACAGGGGTGAGGTTGTAATGATAGGTAGTTAGGGAGATGGTGGCGCCTTCGGAGGCCCTACGCTGTTAGCTGACACACATAGTTGGTTGTTGATTAGCGCAGAAATCATGCAGGGATCCGTGCGGTTCACATGTGGATATTATGTTCAGGTTCTGTGTTATAATTGGAGAGAGTGGTGCATTTCCCGGCTGTGGTTAGTGGTTCAATTCCTGCTAATTTGGCCAGACTAACCAGACCTCGAGCTTTTGAAGCTCACAGGATTCAGGGGAGAAAGGTTAGTGTACTTCAAATAAATACAGGTTTCACTCAGCCCTCTTGATTTCATCCACTGACCTACTCTGAGTCATTTTAGTAGTTAGAACTGGTTGACTGTGTCACTGCTTTTAATATTTGTGCTTGAATGTCTTCATATCTAGTTGTACTTGAGGAGACTATGTGAGATTAAGTTCCCACAGTAGGTGGAACACCTGCGCTGTAAACACATCTCTGGTGCTTTAAGGCATTTTGGTTCAAATTGCAACTAAAACTTGATTTGACCCACATAACGTTTTGCAAATAAATCACTGTGAAACAATTCCACTTCTCAGTTACAAGTGACTGGATGAGAGGAAAATTGACTGAATCAAGAATCCCGCAGTCTTCATAATGTAATTGTAATTTAATAAATTGCCTAGTTTCACAACAAACAAAACAGGAAAAGCCTCCTCAGTAGGGATCTATAATGAGCCATTCAATTCCTCTTTGACCTTATTAACGTATATGTGCTGCCAAGGCAATATGACACCCCAGTATGCATCTTAAACATTGTCTGCCAGGCAAAGAACTAAAAATAAATGAGGAAAGTAAATAGATAATGGATAGACATAGATGCGTCATCACTGACATGGTGAAATGTCACCTATTTTTGAGGGTATGATGTAATGCATAAATTCCTCCACTCAGTTAGGACAAATAACAGAAGACAGTAAATATAGCGGGCTATATAGTAACCTTTAGTATATTGTCAGTCTTTTTTAATGTTGTCATCATATCATCATATCAGTCGTCATTTTGCTTGGAATAGAACCAGCAATTCCGCAGAAAAGTAGATGTATTTTTACTGCCCACCTTTGTGTATAGTAAGAGATGGTGTTTGACTCTGTGTTTGAGCAAAACCAGAGGAACTGCAGAGCTTTCACTTTTAATGTTATAAGACTTCTGCTGCTGCTGCTGCTGCTGTTAGATACTCCTCCCAGACCTGAACAGCATGAGGTCAGATGCCTTATATGTGCGCCTTGTGTTTCTCAGTGTGTGTCTCTCTGCTTTAGAGCCTGTGTGTAAGTCTCTTTGTGTGTGGTTGTGTATGTGTCTGCTTTAAAAGGCCTGGTGGACTGAAAAACCTGTGTGTGTGTGTGTGTGTGTGTGTGTGTGTGCGCACGTGAGAAGTGTGTGTAAGGCTAATATTACACATGGGAGGGGTCGAATGGCGTGTCACTGCGGTAAAGCCGGAGAAAGAAGCGCTAACCTTTTTTGTGAAGCTCATTTTAATTCTGATCCGAGGGGACCGGTGGTTTTGAAATCGTCAAAAATCAGTCAAACACAAAAAAAGGAGAAGAGAAACAAGAAGAGCAATCAGTCCGAGCTCTCTCTGACAATGCCTGCAGTTTATCTGAGAGTGCGGCAAAAACAAAACCGAAACAGAACATTATATAACAATGTCAGTGCGTTATTTGCATTGTAGAAATGGGAATTTTTTTGGACAGATTTGACGTGTATTTGTGGCTTAATATCAGCGTGTGGTGTTATACTGATTTAAAAAGAAAGAAAGAAGCTCCGAGGTCAGAGGGGAGTGAAAACGTTTATGGCCGAGTTAAAAGACTGTGTGAACTTTGTACTAAAGCGAGAGGATCCGTGTTGGTTTCAGTCTGTACATGTGTTTTTAATGATAATTACAAGCCGGGCCCGAAGGCACTTGTGATTTGTGATGCAAATACGTAAAAGGGCACGGTCAAAACACAATGGGTTGTATCTGCTGGCAGGAAAACAAATTGGTCCTCGCTAACAAAGCAGGGACAATTTAAACTGCTCCTAAAACAAACACTCTGCTTCTTGGTTAAGTTAATATCAAGGTTTTATACAGTGTGCCTCCTCCCTTATCAGTTCATCTGCAGATTATTTATAGTGAAAATAGTTGGAAGAGTCCCCAAAGAGCTTAAAATCCTCCATGAAACGTTTAACATGACAGAGTACATTTTCTGTTCGTCGAGCGGTTGTTTCAGCTCTACAGTAACCTAAAATAAGAATACAAACAACAGTTGAGCTAAATATCTATTAAATGTCACATCATTTTGTCTTTAACTTGCTCGTTTTTCCCTAAAGAACAGTCCTAAACTCAAAGGGATTCAGTTTATAAAGATACGAAACAGAGAAGAGCCGATAAAGTACCAAATTATTGATTTATCATCACCATCTGTTTATTTTCTGCTGATGGACTGATCTATTAATCTCCAAATAAACAAACATCCCTGACGACAGATTTAGACGGTGCAGTACGAATACACTGAGCAGCAACAATCTGAAGGATTAAACGTCATTTTTAAAAGCTAAAATAAACAATTCTGAATGTTTTTGAGTTTTGCTTTGTTGGTCCGAACAAAATGATTCGTGTGAAGACGTGAGAGACTGTACGGAGCGCGTTGCTGATATTTTATACACAAATACAGTATGTATGAAAATAATGGTTTGTTGTTGACCTACGTGCACACCGAACGTACGCGTGTGTGTCTGTGCACTCGGGGAGTGTTTGAGCCAGTAACGCCGAGTGGGAGAGCTGTGTTTGTGAGCATAAAGCTGTTTAACTACAGATCAACATTCCAGCTCTGATCGCTCTTATTCCCCCGTTCTGTCTGCACGACCAGCTCAAAGTGTCAAAGTGTGAGAGGCGAACAAAACGCCATTGAGAGCAGTTCAGACTTATGCAACTGATTCAAACATATTCCTTTTGTGTGTGTGTGTGTGTGTGTGTGTGTGTCTTATTATTACTGA
>NW_023340268.1:6728918-6729328 GCF_004916995.1 Morone saxatilis
CCGTCCTCCTCAGCGGGGGCTCCCTGACAGCTGGACGATGTGTGAAGTTCACACGAGCCGACAGCCCGCGTGAAATTACACAAATACGGAGCGGCACAATTTTTTGGGGGGCATTTGTACAAATCGCAGCACGTTGTGAAAGTGATACCTGGCGAGATAAGAGCTCGGAAAAGTCCCAGTGTGGACATGTGAATGTGCTCTCAACCACAGCTGTTGTTCTGGGGAAAACGTCAGTGTGTTAAAACGTGTGTGCCGACAGCCGAGACACAAGGAGCGGGGAGAGGTGTAAACAGGAAGTTGACTCAATCACATGTCTGACCGCTCGACGGGGAGAGAGAGAGAGAGACAGAGAGAGAGAGAGAGAGACAGACAGAGAGAGACAGAGACAGAGAGAGAGAGACAGAGACAGA
>NW_023340268.1:6729428-6732016 GCF_004916995.1 Morone saxatilis
CACACACACACACACAAATACACGGACTAATCCTCCAGAGGAAAAGTGGCCAGCAAGGCGCAGTGGGGGGGGAAACATGTGGTCAGTATCCTGGAAGGACACATCCTGCTCTCTGCTTCCTCCATCGCCCCCTTCTGTACTGTATCTCCCTCTCTCTGAGTGGGCTAGAAAGGAAGGTAAAGGCAGAGTCATGCTTCCCATGGAGGTCATTCATCGGAAGAAAAATGCCACGGTTCACACAGTTCAGCTGTTCACACATTTTGCCCCCTTCTGTGTACTGCATTTGTGAGGACTATGTAAGATAAACGACCTGGGCGATCACTTATTTGTCCAGTCAATGTGAAACTGGCACAGTACAACAATAGAATCGGCCTCCCTCCGCACAGCTGAATAGACCCTCTCACACAGCTGTGAATGGAAGGTGTGAGACGGACAATCACGGCGAAAACAATAGGTGGTATTTTTGCCAGGAAGAACACAAAAAAAGAGAGAAAAAATGAAAACAGGTGATAGCTGCTCTCATGGCCCCAGCAAACTGCTTTGTTGAATTACTTGGTTCAATCTGCAAGCGTTTTGCTATAGTAGAGGTTGGAAATGTCAGTTTCCAGATTGATTATTTGTGTGGGCGTTAAAGAAAGGAGAAGGAGAGGATGCAGCACATAACAAGAACGGATTTTTCTGATACGAAGACATTCTTTTTGTTTGAGTTTGAGTGACTGCAATGCTTTTACTTCACTTTCACAATGAAAGAATGAAAAAAAATCCTCCATCGCTGAGATATTGACCTCTTTCGAAAACCAGACAGTACATTGATAAACACAAATTTCCACATGCAAGCTCCAGTTTGCAACCGTGCCCCCTACACAACATGTTTATATACTACTAATTTGCTTTGCCGGATATGTAATTGTCTGTGAGTCAATATCGACTGTTTCAATATTTAACCAAGGGTACAATCTTTCCTGAACCTTTTCAGTTGCCTGCTGCTCTAATCAATATTTTTATATTAACAATACTTCTAAAGACTGCATGTAATGTAAAAGGGATTGGTCTTAGTTGCAGGTTCTGCAGTTTCTCTCGGCTCTGTAGAGCAGTTTAGTGTCTTTTAGCTCTTTTTTTTTTTTAACAGCCCACAACCACACTGTTTCGTTCCACCGCTCTTCTCATCAACATAGTTTCCATCTGTATCTGAGCAATAAACCCAATACACTATCCGCCCAGCACTATATGATAAGCGGTTAGCTGGTGCACATAGTGTAGCATTTAGCGGCGAACAGGTGACCAGAAAAAACAACTTCAAATGAGTTAATGCTGCTCTGTGTCTGCTACATGTGGAAACTGACATGCGTCACTATGTCAGTGTTGCGTTTTACAGCTTATTGTGCTAAGTGGTCAGCGTCAAGGAGTTGAGGCATCATTACATATGTTTTGGAGAAGATGTAGAATGCAAATTAGTTTTATGTGAATAACGTATTTTTTAGAAGACGTGGTGACACATTGAATGTTACTAAACTAATCAAAATGTGTCAGTGGAAATATAACCTTTGTGACAACCCCTGGCAGTAATAACCTCACAGCCACTAATTTTATTATGCGTTCATGTCACCTGTCTGTCAGCAACATAGAGCCCACACAAAAATCTAATGTAAAACACTTTCACTGTAAAATAGGACATAAGCAGGTGACCCAACAACTCGCTGCATTAGAACCCTGTGTAACTTAGAAAAGAGTGCTAATACTGCCACAGCCAGGGATGTGATTCCCACTGGGCCCATCCATGCTAAAAAAGTGCGCTTTACTGTCAGACACTTTGGATAAAAGCACCCTAAATTTAGTATTTGGGACTCAAGCAGTAAGAGGTATGTGGAAAAAAAACTGGGAGAGAAGCGGAGGGGATGGATGGATTTAAATTAGAGAGAAAACTAAAGATTTCCTTGGAAGCAAGCATGTTGATAACGTTTATTTTTGTATTCTCATCTGTGATAATGATGTGTTTCGGCATCTGCCTCTCTGTGTGTGTGTGTGTGTGTATGTGTACAGAGGTAAAGCTTTGCATGTAAACCAGTCCCTGCGTCACATTTGTCAGTGTTTGTTCTTATGCCTGCTGACAGCCACCAGCTCTCAAACAGTCCAACAAGGGATTGACTCTGAAATACCCCTTTGATCTCCCCATGTTCCCCCCTCTGAACTCTCTCCCTTTCTGTCTGCCTCCATCTTTTCTTTCCTTGAATCGGTGGAGCCTCGCCCTTTCATCACATTGATATTTAAAGCCACCGTCCGTGCTCCCCTTTGCTGGCTGTCACTCTCTGTTTTTATAAGTTTATGTGTGCCCGACAGCGTGTGCATGCGTCATTGTCTGTGTACATGTGTGTGTTTGTGTATCTGTGTGTGAGCTAAGGCCTGTATTGGTGCTGACGGGTAGTGTTGGCAAGTCCAAATGTGTTGCCATGCTCCGATGTCTAATGCGAAGGCTGACAGCCCAGTGACACTAGAGACACCTTTGTGTGTGTGTGTGTGTGTGTGTGTGTGTGTGTGTGTGTCTGTGTGTCTGTGTGTGTGTGTCTGTGTGTGTGTGTGTGTGTCTGTGT
>NW_023340268.1:6732116-6752938 GCF_004916995.1 Morone saxatilis
GTGTGTCTGTGTGTGTGAGACAGAATTTGTGTGAAGATTTTTTATGAACTGAAACTCGGGTTGACACCTTTTTTTTGTATGTTTTTTTATGTCTCTTTACTTTTTCTCTTGTTTTGTGCCTCCGTGACTGTCAGTCTGCTTTCACAGCCATTCATAAAGCGTCTTAAAGTGAACTGTTGTTTTTTTTATTTCACCTGCCAAGTCTGAAAGCCATTTTAAAGCTCCAATCTACAGTAAACTCAGTATACAGTATTAGAATTCAGACCATGCAGACGCAACCATGATGTGCTGTGCAACCTTATCACTAGACAGAAAGTTTAAGCTTTTTTTTACTATCTATGGTCTGAATCTTTTTAGCATTATAGATTCCACGTGTTTACATTCAATAATTACCTCTCTGTAAAATAGTTTTCATTCTGAGTGGCAGGGTCCGCCATTCCCGCACTGGATTGGTTTGATTGTGCTGTAAACAGATGCACCACGTTCTCTTTCTGACTAAGGACCACCTCAAAGAGTGTTTACTGTAGTATTAAACATTTGCTGTTACCATGGTAACCACGAGTGTAGGACAATCAACCAGGACCAAAATCTTTAAGATTATAAATGTAAGGTATGGTAAGGGTTAGGCAAATAAAACACTATAATAATTACAAAAGGCAAATGTTAAATGCACATCTGCTGCGTTCCCATCTACGACGCTACATAAAGGGCGGACTGCTTCCTGCATCGGCTGTGAACGTTGGCGCTGAAAGTTAAACGTCTCGTCTCAAATAAAGCAGTGAAACAAACCACAAAACCATTAAGGTTTTCATTACACTAGTAAATTAAATCAAGCGCACCTTAAGCAGTTCAGCCGATTTTTCAAGCACATCTTTTATTTCCTGCGCGCTCTTTGCTAGTGTGACTGTGGTCTGACCTTGTTTGAAAGCCTGTGACTCACTGTGGGCCATTGTCAGTCTAATCCCAGCCAGCTTTATTTGTGGGAGCATGTGTATGGCCTCCGTCTAGGCTTAACGTGACTTAATGCCGCTGAGAGCCAAGCCACTTCTCTGCCTTTGATCTGCGGTGGGAGCGACTTCACAGTTAAGACACTCAAAGACCCCACCGTCATCTTCGGGAAGTCTCCCTCCCTCTCTCGTTTAGTCTTCTCTCTTCCCAACAATGCTTGCATGCTGTAATTCACCGGTTAGCGAAAAACCAGCCTGCCTGTCTTGCCTCTGCTTCTTTTTTAAATGTTCTTTTTTTTTTATGGTTTGTTTGTTTCCGCTTTCCTTATTTTGTACTGTGACGTAGCTGCACAAAACCCTTCACATGCTGCTAATGCCATGTCTCAATGTCTGAGTGCGCTGAACCATCTCGGCTAATGCTATGTGGTCGGCTGGTTTTCATGACATAAGCAGACAGTGACAGAGAGATCTATAATTTTCTCCCTCTCGCACTCTTTTTTGAGACTTCCTCTCTGTTTCCATTCCGTTGACAGAAACGGGAGCCAGGGGCGATGAGGGAATACCCTGTGTTTATCCCCCTGCTTTCACGAAGACGGTGCGTGAGCGTATATTTCTCTGAGAGCCGAAATCACTTTTCTTTGTCGAGATATTTTTCGTGACTGATCCGCACAAGGGAAGGCTTCTCAATTCCTTTCCTCGCCACACATACACAGCCATACATTCAGTCAGACTTACTGAGTATAACGTTACAGCCTGGGTCTTTCACTATCTGTGCGTCTCAGATGGAAACGCCAGAACTAGAGTCAGTAAAGGAAGCACTGTCATCATCTCAAATTACCCCTCAACTCTCTCTATACTCGGCACCCTTGCACGCCTTTCTTATTTTCAGCTGCATTCCTCCCTAATTTCATCTCCCCGTCTCTCATCCTCTCTCTCCTTCGCTGTCACTCCAGCTTGCATATATATATATATATATATATATGCAAGATCTTCCACCATATATTTGCCCTACTTCATTGCTTTCTCTGTTTTCTCTCATACTTAAACACACATCTTGTATTTCTCGCTGTTTACCGCAACGTTTTGACGCTCTGTCACACATATATTCTATATATCCTCTTCTCTTTTCCCGTACTCACCCCATACGCCTCTCTTTATTAGTCTCCCTGTGCATATAACTTCGCGGACATGGCGCGCCAGGCATAAGGGCCCTTTTCAGTCTGATTGCTTCGGCCATGGTCCAGACTTTGTTATTCCCCCCCTCCCTACGGTCACGCTTCTCGGCTTTACCCTCCACGCCGATTAGTCATTCACTGTTTTACCACTCCACATTTATTTTTAAAAAATGCTTCCAAGTTCCCTTTACATTGGCGCTCCCGGCCGTTCCTCGCCGATGCCAAGCGGCTGAGGTTAGCACAGGCTGGATGATGTAATGACACTGATTTTTTCCAGCGTTCCTACCTCACGAGTCAGTCACATGGAAAGTGCTATGGACGAAGAAAATAACACACGCTGAGGCCACCGACACGCTTCCAAGTTTCACATTAACGTGGGCTGATGGGGTGATGATGTTATGTATAGCCACCAGATGAAGGCCGTAAATGTCTGCTGCATGACTAACGCATGCATATACATATCGTACGATGCTTGTTTTACGATGCTTTTATCCCTGAATGCACTTAGAGTCGGTCAGGTGCTGTTCATCTGTAGTGTGTGTGTGTGTGTTTATGCCCTCACTGGTGCAGGCAGCTCAGTGTGTGTGTGTTGACATGTGCAGTCAGCCCTTAGCTTGTGTGTTTACCCACAACCACAGGGCATGACTCCATCCATAGGCTGCTGGGCACGTGTTAGCGTTAGCAGGAGCACAATAGGGACTGAGTTGGTGCCGGTAGGTGTGTGTCTGTGTGTCTGTGTGTGTGTGGCTGTGAGGCGAGGTCATTAGATCAGAGGGAGAGCAGGTGGTCGCCGCCTACTTTAGCCTCGTTCACCCCCTCCCGTACAGCCTGGGCCTCCCCTTTCGCAGTGGCAGAGGTCAAAGGTCGGGCCAGGAAAAGGCTGCTGGCTCAGAGCCAGAGACATTCCAGCATTCCTCTGCCGTCTAAATCGGAGCCAACATGGCCTCTCCCAGGAGATCAATGGGCCGCAATGTTATTTAAATACAAGGTGACCACAGGGGAGGAGGGGTTTCGGGGAGGGGGGGTCACAACAGCCGTACTGCTGACAGAAGACACCCTTACGCAAAAAAGAAGCCTCTTTTTATCTCGCCCCAGATGACATCTCTCATCATGGAGTCTTTCTCAGCTCACAGCTTTGACTTGACAAGTTATTAAATGATTTACATACTCACAAAATACTGAGATTTGAAATCCCCCCCACAGAATATTTAAAAATTCCTTTAGTCCCAGTTGAGTTTTAAAAGGAGTTGATGAATCATTCACTGTGATCCACTTGTCTCCCTATACAGTCCCAATCATGCAAAATGATGTCGAGACTAACAGCAGAGTTAACCTTTAACCCTCCATAATTGTTTGATTCTTGTTTTTAAAGAGACACCATAAGGTTCCCCCGAGACCCTCACTGAATAAAACAATTGGACAGGAAGGAAAATCAAGCTAGGACAGTAGTAAACATGATTTCAGGGTGCTGGTAAGCTTGTAATTCACACTGTGACTGAGTTCAGCACTACTCTCAGGTGCTGCTTACACAGTATCACGTGTAAGTAGTGCTACAGTTTAAGTTCCTCATTTGTGGTCATTTTTGTGGTTTTCTTGCATGAAACGTCTCACAGTTTAGTTTTAACCTGAGAAAGTTTCTATACTTGCCTCTGCTCTCTCTGTCATTTCTTCAGCCATCATAGTAACTCTCCAGTTCTCCTTTTCAAACTGCAGCTGCTGCTGAAACTTTAATGCACATCACTTCATGTGCACCAAAGGATTTTTCTTTACAGGAAAGATTTAATGGACATGCAGAACTGCAACGATGAAAAATATAAAAGCTCTCACAAAGCTGGAATAGGTTGGTCTTAATATTGTGATTCATCGATCGCCAAAGAGATTTTTTTCTCTCTCAAATATAAAAAATGTATGGTTCACTTCTTTAAATATCAGTATCATTCCTCTTATTCCGTCTCCGGATCGAGTCTGTGTCATATTGGATTTGCGGTGACTCTGCAGGACAGGCTATTTCAGGTCCCATATCTAAAAAAAGAGACATTTTAGATTCCGTTTCAGCTGAATCTTGTTCTCGTGCACATGGTTACGTAAACTCCAGCGATCCTGGAGCACTGCAGGAGAAAGGGAGGAACAAGGCGAGGACCAAGTTGTGTGTACTTTTGCGTGCGTTCTTTAGTGTGTCCTCCGGTGTTTGTGTGTGGAGGGCAGAGCAGGAGAACTGAATGATTTATAAAGATTGATGGCTCGCTGTGCCCGGGTAAAGCAGCAGTGCATCAGCGCTGGAGAATGTCACTTGGTCCTGGAAGACGTGTGCAGAGCCTCACTATTTATCTCACTGTTTTCATTTTTGCTGATGCAGGATTAGCAAAACAAATCATAGCCATAGTCATAATGAAATATATACATGAGGATGATATCCATTTTCCAAAATCCCTATCAGCTCTTCTAGAGATGTAAGTAACATGAAAGTGATCTCAGTCTCTGTATCAGCTTGCATTTTTCTTGCTGACTGGAGCTACAGAAACACTGGTTTCTAATTCAGATTTTTTAATTGATGAGCTTTTATAAGGAGATCTATCGCTTGACTGAAAGCTACCAATGTTGCTTTCTGTTGTCAAATTTCATTTTTGGCCCAGACCAGAATGTGTCTGTAGCACTGAGTATTGCATCTTTTACTAAATGCTGGTTGACATTACAGATTTCCATCATAATTTAGCCAATTTTAGATTTCGTGCTGCTGGTTAAAACCCTGTCATATGATTAAAAGCTTCAGAACAGCTGCTAAAGGGATCTTGATGAAGACCTCAAATTATGAGACTAAATTTCAACATTTATTAAATTTGGCTTCATTTTAATCAGTCAGTCGATTGTCAGAAAAATCATCGTTAACCATTTGAATAATCAATCATTTACATAATTTCTCAAGAAAGAATTGCAAACATTCTCTCATTCCAGCTCAGTAACAAAACTTTAGTATTGCATTTAAACGCTTTAAACCAGCCTTACACATACATTTAGATCAAACTGAGATCTACTCCGAAACATTTGATATGAATGCAAATGGAGAGGTCAAACCCAACCAACCAAGACTGGCCATATGTTACTCCTGCAGTCTTGCCCCCTTATTTTTAAACAATGTTCTTCTGGATAAATTGCACTGTGAATTAAAAGATTATGACGCTGCAGCCACTGACCGTTAATCTCAAACATTTCTGATAACATATGTCCAATTCCCACTAGGAAAATATATCCTTGTAATGAAATAAAATTATCAACGCCATCCGCTCGTGTTAATTCATTTGATTATGCTTCCAAAGGGGAGTCCATATTGTTTTTTTGTAGTTGATCATCAGAATAATTCATCTAAATTCGAAAAAACAACTGCACGGATATGAAGATGATTATTTTGACCTACAGCAGGAAACTTGATATTTCGCTCTTGCTGATACATTGAGATTCTACAATTAGTAATTGTGGAAACTAGTCATGATTAGACACAATTAATTTTGCAGCTTCAGGCAACTGATGAAACTGATGCTGTTTGATGAGAGGTTTCAAACTGGATGAGAAGCGACAAATTTCCAGTCAGACGTCGGAAGTGAGTGGCAGAAAAAGCCAGTGATGTGTGCCTTGGTTCCCGTCCATTTGATTTTGTTTCTGCTGGCAGGCATTAGCTTTTTTTCTCTCTCTCTCTTTTTCTGTTTTTATGTGGATTTGTGCATCTGTTGGCAGTACAGAGTTTTGGCTAATGCTGAGTCTGATGGTGCTGATGTGGTCTGTGAGGTTGATTTGTTGCAGGGCGAGAGCTTGTGGCTCAGTGAGGCGTTTCACGTCTGAGGGAGTTAATGTACAGGCATATTGGGGGGGCGAATGAATTAAGTGCAACAGACAGCGTCTTGCAAACCAGGCGTGTAGAACGTCTAATTTCAGCGCAGGAGGAAGGGAGGGGAAAGAGGCACGTTAAGGAGACAGAACTGGTGGGAAAGAGTGAAGGTCATCCTATCAGGTGAGACCACGCGGGCCGTAATGGATCCCTTTAACAGTCACAAACAATTGCACCTTTTCTGAATCCCATGTCCTCCTTCTCTCGCTCAATCTCTTTCTCTGTGCACAAGGAAACACGCACACACACATACACAAGCGCTGGCACCTTGGGAAATGAAGATGGATGATGAGCACCTTGCTAAGCAGGGCTGCAAGAAGCTTAGGAGATAATGTGGGTGCACACATACACCGACGACACCGTTTACAGCCACCTACTTAGTTTACACACATTATGTGAGGCGCAGACGCGTTTTACAAAAGCACACGCTGCCTTATCTCGCTTGTCATGTAAAATAGATGTGTTTAGCTTTGTATCATTGTTTCGTGGTTGCATTAAACCATTTGGCTCATTACAGCAGGAAGCCTCAAGCCTTGTGGTGTCCTGTAGAGGAAGACAAGACCGATATAAAGCTTATTAGACAGACAGCAGCAGCAGCAGAGTGGCTGGCAAAGTACAGAGCCATAAACAGGAAGAGCTAATGCACTCTTCTCATTAACGTTACGTGGGCTTTTCAATTGTGAGCACACACACATGCAAACACATGCACATAAGGACAAGAGGCCCAGAGCCAATACTGTATTTTTTAGGCTATTATTGCTGTTTGAGTTAAAAATCTGATAATAGTGGTTTTTTTAACATAATTGGCTAAACGTACGCACTAAATATAACAGTTGGTTTTAACGGTAAACCCCTCTGGAATTTAAATTCAATATCTTCTATAAATATGAAGGCACTACATTTTACAGGGTCAATACTAAGCTTATAAGGCAGATCAGGCATCAGCTTGTTCTTCATCAGTGTCATTATAAAATTCATTGTATCTGCTATTAGATACATTTATTGAGACATGACAGGCTGCCCACAGTCTGTGGCCTCATGTTACCTTACCTTAATCCCAATAAATGCCACACAGTGTGGTATACAGGTTTTAAATTTGGGGATTAGAAAGCCCTGCTACGGGATCGGGCGACAGTATCGGTAAATAACCTAAGCTTAGGTATCAGCCTCGACATGAGAGAGAGTCAGATTGGTGCATCCCTAAAGAAAAAAAAAAGTGCCATAACATTGTATAATGAAATATAATAAACTACACTGCACTATAATAAACATTAAACAAAGTAGTTGTTACATCAATACGATAAAATTGGCCTTTAATATCAACATGGCCAATGTATCAGTCAGGCTCTAATAAGACCTCACAACACACACACTTGCGTCATATACTGCACGTACACTCAGAAAATACACTGCTTCTCACATAAGCATGCACACACACACACTCACACAAACACAAGGGAAGCAAGGCAGTTATTAATCACGTCAGGGGCTTGTTGTACTGACGGAGCTCCGCAGAGAGAAATGCTTCATTAATATCAGCCCTCAAGCCCCTTAAGGAGCAGCATTACACACACACACACACTAAACAACATAAACTGTGTAGACATAAAGCACATGTATGTGTGGGTACAGAGACATTATACACTGAAAGGGAACACACATACTGCTGTGTCTTTACCTCATATGCACATTGATCTTGACCTGGCAAGCATACTCCCACTCTTTCATGCATAGAAAGTGTCTGCATCGATAATCATCTTACGCACACACACGCACACACACACGCCCCCCCCCCCCCCCCCCCCTCACAACACACACACACAACACACAGACACACACAGAGGTGTGAGGTCTCCGAGCGGCTGGTTGACTTATTTATTTATTCACTCGCTGCCGTTATCCAGGTCAGGTCATCTCCAACAGCTTAACACACACATGGCTCTTCTTTGAAAACATCAGCCAACCTCTCCCTGGATGCAGAACTAAGCAGGGAACACACACACACACACACACACACACACACACACACACACAGAGAATCAGGTGCTCCTGGTGGTACAACACTCTGCTGCTGCTGAGGCAGGCTACCTTTGTGACTCTTTTGCTTCCTCAGATTCTTGTCTAGTCTGAGTGGAAGCGCTCTTCTCTCCCTTGTTGTCGACTGTTTGTCTGATGTTTTTATAGCAACTCTCCCTGTGGAACTCACTAACTGACCCCCGCAGGAAGCCAGCAACACACAACCAAACACACATGCACATGCATGAAATGAAGTGAAAAGGAAGTGTCTGATTGGATAAACCACAGGAAGGGTCTTGCTCGACTTCCTGTTTTCATTGACTGTTTTATTCCAAAGTAGCAAGAGAGGCCTGGTGAGGATGTGTATTCATGCAGACACAAACACTTACGCACACGTACTAGACCTGGCAAGATTAAGATCAGCCTCTCGCTGCCAAAGTCCTACTCGCAAATAAATAGATGTAAAGTACACAATAATTAAGTGTCAGACTTGATACTGCATTCAAAAGGCCTCGGCCCAATTTGCAATTTTAAGCAGACTTAGATACCGGCTCTGTTTCCTTCCAGCCAGTGTTCTTTTCTAATGGTAATTGGCCATCCGAGCATTTCTTTGTTGCATGGACTGAAGTGTCTGTTCAGTTTGTCAGGGTTTTCTCATGGCCTGTGGCTGTCGATCCTTGAAGGCATCACAGTACAGATAGCTACACACACAAGTCAAAACACAGGCAGCCAAACAACGGTGAGGAGCTATGCCGCAGGGGTAACCTGGATATTATTTAACTGCATTCATGAATCATATAAGAGTGACTACTGTTACATTCTTTTTCATACAGCTTACCTCATTGTTTAGGTCGGTTTGGTTAAGTTTACATTCGTGTTACTCCCACAGAAGATGCTTGTTTGAACTATTTCTTCTATTTTAACTATTAAACCATTATTTTAGCTATTCCAACCATTTATCCCTTGCATTTTATTGATGCTTTGCCCTTGTTTGTTCACATTTGAGAAACAATTTGCTTGTGTTTGTTGCATTTATTTATTTATCATAACCGTGGTTACTTACCGCTTCAGCTTCTCTGCTTGTGGAAGTCAGTTTCACATCCTATTCGCATCACGTGGTGTTTAGGTGTTATTGTTAGTGATAACTCTTCTTAATGCTTTTTTTTAAAAGCTAGTTGAGCCACTAAACAGTCTTTCCATGTACATTCTGGTAACTGCAGAAGTACAACCAACTTTTCAAAGGGAGCTGGAAGAATAATCAGCCCTGTCTCTGACCACACACACACACACCACACCACACAACACACACACACACCCACCCACACGCGACAACTTTCTCTCACTTGCAAACACAGTGGGTGATGTGATAACCAACTCTTACGGGGGTGACACTGACAGAGACACACTTTTTAATAATGTTTTCCTAACATGCACTGTCTGGATTTTCACAGCAACCATCAAATAAATCATCAGTCTTTATTTATGCCTCTAGAACAGGAAGTAGCTGCACGCTTGTGGTGTTATGATGGAGGAAGCTGTGGTTTTTAAACATCACTTACAGTAAAAGGCCACAGGTCAAGCGTGACAAGGAGCTGGACGTGCAGTACAACATTTCTGGTACCAATTAAGTGTTTTGTTGTCCCAGCCCACTTTACAAGATAAGGGTACAAGAGGAAAGCAGCTGAACCTCTGATGCTGTAATTTCACCCTAACCTAACCCAACCTAACTGTAATGGGACGTAATGGGAGGTAAATCTGCCCCCAGAATCGTTAGTGCTAACAGGGAGGTGAAGTGGAAGACTAGTTAATTGGCAGCCTCGTTATCCATGCTGGTGCAGATCTCTGTAGTCTTTTTTTTTTTTTTTACAAGCAAACAACAAAAATAATCAAAGCTCAAAACACAATGCTGTGTTTCATTAACTAACTATTAAAGCTGTGAAGCAGAAACAATAGCATCATGGTTTTAGAACGGGAGCCGGAGCGAGAGACTTGAACTTCCCACATTAAATGTAGAAGTCCTAAATGTTGAACGGCACCCTGCAGCACACTGTTATCATCTGTTGTCTGGCAGCAGCGTCGGAAAGCCGCTCTGCTGCTTTTGGAAACCTTGAGGCCAAAATGCAATGGAAGCAATAATGGACGTACATTATGACATTTCTTTGATGCGCTGCAAGCAGGAAATTTGAGGCATCAGCAGCACTGACTCTGATCACAATACATACAACTGTTTGATGTTTCTGTATGTGTACGACATCAAATATGCTCCATAGTCAGTTGTAAAGGCTGCATCAATCATAAAATCCAGCTTGCAGACTAACTAGGTTATGTCCTTACATATGTCCTTGTATTCATACACTGCATTGCACTAAGTTTTGTACTGCTGTCGAAACGACCTACTTAGATGGAATATGTAGTGTTTTCAGTTGGGTTTCTCAACTGGAAAAGAACTGATGTTTGATGGTCTGTAGGACTTGGAGTATCAAACATTGGCATTCAATGTCACGTTCAGATTTGAAATCTAATTTATTCTTTGGTGAGATTTTATGTTTATGTTTTAAATCTGGCCAGTTCTATATAGGCAAACACAATTCAGGTATCCCTTATATTAGTTTACTGTTAAAAATCTCAAGATTAATTTGTAGAAAAAAGTCAGACTCAAACATACCCAAAATGCAGTTGATAAAAACATTCTGAACTATAAGACACTTTACTGTGCTAGTAACATTAACACAATAACATTAAATCACAAAGTAAAGTAATGCCTGTATTATGAATATAATACAACATCGACACAAAATGCTAAAATTGGTGATGTCTCTAATTAGGACACACACTTACATCAATATTTGTAGGAAACCGTGCCTATTACACATTTTTCTCAATATTTTGGTATCAGTACTGGTATCATATCAACACGCAGACCTAGTCAGTGAAAAGAATTGGCACATAGGAAAACACACTTAGAAAAGATAATTGTTTTGTCAGTGTACATCTGCTAAAGATATTGCTGCTGGGTGAGAGGACACAGTGATCGGTCAAAGGGGAACTTGGCGGGTAGACTGACTCATTACTTTCTAGTTTCAGCTCATTTGAATTCCGTGGTTTTTGATCCTTTCATGCTGTTTTGCAACTACAGTGGAAAATAATCCAGTTAATCTGAATCTAATCTAATTATGTAGTATCTCGGTTACAAAAGGAAAATGTGAGTCTGATCTGATAAGGCTGTATGTTTTAGTGCAGCAGTTAATGTGAAAACGCAAAGATTGTTTCTCATAGGCCTCTCAGAGCGTCTGTTCCTGTGGATGGCAGGTCCATCATCCTCTCGGTTTATGAGTGCGTGACTCTGGTCTGAGCTTTACTGGAAGACATGGCTGGTATGTTGAGAATGATTTCCTTTCTGTCTTCCCTCTCTCTTCCTCTCGTTCTGTTGCCCACACAGACTTCCTTCTGCGGTTTGACACCTGAGTGTGTGCAGGTTTCATGTGTTACATTATCTAAAGAAAGTGGGTGGGTGGAAAGAAGCAGTGCAGCACACCAGCTCTTGAACAGACACCATAGGGGTATGAAGAACACACACACACACACACGCAGACACACACACTCACTTCATGCCGAGAAGAAGACAAAATGTCAGGGCTGGTTCTGGGAGACAACTGCTGGTACTGCTGTCGGCATGGAGACTGCTGTGGTGTAGGGTTGCAGCAGAAGACCGCCGCGCTTAAATTCACTTAAAATGTCAAAACACCTGAGGGGGGTGAGGGCTTTGCCTGGACCTGACAACTATCAACCTTTCTCTGCCTCACACGCTCTGACAAAAACTGGTTGGAAATCTCAGTGATAACTGTGTAACCTTTTCAGTAAGCACTTTGCCCTTTATTTGTTTTCAAATCATATTCTTTTCTGTTTTGCTTTACACCAACATGAATTTAGGCAGTGCGCATTCCCCCTCGGGACACTTTAGGTGGATTTCTGGTGAATAGTGTGACTAGTGTTCTTCTTTACCACCACCCAGCACTGTACTTACCACCAAAGAGCCTAATAAACACGACGCACACATATTTCAAAAGAGCAAGACTATTAAGGTTCCCATTAAGGCTCCTTTAGGCTTTGTTCTGTCTAATATATTCCCTGCATGTTAATTGACGGAACCTAGCTTGATATTTAGTGGCCATGAATTTCCTACAATGCGCTATACACTCGCTGGCGTGGCATTTAACAAAGCCTTAAAGGAGAAGGAGAGAGTGCTGCTCATCGTTCAAACGCTCAGTGCAGCTGTTCCCAACCCCGCAAAAGATTTATGGGAGGGCTAATCCAGGAGGCTGCTACTGTTCCATGTGATTTTTGTCAAATAATGTGTACTTTGTTTTAGGGTTTGGTGCTTGGGAAATAAGTGAAGATAGCAGCTTTCCTTTTGTCCAAAGGGTCTTGTTGAATTGTTTTCATCATAGTAGAGCTAAAAGAATAAGTCAATGCTTTTCAGTCGATCCATCCATTATCTTTGTTTCTTAGTCTTGTGTATTAAAGGTCTAGTGGTGTAACGATCTTAGAAGGCTCCTATTGGCAGAAATGGAATTAATATTCATAGGTGTGTTATTAGTGTATAATCACCTGAATATAGGAATTATTATGTTTTTGTTACCTTAGATTGAGCCTTTCATATCTACAGATGTTGTTGCAGATCGCCTTCCATGGCGTGGCACTGTTTCTACAGTAACCAAACAAACACTGGCTGTTAAGATGGGGGCGTTCCGCGGTTTTCGTGCATTTACCAGCCACCGTAGTCAATAGCATACATCATTTCAGCACCACTTACTATCTTCTGCGGTTCTCCCCAATTTCTCTCCAAGCTTTCAGGCAAGTTTATGTTTCTTCTTTCTGAAAATGAAAATGCAACACAGCATTTGATGTGCTGTTTGGCTGCTCACCACAACACAGTACCCACAGCTCTTGCACACAGAACCACATACACACACACACAGCTTAAACACACACTTCCGCCATGTAGCAGAAACCAAAAATGCTGCGTCTTCTCGACATGCCTGCTCCCTGTCATCTGATGGGTTTGCTGTAAGCCACGTGAGGCCACGTTAGCCTGCTCTCTTGCTGTCTTCCTGTTTTAACCACAGGAAATTTTCCCGTCGCCACAGGCCCTGAACGGCTGGCTGGATGTCTGACTGAACGGCTGCCTGGCTTACTTAAAAGGGACTTTCAGACCTTAGGCTGCTGCTAAGTGTCCCCAACTTACAGTAATTGGTAGGCTTAGGGCTCTACAGAAAAGGTTGTTGTTGCCAACAACGTCTCCCAAAAAGACATTTAGGAATATTTACAGTATAGAGCAATTGGTCCCCGGAAAGACAGTTGGGAGTTTGGGAGAACGTGTGTGTGAGAACTAGAATAGGAGCCATAATATGTTCCTCAGAGGTTTTTGGGGTTAAAAATACTGTGTGTAACATTATAAAATCTATAAAATATTCCCATAATTATCATAATTGCTGTAAATAATGGAGACTCTCACTGCAAAGAAATGGTGCATCTCTCAGTTTCAGTTTCACAGGAAAGAGCAAGAGTTTTACTGCGTTAGATGTATGTAATACTCAAGTATTACGCCATTCACTCATCTGTTTACCTTGTCGAAAGGCATATTCACTGTTCAAAATCTGTCATAATCTCTTATCTTATAATCAGCGAGTGCTTATTTAGCCTGATTGCTCTAAAACCGCAGTCTACATTAAGCTGGATAGTAATCAGACTTCCCCCATCGTGTTTTTCATATTTTGTGGTGTTTTGAAATGAAATGTTGTAAGAATAGTATTAGTTATATATGACCTGTCAGTTGTAGTTTTTTGGCAGCACCTCTGGACTGAAAGCACAGGCAGGGACAGGCTTGGAAATGATACCACGTTTTTCCACATACTTGAAACTGAGTTTCACTGTTTAGTTTCATACAAATTTGTTTAGTTGCAGTGGGTTTTTGGATTGTATTCTTCTTTGCTAGCAGCATGACTTTATGGATGAGTTGGCACTAGTTTGGCCCAGACTGAACAATTATTGAATGGATGGCCATGGAATTTGGTGCAGACATTCAAGGTCCCCAGAGGATGAATCTTAATGACTTTGGTGGTGGTTCAGAGTGAAATATCTTGACAACCTTTTAATAGATTGCTGTGAACTTTGATGTTATTCAGGGCCCCTTGAGGCTATCAGCCTCAGCTGTACCTTGTGTGTGGTGCTAATTAGCAAACGTTAGCATGCTGACCTACTTAAATATTATCTTTTGAGCAAGGACATGGGCAAGGCTGGGCTAGAGTTGCCCGAGCAATGGATCTATTTGCCCTCTTTGGCTGAGCTGCCCCTCTGAAGGAAGAATACAAATACCCATAATTGCTAGTTGCTAGTCAGACCAAATTAAATCGCAATATCATACAATCTTGTCTTACTTTTTCGTAGGAATGCCTCTGCGGGACACAGAGGTGGAGTGGGCCAGAGTTGTTAGCATTTGTGTTTTTGGTACAGCAGTTGCTTTACAAAAAATCGAATTGAATTAATACGTTGCAGAATCGTTCCGTTCATTCATGGTGCCTCGCTGCCTCTAGATTGACAAGCTAACACGTGACTCAAATAATTCAGTTGCAGTGTTCTTCCATTTTGCTTCTCAGATGTTGGTCATGATTTTAAATTCAGCAAGCCTTCCTTCTTTCTTGCATTTTGTATTAACGATGAGAATAACAAGTGCCTAGCATACTGAGGGCAAAAAGTCATGCTGTACTTTAGAGGGACATTTTATGAATGCCTCCTGCTAGAGAGGTTCAACATGTGGTGCCATATACACAGAATCTTGAATTCAGGCATTCATCGAGATCAATACAGAACGAATATTTTCAAATTAAAGGTGATAGCCCCAATATGTAGCCAGAGCATTACTCTCCTGCTTTCTTCCCATCCACATGCTTTAAAAAAAGACGTTAAAGAAACCAGATTAAGGTGTACAGTATATGTCCAAGTAATCAGGCTTCTCCAGGAGAAATCTGTGTTGACAAGGTTTTTCTTAATCCCTTAACCTGTAAAAGGAAACCAGGCTTCGCGCTTACATATTTCTGAAATCGGGTTACTGCTGAAAGCGGGGAATAATGAGATTGCTATAGTGCATATAACCACATTCAGTGATGCTCGGGGGCAAGTATCAACGTCCTCCTTGCAACAGGAAGGAACTTTATGCTTTATGGGAAATGTGGATTTAATTCTAGCAAAATGCAAAATTTAGCACATTTTATTTTTTTGTGGTTACTATCAAAGGAGTTTCAGCTTATCAGTTCAGCCCATGCTCTGCTTTCCATCCAGCACCACTCCCAATACACCCTTGTATTTGACCCCTGCCTCTGGGTTTTTGATGTACATCCCCCCCTGAGGGGTAGTGAGAGGAGGAGTAAATGTGCACCTTTGGCTGCGGACAAAAAAGGAGGTTATAAAATGATGCAATGTGTAGTGAAGGGTCACCTCTGTCCTGTGGAGCAGTTACAAGAAGGCCCACCTGCTGGTTTTCGCTGTTTCTAATTGGGGTTTTCACCAGTTCCTGGCTTCCCACAGGGGGTGTACTGTCTATTTGGTACAAGTGGTAAGGGAGCAGAAAATTGGAGGCTGGAGAGCATGAGGAGAAAGGGGTTAAAAGTGGTGAAGTCCAGGAGGAGACTAGGGGAGAAAATGAGCAGATGAAATGGCTGCAGGGGGAATAGAAAGTAAAAGTAAGAGAAGGAAGAGGAGAGAATAACAAAATGAGAAGTGCAGCATTGAAGGAATCAAAAAGGGAAGAGCTGCTGCCTACTCTGTCAAGAGGAGGAATCTGTGAATAGGAGAGGAATGAGCAAAAGCAGAAGAGGAAAAGTGGAAGACAGGGTGTTTTGCCCAGAGGAGCGAATGGTGGATTTGTTAAGGCATACTCCCGGCATCAACCTGTTTGAGCCGAACAAGACAGAGCAGCTTAACTCGCCGTAGGAGAGGTTACAAGTGTTGAACTCACACACTAATCAAGCTTTCTCCTTGTGTTTTCTCCCCCTCTCCCATCCCTTTGCCTCCCTGCGCTGCCCATCATCCACACCGATCAACACCATCTAGGTAAGAAATCTTTTTCCTTTTTGGCTTGCGAAATGTGTGTGTGTGTGTGTCTGGGGGGGGTATAAATGTGTATGGGAGGGTTGGGTGGGGCGTGAGAACTGGCAGGGTGGCAGAGCGAACATGCTCGGCATATTAATGATGGACCAACGCACACACAAACACATGGTCTCAAACATAGCATGCATGTGTAAACAAGGGGCAGGGTTCCAGTCAAAGGGCCACGGTTATGCCTCTCATGGACCTCTTTCAGATCACTGAATAAAGAGACACTTTCATCCTTAGTTGTCTGCCAAAAAGAGAGATTATCCGCTCAAATGTAAAGGAAGGAAAGAGAAGAGGGAGAAGGACTCTTAGAGACAAAGGGAAACTGAATGGAAGGGCAAATTTGTGTCTGTTTTAAAGGAAAGTTGAATTATGCACACTTTTTGCAAGGGGAATGAAATCTAAAATGACACTGCAACTATTGTGCATATTTTTACATAAAAAAAGGACATGTGTGGATATTGGCAGTGTTTGACTGACATTTGAGAGCAGCAGTTGCAGTCAACCTCTGTGCTGTGCTTTCCCCTGGAGCACGTCAGAGCTCTGTATAGCCAACAAACATTGATACAAAACAGTTTTCCCTTTCTGTTAACAAGCCCACATAGCCCTGAAGTTACTGTAAGTGATTTAATATTCTGTCCCTTTACAACATGCAACTTTTGGGAGGACCCGTTGTGCTGTTAACTTTGTGTTGCACTCAGAAAGTGGAAGCTATGAAGCTAGGCTAACTTGCTTGGACCCAAAAAGTGGATTCTAGTTTTCTATATCTATATACTATCTCCATACTCTTAACGTTACTCTGTGATTAAAATCATGAGACGGAGTAACGTATGAAGGGCTCAGCTTATTATACGGCGATGGACCTGTTTTGACATTGTAACTTCTTTTGGTCGTTACAGTTATGATCAAACAACTACACAAGTAAAGTCAAACACAAAGTACATACAGCAGAATATTTGCTGATTTCTAAGAAAAGTTCTACTTAAATGTCATCAAATCATTACCACGACTCTCTTCTCTCTTCCTTCCGACACACAGTTCAATAAAAAAAGAAATGTGAAAGATATATATCATATTACTGTTGCATCTTCAATAAAACCTGCCGAAACTCATAACTGTCATCACCGCCTCCTCATACAAAGCCTTTCAACTCTCCTCTCTCTCCTGAGAGTCTGAATCTGTCTGTCATTCTTGGAGCTGCGCGGTAGGTGACAGTTGACTGTCTGAGCCAGCAGCTGGTTCACTGGGTCATTTTTTTTAGTGCTGCGGGGAATTAATAATTCAAGGCAATATTAAAGCTTTTTCTCTGTTTTGGGTTCTTTGTTGTGGGCTTCAAATTGATTGCTTGTGAAAACGTGGGCTGTGATGGGCAGGCTGCAGCGACGCTCCTGAGATTCACCAGGAAAACCCGAATCAGAGTGCATGCTGGAGAGAACGAGTGCGTGTTTTAGATAGAGGCAGTGTGAGGTTGTGTGTATGTGTGTGTGTATTTGTATGCATTCACTGCATACAACTTGTGCAGACTAACAACCTTCATAGCTCACAGAAGAAATGACAGGGTCCTCAATTAACATACATATTTGCTTACATGCCCACACAATGGCAATAAAATATACTGCATTACTGGATATTGTACTCATGCATGATTAACTTACTCCCACTTGTATAGGTGCAGCAACTCAGACATACATTTGCATATAAACTGAATGCAAAAGCTTTCCCCGCCTGGAGTTAATCATTTCGCCATAACTGGCCAAAAGATCGAATCGCTCTCTCCATCCCTCCCTTCATCCCGCCGTTATGTACTCCAAAAACACTAACTGCACTCCTTTCCTCCCCTCTTTCTGCTCTCTCCTGTGCGCGTTCTGTTGGTTGTTTATAGCAGCCGGTGGGAGGTGTTTGCCCTGCTCTCTGTGGACTGTTTGCAGACAAACAAAGCTTTGAAGGCCGCCTCACCCTCTCCCACGCCGGTTGCCAGAAACGACGCGGTCACGGCGTCCCCTGTTTTGACTGGAGCAGGGCGTCTTCACCCCCATGTGAGAGAGTGTGTTTCTGGGGCGTTAGTAAAGGCTAATTTTAAATGTTATTACCTGTTAGACCTTCACCATCTACCACAGACGCTTCTTTACCCGGAGAGACTCTCGACAAGCTGCTATGAACTGCAAGATGAGGGTCACATGACCGACTGACAGCCACATGCCGCAGTAGGCTAACTTTGGTGGCCTGTTTTGTGCTGTAGAAGAAGGTAAACAGGGAAGAGGCACGACACAACTGTTCTTTTAAAATCAATAAAACTCTGTACTGTGCTAATCTCCCTACACAAAGATTATTTTAAAATATTCATGCAAACAGTCAGATTGAGAAAACCATATTTGAAGATCCCTTTTAATGTAAATTACTTTCACATTTCTGCATTTCAATAATAAACAGAGAACATACTTTTTTTTCTCTTGTGTTTATATTATATTATATTTTCATTATATTATTTTTTCATACTCTTACTGTTTTTATACTGTCTTTACAGTTTTTTTCTCTACCACTTGCTGCGTAAGATTGGAATTTCCCATTGTGGACTATTAAGGATATCTTATCTTATTTTAACATAGCTCGGCAACTTGTAGCAGTCAACAACATCATTTTCAATAATTAGTTCTACTGAAATGTGTCCATTGTAACACCTTTTTTTATTTTTGGGCTTTTTTTGCCTTTAATCGATAGAGACAGCTGAAGAGAGACAGGAAAGGGGGGCAGAGAGAGGGGATGACACGCAGCAAAGGATTTGAACCCTGGGCCGCTGCAGCAAGGACTCAGCCCTCGGTACATGGGTCGCCAGCTCTACCCACTGAGCTAACCAGGCCATTGTAACACCTTTTAGATAAAATACAGATGAAACAACGGTCCGTCGGCAAACATGCTAGCTACCTTGCTAGCGGTCCTGCTGGCTTGGCTAGCCCTGTCACCACATGTTCATAGCAGTCTGTCAAGAGCCTCCCTTCTCCACCTTCTCTTCCACGTCTTCCCTTCCTCCACGCTCTTTCATTGCAGTGAATAATGAACTTTTCCCTCATTCTTTATCTCCGTCTCACACTCTTCCTCCCCCCCTTCACATCCTTCCCTCCATCCCTCTCCTCCTCGGTCCCTCCCTCCCCGTTCAATAAACTCCGACTTCATTTGCCACAGTGTTGCAGCAGGCTGTTTGGCAGACCTGACGGCCCTGTTGCACAGCGCTGATGGTTGAATGCAGCGCACCGAGCACACTGGCTGCATTGTGCTTTTGATGAGGCCCTACATCTTAGTCACTCGAGAGCCTGCGTGTGCGACTGTTGCGTGCGCGTAGCTGATGGCGAGGGCATGCCTGTGTGCCCGCATCGTGGACTTTAACATACACACACACACAAATGCAAACACACCATACTGTGTGCACTCCAGCACCTTAGCAGTTACATCTGCCCCCCAGGGGCTGACACAGCGGTGTGGGGATATTTATTAATGCCCGTCGTGATAATGTGTTGAATGATAAACACGAAGGGTCAGGGTCTGATCGATACTCTGGCACTACGCTGAAATACATCCCTTACTGGCCAGGGTGGATCTCCCTCCATCTCCATCTTCCATCTTTCCCTCTCACTCTCCATCTCTCCTTCTCTGTAAAGCCTTAAATCTTTGGCCACTCTCCACCCGCTGTGCCTGCCAAAAGTCTCTACAGAATAACTCTTCTTGCCCTGTTTAATGGTTTAACTACCTTAAAGAAAAGGGCAAGGCTTTCTATTGTCTTTCACTCTTTAATCATATTAAGTGCTGGGCAAGAACGACAGCTTCATTTTTTGATGCGCACTAAAACAAGCTTCATATCTCAAGTGCTCGAGTGCCCACTCATCATCTTGCGTACTCTCATATAGTAGATGCTCACTCTCGGCTCGGTAAATGCCTGTTATTTCACGTAGCACTCCTCTTGCATGTACCTATGTTTTACATGCACTCTTATTGTCTGGTTCCACTTCGTATTGCTCTCTTTTTCTCTCTTTCACACACACACACCAACACACAGAAAACCTTCTTCCCACCTGATTGCTTTCCCATTTTTCTTGCAGAGAGATTTATGGTTAGGGGAATGTTGGAGACAGGCTATTACCATGTCCTGTTTGAACTCATCAGTCAGACAAAGTGGTCGAGGTGGTAGCGGCGACATTCGCAGGCCTTTACCGCGACACACTCTCCTCCTACATGCCTCCTCTGCTCTCGCCCCATGTTAACCCTGCTCCAGTGGCTGCTCGGTCTCCCACACTGCCTTGTTTTTCATCAGCATTAGGCAGCAGCGCTGTTCTCACCGCCCCGCTTCGTTTTTTTCCCCCCATTTGACTGGAGGCTGGATGTGAAGCACTGTCTGCCCTGCAGAGAATCAGATGTTTACTCCACAAACCAGAGTCACTTTAGTTCTACTGCGACTGTACAGTGTAATAAAGGTACAGGCATTTGGCTTAGATACTGAGACATTTTGACATTTTATTTAGTGACGCATATAGCACACAAGTACCACACACTTTTAGGAAACTAAACTTTTTTGTACTGCCCTGGCACTTATACATACAGTACACATGTCTATATACATTAGAGGAAAATCAATTTGTCGATAAATCAATCAGGAACTATTTT
>NW_023340268.1:6752954-6768107 GCF_004916995.1 Morone saxatilis
ATTTTCAAGCAAAAAGCCAAACATTTTGTAGTTGCTGCATCTAAAATGTGGGTATATGATGCTTTTGTCTGTTTTACATCATTGTAAAGTAAAAATCTTTGGAGTTTTTTTTTTACTATTTCCAAAAAACAATAAAGCAATTAATCGAGGAACAGCAGATTAATCGATGATGATGATGATGATGCAATTATATGGATTTACATTTGCTGGGAGCTGTTGACCCTATACTGTAAGTGCGTATGTTTTTCAACATGTACACTGTCAGTGTGTTAGTGCCACACTCTGCTGAATAATGTGCAGGACCACATATGGAGAGCAGGTGGGCACCATAGCAGGAACACCTGCTGCGCAATGCACACTCAACAGCCTGCAATAAAAACTACCTTTTGTGAGGCTTAAATTATTACTTTTTGTTGAGGCTGTCAAGAGAAATATAAATGAATTAGAGAATATGACAGGGCTTGTGTTCCCTCCATGACATCTTGCCTCTGCACTTACCTCCTTTATTTTCCTCATCTTTCTATCTCCTTTTTTCTCTTTTTCACATACAGCTTTTCAGTGTTTGTTTTGGTGCTCTTCCTTTGCTTTCACAGCGTTGCCCTTCATGCTTATGTCGCGTAGCTCTGTGTAAATAAGCAAGCGATGCTTAAATTGTTGCTGCCTCTGGAATAATACTCACAGGGATGTAATGTAAACTGTCATTGCTACTTCCTGCAGCAGCGAGTGTTATAGAAGTAAGGAAGAGTTTATAGCGCTGCTTTTTTATTGTTTGTTATTGTATATGAAGGACGGCTGTCCCCCTTCCCCCCCCAAGTGTGTCTGAACTTCCTCGGTGGACTCTATTGCTAAGGGACAGGGGCTGTCAAGTCCTTTCAGTTGTGTGTTGGTCTCTTTCCCTTCCCACTGTACCACACACACACTCATTTACACTGTACTGTCAAGCCACCCTGTCCCGTTTACTATAAATTTAATTAGAAGTGACTGGGCTTTGGTTTGAGATGTATAGAGAGGAGACAGCAGTCTGCAGTGCTAGCTGTATTGTGTTTAGTGGCAGGGGAAATCTCACCAGCGGCGGCTCGGCCAACACAAGTGAGGAAGCCCACACGGCTTACTGGATCATCCTGACATTGTTAGAGCCCGTATATTTCTTTTTGGCCCATGTAGTTCACAATAGGTGGCTGGTTTGCTGCCCATGCTGTCATAAGAATGTTAATATTGTTTTATAAGCTTCCATGCACGGCGCATGCTGGCAGGCCTCAGTCTTGGCCGGCTGTCGGTTATCACTGCGAGTCCGCCTGAGCTGAAGCCACGGCATCCGTTATACCTCGGCACGTCTGCCACCAAGCCTGAATTCCACACTTATCTGCAGACAGCAGAATGGGTCTCAAGGGACAGGAGAGAGTGAGGAATTTACTCCCCGACGCTCATAAGCCGCCCCCCTCCTGTCCCACACACAGATGTGTTCAAGGAGTGCAGCATTAGCCGGTGGAGTAGCCATGTATGTTCTTGAGTACATATCAAAGCCTTCCAGAGAGCCTCTTTTACTGCCTCTTCCTCTTTCTCTCTCCTCGTCTTTTCTCTCCCTCTGACACTCCTCAGCTCGTAGTGCGTTGGAGCAAGGCTGTTGATAGGGGTGTGTGCCCACAGATAAGTAAACACTCTCGAGGGGCTTATGGAGAAAAACGCTGCTGAATATTTTCTCAATTGTGTTGAGAAGCTAACTCCGGCATAACCGGCTATCAGCTGGTCGACGTAAACAGATAACCAAGCCAATCCCGGAGCCACGTTGACTGTTAAATAGCAGAGTGTGGCGAGTGGATATTAGGGTGTCCTGTTTAGGAAACATGGCACAGCTGAAGGCTTGCTGTGCTTCAGTCAACACAAGTGCCGTTTGTCATCCCTTAGGAGGGCTCATCTAAGAATCAGGGCTGCCTGACAAGTCACATCGAGTGAGATGGTGGGAGAAGGGTGGTGAGCGATGCCAGATTGGCTTTCCACTGCTGCTCCAAAAAGCTTGATAAGTACAGCACAGGGATAGAGCGGCTGTTAACAGCAGTGTTACAGGTGTCATTCATTCGAGCAAGGGCTGGTTTTCTCTCAGAATGACTCCCCAAATCAGTGTCATAGCTCTAATCCGGTTTTGCCTCGTGTGACAGACAACCAAGGCCCTTTAGCTGAAATGGGTGAAAAGTGTAGCATGTCTATTGTATCTCCAAACTTGACAAAATAAGAAAACATATTGACTTTAAATCCCCAGACTAATTCAAACTAATGCTTGTGCATTTGCTTGTTCGGTTTGGTTTGTTTAGGCTGGTGTGAATCCTGTTATTCAGACCCTGGTGCAGACCAAACAACTTCACAGAGACAGTGTGGATTTTGGTCCACTTCTGAGCAAATTGTGGTGTGATTCATTCCTGTTGCAAAGTACTTTTAGATCTACACAATGCATGTAGTGACCGGGCAATCTTTTGTAAGATCACAGTGACCCTCAGATTTGTCACAAAGTTTAAAAGTTGTGAAGCCGCATATACTTACACTGTGTGGAACGTAATGGAATAAAAAAAGAAAAGAAAGTCAAGTCAAGAGTCTAGAGTTTATAGCAGAAACCTTTAACTTTGATCGATGAAGAAATTATTGTGGATTGGTCATCTTTGGTTGATACCCATTCTTCTTAGTTCCAGTGGTTTGGATTGGTGCATCCCTACTTAATAGCCACCTATTTGAACACATAGGGCACAGTGAAGTTAAACAGTTTTGATTTGTTGATGTAGGATGAGCAGTCCATTTGTTTAGCTTCAACTCTTGGTTCATTTATACTTCGGCAATGTGAACATGAAAGAAAGTAGAATTAAATGGCAGCACTGTCTTACTTTATTTCTTTGGTTGAGACCAAGTGACCTGAGCTACAGGTGTGAAAGTGACCTTACCATCAGAATATAATTTGCAAGTGATTGCATACTCTTCTTCATTGATAAGCAGGGCACACATCCCAAGGTGTTTTTTTTTGTTATCCAAATACCAAATGCATAGCTGCAGCTCTTAATCACATCACGGCTCCCAGTGTGAGTCCCGCTCCACTCTGGAGGAAAGGCAATGCATTGAGATACGTGGCACAAATGTCTATAGGATGCATTGAACAAATGTCGAATAGGTCCCCACAGGACCCCCTATCGAGCTTGTGTCTCGCTGCCTGAAATTGTGTGTCTGTATGTGTGTGCGTTAATGCATCTTTCTCCTCTTTTCCCCCCATTTCTTGTTTAGTTCCCCTCTCTTTCTGTCTGTCTCCTTGATCGCCGTGCCCTGCTCTTCCCTTCCACAAAAGCGTTCATTGGTCCGTCTCAGCCACTTCCCAGTGGAGGGCTGTGGGCTGAGGAATCCCCTTCAGAGTGGGCCTTTATCTGGAGCTGTGCCAGCGGTAATAGAAGCCTGATTTAAAAAGGACCCTCTGTAGACCTGCTGTCAAGCACAGAGAGAGGCAGACTTGATGGATATCTGAGCTTCTCAGAGAGGCTGGCACGGAGAGGCCCGAGTCGGCCAACAAAAACTGCTGGCCTCTATTGCGCTCTCCCACTCTTGTTTATTCATTTCCGCTCTCTGTCTGTGTGATTCTATCTCGCTTGCTCATCTGTTTCCTGTTTCGTCTTTCTCGTGGTTTGTCGTTCCCTGACACGGCGCCGAATTATCCGGCATATTTATTTGGATGCGCAGGGAGTAGTGCTAAAATCACGCACTCACTAACTCGCACGCAGCTCTTTTTACTTTTTAATTTTGACGGTGACGCAGAAGGTTGTCATAGGTTGAGGTTGAGTTAGAAGAGGAGAGAGAATTAAAGCACTTTTTTTAATCACAAGTTTTTCATTTCAATTGTAGTGAGGGAGCTACTCGCTGAATTTCACACAAGCAGTCGAAGGTTGTTTGAACTCTCAAGTGCATTGGGTGTTTCTCTAATACTGCAGAGGGGAATATTTTCCACTGGGGATGCTTTAGTATGCTGTAGCTGTGGTTAAAACATAAGCAATATAGCAATCTCCTTGATGACTACAATACCCTTATTCTGTTCTGGTTTTGCTTTGACCCAGATTCACTGTTGCCTCGTTTAAAATCATGAAAGGCACCTCTAGAAAACAACAACACGCCTTTCTATTTTTGGTTTTTGCTGTTTCAAGCGCTAGAGGATTGACAGGAGTCCCTTCTATTTTAATGCACAACGAATGAGTGTCAGCTGAGTGATGAGCCAATTAAGCCTAGCTGCCGAGGTAGTCTGATTACTGGAGCTTACCGCGACGATACAGCCTAATTCGGCTGTAATGAGCGTGGCTGAGGAGGTTGGCATTACTCACTTTAAAATCCTCCTTCAAAGATGAGCTCATCCTGTGTACTGTTTTAGAAGAACCTGGGGTTTTCAGATATTTGCCAAGTCCATACAAAGTCATTGTTCATCCCAAAAAGTCGGTGTTATTGTCATAACACGGTGAATCATGAATCAGGCGACACCCTCTGTGTCATGTTGAAAGTACGTCTGGAAAATCTGACTGGGAGCTTTGTTAAAAGACGGCACACACAGCGGATCGGATGTGTGGACATGGATACTGTCTGTGCACATGAGCACACACCGGTTTGGCTGTTAGGCTGTTTTATTTTATGGCCGACCTTGGTCTAATACATTAAACGAATTGTAAGTGAGCCAATTGTAAAACTAAGGAAACTGTTGATGAAGTAGGAGGCTATAAACCTTTTAGATAAGGGACACTGTGAAATGAGCTCCACAGTCGTAATAATGCATGTTCTCAATTAAGCACATATAGAGACTATATGGAGGAAGCTCCTGTGCTGAACGTTTGGGGAGTTCCTGACACAGAATTTATGTTGATTTTACGATGTTCCTGGTACTTTCTAACCCCTAGTGTGTCACTGATGTCACTCCATGCCTTCTCATTACTTTAAAGCTGAATTTAAGTTGATTAGTGAGTTAATTAATTTCCAAATAGAATTTCCATGTAATTGGATTACCATGTAATCTATTTTATACACTGGAATATGCAATAATTACATCCCTAGTTGCTTTGTTACCTCATGTGAACTACAATATATGTGAATCGCTCAAGCCCTATGTTAAATAATAGTAGATGCACTTTATTAAAAACTAATAACAAGGCTACATTTTGCTTTAGCTCCATCTTTTAAACCTGTTTGCTATTCATCATATTCTGCGAGGACTCCCGGCTGTCTGTAAAAAAGCATCTCATTTCACATTTTTTTATGCCGTGGTGCTTTGTAATAAACTTGAGGCTGAACTACACCGAATCAGCATCGGCCAATATCCTCTACAGCTCCTCAGGTATCCATATACAACAGCACACAGCAGCGTACAAATATTGAAACAGATTAATTTCCTCTGCCATTCCCGTATACTCACACTCCACCCCATGGTGCCAGTAAAATGATACCTCCCTGCCTGTCAGCGGAGAACCCTCCATTCAATAAAAGACAGCCGACAGATGGTGCTTTTGACAGGGTTAGCGCTCCACCAGCATCCCATGACTGATATCAACTTGTGCGTTGCCTTGCCCGAGGAGCTTGGAGGTGGAATACCTTCTTTGACTTATTAGAGGTGAATCAGTGCAGCTCAATCACAGGTTAAAAGTTTGCCCCTTCGGATGTTAAGCAGGGAAGAGGCCCAAAAGCAAGTTTTCAGCATTAATCATAGTCTGTCTACAAGGCCTTTACTGGCGAGATAGTGGAGAAGACCTCTAAGTCTCCTGAAGCAGACGAGGAAAGCAAGGCCTTGTGGGCGCCCTGGGGTGTTTTCATGCACCCTAATTAATCCTGTATTTTCCTGAAATGTTCCCTGGCTTTCTCCTCCGCCTAGTCCCTGTGGTGTTAGTCTCATTCTCTTTCTGCCTATTAACTATATATTTTCCTCGCTCTCTCTCAAGTATCAGACTGTCCCCAAGGGTTTGATTTCCAACACAAAAAGTCATAAAGAAGACTGATGAGATCTCAGCTTCCGTAGCAAGAGGAAAGACATTAACACCAGGCAGTGCCATCAGCAAATAGCTGATGTTCATGCACCTACAGCTAAACAGTGCTTTAATGTCAGTTATCGGCTTCTAAGCTAATATTACCTCTAGCTCAGAAGAAAGGTTAATGTTACATTAAAGATGGACGGTTGTGAAAATGATGCTCTCAGTAGTAAAAAAAAAAAAAGCGTTAACTCTACTTTAATGAATAAACCTTAGATGTGTTTAATGTAAGAAAACTGTAGCAGTGAAAGAATACATTTTACTGCTTTTACATTGAAGCATAAATCCACCCTGAACCACCTTAAAGGTATACTTTTTTTTTTTAAATATGCCTTTACGCTTTCTTGCAGAGAGTTAGAAGATTTGTAACACTTTGAATGTCACTGCAAGCAGCCAGTTAGCTTAGCTTAACACAATGGCTTGGGCAAAACAGCTCTTTGTACAAAAACTGTCATCTTTTCTTGTCTTGACCAGAGCCCGTCTACGGAGAGCTGGGCACTCCCTATTAATGAGTACACCTATTTATGTAACCAAAATTTTGGTTGCAGTTGCTCGGCACCATAGTTCTCATCTGGGAAGTTGATACACCATGAGCTGCCAAACATTTATATATGGGGAAGTCTTAATTGAGCTTAGGTATGCGCTAAATTTGTTCTATGCGTTTTTACCTGATTGTCGTGGTGAGAAATTCTCAGACTTTGCATTGTAGCTTTTTGCAAGGTTCAACATGGGGGTTATAGGCTTTGAAAGTTTGATGAAGATTGAACGGAGTGACTCTATGTCCTTTCGATTGGGCTATTACATGTCATGTTTGGTTGTTTGCCGCGGCGTCGCAGACTATAACACGCAGCATTCTGCTAGCTCAATGTGGATGCAACGCTGATTTGGTCGATAAGTGGTGAAGACTCTGAGTAATTGACCAAATTATCTCGCGGCATTGGGCACTGGCCAATTGCAACATCAATATTATTTAGCTGAGACAAAAAATTATATTATCCTGTTGGAGAAAAAAAAAGAAAAAATGGGGTTTTTGGGATTCAATTTTGAAGGGTCTTTTGGTATAGGCGTACACATAAGAGCTCGTTCATTCATTCATGCACTCTGCCGTGTGAGCCGGCCTTTTGCTCATTTTATGCGAACCAGAGTGGACACTGCAAGCAGTTCAGAAGCCGGAAGTGTATCAATTTAGAGTGGAACTTCTCTCCTTATTAGACATTCTCTGTCTTGACCATCACCATTGTCTTTATGCTAAGCTAAGCTAAGCTAACGTAGCTTCACATCTAGCATGCTGACATGAAAGTGGTATCAATATTCTCATCTCACTGTGGGTAAGAAAGTGAAGAGTATTTCCCAACATCAAATCAAAGTATTCCTTTTAATACATGTTTTTACACGGATTTGTGGTGCTCCAGAGTTGATGGTTTTCTCTAATGAACTCCTTCTTCCATATATTAAATTAGGTACAGAGCTTTTATCTTCCTAGCATCAAAGCTACATGTGTGAACTCACCAGAGTGTACCTTTTGCTTATGTCAGACTGCTTACAGAAACAAAACTAGCAGCCATTAACCGTACAGTGGGCTGCCATTAACGCTACATTAATTTGGTTCTTCATAGCGGGCCATTGTTAGCTTGTGGGTGCAGAGCAGAATGGAGAAGCACATTTCTCCCTGCGGCATCTAAATATAAATCTGTGTGACCTTTTTATTTCCCCAGATGTTCCACTGCAAAGTAGATTGCATCAGCTTTCAAACAGGCCGCCACAGCTTTATTTTCTCTCATCTTGTCTAGTAAATTGCTCTTTTCTCATTTTGAAAACCAAGTGAGGGTGATTTGTTTCGCTACTCTGGTTTTCTAGCAAAGGCAAAAACATGAATTTTCTATTGCGTTTTGAAAGTTTTATTCTGAATTGAAGACATAAAACGCTGCTGCTGTAATTTCTGAAGAACAGTGGTTTTTGTTGAACCAAATTTCCTGTTTTCGTCTTGATTACCCTCAGGAGAAAATCTGCTGTACTGTTCTACCAAGAGATTCCACTCATTATCTGTAATACGCTGTTTATTGGTGGATTTCTTGCCACCACAAGGACTGTATTCTGTCTTCTGTGTAAACTTGTTCCATGTGTTGGTACACTTTTCTGATTTTCTTGGGAAGTTTATTAGTAATTACAAGGAAAATAGTAGGTCCCTTGAAATAACAGATCCATTTAAACTCTCATAAATAATAATTCATTATTATTGGAACCTTTGTTCTTCATATATATTGAGTAAAAGTTCCCATTTTTGCACGTTCAGCTGAGATGCTGTACAAAAAATTAATTGGAGCTTAGCTATTGAACACTGCAGTTATTTTTCCTATAATTAAAGATGCCTCCACGGGAAGCATCTTGCAATTTATTAGGAGAGTAGTAGAAAATTATAGACCCACAAAAGAAAGCCAAGTGTTTTCCCCAATCTGCTCATGCTCAGTGTCAGAATCATGGGATGCGGTGTTGTTTCTCAGCGCTGTTTTTAAAGTGCTACTCCAGACGTGTACTTGTTAGCATCTTTAATTAGATCTATGCGGGTCAGTCTCCACCTGAGATAGCCTTGATCACATCACTATGATATCACTGTTTTTTCCGACTTTTGAAAGCTCCCTCCTGAGCAAAATAACATGGTTTTGACTGTTTTCACAGAGCACTCTCTCTCTCTCTCTCTCTCTCTGTGAAGAGTACATTAAATTTCATGTGTAGAAGCACTGGAGTTTTATTTGCTTTCGTTTGTTTTTTCTTTTGATGGCAGGATTTGTATTCCTCTCTTAACAGGGAATTTCCTGCTTTACCCCATACACCCAACTGCTTGGAGTGAGCACACACTCTGCTGATTATCATTAAAGGCTCTAACCTGCTGCATTGTGCTCTCCTGTACCTACAAGGACCTCTGTAGTCTGTATCCCCATACTGTATGATGTTCATTAGCGGGCAGCCAGGCACTCCAGGCCTGCATGTCTTTGAATATTCTCTGTAAGCATATTGAATGTGCCTCTTCAGATAACTGCTCACTCTCACTGTCAAAAACATGAAAGACCACCACGTACTTGTGTATATATTGACACTCCTGACCCATGCTGTGTAAAATATGTTTCTGTTTTCTTGCACAGCAGAACCTGCTCGTTTCAAAGCAAGTGGCTCCACTGTGGCTCAGTGTAATATGAGGAATGAAGAAGGCCTTAAGGTTGAAGGGAGGAGAGTGCCCCTCTGGTCTGTGTGCACGTTTGTTTGCAGTGCTGCAAGACCATGGCCCAGACCAGTGTAATTATCAAGCCTCAGGAAAGTGTATATGTGTCCATGTGAAATCTGACATCTACTACTGTACCATCTCAACTTGTGAAGCAAACAAACCCACACATACACAGTATATACACACAAATGCTGCACGAGCTGGTTGGTCCAGGGGGCTCGTCTCTAAGCTGCCAGTAGGAGGAGGCGTGTAGATCTTGTGAGCGCTAATTAAATGTGTTTAACCCAGGGTCATTCACAGAGCCGAGAGAAAGAAACGGACGAGACTCGGAGAGAGGTCCAGACTCGTAACAGCACAGAGAATCCACTCAGGGAGACTGAGGGAGAAGGAAAGATAAAAACAAGCCAAAGAAGCAGATTGAGAGTGAAGGAAGGGGAGAAAAAAAGGCTTAACCATGTTGTAAATGTTTTATTGGGCTCCTTTGAACTACTCCGACTGAAGGCACGTGTATATATGTGTGAGTTAGTGCATGTCTCAGGAGAAAACCATGCCTCTCCCACAGATGACCCAGTTAACACTGAGGATGGAAGGAGAGCCAGAGACATCCTGGCTGGATGGATGGATGACCAGACAAATACTTCCATGGACTGCACTGCTGGATTGTTTTCCCTGTATGAACGTCCACATGTTTTTTTCTTTCAAATAGCCTAAACTAATTTTTGTTGTGCACAATGGCTAACTTCATAAACACTCCCTCCTCACTTTTTATCTAATATTATTTAGGACTTGAAAGTTCAGTTTTATGACAAAGTATATCCAGATTTCAGTTGTAGTTGATTTGGCAACACGTGGTTTAATAATCCAGCTCCTTCTGTGTAGACTACTGGGGACAGCAAACACTTCTTAAGCAGCTACTTTGTCAGAATTGCAACAGAAAAGCAAAAGCTTGTGTATCAGTTTACAGCACAGCCAAACAAACCATCGGCTGAGAGGTTTTATCACGTCGTTTTAAGAAACGGTTAACAGGGTAATACTAAACTCATGATTGCGTGTTGTCTTTTTGTCTTCTGTCTTTAATTCAGTTCATGCATACCTCAGGCGGACCCTGCCAGTAAAAATTAAGCTAGTATATAGAGAGGTGATGCTCGTATAATGAACCCACAGTATATCACCCACAGAGTATCATCACCCCATCCTGCAGTTCCTCTGAGCTGTGTTTTAACGTCTTTTAGCTCATTGGTGTTTTTTTTAAGGCCCATAACTTTATTGTTTTAGTTCACTGGCATTCGGTTCGCTCTAATGAACGTTATTTCCAGCAGCAGGAGGCAGCTGTTTTCGGTTAAAAATCTCTTAAAACCCACTGTACAGACAAAGTAAGTGGCTAGCTGTTGAATATAGTGGAACACAGACAGACCTAAACAGAACTAAAAGTAGAGTGAGTATTGCACTTAGATTCCCTAGATGGCCAGAAAACACGACTCCAATTAAGTGCTAATGTTGTCCGTGTCTGCCGGATGTGTAAACAGGTAACTCTTTGCCATATCGGGCGATAATATGTCAGTGTTGTGTTTACAGCCTTTTTTTCATAGCCCAAAAAAAAAAAAATCAACAATGAAGGTTTAAATAGACTTTTAAAGGAGTAGACGTGGGGGAAGAGAAAAAAATAGAAGGTGAGATTGTCAAGCGTGTTTTCGGGGAGAACAGGATTAGTAGAGAGGCAGGAGTTGTTGTGATAACAGATCAAATCAGCTGGAGCCGCCCGGTTTATGTGTTTAGTCGTAATTGCGCGGCGCTGTTGCAGGGGTAAACCAAGTACCGTGTCCTGGCTAGCCGTTTTAAGCCATGATACTATTGTTATGATTAGCACTACCATTAGCATTTATAGCTCTTGTAATTGGACTCTCAGTTGGAGCTGAATCCATTACTGTGGGATTAAAGGGTGTCCCAGCTCTTAAAATTGTTTTTTTTATTTTGTTTCTCTCTGTTTGTGTGTATGGGACGGGGGAAATGTGTGCATGTGTGTACAGTAATAGAGAGATTGTGTATTCGTGAAATTATTTACTGAATTGAGCATACAATGTTTTAAACTGAGACAAGCGGTCCCATATGTCCCATATGTGTGTGCACATTAAGGGAAATTGTTGCCTGAGCTGCGTGGGTATAACATGTATCAAACTGTAGCGCGTGTGTGTGTGTGTTTCTGACTCGTTTGCCAGACGGAGGTTCATTTGTCGCGGATGGTTAATGCAGCAGCAGTGGTGGGATTGTTATGACTTTCAGGAAGTAGAAAGTGTGCCATTGCCAGAGCGGGTGACTAACAACACAAAGCTGCTGTCCCGGCGTCCCACTGGAGAGAATTACATGCTCGTACTGGAGATGACATTCTCTCAGTGAGTCAGATCAAAGCGGCCAGATTATTCTCCTCCACTCTCTGTGGGAAAAGACGGCCATTGTTGAACTTAAGAGGAGTGGTGCCTCCGAGTGTGCGCCCACATAATAAGGTGTTAATACTCACTTCGTGTGTGTGTTTGGGTAAATAAATACAAAAAAAGATTGTCTTGTTTGCTGAACTGCTTTTTGATAATCTGTTAAACATGTGAGTTGAGAAAGTCAGGCTTTAATAGGCGCTAATATTTCCTCCTTTCCGCACCTTGTTATTTTGTACCTATTTTGTCCTCTCCCTCTCCCACCTCACCTTACCTTTTAACATTTCTGTCTTTGAAATGAAGAGGCAGGAATGCTCAGTAACCGAAGGCATGGTTCTGTTGCAACAATATCCCTCTGTTACAGGTACAAGAAGAGAAGGCTGGCTCTCTGCTCCACTGCACCACAGAAATGCCTGAGAGCGGGCGCTTCTCAATGGAAAAGAGACTGAGGCCCCCTTTACACCTCGCATTGACATTTATCTGGTACCCAGATTGTATCCAGATACGATTAATCCGGCATTCCATTTATTCCTGGCATTAAAAATGTCTCGGCACTCTCCACATTGCTCTTTCCCTTGTGAGACACTCGTGAATGCCATGTGTAAACTGAGATACGAGGGAAAAGTGACAACAGGTTTTTTTTTCTTTTATTCTTTCTAAGAAGAGGGGCTTTTTTTTGGACGCAGCGCACCTATTCATTGCTTTCAAAAAATTGCTTTTTTTTTGTCACTTCTTGTCTCATCACATCCCTGAGAGACACAGACAGACTGACATAAAGGCAGCCACGGAGGAGAATACTCACCCGAGAAAGACAGATATAGCGAAAAGATACTCAGAGACATGTAGAAAAATGTAGATAGCAAAAAAAAAGCATGCGGAGAATGAGATCAGGGAGGAATGTGAAGGAATGTCCCACAGCTTCGACGTACTCCAGCATGCATTGTTAAATTTCAAGCGTTGAGCCAGTGATTCTCACCGAGAACTGCCTCCTCGTGTTCATTCTTGCTTCACTGATATTATACAAGAAATGAAGGCTTTCGATAAGAATACCGTTTTTGTTCAACGGACGTGAACTGTTTGTTGAGCCGTTGAGTTTTACAGAAAAAAAAGGGACTTATGTCAGAAGCAGGAGGACCGTGATAGTAATCAAATATTTTAAGGATATTGGATGTGTTTTTTTAACAAGGCAATGACAGGTTTGCACTGTATAACCTGTGTTAGGGCTTGGTCACAACAGTATTTATGACAGCACAATTTCAGACCAAAATCAGGCCAACGCCGAAGTAAAACGGATTAAGTTAATTACTTCTATGACTCATATTAAACTGAATATCTTTGGGTTTGGTTTAACGAGCAACTATTTTAATGACTGACATTCTTATGTTCCAGCTTCTTATTTTCCATCTGTGATAGTTAATTGAACATATTTGGGTTTGGACTGTTAGTCGGATATAACAAAAAGTGCGTCACCTTGGGCTTACAGAAATTGCAATGGCTGTTTTTACTATTTTCTGGCATTTTATAGGCCAAACAGTTCATCTATCAATTGAGAAAATAAACTTTAGTTATGAGGATGCAGCATAATTTGCAGTCAGTTATGAGACAGGAGTGGATGGTACATGTGTTAAGTGTTAATTTACAAGTACTCATGAGGTGACTCAACACTCCCTCTTTCATGAGCATATGTGGATGAATGTTGCTGTGTCATTTTCTGATGTGATCAGACGCCCAAAAACCGGATCATAGTACAACGTGCGGTGATCTTGTCATTATATCTGCTTAATTAAAACACAGTTGCAATGCATCAACAAGATTTTCCTGTTGTCACGTTTGCATACTCTCACCCGGTAATGCTGCTTTAGTATTGTTAAAGTGACTTTTTTTTTTTCTTATTCGGGGTTTGCATTAAACAGATTATTTGGCTTTCTTGAACTTGTTGACAACTTGGCACAGCACATGTAGAGAAATTCCCTCTGGTGCTGGTGCAGAGCCACCCTAACAACAGACATGCCACGGCTTTGACGGTGCATACAGATATGAGATAGCACAAGGATAACAGCCAACTGATGCACTGTGGTGCTATGGCAGTGACTCTGTGGCTTAAAATGAACCTGCTTCCTTTTGTTTTTGTGCTCTTCTATGTGTGACTTTCAACAAAAGCTTCTGGCACATAGAGTATACTTATATACTGTACCCACGTGACTATCAGTTTGTCAGTTACAGGAAATCTACTCCTCTGATACGTCAAAGCATGTTGCTAGGATACTATTTATTGAATCTAACACACCACTGCAACCGGAACTCCCACACACACATACAGTGTGTCTTATACATGTTATTAAAGAGAAAGACGCATGCGCACACACACACACACACACACAGACACACACAGCACACAAACAGCTACTTTGCAGCCTTGTGTTATCTGTTACATCTAGACGCAGATTTAGTTCAGTCGGTCCACTTTATACCAAAGCTCAGAGTCAAACCACTCGCCACGAAGGTCACCGCTAACATTAATGTCTGAGAACTTACCTTCTTCTACTTTCTTCTCTTTTCTTTCCCTTTTCCTCTTTCTTTTCTTCACGCCTACGTCTGCTTTGAATCTTTGCAGACTTTTAATGATTTTAGGTTCAGTTGCCTCACAGATGGCAATCGGCAGAGTTTAATTGAGGCTTGCAAGTGAGTGGATGAGAGAGTTTTCAGAGAGGATTTTAAGTAGCACCTTGAAACAACTCTCTCTCTTTTTAAAGGGTTCCACAAAAGCCATAAATTGGCTTTTGGCCTAGTTCCATCTCTTGCTCTATTCCCTCATATGCTTCTATAATGTAGGCTGCAAATATTATTCTTGCTGCAGATATTATTCTTTTGCCGAATCTGTCAGGCAGAAGGGATTTAGTGTTGGGTTTCAGCATAGATGAGGCTTTTTTTCCCTTTTTTTTTTTTTTTCTTGGAAATGGTGTACAACAGCTCCAATAGTTTTTCTTTTTGCCTCGGAGAGATGAGCCCATTTCTCTCCCCGCACAAGGCTTATTAGTTTTCACTGTCAGCCCTCTTTTCTCTGCTGCTAGTTTCTCTCTGTTGGAGCAGGGCCTCTGCTCTCAACCGCAGCTCATGATTGTCTGTGCAAAACTATAAAGTGATTTCTCAGACTTATCACATTATGTGCTGTCCTGAAATAAGCATTATCTCCAACAGTGGGTCTTTATTCGAGTTACTCTGCAATCTTGGCTGGCGGGCTGATTCTCCACCAGGAAAGTCAACTTGTTTATGAGCTTATAACCGTGATTAATTTTCTTAAACATAAGGGCTTTACTCAGAATGCTAAGTGGCTGTGGTGGATGGGTCTGGATCAGCTTGTTGGAAAAGAGCCCTCAGCTGTACGTGCTTGTCATCCCGTGTCTGGCTGCAATGACCTCGTGGTCAAAACACGCTGCGGTCCACATCGCCTGCTGGTCTGTGTGGCTTTTGCTGCTCCAAATGT
>NW_023340268.1:6768125-6771636 GCF_004916995.1 Morone saxatilis
TTGAGCACAGAGGGACATCTCCTTTTTCCTGTGTCGTCTGTCTTATGCTTGCTCTCGTCTCGTCTTCTCTCCTTTCTTTGCAGCCTGATTTTGGCCATCTCATCTTTCCTCAGCTTGTAAAGTTATCTTTTCCTGTTGCGTCTCTTCTGCTGCTCTCTCATCCTTCCTCTTGCCTCCTCTCCCCTCCCACGTTGTTCAAGCCACAGTTCCCATAAGCCCGGGAGCCACAGCTGATAGCTCGTCCGTGTCTCCCCGTGACCTCCCCCATTGTACACTGGAGAACAGCTGTTCTTGTACACACACACACACCACACACACACGCACTAACCAGCCAAGTGCAGCGCTCTGGGGAAAGCCTGCAGTTAGAGGCAGTAGGTTTTGCACTTTGGGTTCATCATCACAGTTACAACACACACAAACACAACAAACAGTGACATAATGTGGGTCTGACAGGAAATCCACTTATTTTCACTTAAGCTGTATAATCATAAAGTAAAAGTATAATGGAACACACAGTGACCCGGAGACCACCAACCACACATACTCACACACACGCACACACCACAGCAGGTCAGCCCAAACTAAGCCACCAAGACCCACACTGAAAGGCTTAGTCCTCTCAATTTTTTTCCTCAGGGTGGGGACCAGACCTGACCTTTTACCCGTGCGCTGTGAACCCCAACCAGCTTTGGCGCCTAGTTCAGCATGATGAGACCAGCGATGCCCTTTAGAGGTGTTGTCATATGACTAAGAATGTAGCGTTGTAAGCCGAAGGGGCTGTTTGCTGTGATGAAATAATAGAGATACAAAGAATGTACGACAGACACACAGACACCAACAGAATCAAGACACACACAGGGGCCAATGCCTTGATTAATATTTGGTATTATATCATTTTATTATCATTTGGTATTGTATGGAACCTTGTTTCTAAAAATTTATAATTAATTTTTAGTATTTGTTATGTTATATAGCTATTCTTAGATTAAATATTTATTTTACCATCCTGAAAGTGGACAAGCAAACAAAAGAGAATAAAGAGAATAAATAAACACCTAAAAATTCAAAATCTGTTTACCTGCTTCTGTTTGCTTATTTTGCTCACTACCTTGCATATGAGCCACAAAAAAAGTGTTATTTATGTGAACAGAACAGTGGAAATCTGCATTTAATATTATATCACAGTCCCCTGCTAAACATACGGAACATCGTAGCCAGTTTACGTCCGCAAACACCGGTCATTCTAAGCATATGGGGGTTTAATAAACAACCAAAATGTATAGATATGTTTTGAGGACAATACCATTGTTATAACTGGAGAATCTAAGTGGATTGTACCCCAAGTGTCCTTAGATAATCAACCAAATAGTTGATGCGACATTTTCAGCAATCACAAATTGAACCACGTGGTGCGCTATTGGAAATGTCAGGAGGGATCACAAACTCATCATTATAGAATGCGATACTCCATGGAACCGACGAATGTCTGTACAAAATTATAAATTAAATCCCCTCAAATATCTGTGAGATATTCTCAGTTCCGGACCACAGTGGGTGGACCACCAGACCGAATTGTATCCCAGAGATAGATAACAGATACATAACATAAGATTGGCTGGTACGGTGGTTGGGAGTGGCCTGGCTGAATTGGAATGATAGACCTCCAGCTTGACATCTACTCATGAATTAATGAGAGTCTGGGTTGTTTTTGGGCTAACTTAATGATAATACGTTTGAGAAGGTTTGAAGAGCTTATCAATATTGATGACCTCTTGAATATTGTTTGCATAATTGATCAGGAATCTAAAATTTGAAATCATATTAGGCACCAATGGTGGAACCGTTTTGTTCATTTCCTTTTTCTCATTTATTTTTCTTGTCTTTGTATCCCACTCCCCATGAATATTTCTCTCCAAGACCCAAAAATATGCTTCCCTTCACATAATCATTTCCAATCAACACACACCATTAACACCGCGCCGCGCACTCAGCACAGGGTGGCCGACAGACAATAATGTGATCTCAGGGATGTTACGACACAATGGTACTGAGAAATGAAACCCCTTGGGATAGCGTCCATCACTTTGCATATGCCTCTTCCTGCTTCGTGATTGAACAGCTCTTGTACCTCTCTCTCTCTTCTCCGATCTCTCTCATCTCCTCTCTCTCTCATTCCGTCATCTTCTCATCATTCTTTCTCTCTCTCTCTCTCTCATCCTTATTCACTTCTCTTCTCTCTCTCTCTCTTCTCTCTCTCTCTCTCTCTCTCTTCTCTCTCCCACACAATACACAGCACCCTGGAAGCCATGAACTCTCCAGAAATCCATCGCTGCCTCACAGTTAGTCCGTGCGGTGCTGCACATACTCTGTGTTTCGGAATGCAGATGATCCAAACTAACTCTTCGAATGCATTGTGGTACATGCTTGACTTGATGATGAGAGAGAAAGAAGGATAACTTTGAATAACTTGAAATACAGTAAATATAGAAGTGTACCTAAGGCAAAGTAATGTCACTGTGAATGCTGAAAAATACAGAAAATTGAAAACACTCAAAAATACTGCAAAAAAAAGTTGGAAATGGGACCTTTGCGAATACATCGTGAAATACATTGAAAAGCAGTTGAATTTAAACCTTCCACATGAAAGAGATGAGAGAAAATGTTAGTGGTCTTAAAGCGTCTGTGTGGACGGAGGAGGGGACTGTAACGTTCCTTCAGTTTAATAATGAATCAAACCATAATGGCATATTTTCAATTGTATTTTTTCCACATGAAAATTTCACCCATTTGAGGTTTTGACTGATCCAATCTTAACGTAACAGTTCAACACATCCCTGTTGCTACATTTGGATGGAAACTTAGCGTCTAATAAACCGCAGACACTTTGGCACATCACCGCTGCATAGCCTTTAAGTGCTCAATTCTGATTTTATTGCTGCGCGGGGGAGAGGATTAAGTACAGATTGCTTCCAGATTGTCTTTTTTTATTTTGCCATATCAGACTTCCAATCGTGAACACGTCAACGGCCCTGAAGACCAGCACAGACAAACGGTTAATCAAAGAATGACACTGAATCTGTCGACACTGACTGTTCCGTTGAGGCTTCCACTGCTAGAAATCAGACCTGTAATCCTGATTTATACACAACAAAATCAAGAAATGAAAAGATTAGATTCCATTTGAAATGTGTTGATTCACCAACTGATCATCTAAAAACGCAATTCTGAGCCACAATATGAGTAAAAAAAAACATACACACTTGACCCTTTCAGTGGTCTTTCCAGTGAGAACCCAGCCCCATACATATGTTTTCCAACTTAAAATGTAAGTCCAACAAAGTCACAAAACAAGACAAAAATTATGATTAATAGGTTACAAGTCACAGGAACAATTCACGACTGCAGTCCCGCTGTTTTATTTTTTAAAGCGAGTTCGAAGTTTATGTTCAGCACACTAAAGTCTCTTGACCCCACAACTCTTGAAGCCCTCTTGAAAAAGAAAACTCCAACA
>NW_023340268.1:6771736-6782524 GCF_004916995.1 Morone saxatilis
ACACACACACACACACTAACATGCACAGCTAGGCGTCCCGAGGGCCATCTGGAAGTGCAGAGCGAGGCACAGCTGGTCTCCAGTGAACATCCACAGAGTCTGGACCTCTCATCTGCAAGATCACACAGTGAGGCGCCAATCACTGACGAAATGTGTGTGTGTGTGTGTGTGTGTGTGTGATTGTTGCAGCCATCTAGCTGCCCATGAAAACAAATTCCCAAATATTCTTGGATACGTGTGTGGAATAGGTGTCGCCTAGTTTGGAATCGACCTCACTTCCATCCTCTAGAGAGTCGAAAGTGTGTGTGTGTGTGTGTTTGCGTGCACTTGGGGACTCTGGAGACTAGTGCACAGACACTAAATGTAACTGAAAAATTGCCTCCATCTGTTGGCAGTGGAAAAAATCCGAGAGGACAAATTGAAAAGATTGCAAGGATAAAGCCGTCATAGTGAATTAGTATCGCGGCAGGAAGACTTCTTGTTATCGGGGTATTTGTAAAATATTCAGGCTTACACGTGTGAAGGGGGGGAGATGGGTAGCTGCAGGGAAAGAACAGGCCGCTGACTTGAACTGATTCAGAAGTTTGTGCGAGTGTGAGTCTGCATGTATATGAGCGCTGTCTTTATGAGTATGTGTGGACATTTTTAATTTTATTTAGGCTTACCTGGTTCACACCCAGCACCTGCAGCTATACTTACTGCCCGGCTCTCATTTGAATAGTAATACAGATCCAGTACAGCTTTGCAAACTAGCGTGACATCTTAGAAATTCCTCAAATTTCGGATCACTTTTTGATTCAAGCTGCAACACAGAGTTACTGGGACTTTCCAGGTAAAAATCTGACAAGTACAGCTCATCTATTGGCAGCCTGAGGAGACTTTATAAATATTAGCTGTAAAAGCTACAGGTCACCAGCAGAGAGAAGGCCTATATCAGGTTGTACAATAGTTTTCTCAATGTAACAGAGCTTTTCATTCTTGGTTTTGTATTTTATGTTTATAAAACTGTTGCGAGGGTTGTTATTCTGCAGTTGCTCCATATTCACCCAGGGTAAGAATGAAAGAGAGCTAGAGAGAGACGGAGAGAGAAAAAAATAAGAGAGATATTACCGTGGACCTATCAGTCAGCGATTCCCCTCAAGAAATTGTTCTTGACGGGGAAGAAAGACCTGTCATATTAAGCCCTTGTTCAGATCGTATACCCCAATATATCCGTGTTCTGTTGAAATCCAGTCAAGATGTGAAGTTCACACCTGGTATCAGAGTACCTCTCAGATGCGTCTCCAGTGAACACTCGCGGTTGGCTTTCACTTCCCAACTCATTATGCAAATAACCACACACGCCACTTCTGTTCCCGAAAGATCAGAGTCAAAAAATCACAGCCTGTCATCAGTTCTTGCATCAACACTTATTTGTGCTCCATCCGCAGGGATCAATATTGACGCTCAAAAGAGGTTGTTGATTGTTGTCGCTAATTGTTTCGCACTTTCAGTGATGAAGCTGGCACATGCGGGGACACATTCTTCCACTTATGCTGATGATGCTGACCAACATTCGGATGCAGTCTGCGCTGTCAGATCCCAGCGTTTCCTCAGTTTGTTTCGTTTGCCCGCCACACCTGTGACAACAGCTGTCCCATTGTAATGCAGTCTCATCAGGCTAATAATGTTAGGGGGTATTTTACAATCTGGATGTGTTTGCTTTATTAATTTATTGTTTGGTGGTTTTAGACTGCTCCCATGTTCTCTTTACATTATGACTTTGCTGAGTTTTATAATCAGATATTTTCAATTTTTCTAATTTTTGACCTTTTTAAAGGTGATTTTGCATTCATTAATCATGATCTCGTAATATTTTTTGTGTTATGTGTGTTCTGTTATTCGCCTGTACGTCACTATTGTTATAGCCAGCCTAGGACCTGTCGGCAGTCAAATAAAGGTTTGAAAGCTGATGTCGTGCTTCAACCCACAAATTCACTAAAACTAGAAGTGCTGTCTGCAATAGTAGTATGTTATGTCTTTTATCTAATACACATTATAGCCTGAGCTGCCTTTTCCTGCTGCCACACATTTTTATATATAACTCTTAAATGTGGCACCACCAGTCAAAGCAGCCAACATGACATCATTTTTTTCACATGCACTCAGCCGTGTTTTACATGTCAAACTACTCGCTGAGCTCTAAAGAGAATATGACAGGAGGGAACTCTTTACAGTCCTGTAAGTGGGCGTAATCAGATTGGCCCCCACGTGTGGACAGACCTCAGGGTTGTCATGGGTTTGACCACAGAAAGGCTGTTTGTTTGGCCAGGGCGGACCTCTGGGTCATTCCATGCTAGAATGCTAATTGGAACTAGCATAAGCTGGCTAATGAGTGCTAATTAGGCTAATGAATTGGTTGCAGAGTATACAGCAGGCGTTATGGCAGCAGAGGAGGAGGAAGATGGGACAAAAAAACGCACGGGCACGCATCTGAATGCACACATGCAGATGCTGATGCTACTTTTCCACGTAGCTGCGGGGTGAATAAGTAAAGAGGGTGAAAGTTAACGGGGTCACACACATACACATAAACACTCACACATTCCAGTCACACTCTACTGATTCTTCTCTCAAGCTCATATCTGTCACTATACGCTTGTGCGCACACATCCTCAAACACACACGGAAACATATGCGGCTACAATCCCACACACACACACACACACACACACTATCTCCGTTAGTCAGGAGCCAAAGATGCCCCATTTTTACCCACAAGCTCACTTAGCCTGCACATCTGTCGTACTCTCATGGGAACACACACAACAATATGCTTCAGCTTAGACACTTGTGTTTATGGGAAGAACGAGGCTCCTGTTTAATTACTGCTGGAATCTGTCCTTTGACTGTTTGGGAGTGATTTACCAGACAAATGAGCACATCTGTGGCATGACATCCATAATGATAAATAACTTTTATATCCTTTGATGTACAGCCACCACATCTTACGGTTCACATTCATCCTCAGGTGCAGGACACAGTGAGAGGAAATTGGAGCTTTCTTTTATTAATCATCTCAATCTTTTTATTTTTTGTTACAGAAACCTCCTGAGCACACGCACACACACAAACCCCACTATAATGCAGTACAAAACCCCCCCACAATTCCCTGGATTTTGTTCCAGATCTTGAGACACCCATTCTTTCACACATCCTCCTGCAGACACACAGTTTGGAAGACAAAGAAATTAGTGAGCGAGTAGCAGAGGGAGACAGGAGAGAGGTCCAGGAGGCTAATGTAACAACAGTCTCAATAAGCAGTAAATTGGATCTCTTTCTCTCTGCTCCCTGGAAGACACTCAGGCTGGTTGTGGTTTTATGTTTTCATCACCCTGAAGCTCCATGTTCAGGCGCCTGCTGGTTGTCCACATGGCACCAGAAAGACCAGGTGGCAGCCCGCCAAGTGCTCACCGTTGGGAATCTGTGCTCAAACAAAGTACTTTTACTATACTAAGTACAGTTTTGATCATACTTTACTTGACTCTTTCCATTTTATGCTACTTTCTACTACTATTTCGGTACATTTTGAAGGAGAAATATTTCACCTTCTAGTTAACACAGTGTATTTATCTGCAACAAGAAGCCTCGTTTCAGACCACTGTGTGAGAGCCTTGACTACTATATCAGAGTAATGTTAGCGGCCTCGTCCCCTCTTATTTGTTTTCTCTCGAAGTTTACACTCCAGTAACCCCAGCAAAACTTGTTACCTGAGAAAGCATCACATTTTCCAGATTCATTGTTTAGTCCTTATTCTCCATTTTCTCATGTATAAGTTAAATACATTTTTGAAAGTAGAAACAATAAGCAAAATAACTACTGTGGTGCTTGTACAAGTGTGTATATATATAGTTATTATAAGTATCCAAATGAGGTTATGCAGAGCAAAATCATATTTTACATTTTTATTTATAATACTGGCTGACTGGCTGTCCTGCAATACAAGAAGAATACTCCACCGGTGGGGATGCTGACTTTTTGCCTGGGACATGCAGTTTTAGCTTAGCCTCAGTCGTACATGGTTCTCGTTTTAAATTGAGCCAGCTGGAAACACACAGAAAAGTCGAGCTGTATGTGAAAGTTTAAGCCAACATAATTAGCTAGTTCGCCAAAGCTGATAAAACCTGCTGGCAGCAGTTCTCATTTTAGGTTAAACAAATCAAAGATCATTACCTAGAAATGAGAGGCCTTTGTCTGTCTACTTCTTTGAGGAATAACAGGCCGTTGATTCTGAAATTATAAATCAGTAATTCATATAAATGAATTTTGAATTTGCCTCAATTATCATCAGAAACTTCATGTGCATTTTTTTTTTAATAAAGTAAAGTTTGACAGGCATAGCAAGAAGAGCCAAGGACGTAGCAAAGGGTCAGTTCAGTTCAGTAGTTTTTAATGATGGCTGATACTTAACCACTGGCCTTAAGGGAGCAGTAGAGGTGGCTGATGGGGAATGTGGGTTGAGACGGTTCCTGATTCGACAGAAGTTTCTTTCCAACAGCAACTTTAGCTTGATGGTGTGTTATACAGTTTCCATCCCCCCCCCCCCTNNCCTTTTTTTTTTTTTACCCCCTGTCTGCATGGATGAAGCGCCAATCCCATGTAATAAAGTTGCTCCAATGAAGGCACTTAATGACAGGTTGCCATGGCAACGGTGTAGGACGCCGCCATTGGGGCTTGCAGCAGAGTGTTTCTTAACTGCTTCACAGTTGTTGGACATGCTGACACCTGCACTCTCCGACGCACACTCGCGTGAATACAAAACACCGGGGTGCACATTCAGAGGTCATCTCCCACGCTTTATTACATGAAGCCTCGTTCTCTGTCTGCGTCATGTTTTCTGCTCGCCGACGTTGTTTTCTGTTATCACTACAGATGTGGCATAAGTGAGCCCTTCCAGTAGGCTGTCACTTCACATTTGTCACACACTCTTGTCTGTTTTTTTTCCCAGCCGGCTTTCATTGTGTTATCTTTTTCCCACAAACACACATGTGCACACACTCATATATACAATGGAAGTGTCTGAAAAATATAAACACAATCACAGCCTGCAGGCTCGCAAGCATTCGACTGTGGTTTCCCTCCGCCAGCTCAAGGTCGCAAGGGACAAAACGGAGGGAGAGCTGTTGTTAGGAGAAAAATAAGTAGAGAAGAAAAAGATAGCGAAAACGCAAGCTGTGGCCACTGAACCCTGCGTTAAGCTCAAACCAGCAGGAGGTTGGAGAGAGGGAATAGGAGTTCGGAGAAGGTACGAGGAGGCGGGAGGTAAAGGTGGGTTTACACTGCAGGGGGATGTTCTCGTGTAGGCCTCCACCTGCGACCTCCTCACCTCATTCAAATCCCTAAACCTCTAACGCACCCTCGTAAAAAGAAAATGATCTCTTTTAGGCACAGTGAGTCGTAATAACAGCACAGCAGGTGAATCACACATGGGAGAGTTGTACTGGCACTTTTTCAGGAGGCAGCAGTCACGTTCCCGGCCAAAATGTGCATCCTGTAGACCTGTGATTTGCTTGAGAGACTTGGTAGAAATTTCACATATTGGTTATAAAATATTAAAGAACTGAGAAGAGAAGTTTAGAAGTTCTTCCCATGACAGACTGGGTCAAATAGTAACAAACAGAAAACATTTGCATTGCATTAAACATACACGAAACAGACGATCTGGCACACACAAGCACAGTGGTTAGATAAAACATTTTACAGGGCACACATTGATATTCACTGCCATCAGATGCTCGCCTGTTTTGTGGGCTGTTACACAAACACACACACACACGCACAAACAGACACCGTCCAGGCAGACAGCTGGTGTGGAAATATGGGCTAAGATAGCTTCTTCGTCTCCATCGACAGGTGACGGAACGTCAATGTGAGGGCGTGCAGCTGTCGCCTGTTCACGCTGCGTGTGTGTCTGCGAGTCTGTCTGTGTGTGTGTGTGTCCGAGTGTGTGAGCGTGCACGCACCATAACTGCACAGAACGTTGCGTGTTATGTGCTGCACAGAACGTTATGCATGTAGGTGTGAATGAGGGTGGGATTTTACCACAGGCTGTCATGTCCCCGCACTTCATTAGAGCTTGGCTAAAGAAGAGACGAGGCAGCATCTCTCCGGCAACATCAGCGGTCAACCACTCGAGGTGGTGTGCGTGTGCGTGTGAACACTGTGCTTTGCTTCAATCTTCTGCCCTGTCAGCTCGGTCCATATTCACAGGCACACACAGAAGGCACCATCAGCAATCACTGTCACACTTATGTACAAGCTACAATACAGCCACGGCACCATCAATAGAGCAGAATGTGTATGTAGAGTGTGTGTGTGTGTGTGTGTGTGTGTATGTGTGTGTGTCCTGTAACCTTCACCTTGTATAGACTATGGCTAAATGAGAAATGATTTTCTGCCTCACCAGTCTCTTAACCCCCAACCTGAACAACCCTTAGGGCTCATTATTTCCATTTTTGCAAGAAACAAATAAAATAATGTGTGTCGTTATGAATAAAACAAAAATCATGTAAATAGATTTTTTAATAGTGGAACTGGCAGGACAGATGTCTTTCTTTTTTGGGGCATTTTTGTTTTTATTGTATAGGCAGATAGAGAGAAAACAGGCGAGAGAGAAGGGTATGCCAAAATTAGGTTAATTATTAATTGGGTCGAACCTTTGAAGGTTGCGACGGCGTGGCCATTTTCATTTTCATTGTTGCAACAAGATGTACTTTACTCTTTGGTTGTGATAAGTGTCTTCTTGCAACAGGAAACATGGTGGACATAAAGTATCTTGAATCTTGAATTTCTCTGGGGATAAATAAAGTATCGATCTATATGTGTAAAAAAACAGCTTAAACAGATCTGCTCGCATCAGTTTAAAAATAAATTCAGGCTCTTTATTAGTGAAAATTGTTAAAAAGATAAAATAATTAGACTTAATAACACAGCAACTCCATCATGTCTGGTTCTGCACAGTTGGCTGGCTTTTAGCTTTTAGGTGGCATTTTTTAGCTTTGTGTGTATAACCCACACAGGGAGACATGGAAAACATGGAAGAGGACTGGAGAACCAATCAAAATGGGAGAAACTGACATTGAGGCATTCAGTGACTTCAGGAATGGAGAAGGGAATGCTATATGAAAGAGATGGCCAGACGTTGTTTTATCTATCTGTGTAACATACAACAGTACACACACACACACACACACACACACACACACACACACACGGCACCACTGCTTGTATTTAGTAGTACACACAAACTGTCAAAACACAGAGAAGCAGCATGCATGCAAACATGAACGCAGAGACTGATGTCTCTCTATTTCTGTCTTTCTCTGTTTTACGCACACTCACACCACAAACACACACACACACACACACAGAGCCAGCTGTGTGGTGGAAGCAGGTGTCACTCTCAGCTCATTACCCCTGGCAGGGTTGATCACCCTGTTTGGAGAGCAATAAGACACACCTCACTGGAGAGATAGAGGGATGAGGGGGCAGGAGGAGGAGAAAGAGGAGCTGGGAGGGGGGAGGGGGGGGTGAGAGAAAGGGAGACGGAGATAGGGACAGAGGGAGGGAGCATCAGCCTCCTGCTGTAAGAGATAGAGGGATTGAAAAAGGTAGCAAGTAGAGAAGAGGGGGTGTGCAAATGAGCGTGCGGCTTGTGAGATAGGAGGAAAGAACGAGTGACATAATAGGAGAGGTGTGGGGATGGATTGAAAGCCTGTGGAGTGAATAAGAAAAGTCAGGAAAAGGGGATATTAAAAAAAACCTTTATTACAAATTCATGTATTGTTCGTTTTGGACATTGTATCATTATGTACTCAACCACATCACTGGTACAGTGACCCATCATACTTACTGCAGTTGTACAATGCAGTGAAGGATTATTACTGACATTTGTAGGTGTACTCGGATAATCTGACCAGACTGTTGGCTTGTTTACAACCTGTCTGATTGTCTGACAGGCTGCGTGAGTGTGTGTGTGTGTGCGTGTGTGTTAAGGGTTTCTGATTTGCCTGTTTTGATTTATGTCATAAATGCCTGTTCAAATGATCATGTGATTGTGTGCAAATCCATGTGCATATTGTGTATAAACATGGTTCACATTAGCATTAAATCATCCTATAACTATCATATATTATCCACAATTTAGAATATTAGTTATTGACAGTGGGGGAAAGGCTCATTATGTTTGGATGTTTTAAACTCTTAAATATCTATTTCAGCATCAGTCAGCTCACTGCAACATGTAATATTGATGTGTTCCTCTAGTTACTAGGTTTCTAAGCATGTTGCTGTAAATATCCTGTTCTTGTTTATGTCAGTGAACTCATCGTATGGGGGTGTGTGTGTTGTGTCTCTGCAGGTATGACTACAAGGAGATGCTCCACAACTCCACCTTCTGTTTGGTGCCCCGCGGCAGACGACTGGGCTCCTTTCGCTTCCTTGAGGCGCTGCAGGTAAACAAGCAACACACACACACTGACACACACACTCCGTTATGAGAAGGCACTGCATATGCTGTAAATAGATGCCTACCAGCATAATATTACTGGGAAGAAAAAGAATGCCTTCCCACATTCAACCTCCCACTTAGCTTTTGTTTTAATGGTGCTACCTCTAGCATTAAAGGATCACTAAATCATTACCACCTTAATTTTCAGACTAATAGTGTAATGAATATAAACAAACCAGACCTTCACTGAGAATATTGGCTGCTTTTTCTTGTCTATTTTACTTTGTAACACTGGCTTTATTTTGCTGATGAACTGCTGAAACTGTGAAATTGTTGACTAACTGTGAAAATTGCAGACAGGGAGATGATCAAAGGGCTGCTGGGAAAACAGAAACTGTGAGAAAACTCTTAGTTTAACAATCATTTTGATCAAGTGTCAGATAACTATCATTACAGAATTTCTATGTGGTTATTACCAACCTGACTTTAACGAATATGTATATTATAAATATTTAACCGCGTAACAAGTACCCTTTTTTTGTGCACAAGCTCAAATAATGACATGCACAGTCAAGATCCTGGTCTCTTCTGACAGGCAGCAGAGTTAAAGAGTAAGAATGAAGGGTCACACCGTCATTTAAAACCCCACAATTTCACAGTGAAATCCATTCATTTCAGTGAATAGCCGATAGCAAAACCTGCAGTGCTTTCTTTTACCCTCCTTGGTCGGTGTATAAACTGCTCTGCTAAAGTGGGATACAGACAGTTATGAAACAGGAGAACTATGGTACAAATATGTCTTTTAAAAAAAAACTGTGAACTTTTTGTCCCATAAGCACCTGTCCTTTAGTAAGTGACATCCTGTGTTACAAGAGAAAATGTCCATGTTGCAACAATCCCCAAATACTTCAGTCCTGGTGATAAGGCGCGTCTCCCGAACAGAGTTTAACTTTGTTGTTTTTCTGCGATTATCAGACTAATGAAAAGTGCATCGACTAAGACTCTTCACAACGATTAACCAATTAGTTGAGTATTGGGGTGCAGCCCTACAAGCGTGCTTGGAGAGCTTTTCCCCTACTTTAATAACTTAAATTAAAAATTAAATAAAATCATGTACAATCCCAAGAACAAAATGCCAGAGGTAAACATCCCAGTAGAGGGAAATGGAAAGAAACTCTGACTCTGACCAGCTATTGCGATCATGTTCCCACTTGGCTCGTCTGTTAGCATTTAGAAGCTAGCCACAGAATCAAATATGTCACAACCACACAAGACGTGCAGCTGATTTCCGCTGCAACACTCTCTGGTGTGAGCATATAATTAGCCTAGTGAATGTACAGCGACGAAGAAAGTGAAATTGTAAGGTTTTTGTGTCATCTTTACTGCTGTTTCCTATTCATTCTAGTAACAAAATGAACATCTATTGTTACAGTGATACAGGAATATTGAAATAGTTTACAAAGATAGAATCACAAGCTTTCAACCAACGTATAATTTGTCAAAGTTAAGTGTAGATTAAGATGGATTCAACTGCTACACATAGCGCACGTAGCACCTCACCATACCGTGTGACCATAATAACCCCATGAGGTAAATTCCACCCGTCTAGAGTCATTTTCTAATACTGGATCTGCATTTACCTCCACTCCACTCACTCTTGAAATCTACACACTTCACATCTCTTCCCCCCCCCCATCCATTTCTGTAACTGCACTGCACTCTTCCGCATTACTACTGCACTGTCCTTTACCTCTCCTTACCGCACGCCGCCGTCCACAGAGTGCTCCCACATAAGTGCGCTTATCTCACTATCAGCTGCCACACACACATAACAGCACACTTCACTCAGAAGAAAAATATGCCCTCTTCTTTCCTCTCTCCTCCTTTCTCCATTTGTCTGACTCACTCCATCCATCGACTCGCACCGTCTAGAGGAAGATGGAGGGAGAGAGTATTTACAGGCTTTGGTCTTTGCATGAGAAAGCAATTCCTAATAGAGGTCAACTCTGTGTGTGTGTATGTGTGTGTGTGTGTGCCTGGGGTTGTTTGTGTGTCTGTATATATCTGTATGCATGGGATTGTGTGTGTGTGGTGGTTTTTGTGAGTGTGTGTTTGTGGAGGAGACAGCAGCGGAGCCCGAGGGCCAGCTCTGGTTTAGCTGACACCTTTATGACCTGGGAGTGACAGGGCCGTCATTACATCAAACTCCCACCACAAACACACAAACACACACACCAGCTGTTCCCTCTACCTCTCCTCTCATCCCTCCATCCCTCTGCCACTCCTTTGCCAAAGGTCAC
>NW_023340268.1:6782546-6792747 GCF_004916995.1 Morone saxatilis
ACCTCCCCTTCTTTTCATCTTTTTTTAACATCTATTTATCCACTTTCTTCTGACTTTTGATCTTTTTTTAATTCCCCTTTCTCCACCATTTATCATTCCTTCTGCTCGCTTCCTTTGAGCAATTAACTTCCCAGCAACCTGAAGTTACCGTTTCAATATCGAGGTTCCGCCATAAAAAGCCAAGTAACCGTCCACTTAAGATGATGTCCAAACAATCCAAGCAGACTGAATGTGGTTGTTTTCTTTGATTTTCAGGCTCATAAATGATTCAAACATTTTCAGAAATCAAATAAACACAAACAGAATCAGAAACACAACTATTAAGGATGTAATTAAGAAATTCTTTTTGTGCATCTTTGAGTTCTTGTGGTCAGCTAGCGCTACAGCGGAGCGAATAAATGTTTTCTGGTTCATATAAATCCCAGCTGCCTGTTTGTATATGTGCAGCTTAGTCTCAACTTTTAACTTTTTAACTGACTCTCTTTGATCTGCTCTCCAATAAATGGCTGCTATTTTCATTATTTTCATTATACTGACTTCCTCGCTATCTGTGACTATATGCTGCCTCCCTGCTTATCTAGATTGTATGTTCAAGCTTATTTCTGTTTATCTGATTGCGAACAACTTTGTGCTCGGCTCATGTTGGATCCTTTTCTAACTATGATCCAAGTAACATGTACAGTATGAGTGTCTAGGTTACATTTGAGCTCATATTTAATGTTTTATTAAAGCTGCACTAATTCTTTTTTTTATATCAATAATTATTTAAAAGACTCTGTGTAATGTGAAAGAATGGTAAACCCACAGATAATTATCAACAGACAATGCAGTTCCCCTCAGCTCTACTTAGCATCTTTAAGCTTATTGTTTGGGTTTTAAGGCCCGCAGCTTTAACGTTTTGGCCCCATCAATAGTTGCCAGCAGCAGGCAGCTGCTTTCAGGTTGAAACCCACTGTGCACTACATGCCCAGCACAAAACAGCAGACAGACTAAGTTAGCAACCAGCTGGTGAACATACTGCAAGATTTAGCAGCTAAAGAGCCAGATAGTTCCCTCAAGAACTTGTGGCCAAAAACAGAGCTAAAGGAGAGTACCAGACTACTGTTTTGTACCATATTTATGGTATTTAACTGTTTTTACAGGTTGTTCTGTTGCCCCGAAGTGGTCAAAAAATCTGTTACAGCTTTAAGTACACACTGTACCATTTACATTAAGAGTTTGATATTTCAAAATCATTGTTGTGACTTCCCTACTTGGCAGCCTCACTAGTGATTTTATGTATGATATGTCTACATCACACCAAAGATGCTTGAAAATCAAACAAAATCCAATTTTTGCCAAATGGGGAATTTAGGCATGAACACAAAGGGTCAAAGACAAACACAGACTGGTCGATTATAATGCAGTCCAGCCATTGTAACGTTACATGGAAAGAGCAGGGTATTGCAGCTTTAATAATCAGGATCAATATGTAGCAAATCGGTCATGTTTTAGCTGTAGCTGTGATTCTGTTTGAAAAGGATCATGTCCAAGCTTCCCTCTGCGTGTGTGTGTGTGTCTCTCTCAGGCTGCATGTGTGCCGGTGATGCTGAGTAACGGCTGGGAGCTGCCTTTCTCCGAGATCATTGACTGGAACACAGCCGCAGTCATCGGCGACGAGAGGCTCTTGCTGCAGGTAACGGCCCGAAGACAGCACTCGCAAAAACCACATTGCTCTGTATATCACCCGAAAATTGTACCAGACAGAGAAACAGCAGCAGGCCCCACACCTGCAACAAAACCTTGTTTCTTTTTCTGACTGTCGATATCCTGAGCACACACTCTCTCTCTCCACTGATATTATCCGAGATCTTGTTTTGTTTTGTTTTCTAGTGAAGTGGTTGTCAGCAAAACAAAATTCAAGCAGCATACCAAGTCCTTGACTGCTTGAAAATGTCACTCAAAGCCGCACATTGTTATATGAGAGCGCAAATAAATAGAATGAGCAAATGGATTTGGTTGAAATTGCTTGAACTTCATGGGGGAAAAGTAATTATATGCCCATTAAATCTTAATTTGAATGAAGTGTGTAATAATATTGTTTGACATTGAGTTTTATAACGTAGGAGCTCCAATCAGAGATGTGCAGCACCAGTGTGCCCGAGCCATCCCGGATCTGTCTGCGGATTTTACAATGTGATTAGCCAGGATGCGTACAACATACAACACATATTATGTATATATCAATGTATGTTTCTCACCAAAAACTTATTTTAATGGTCAGCAATCAAAGACTTAAATTAAATTAAAGCTTGTGACTCAACTCGGTTTGGGACACAGTTGTGGCTACTACTTCAAAATCCTGCAATATCTGCTCCCGCCCACAAGCCTTCCACACCTCAGTGTGCTTTATCTGTTGATGGGAATTTCCTGAGTGTATCTCTGGGACCAATTTTAATCTTCTCGTCCCAGATCAGTACTGAGTGCTGACTGACTGTTGTTTGTCGTTTGCAGATTCCGACCACGGTGCGCTCCATCCACCAGGATAAGATCCTGTCCCTCAGACAGCAGACTCAGTTCCTTTGGGAGGCCTACTTCTCCTCTGTGGAAAAGATAGTGCTGACCACGCTGGAGGTGAGGATTCACGCACACACACATGCACACAACGACCCGCCCCCCTTTTGGCCCTTTCTGCCTTCCTCTCTCCGACTCCTCCATCACCAGTCTTTTTCTCAGAGGGCTGCAGTGTCACCGCCGACTCTCTGCAATCTTTGTTTTATTCTCGGGCCTCTCTCAGGTCTCTCCGGTACAAGGCTAAAAGCAAAATGGAGGGGTGTCGTTTACAGAGAGCAAAAAGGAGATTTCAGAACATGTTCAGAGAGATTTTCTCACAAGTTGCTTTTTGTTTTTCTCAAAGCGGATGAAATAGTCTATTTTATTTAAGTTGTGACTCCGTTTTTGTACTGTATGCAAACATCATCATTAAGGGTAGTGGCAGTAGCTGTAGCAGTAGTAGTATTGGTAGTGGTACCAGTGGCATTTGTAGAGGTAGTAGACATTGTAGTAGTGGTTGTAGAGAAAAGAAGAGCTGAACTGGTTCATGAAATCTATAAGTACCTTTCTCAGAAGCACCAGAGTAGAGTATGAACGTATAGTGACGTATAGTTTTCAGGGAGTTTTCATAAAGTTGTTACAGTCTCTGTAGCATATTTCACATTGCATTTACATTTCTGTGATTTGTGTTCAAAATAGTAATTTTTGGATCCAAATTACGGAAGCAATAAGAAACAAACTAGTTCATACAGCTTGTTATCCAACCACGTCTCAAGGCAAAAGTGTTTATAGCTGTTCCAAATAGTCACACTGGCAAGGCAAAAAGCCAGCAGAAGTAGAAGTCATTGTGAAGAATGAAAAACTTTGAAACTTAAATGGTTACAAAAAAGGCTGAACGTAGCCCCCAATAATTTTGATGTCAGAAAGGTGAGTAGGGACCCTTACAACAATCCCATAAGCACTTTAGTTTGAAGCCTAAATGAACAACTTCCAGCCCAATACATGTGCATGTAAACTTGAAAAGTTATTCACACCAGTGTTGAGCTGGAGGCAGGTTCATTAGGGTAGACTAGAGCGATTCTGACTATATTTGTGCTTTGAGAAGTTTGAAAAGAAGGAATAAGGCTTTTTCACCACCATGAAAACTGGTCACTGTTAGAATTCATCTGATTCAATAACAGCTGCTGCTCTTGGTGAAGGACAAACCTACAAACTGTAACAAAGTGTTCTATACACAAAAGACAGGTATAGGTGGAGTGTCACTTTATGTTCAGAAGCCTCCCTCCTTCCTCTGACCTCGTGTTTTCATGCGTATCCACTTTGTTAGGCACAATCCAGCTTAGAAACATTTCTGACTGGAAAAACAATTTATCCATCCAATCCCCATCCCTCATTATTCAGTTTAAACAAGTTGTTTATAGATGCAGGGATAACACCTGGGCTTACTGCTAGCTTCACGCTGTGGTTACAAATGCCTACTCTCTCACCCAAAATTTCCCATCACGCATTTCATTTCCTCTCTTACTGCGTCGCTAAAGCCTCGGAGCACGATTCCCCTCAATGCCCACAATCTTACTTATGGTATCGCCTCCCAAATCTAACATCTGAATTTGACTTTTCCACACACACACACACACACACACACACAAAAAAAAGCACCTACACACTCTCAAACACACACACACACATAATGTGTCACGGCTTCAGTATCTAGTGTCTGATTTCAGCAAGCTCTGCATCTCTGGTCTGTTTATCTAGCCCTGTCTCACTGTGCGCTATCACAAACACACACACACACACACACACACAAAATCACATATCTCCATATGTCAAGGTGTGTCAGCCCAGATACACATGGCACCACCCGGGCATAACCTCGCTGACATGTTGTCACTCCGCACTAAAGAGCAAGGTGACACTGCGAAAGCCCTAGTGTGACTCAGTGTGTGTGTTTGTGAGTGTGTGTGTTCACACTGAATGCAGCAAGGGCTAAACACTTAATCCTGACTGACTGTCCTGTAAAAAAAAAAAAGGAAAAAAAGAGAAGGGAGAGTGGTGTGAGAAAGGGTGAAGAGGAGAAGGGGTGACATATGTAAATGGCGTTGCCGTGGCAGCCCACGAGATAACGAGCGACATGGTTTATTCATCCTCTCGAGCATGTGCACCCCTCCTCCTCCTCCTCCTCCACCTCCTCTTCTTCCTCTTCCTCACTGCAGATCTGTGACGATATGCACAAACACAAAAACACGAAAGCATCTTGACAGATTGAGTCTCCCCCGCACACATTCACAAACAGACATTTTCTTTATTGACTTCTCATCCAGTCCAAACTCCACGTGTGTGCGTGCGTGTGTGCATCGTTGCGTGTGGTGCGCGTGTGGTGTGTGGTGTGTTGTGTGTGTGTGTGTGGAGCAGGAAACGCGAGTTCAAACCTATCATGCGGTGTATCCTGTCAGGAAGCGAACAAGTTTCCAACCAATCACAAGGTCAATATTCGCCGGGTCTGTGCTGCTAGTACACCTATTAAACTCACCTATTAAAGCCAAGTTCGCAGTGTGCTCCCGGAGAAGCAGGATTTATCTATCATGCTCTAATTGGTTGATTGTGGCTGTTCTGGGGTGAGATTGAGTCGTCCATCATGTCCCGACTGAGGGTTGCCGACGGGGGAGGAGCTGCAGCCAAGCGAGCAAAATTGCCCGTCATAAGGTGTAAGGGCTCCGGGTGTTTTAAGGTGGCAGGCAGTGTTTTTATATAGAAGTTAACGGATTCCGAGTTAATCTGTTCGGCTGAGGCAAATGGTTATCGACTGCCCTCGGGGACAAGGCTAGGGAACGTAAAAAAAAAAAAAAACTCACATGGTACTGTTTCAACACATCCCCGCCTTCCCATGATGCATTTCTATGTTGCTTTATCAATATTATCACAGTAAGCCCCCCTCCAAGCTCTATCATTAACTTTTTTTTTTACAATTCATACAGCCATCAGCTGCTCAGTCCACCGGACTCTCTTCACCAGCCAGCAGCCGTCACGTCCCCGATTCAATAGAGGCCGTAAAACACTGCCGCAAAACCTGTGTCTGTTTTACTGAAGCAATTTGGCATGGCTCAAGGGCACAGCAGCAATATCTCTTTCCTCTGCCTGACCGTTCAGCAGAGGCCCGGCGGCAAGCTGCAGCTGGGGAAAATAACGGCCATTCTCACGTCCGACCGTTTGACTGACTGCTCTATTTGGGCACAGAAAGGATCGGGGAAGGCCTGACTGACTGGTGCTTACATACAGCTGATGGCTTTGTCTGGCTCTTCTTCTTTTTTCTTATTTCTTTTTTTTTGTTTTCTTTCCGGTGGCCTCTTTCTTTGTGACTGCCCGACGCAGTTGCCTTTGACTTGCTGATCTGTTTACCAAAAAAAAAGACCTCCGTTTGGTTTGTCTGCGGAGGAAATATTACACAATAAGATGGATTTATTTCAGCTCAGCTTTGTGCTACAGCGATTTACTCTTGACACGATCAATAGCCGCTATTGAGGTGATACAAAGCAAACATTTGGAAAGCTCAGCCGGCTTCTAACTTTCATCTAACGCCTACAGACTCACTTTTATATCGGTTTTTCAGCCGCTCTCACTCACTGACTGGGTTTTGAATAATACTCTGAATATCATTCTGAATTGAAATTAGGTTATTGGAAGTTGGAACATTAGCTGTGTTGGTATTCATTCACATTTATGACTATCTGCTTCTTGGCTTTTTTTTGTGTGTGTGAAAACTCATTTCGCAGTGTGAAATGTTTTATAGGTGTGATTACAAGGCTCATTGATCAAATCCTTAATATTTCATTCACCATAATCTGAAAGGCAAACGTTTGTTCCTTCATCAGCACAAATATTTCAGATTTTATGAGTCCCCAGTGATCTGAATGAAATGTTATTCAAAGGTAGTTTTTGTGATTGTTGTAACTTACTTTTTTTTGGATACGTCTGAACTGCAAAGGAAGCCTCACAAATGGCAAAGTGGCCTGTAGAATACAGAGACCCTGTTGTAAGTAAAGTGACACAAGTTTGATTGTGGCAACACACAGTGTGTCCATTAATTGCTTTGTGGTAGTCAAAGCAACCCAAATTCCTTTCAAGTCCCCACTGAAAAGCTTCAAAGTTAGATCAAACTTGTTTTTTTCCCAGTTCTTCTTTATGTTAGATTGTGGATTAATGAATATTCTAGATGTCTTGTGCGTCATCTTTTATGTGTTTATATGTGATTCAGCACTATATGCAGTATTTGGCACTTTTGGAAACATTTCTTCTTAATAAATCTTTCAAACTAAAAATGAAATGAAACTCTGTGGATTTGGCTAATGATTGTCCACAGTGTATAATGGGGAGTGGGTTGCATTTTAATGGGAAGTGTAGGATCAGGTTAATTTACAGTATCAAGCCCAAAGTCACAAGTGTGTCTCAACATTTTACAATCTGTAGAACATATGACACACTCTGTCCTGAGATCTTGCACAAAAAATTGCCTTATAACAGAAGAACAACAGAAGAGCGACATAGAAGAATAGGTGCCTTGTGCACAGAGTAGATAGAAATAGCAGTAGTAAAACAATAACAAAGAAACAGAGTTACAGTAATAACAACCACAAGGTTAGCTTTCATATTTCCTATAATTGGCTTTCCATTTTCTCCCATCATCCTATTAGCAAACTCAATAATTTGCAGTCAACTAATTAACATCTAGAGGAAAAAACTATTATTTTTAATTGAGAAACTGGTTGAAACTACAACGCATAAATGTGACGCTGAACATTAATCAAACACAAACACTCTTAAGTAGTTTATTTGTGGTGTAATTTGTGTTTCTTGGTGTTTCAGATCATCCAGGACCGCGTGTTGGAGCACGGCTCCAGGAGCAGCCTGATGTGGAACAGTCACCCTGGGGGACTCTTTGCCTTGCCGCAGTACTCCGGATACCTGGGAGACTTCCCCTTCTACTACGCCACACTGGGTCAGTAACACACATCGGATACACACAGAAGCAGAACACATATCATAAACTGTAAAAAGTGCCGTTACATAACAGCGATCACACTTCTACTGTACACACCTGTGTAGCAATGAATCTGTTACGGTTGGTGAGAAAAGTTTCTCTTAAGGCATCTCCACCATCCATCACTCCAACACCAAATATTTTGTACAAGAAAAGACTTTCCATAGATTTTGGTCCGGCTGAGGCTGAGGATTTGGACCTTGTCTGAACAGCAGAAATATGGCCTCCAGCCCTGATCTACTGCCTTCCTCGAATGGCTGTGTCTAGCAGCAAGTGGAGTGGAGGAATGAGCCTTTGACGGATGTTTGTATTAGTCCTGCTGACACACCAGCCCGTCCATCACTGGTTTTTGAGTCAGCATTGCTACCACTGCTACCGCAACGGTTCAGCAGCGCCGGGTTTTCCCCCGCCACATATCTGTGACCCGGGAACCTCTCCATCCCTCACTTCTTCACTCCATCATCATCCAGCACTGCCACAAGCATTCGCGCACACACACGCTTGTACACGCACAGCCGGCGATAGTACGTACGGGCGAATGCAGTTGATGGAGCACCCGGGGTGGAGAGCTGATATTAAAATGGATGGGCGCGGTGACAGGCCTGAAATACAGCGCTGGCAAGTTTATTTGTTTGTCAAAGAGGAAGCAATTAAAACACGGATGGGTTTTAGGGAGACACAGTGGCTTTTCTTTGATGGGTAAAAGAGTAAAATCAAAGAAGGCGAGTGACACTTCCTCTTGTTCTCTGCGAGCCAATAACAAGACGCGCACACCATACATATTAACATTCAGTCAGACACAGCGAGAGCAGAGTTTGCCTTTGTTGCTTCAATAAAATGGACATTTGATTTAGAAGCAGAAAGATACTGGCTTTTGGAGGCTGATAACAGTATGTATACTTGAGAATAATAAAAGTCTAATAACAATATATATTTAACCATTTGTGTTTTCACATTAACAAACAGTTAAGTAAAGATATACATATATAAAGATTACAGTTGAACAATAGTAAACAGTAAATCCAAGATAACAGTACATTATGAACTGCTAACATAATGGTCATTTAAATTCTATAACTATAAATTCAAACTTAAAACAAAACTTTATTATACTCTAATGGAGAAAAGTCAATGCCAATAAAACAATCGCTTCAGTTTACTGGTGCACGCTCCATGGCCAAGAGTATGTGGACACAGAACGCACCCATACTTAATGTTTAATATGCTGCTATAACAGCCTTCACTTTTCTGTAGAGGCTTTCTACAAGAGCCTGGCTGCTGGGAGTTTCTCTGATTCAGCCACAAAAGCATGAGTGAGGTCAGCCAGCGATGTTGGTGTGGGGTGTCATCCCTCAGGTGCTTGATGGGGTCGAGGTCAGGGCTCTGTGCAAGCTTGTCAATTTGTTCCAAAACCAAGAAACCAAAATAAACTTGCTTTTTGTGCACAGGGTAACTGTCATGCTGAAGCAGGGAAGGGGCTTTCCTCAAGCTGTTGCCATCAACTTCGGAAAGAACAATGCTGTCTTAAACTGTTAAAATTGCTCTCTGTTAAATGGTCTCAGATAGCAGAATCAGTGCTAAACTAGTCTTTTGTGCTGCTATAAACATTTAACTGGTGAGATGTGCAATGTGCTGATACAGGATGTGATAAAAAGCCACAGAGAATCCTGTGCTAAAGAAAACAGCATGCACATCCAAAATTTAAAATATGGCGCATGAAACTAATTCTGCTCCAGGTTTTGTTCAATGTTTCATGAAAAGTCTGTTTATGAGCTTGTTATAAATTTACATCCCAGGTGTTTAAAAACTCTGCAACTCTGAGCACTCTTAACTTTTTCATTACAATCACAAGGATGGTTTACCAAGTTTTAAGACGGCGTATATTCCTCATCATAAAAGTTGCTTGGTGGCAGAAAGAAGACTCCTCTAATGCTATCTCCTCTGCGCCATGCTTTGTTGGTTTGGGTTAGATTAGATTTAAATTAGGAAAAGTTGAACGTCCTCTATGATCCGTCTTGCTCAATATCTTATTTCTTGTTCATTTTCAGCCTCGATTACTCTATTCCAACATCAAGTCGGGCTGAATTTAAAGTCACATAAGCACTTAGTCGTCTGTTCATTGGGTTCCAGATACAGCTGAGGAGTTTTCAAAATGAAATATTCAGTGATCAAGAGATTTGGCATTTTCAAAACACATTAATGTTGCTGAATATTTTAAGACTGGCTTTAAAACGTGCTTCCCTGACAATTAAATCATCTATATTTTTTAACTGCTGACAGTCTTTTCAAGTAACATCCTTCACTGAAAATAGTTATTAAGTGTTTTGAAATGAGAGCCTTCAGTTCTGCTCTGGCTTTTATTCTCTTCAAAGAGCCTGAAATTGCATTGATGGCTGACAGTCGGCTCGCCGTGTTCCAGCCAGCATTGTTTTTCTGTATTTGTTAAACTGCATTAATGAGTGACTGTCTTTTTGTTGTGTTTCAGGTATTAAACCATACCCCAAGTTCACAGCGGTCATCCATGCTGTCTCTCCTCTGGTGTCCCAGTCCCAGCCCATACTCAAGCTCCTGGTAGCTGTGGCCAAATCCCAGTATTGTGCACAGGTAAAGGATTTGTGTGTGTGTGTGTGT
>NW_023340268.1:6792827-6797441 GCF_004916995.1 Morone saxatilis
TTTGTGTTTGTGTGTGTGTGTTCACTGCAGCATCCCCCAGAATCCTCCCCTGAGCTCCACTTTGTGACTCCTCAAATTGCGCCGCATTATGTGGCTCATAAGGCTGCTTTGCAATCGCATTTTCAAACCAGTGCAACAACAACGCTCATCCTCCATCCGTGTGTTTGTGTGTGTGTGTGTGTTTTAACTTCGGGGATTGAATTAGAGCAGCAGTTTGTAGCGGTGCTACATCTGTCTCCATGGCAGCGAAACCCCCTTCAGCACAGCTGGAGACAGCATGTATTGATTCCCCTGCTTGCTCCTTACCAGCACGGGAAATGAAATGGAATTTGCTCCCCAATGGCTGGTTTTTGTGTGTGTGTGGGTGTGTATGTGTGTGTCTCTGTTTGTTTGTTTGGCCAGCAGAGCATATGAGTAAGCGAGTTTGTATTTTGAGTAGGAGGGGTGTGTTTCCATGTGAGTGCCGTGCATGATTGTGCAGACCTGTGATTGTGTGTTATGCGTATCAGTGTAATTGTTTGGACAGTAGAATATACAATATGAACGCGTGTTTATGTAGACCGGATGCTTGTACTTTATACCTGTTTGTATTTTCTGTCTGCGGTTGTCCATGTGTGTATTTTTGTAGATACCATCCATGTGAACATGTCGACTCTGCATATCCCTGTGGGTAGGCCTCGGTACTATTTGAATTGTTTTGATTCTAGTGCCGATACGGTATATTGGTTTCAGTCCTAATACCAAAACAACATTTTGTTCAGTATCTTATTTTGAGGAATATAAACATATTGTTTCATAAAACCTTTATTTTCATTGAAATTACCATTGGAGGATTTAGTGGCATCTAGTGGTAAAGTTTCAGATTGCAACTAACTGAACACAACTCGCATCTGTATTTCACGACTTGATGAGTGAATGAATGAATGAATGATGAATGAATGAGAATGGGCTTTGATGTATGCAGGAGTGGCTGTGAAACTTGTGAAAAAACACAAAATGCCCAATCAGGAGCCAGTGTTTGGTTTGTCCGTTCTGGGCAAACCAAATACTGGCTCCCTTCAAGGAAGGCGACCCACTGTGTCTGTAGATACAACAGCTCATTCTAAGGTAATGAAAACACAACGATTCCTAAATATAAGTGATTATACACATGAAAACATGCCCAAAAATAATATATTGCATTTCTGCCAGTTGATCTTCCTAAATGTTACACATTGGACCAATAAAAGCCAAATTTCTCATATGTTACACTTCTCATAAGGCATCTTAGGATCATCCTTTTGTAAGATCTTTTCTGCCTGGTAAATGTGCATGTCCTTCAAACTCTACCCTTTTAGTTTATGTCAATTTTTTTTCTCAACCCCCTCCAGAGCCATTATACAACTGCTTTCACTGGCTGAGTAGTACTTCTCATGACCATTAAACTGATTTAATGTGTAAAATTGCCCTTTTACATTTTTACCAGGCAGTCTTAGAGGAGCGTTGTCTAAATAAAATGTGGTGCAAAATTGAGCAAAGTCATTGATCTTGGCAGTTTAGTTTTGACAAAATCTTCACTAAAGGTCCACTTACTCAATACAGTGATGAGGTCAAAAGCTCCAGAACAAGCGAATAGATTTGATGGTTTTGTTAGCTGCTGTTTCAAGGTCAAGAATGAACTCAACTTTTAAGCCAACGTTGACGAGAACATCTACAAGCAAGGAGATTGTTTTGATAAAATGATAAAATTGAATTTATTATTTAAATTCACAACTGCCTGATGAAAAAGTAGGTTGAGTTTGGATCTGAGAAAGCAATCGATGCCAACTGTTGACAGTTTTTGTCCTTCGGATACATTTCAGCCAGTACCACGGTGGTACAATATCCAGTCCTATCTTTGTGTGGTAAGCCCAGAACCACACATCCCATTATCAGCGCACTTTCAGCCATTTTCTTAGAAACCCTCTCCCATGATAGCAGCTTGAATGAGTAAACTCTTCCTCTCTTCTTCACTTTCATGGAGGTGCTTTTGTGTTTGTGTTCTTCAGGCTGTGCATGTAGAGTGGAGAGCCAGGTACACAGCCGGGGTGTTTTCTTCCACTCTTGGCGTTCAGAAAAAAGGAGAGGGGGAGGGTTGCTGCTGGGCTACGAGCGGATGAGGAAAGGGATATAAATAAATGAATGAAAGGGGAAGAATGAAAGAACACAGAGGGTGGAGGAGGCTAAATTGGACACAAGAAAGCTTCTTGCATCTGACACAGCAGTGGCTTCCTGCTGAGTGTGTGTGCTCGTGTGTGAATGTGTGCACGAAGCATTTCTTCCACTCGTGCTACAGATACATCACATATTTTCTTCACCCTTTTCCTCCAGTCGTATATACACACACATGCAAGCGTACATACACAATGCTACCATCAGCGCCCTAAGAGGGCTAGTGAGCTGACAGAGACACCATCTGTCTTTCTAATCAAACAGGAATAGAGCCCTGTTAGGTGGATTAACGCCTTTCTCAGCTCTGTCTGTCTGTGTGTGTGTGTGCGCGCGAGTGCGCGCGTGTGCAGAGATCCAGTCTGTGTACCTGTTGTTATCTTACAATGACAAACACTTTCCCGCCCAGATTCTGCCTCACGAAAGAAGCTTGTTTTGTTTTTTATCTATATTTGCCCATAATAATGAGATAATTTTGCCATTCATCAAACAGCTGCATGTCATCTTTTTCTTTTTTCACATCACTAACACACATCTGCTGCAGTCACATGGCAACACCTTAACACAGACTTCCAAATGGCTCCCAGCTCATAATTTGGCAGGTCCAGTCAGGGTGCAGAGTCCCCGAGGGGAACCGCTGCTGCGTGTGACGTAGTTAATGTCAGAATGAAGTGAAACTTTATTGATCCCTGCAGGGAAATTCTTGCGGTTTCGCCTCCATCAGGGACGTCTGAGTGCAATGTCAGCTGGGATGAATTAATTTACTGATTCGTTCAAGGACATTTCAGCAGGGCAGATGTTAGCTGACACACTACCTGAAAGTAGATGCTGATGATGTGTTGTTATTGGTTTTCCTATCACTAATTGGGCATTTATTTATAGGGATAAAAACATTCTAATATTGGTTGTTATTGCACTCTCCTTTGCATTTGTTTGTCTTATTGTCTCAAATAATAATTTATCAACATCAATCAAGATTTACTAAACTGTACCCATAAAGTGTATAATAAACTACAATAACATAATATGAACTGTGAGTGTTTAGTATGTATGTATGCCAGTACCCTAATACAGCACAACCCTGACCCTAAACACAACATAACCCTAATTCTTTTGTCAGTTATAATCCATTTTAACAATGACTAGCTATGTGTTTACACAGTTACACAGGTGTTTAAGTACCTCAATCATGTGTCCCACAGTAATACAGTAATAAAGTCCAAAAACTGAACCTGCTAATTGTGGTTGGGGCCATGCAAAGCATCAAAGTAAAGTTATTTTTAGGCAATTATTTCACAACTTATTGTATACCCGTCTGAAAAAATACAGAGTTCTGGACCTCAGTGGCAGGTACAGCCGGTACCCATTTCAGGTGCTGGCCATGTCTACTTACGGTTGCTATGCTATGATTGGACAATCGGGGGCAGTAATTTAAAATGCTAAAACTAAAGAACAGGCTGGGTGTACTGTTGTGGAAATGTGTGTGTAAGGGCAGACAGGAGTCATGTCATGTGTATGTATATGTGTGTTTCTCATCAAACATTAATGAGGTCCGCTACCGAAATGCAGTGAATGTGGAAGGTTAACTCCATGTGACATTTCCGTGTTGGCTGACCTGCACGTCGAGTCCAAGTCACATAAAACACGATGTGACTGCGGCTGGAGAACACGAGTCCTTCGTGTAAAAAAATTTTGGAAATGTTTTATCACTTCAGTTGCCCTTCTGACTCTTAAACATTCAATTAGCCTGTAATAAGGCGACATTCTCTGTGCCGCACGTCACGTAAATGTCACATGTTCAGTGGGTTGATTCAGGAACATGCTGGGAGGTGTGCTGCGAGTTATTTTGGTTCGTAAAAAATCAAATTATATGCAATGCAGTCATTTGGCGCAGGTAATGAGACCTTTCTTCTTTCTTTTTCAGATCATTGTCCTGTGGAACTGTGACAAGCCTCTCCCTGCCAAGCACCGCTGGCCTGCCACTTCAGTGCCCGTCATCGTCATCGAGGGAGAAAATAAGGTGAGCACGCACACTTTTCCTCTCACTTACCTTAAAGGTGCGATCGCTATCATTTCTAATTACGTAGCTCATCTTATGCAGACTGTAAAGATACTGTATGTGGGCGCGTTTTATTCAGTCTGAGAGTTTCTTGGAGTTAATGAGTTTCGATTCGTGCTGCACTGATTCCATTAAAAGACAGTTTGTGTGGTTTTAATTAAAGCTCAGTAATGGAAATAATATACATTGAGAGGCTGATGCATATTGTTAGGAAAGATAAGGAGGTAATGAAGCACATATGCATAGTAGCATTCCTTTATCTTAAATGCATTTGTTGCTGTTTATTTTTTACTTTAATCTGAAGGGAGTGACAAAATCTCTCTGGAGAAATAAGTTACAGTTGAGTTGGAATATACACTATAGATATA
>NW_023340268.1:6797547-6798570 GCF_004916995.1 Morone saxatilis
AAAATGTTTTCATAGGGATGCAGCTAGAGAGTTGCAGTATGTGCTGATTGTTTCCTCAATTAATCGTTCAGTCTATAAAATGAAAATGGTAAAATAACAATCAAAATCCCCAAAATATTCCGTTTACAATCATATAAAACAGAGAAAAACGGCAAATCCTCACAACTGAGAAGCTGAAACAGAAGAAATTTGTGCATTCATTCTTGTAAAACTACAGTTATGCTGTTACCAAAATAGTTGATGATTAATTTTGTGTCGATGGATTAATTGACTCCTGCATTCAGCTCTAATGTTATTGCTGGTATTTCTTCTTGAACTAACCTCCTCACCACACATTTTCAAATACACATGGAGAAAAAGGGTTTACATATGACTCAGAGCTTTTAAAAAACAAACTGAAATGTGCATAAACATAATGTTTTACGTGTGACGCCGTCACAAGAGACACATTTGTTTCTTTGGACCCTCCAGCAAGACATAACCCACAGCCCTGAGCCAGGAGCATGCCTCAGTGGCATTTATTATGACAACCTTATTAGGCTTTTACCCTGGAGACTCTGCCCTGTTGATGGGGTTGCTGTGTTTATCTTAACCTCCCTGTGACCTCTCCATGTCAGAGTCAAAGGTGGACACTCAGGCCTCTAGACACTGGTCCAAGCTCAGTTTTATGATTTCCAAAGCTCACGTTTGAGCTGTTTTTTTTTGTTTGTTTTTTTTGGGAAAAAGGAAACCGTATCTGGTTGCTCATCTGTATTTCCAATACATCAGACTCATCTGACACTGTCCTCTCTTCCTCTTCTGCTCGTGAAGACTAAACTTCACCTGTCAATCAGAGGAAGTGGTTTTCACATCAGCGTCAGTCACCCGGCGGTAGGCTGGGTTTATGGTTTTCCTCTCCTCGTGGCTCTGAGTGGTTTCTCCCAAGCTGTCAATCACAGCGGGAGGGCGCTGTGTGTAGCTGTGTATCCGTGAAAAGCGAGCAGAATAGGCTTAGTGTACTGGCGTTGTGTGTGTGTGTGTGTG
>NW_023340268.1:6798656-6798918 GCF_004916995.1 Morone saxatilis
CCCCACAGAGGGAGAGAGAGAGAGGGTTTTTCATCCCTTTTTCCTGCCACTTTCTTTATTATCCCCTCTCTCTTTCATCTGCTTCCTCGCTCACAGATCCTCTCTTTTTTCATCATTTCTCTTCCTCTCGTCCTTTCTTTTTTGCTTCTTTCTCTCTCACTGCATCGTCCTCTTCTTTCTCCTCAGCTTTTTTTGCATGCTGTCTTCAGGAACCTAGCCAGAAGTTTAGAAACACTGAGTTGAGTCCCCCCCCCCCCCCCCC
>NW_023340268.1:6799018-6799485 GCF_004916995.1 Morone saxatilis
ATTCAAAGCATACACACTGCCAGGAATTTAAAAAAATCTAAATCCCATATGTATTTATTTATTTATTGTTGACCTAAAAGAAGTAAAAATTTAAATAAATTCAGTCTAGAAATACCAGCCTACAAACCCCCACTATGGATTAAGTTTGTAATTGTATCATGAAAACCTCCCTACAGGTTTCTTAAAAACACACTGTTCCAGGATAGAAACACGCCTGACTGTCCTTCACTTTCTCACTTATTTCCCTTTCAGTTCACACACCTTCATCGCCTTTTATGTCTTTAAGGCCCAAGAATATCAATTTTACATTAAACCTTTCAAACGTGTGTTCCTGACAGTAAAGATTTGCCCCCTGGATTAGCTATTGTTGCTAATAGCATGGGGATCTATTTCCAGAGGAACTTGCAGCCGAAAATAGTCCCAAATAAATGTACCTTTCTCTCCTTTTTGAGTAACATTTGCTAAAA
>NW_023340268.1:6799533-6799942 GCF_004916995.1 Morone saxatilis
TTACATCTTCAGTAGGAACAAATGAGCTTACACCAATCTTATCCTTTAAAAATGTTCCTTCTTTTCCTCCCTCTGCCGTCCTCTCTGGCACGGTGGCCAAAAAGCTGGTTTATGACTGTTGACTTAAGCCGTGTGAGAATCCCAGCGACGCTTAATATGGTTTGCATACTCTGGTGGCCCTTCGCTCTCCTTTCACTGTCTCTCTCCTCTGCTGCTGTCCTTTAGAGAGGAGGTGAAGTGCTGGAGGCAGATTCCTGCTGCAAGAGCTCACATTCCTGGAGAGCACCAGGAAGCCCCAGGCTAATATGTCGCACTTCTAACATTACAAACCATCTGGGGGTTGGAAACACCAGCCTCTCATCCTCTCTTTCTGTCTTTTGTCTTTTTTCTGTCTCACTCTCTCTCTCTC
>NW_023340268.1:6800016-6862441 GCF_004916995.1 Morone saxatilis
CCCGAGCACGGAGCGGAGAGAGGAGATTGTTGTCCTTCTCTCTTCATGCCCGCGAGGAAATTACAGCAGTAATGATGACACTAGAAATGAGAGGGAGGTACCGCCTCTCCTCTTTCCTCTCATTTTCTCTCTCCTTTTCTTTCGTCTGTAAATACAACTGTCACTCACAAACCTCGGCTCCTCCACCCAGCGACTGTCAAAACTTTCAGCTGCTGTTGTTGCCTCTGGAGCGTTTTCGAAGAGTAGAGAAATAGACGGCACTTGACCTCACCGACCGCTGACATCCGCCCCAGCAGCTCTGGGAAGACTCAGCTGTGTGAGGTGGTGGGAGCTGGAAATGGGGAGAGAATTAAGCTCTTTTAGTCCTTGTTTATACTTAATTTTCTTTGCTGCATCAACAAAGCACCGATAGATATAAAAAAGGGTTAGATTATCCTAATTTAAGTCCTTAATTCACTATTAAAATGTTATTTTGTTGCCTATTTACAGTTTTGAAAATTAGAATAACTACCAATGTAAATTCAATCTGCCTTTTTGACTTTTATTTGTATTCATTCTTCACCACCAAACTGACCCATGTTGTTTATGAACACATACAACTTCAGGGAACAGCTGTACTAGTATAAATTATAAGAAAATAAGCCAAAAAACTTGTGTACAGTGTATAATCAGGTCTAAAAAAAAAAGTGTCTTATCTCAATTTGAGCCCTTAAAACAGTATTGGAATGTTTTAAATACAGTTTTTTCCGTATTAAGTTGCCAATTAATAGTTTTAGATGTTTACTAAAAAAAAAACTACTCTTTTTTTTATTTACATTTCTAAATCATCATCATATATTTTTGGCAGGTTCTAGCTTTTCAAACATGAACACTTGTTGCTTTTCTCTAGTTTACATGATCGGAAACTTCACACTGTGTTGTCTAATGAGCACCTGGTAGACATGCGTGTAGGGAAGTCAAATCATGCAAAATAAGGATTAAATTCCTGCATACTGTTTAGAGTTTCAGTCATAGACCTTCATAAGTCATCAGATTTATAATTCAAAATCTTTATTCTGTAGCCACAGTCTGCAGCAACCAAATCACCAACACTAATAATAATTAGAACGGGAATGAATTTAGGGACACTTTTAATCAATTATATCAGTGTTGTTGGTTCAGATGTTTGTGATTTGACTCTTCTTGACTTGATTTGATACTTAATATAATTGTAAAATTAAAAATCTTTGTGTTTTGGTCTGTCGGTTGGATTAAATAAGCAATTTAAAACTTCACCTGGCCCACTTGGGAAAGTTGTGATTCATTTATTTTGTGATTATTTTTGTTTAAAGTAACCATTGTTGTAGCACTCTGGAAACAGGCTTCACCAAAGCTTGACAATAAGGCCATGAATTCCTTTCCGTAGGTGTAGTTTCTCCCTCGGCTGTAGGAGTGATGAAGACCTGTTGAGAGTGAGGTCACTCTGCTGGAGCGCAGCAGGCAGACAATGCCAGGTGTTTACAGAGAAAAGAGGTCAACACTGACTATTCTTAAATGTAAATGTAATGGCTTTTCAGTGCAGGTGGTGTTTAAAAGTATTCTTACAGAGGTCTGACCTTCAGAGCTGTGCTGAATAACAGGCTTTTTCCAGGCTCTGTGTGTGTGTGTGTGTGTGTGGTGTGTGTGTGTGGTGGTGGTGTGTGTGTGTGTGTGTGTCCATGTATGAATGCCGTGTCTCTGCATGTGTGTGTGTGTGTGTGTGTCCATGTATGAATGCCGTGTCTCTGCATGTGTTTGTGTGTCTACCATTAAAACTATGCATCGGCGAGCTGTTTCTTGTTTGTGTGGGAGGTTGTTTGAGTTGGAGCACACATCCAGTTTACAAAACACACACTCACCCTCAACAAGAAGCTGCTGTTTTCTCATCCGAGCGCTTCTCATCACAGGAATACACCAAAGCTACCATCACTCTCTCTGCTCCCAGTAAATATTCAAGGACCATCATGTGTTTTACAGTTTGCCATTAAATATACATATTTAGTTTTCAACAGTGGCAGAGAGGAAAAGTAAATGTGTTCTTTATGTAGGACACATGACTCAAGCTGTATGTGTCTGGCTGCATTTATGTGTTGTTATTGATTTAAAATAGAAAGACGACCCTGCAGCAGTAATGGAAACTTGTATCAGCACTCCATCACTGAGAACAATGGGGAGCAGCATGCAGTAAAGCGTAGGATATTGGCTCTTCTCTTCTTCTCGGAAGACTGCTGTTTGTTGATGTCACGGCTTGTGTTGTCTCCCCTGAATCCCATGAATTTGTAAGCAATCTTTAAAAATGTATACAGTAGGGAAGAGTTTTTATTCTAAAACGTATCTCACATTGAGGCTCTAGATTGACGAGTGGATCTCATTTCAAACTCATTGTGGTTTGGGTAGCGATCAAAAGAATTAGATGTCAGGGTGGCTGGGCTCATCCATAAAGCATCTATAATCAATATTTTTATATTGGATGGATAACATGACTACTTGTATGTGAGAGCGGTCATGCATATTGATCACAACGAACTCGCAACAAATTGCTTTATGCAGCGTTTTAATGTCTTTCAGCTCACTGATCTTTTACAGCCCACAACTTTTACTGTTTTGATTCACTCTCACTGCTCTCATAGCATCATTTTTGGCCACAATAGCTGCTGTTTTCAGCAAAAGTAGCTCTAAAAAAACAGCTGTATGCTACCTTTCGATTGATTGATTTGTACAGGTACAAAACTGAAGTGCAAAGTAATTTACAAATACAGAAATATGTAAATAAAAAGTAATAATAACATTATAGAATGAATATACTGGCAAGATATTTACATTATTAACAGAATATATACAACAATAATAATTCAGACCTGTTGAGAAAAACTTGGAGATTGGACTTGGATACAAACACAACTCCAAATGCTACTATAATGTTGCTCCGTGTCTGCTTGATGTGCAAATAGGCAACTACTAAGTTAAAAATGTGTTTAGCTTGTTTTTTCTGCCCCCAAGTGGCCAAAAACACAATTAGACTTGCTATTTCTTGACATCTTGCTTGTACGTCTGTACAGATGCGTCTTTGTTGCCTCTCTCTGGAGGATTTTCGGGCACATCCAAGTTGCCCAAGACAAACCCAGGACATGCTGGTTGGGATTACATAAAGTATCCCATCTTGCCTGGCAAAGTTTTGAGAATCTCGAGGAGGAGCTGAAGGATGTGGCTAGGGAGAAGGTTATCTAGGCTACCTTGCTGAAGTCTGCAGCCACCACTCCCCGAGACTGATTAACTGCCAGAAAATGGAGGGATGCACGGATTTATTTCTGAATGATGGCCATTTTGCTAGCTTAGAAATTAGAGTCAACCTTAAAAAATATGTTTTTATTGTTAAAAATGCATTCTCAGATGTTTGATAAAATAGTCCATATTTGGAACAAACTCCATTATTTTCTAAACTTAATGTTTCCATGGAAACAATCAATGGAAGTCATCTTTGTGAAAAAACACATCCACAAATAAGCAGTTTCATGAAAAAAGGGGACAGCAACATACAAGAATTCATTCTACTGACCATAAAGGTCTCTTTTACTCCATTTTTAGACATCCATCCACAGCTTTCAGATCTACATTTGCTCCTTCAGCCTCTTTAATGTGTTCCAGGCAACCAAATGATCACAAATGAATGCTGTTTGAAGAGGGCCATCCAACTGTTCTTATTCTAATGATGTGGTTTTAACCGTTTGCGCGCTCTGTGTTTCCCTCTGCAGGTGATGAGCAGTCGTTTCTTGCCCTACGAGACCATAGTGACAGATGCTGTTCTCAGCCTCGATGAAGACACAGTGTTGTCCACCACAGAGGTAACTTGTAATATAATTGTAGAATGAAAAAAAATCCCTCTTCTTTCTCTTTTTTCTATCTCCCTCTTCTCCATCTCGATAGTCTGCTCCTCTTGAGACAAAACAAAGTTGCAAACTCTCTCTGTGTCCCAAATGCAACTCTCTGATTGCATTTTCTCTAAATTTTGTATCTCTCTTTCGGTTTGTCCCTGGTGTTTTCAAGTTATCGCTCTGCAGCTCAATTTTTAAATCGCTTAAACTACTCTTAACTTTTATTCCCAGTGCTTTACTTTTTTCCATTTCTGCCTTTCTTTCTCTGCCTCTATTTCCATCTCTTGCTTCTTTTCTTTCAATCTTCCACCTCATGTTGTGGCGCTTATAATCACGCTGTACATCCCAAATCCCCAATTTGAGAACAGCGCTGTTATGGGCATTTTTCGCTCCACATGCTGTCGGGAGTGTTCCTGTTTTTCCCGGGGACACGTTTTGGCGCAGCACCATGGGAAGCCAGATGCTGCTTTGAACAGTGCAGAGTTAGATCTCATAAAGGCTGTTTGTGCGGAGGATCAAGATGGCAAGGCAGAGCTGGAATTGAAGGGAAAATCCAGCCCCAAAAAACCCAATCGACCCGTGTTTCTCCCATGAAGACAGTTGGATCACGAACACAAACAATTCCCAAAAGTTTCAGAGCCCAGGGAACATCAGTGCCGTCGCAAGTTTAAAAAAAAAAATTCTGCCAAAAATACCATCACAGCTTTCTGCGTCATGATTCTTCGTCTTTCCGTCCTTCCCATCATATAAAACCTTTAACTTGACTGCATAAAAGCGACAATTTGGCCTCTCAACAAGAACAATAATCCTCATTTTGTTTGTGTGAAGATTGTGAGAAGAGTTGACCCTCTAAATAAAATATAAACTAGCACCCAGTTCTTCTGGATGATTTTCCATGTTTTTTTATGGTCCAACATGCCCACTTTTCCAGGAATACTTCCTTTTGATTCACATCAACATACTGGTTGATCACAGTATTTTTCCCCTTTGTAACTGTATTGGCTTTCAACTAGCTTTGTCTTCCTTTGAAAACCACAAAAGAGAGTCAGAGCTCTTCTTCTTTTACCTTCGGGAGTTTGTTTGAATGCACACATTCTGGCAGGAAGAGCAGATAAAAATGATGTGCATTGTGTTTTACGGTAGTTTTTGACATAGGTATTCATTAATATAAGCGTAGTATAGTATGGTAATATGTGCTGTAATGTAGAGCGAGCTGTTTGTGGAGCTGCCGAGGCCCTTTTTGATGTTTCTGTCTAATTATTTGATTGAATGCTTTGATCGCCACCACAGAAGTTGGCTGCAGGCAGCTGCTTAGGAATGACTGCTTTGTGTTTGATGAGGTTTTGCTTCTGTTGTATTTTCACTATGGCGTGTTTGAGTGTGCACTTTGTTAATTCTCCCTGTAGTGTTTTTCTTTCCCTCTGTCTCTTTTCTTACACAATATATACTGTAAGTTACAACTTTTGGAAGATGAATGAACATTTCTAAGAATATTACACGTTTTAAATGTAGAAAAAAGAAAAAGAAAATACAGAATACCTTTAGGAATACTCTTCTGTCAGTTTTGTCTTTGTCTTGTTGCTGGGGTGTGTTGGAATAATAGCTTTATTAATAGTTAATAACTTACTAATGCTTTATATATCAATTATAATCCATTACTGAGAGTAACTTTTGCAGATGTTTATCCTTGCTATTTGGTAATAATAGTTATAAATGCTGCTGTTCCATTATGCTTGTGAGAACAGTTTCTAATAAGCCATCAAGTCTGGAGTTGATTTTAGTCCAGATACGCTGCAGGATTTGCAGTGGTCTATTAGAGCAGTATTGCCAGGGGATACTTGGAAAGATTGTGGAGTAGCTAAACTAATTTGAAAAAGTAGATATAATGATTTAAATAAAAAAGACCTGGCACGCAGAAAAAGTTAGCTAGTCATGGATAAATCAATGGCTGAAGGTACTTGAGTTCATCTTAAAGGGGCTGCAGGGGTCTGTCAGACAAAACAGGTTAGTAACCTGCACTATGATGTCCACCTGAGCTATACAAGGACAATCTAAAAAACCTGGCAACCCAAAGGTTATTAATTGCTTATAACTGATATAAATCATTAATACACAACTTAGAAAGGGTGAATTATTAAGACATGGTACCCATTATGCATATGTTAAGTGTTCTGCATCATAATATGCTGGAATCTGTGTGTCCAGGTGGACTTTGCCTTCACCGTCTGGCAGAGTTTTCCAGAGCGAATCGTGGGATACCCCGCCCGCAGCCACTTCTGGGACAGCAACAAGGAGCGTTGGGGTTACACATCCAAATGGACCAACGATTATTCGATGGTGCTGACTGGAGCCGCCATCTACCACAGGTACAGCACTTCACAATATCGGTTTTTGAGCTCCAATGTGCGGCAGTTCTACTGTTTCGCTCTGCTCCGCTGTTTTCTTTCATGCTCCTTAGTTCTTTTCTGTTACCCTTCTGTTATATGGGGATCACAGCTTTGCTCTACTCTGCTCTCCAGTGTTCAGTTGTCTTTCTTTGATACAACACTTTGATGCAGTGATCTGTAGGTTTTGAAAGTAGGTGTGATGTTAGACGTAATGCTGCCTCAGGAAACAGGTGTTTTGACATGTGTATGTTTTATCCAAAAAATGTCAATTTGTCTGCTACACGGCATTCCATAGCTCCTGCATTTAGTTATACTACAGACCTGTCAGCTTTAATATGGCTTCACTCAGCTGTGATAGGAGCAGACCATTAAGCTGTAGTCAGCCAATCACTGCAGCCAAACGCTTAATCACTTTCAATAAGTCTGTCGTTCAATCCGTCCGGGAACTTGAGCAATCGGCCTGTTGATGAATTTAGAGTTTTACCCGGAGGCTTCAACCTGAAACGTAAAGGGGTCTTAAATTTGTGATGCATTTAAATTAACTTGTCCACACAGCTCCATGTTACATACACTAGTCTCCAGATATCTATAAGGTCTGGAATTCTGGGATTATTCACCTTCACAGTGAAGTTTCCAGGCATTAATCCAAAAACAATCTTCTGAACGTTTGTGAACATAATCAGCGTAGTGCACAGGCACTGGAGTAGAATGTACGTTGGCGAATCAATATACACTTTAATGTGTGCTGGGGAAAGTGTAAAGGAAATGAAGAAAAAGACCCTGAATCGGACCAAAGGACCAAAGTTTTTTTTACAGTGTTCTAGAAGAAGGCCATGTGGATACACCCTTCATTCGTCTTTATTTCCCATTTAACGCTTTGACCTTGTGATTCTTAGTTATGTTTCTGTTGGTGGTTGTTTTAATCCAGGTTGATAGACAGTTGCTTACGCATCCCGCAGTTACAGAGCAACATTATCATTAGTTTTGAGTTGTGTTCAGTTCAGGTGATAATTCTCTGTGGGTTCATCACTATGAGCAACCCCTTTCACATTGTTTCCACATTGTCATTGATACATTCTTCTGTTGACCCACCCAGATCAGTTCCCTCTTCTTATTGTAACTCCTTCCTGTCGTCTCTCGCAGGTATTACCATCACCTGTACACCAACTACTTACCCACAAGTCTGAAGAGCATGGTGGACCAGCTGGCCAACTGCGAGGACATCCTAATGAACTTCCTGGTCTCTGCTGTCACCAAGCTGCCGCCCATCAAGGTCACACAGAAGAAGCAGTACAAGGAGACTATGATGGGACAGGTAATTGAAATCCTTCTCATGAATGGATTCATGTTTTGTTTTTTTTGTTTATGATTGCATTTTTATATTTAGATGATTCATTAGAGCTGTTACAACAAAACAGCTGCCAGTTGAGAAAATTGTTTTACATTCAATAAAAACTCATTACGGGATTTGATTGAACTAATAACCATCTTAAACCTTGGATTTGAAACAGACTTATTATATAATCCACTTTTGATTTTTGTCCTGTTTATAAATCGTGATTCATGCCGAAGCCAGAGTTGTTTTCTTCCCATCATGTGTGTGTCACGGCCTTTCAGCTGGAGCGAACTCTTGCCTCTTTCCAAACGTCATGAATTATTCTCTCAAAATTCTTTGGTACGACCCAGGGGTAAACAGGACAAGTCACTTACAGCGGAGAGACAAAAGCACAGAAAGGAGTATTATCAGCTTTTATGCCTTGCGTCATGGTTTCTAGTCGGGTTCCAGTTCCCAAATATAGAATATGATCCAGCTAATGATTTATTGAGAAACATTAATGCCAGTCGTCATGGTAATGGTAATGGTTTTCTCTTGTCACAGTGTCTGAAGTTGTTACTATGATTGAATGAAAGAATGCAGATGACTGTTATTGTCTGTCATTTTCGAATAATGAGAACGTCTCTTTCCCTCCAAGAATCTAAAGCAGTGTTTTTTTTAATCCAAAGTAGTAAAACATGGATATTCTTACAACATTTTAACTTATGAGTGAACTGTTGATATTTACATGGATTTTTAGCTAACTATTGAAAGTGTGTGTATATATACAATCAGAATTTTTACAACTCAACTGAGCTACAGCCTTTTCATGTACCCCCAAGCAACATCAGAAGTATCCCCTGCAGTACAAGTACCCTGCAGTTGGGAATAACTGATCTAAAGCAATAATTATTCATAAAACAAAGTGATAAAATTTCAATGATAATATGAGTCTAAAATGTTTCGTTTGTCTTCTCTCCTCCTCTTCATTCTCACCAGTCTTCGAGGGCTTCCCGCTGGGCTGATCCAGATCACTTTGCCCAGCGGCAAACCTGCATGAACAAGTTCGCCAGCTGGTTTGGCGCAATGCCGCTGGTCCACTCCCAGATGAGGCTGGACCCCGTCCTGTTTAAGGACCAGGTCTCCATTCTCCGCAAGAAATACAGGGACATCGAGAGGCTCTGACAGGACCGGCGCCCCCTCGGGGGAGATCCCACGCAGGGGGAGGCGCGAGAGAGAGACTCTGTGGAGAGTAGAAGGAGTAGTAGGACTACAGCAGGATGGACAGGGAGCGACACAGCTCTGTCTTCCACTCAGCACATTACCAATGACCACAGCGCTGCTGTTGCCAGGACTTGACGCGGGATGGGATGAATAGAAAACAAGCAGATGGCGTTTGGATATGAAAAAAACAGAAACAGAAACTGTCAGAAACACAGACAGACAAAGAGAGGTACACAAACTGATGAACATGCCAAACAGTACTGTATGTTTTGCGAATGTGCAAACACACAGCACACACTACTGACGACGAGAACTCTTGGATAGAATATTTTTTTGTACAACATGAATAAGGACGACATTGACTTTCCTGCTCTCTCGGCACACGTGCAGGACGGTAGAAGAGGGAAGGTGTCCACGATCGCACACCTGGCAAACCCACCCACCATAAACCCTACTGGTCGCCCCTAGCAACCCTCCCCAGTCTGCATCAGGACGTAATACTGGACTCACTACAAAACCCCTGCTTAATAGCCCAGGAAACCCTGTTCTTTAGTTGATTTGATTTCTGTACAAATCAGCACTCTGGTATCACTGTTGACCCTTTCTCCTCTCTGAGAGGTTTGAAATAAGAGTGTCATCAGTTTATTATTTTAATTCTCAAGGCAGAAAAAGGTAAGCAGCAGAGTCCAAGCATTTATTACAGTGGCCTGACAAGGTTTTCCTAGCAAAAGCAGCCATTATTTCCTGAAATTCTCAGCTACCGACACACATCCTTGAGCCTGAAGTCTGAAACATCCTGTCTGACATATCCTTGGCTCATTCCTTGATGTGCTGATATGGCTTTGATAATGGTCTATCTGCTTCCCTGTTATTACTAAGATAAGTTGAAAAAAACATCTTGTTTCATATCCCATTTTCCTCTCATACTCACCACAGCAGTTGTACTTTTCTCATCTTTTTTTTCACTTACTTTCATCATCTTTTACTTCCCCCTTCAAACTCTGTACATTCACTGTTCCGCATGTGTGTTTATGTGTGTATGTGTGTGCGTGCGTGTTGTGTGTACAGGGCCTTAAATAGTTGGCTCATCCAACCATAAGCTCAAGCGGAGTGCATTTTCCCTCCGTTGGAATGAGCGAAATGAACATTTCTGGATGAAATGGAGCAGAACGTTGCATTCAAACCCAAACTCGTTTCGCCCATTTATTTCTTCCTGCATGGCCTCGGAGCAGTATCCTTACAGGGAGAAATGGAATAAGATTTCAAACCATAGCAGGTCTTTGGCGACCAGCATCATTTCACAGGAGTGCTTGTAGAGAGATTTTTAACGCTGAGCGCATCAGTGCCATTCTGAAATAAGGGTCTGCCTTTAAAATTGTTTATTGCACATCACGTTGCCTACATCAGTTTGAGATGCCTAGACGCTCTCGTGTTGAAATATTCTAGTCATCAGTCCGATGTGGCTCTCCTGCCACCATGAGATATTTTTTTTATTTTTTCGTGACATATCAGAGGACCTCGGAGCCATTAAATTGACAAAAGGTTCTCTCCTCCATTTGTCAGCCAGAGATACGTTTGGGCTTCAATTAGGTAAACCCATTTCATTTGGAGTGCAGTTTTATTCCCAGGGGACAAGCTGTTGATGAAACACTCTAACATTATGGACCATGTGTTGTGAAAGCAGTGACACACATGACCTGCTGGCTAATGCTAGCCTTGGGAAGGACAGCTCCACACCCTCCACCCCCCCTCTTAAACACACCCTCACCCCTGCGTGACAGTTACTTATAAGAGCTGCTCACATCGCTGTTGTATCCACATCAAACCGCCTGACATTTTGCACCTTTAATTACCTTATTGGTATTGGACCACCAGATCAAAATGTTAAAATAACTAGCTATCGCACCCTTAATTGATCATTTCGAAGAGAAAATGACTGTCTCGTAGCGGAACTGCTGCACACTGTCATTAGGTCAGCGTGCAGCATGAGGCCGAGAGCACAGGCAGTCCACTCTCACATTTAGTTCTCAAACACTTGAATAAAAGCGGCATGCTTTTAGTGGCCTTTCTGTCTAACAGGCATTCAGCCTAATGTCTCAGCCAAAGCTGTTCAGCGTGCGTGTTAATCAGTAGCTGTCATCAGCATCGTCAATATCAGTGTCACACATTCAATGACTGTTTTAAGTTTTATTTTTTTCATTGATTTGTTTTCATTTTCTTCTGGTTTATGTTAAAATGTATTATAAAGCCTTCACAGTGTCAACAAAGTTTATGTTCATGCTATGTGTCATATCCAAGCGCAACCACAGCAAAGCTACTCTGTTTCAGCATATCATATCACACCCAGCAGCACTATCATGGTTGTTGTTTTTTTTCTCACTTCATTGTTTTGAATATCATGTTTGTATTTACATTCTGCGACTTAAAGTTTGGAGTGTTATTCGTTTGCCAGGAGAGATTTATGATCTGTTTTGCGGAGTCACAACAGAAAATGTTCACTCACGTTAACCCGCATGTGATTCTGGGAAAAACATACTCCTCACTCGGTCTGCATCTGGTCCGTATTTCATCTTCAGAGAACCATATTGTTTGAATCCATATCAAGCCTTTTATGTTTGATCACTTGAATCACTGTTGTTGATCATCTCAAGAAAGCCCCCAGCATTGCAAATATTTTACAAAATCCTTGCAACTCCCAGCACTGTACAAAGGCATATATTTATTTTTTGAAAAAAAAAAAAAAAGACTGCGTACGATTTGAGATGACGTGGCGAGAACATAAGACTGATGCTGCATCACTGAGGGGAGTTAATGGTATTTATTCAGTTTATTTTCTACACGCTGTGCACATTAATCCACAAAGATGCCAATATACAGCTCATATTATGTTTCATTCTGCATTGGTTTTCCTGGGAAACATATATCACGCTCTGTCTCATACAGAACTCCCCGAGAGAGATATAACATTTTCAGAGTCGCAGTAGAAGAGTTTTAACTCTAAAAGATTGCATACACCAGTGATCTAGAATTGGATTGGGCCGCACCATCTTGGTTCTCCGCAGGAGTCAAATTGCAAAGTCCCAATAAAGACTATGCCAACTGAAACAGGGAAAATAATAAGCAGCTGGGTCCCCTGTACCAGATGGAAACATTTTCAGATTCTGCTGTAACATCTTCCCCCCATGCATTACAATAATGGGTCTGAGGCTGCGACACAGTTGAGCTTCAATTCAGGTCAGATAACTTGGCAACAGAAACCCGCTCCATCTTTCAGTTGGCGTGCTGCACATTGTATCAACGAGTCTAGAGCTCAGTCCAGAGTGTGATGGATGTGATTAAGGCCACCGGGAAAACCTCTGCATCCGCTAAAAAAACGCCTCCGCCATTTGATCTGTGGGGAGGAACATTATGCAAGTTATCATTGTGTGCTTCAAAACAGATGGAAGAAGGTTTACCCAAAATGTGCCAGGCAGTTGGTGTTTATAGTGGTGGCGGTGTGTGCTGGAAACTAGTCTGTTCTTGATTTGTGCCTTTTTTTTTAATCAACATGCGAGTTCTTGACATGCCGAGCACTGTCTGTCCGAGACTTGTTATTTCCAGTAGACAGGGCACCACACGCAGGGCCCCAACAGCCCTACCTTCATACACTGGATGAGTCACAGCTTCCATTCTCTCATTAGAACAGCCCCTTTTCATCTTTGTGTTTGGACACTGTTGCGAAAGGCGACAACGTATGACCACTTCCTGTTTGGGATTATTTATCAGTGATTGGCTGTATCACATTACCAATCAGCAGTAACGTCTGTTGATCTGCAAGGACTCGGTCAAGCCCAGCTGTCCCGATGCCTTCTCCTCCCTCCTACCTTGTAATTAACAGAAGACTTTTATAGAGGTCACAAATGAAATAGAAATGCCAATTTTGTAAGAATGATTTATAAAAAATAAACTCATATTTGATGATAAATGAATCTCATCCTGCCTTTTTTTTTTTCAATCAGGCTGTGTTTGCTTTAAAAACAACTTGCGATTTGCCTCTCATGATAGTCTCTAATATGTACTAGGGCTGGGTACCAACGGAAAACTGGCATCGACTGTGTGGTAAGATTCATAATCTTGTTTAATTATTTCTTATTCAGAGCCCATCTGAGGCCAATTTTGAGGCTAATACCGCTCAATATTTGGAGAGTTAAAAGTAATTTAACAACACAGCAGATAGGATTATTAAAGAATCGTTAGAGAAACGTACAGAGGGGAACGTTCTACGCTTGGAAAATAAACTATTCAGAGCTTTCTGATGGACAAACTATGTAATTGTGACTAAATGAGTGCAAAAATTTCTAGCATTTCTTTACATTTTGGTGGTCAGGCTTACCAGTCATATGGCCCTGATCTGAATCGAATGTCTGTTAGTTTCGTTTGTTAAATGAAAAAACAACTTTTGTATAAAATATTCTCAAAGTAAGTTATCAACAAAAGTATAATTTTGATACTGAAACTCAGGTATCAAAAAGTTTCAAATGACAGACAGCCATACCAACCACAGGGCATCTTGATTCTTCTATTCAGCTTTTTAAGTCAAGTGTGTTTGAAAAAAAATGGCAGCATCTGAGACAGATCACATCTCAAAATCACTCAAACTAGACAACCCATCGTGAGCACGGATTCCAAGCCGACTCAAGGGTTTTCTCTCAGATCTCGAAAATGTGTTTGTTACAGGCAAATAGTGGGAAAAAGTCTGCACTTGACTGAAACATCAAGTCTTGGTCAGAGTTCATCAGAATCAAGGACCAGGGTTTGTACAATTTGCACAAACCCTCGCAGACCAGGACGTAGTAAAGTCCAACTACACTGCAGTGTCTCTTATCAGTCTCTTCACCTACATGCACTTAGTAAGGCCAAGTTAAAGTAACAACACAGACTGAGGGAAAGTAAGTGCACTAAAAAAGTAAATTAAAACAACGGGATGATTCATTTTGTCCTGAACGATGACACTGCAGCAACATAAGAGGATACGCTGACACACGGACTGATTGGTTTGTGTGTGTGTGTGTGTGTGCTTGGTTTTGTGCGCACGTTATAAACATAAAAGTGTAACCCTGTCCATTTTTATTCGCTCCATCATTTGCAACAGAGTGTGCATGGACAAGTACTCAGCCTCTGACCTCTGCCTCAGCTGAATGAGAACACACTCCATTTGTACAGTAATAATAGTCCCTCAATGCTGCATTGCCCTCAGAGATATAATAACCACCCCTGTATTCGACCACTGAGGAGGGGTTTATTAAGCACTACTCAGAGCATTGATTTTTTTTTTTTTTTTTTACTCTGCTGAAAGCCTTCTCGCTGCCCCAATGCTGCATCTGTCCTTCTGCGTCTCCCTGAGGACAATAGCCTCATAACACATCGTAGATATGACCTCGGCTTTGCTCTGAATTATTAAACGCACCCATATCACACTGATATTCTCATGCATATCTGTGACCTGACAGTGGGTGTGTTCGTGTGTGTGCACATGTACTCAGATTTTAGCTCATGTGTCATGTTTGTATTGAATGAGGTCCTTTGTGAATTCTTCTTTGTCTCTCTTACTCCCGTCTTTTTTTTGTGTGTGGTTAAAAATACAAAACGTAAACAGTATTTATCATAAATCCCACAGGAGCATATCACTCCTAACTGGCAGTAAATTCCCAGAGTAACACATTTTTGGCCCTACCTTTGGGCCTCTGAATAAAACGGTTTATCAACTTTCCTAACCTGTTAGGAGTTGCCAGGAAATGGCGATCAGGCAGAGAAGTGTACACACAGAAGGAGAGGTGTTCATTAATGACTACAAGCTTATTAAAATAATTGTTTGATGGTCCTTGTGCACGATGCAAGCGCACACTCTCTCTCTGTAAGCCGAGATCCTCGCAGCCTCACAGCAACAGCAGGGAAAATGCAGCTTTCCAACGGTGATGATTTGGATCTGTCAGCCAACAGATTCTGCAGTAATAAATCAAACTTTTATCTCAGAACTCAGATCCAAACCTTACAAACCACTCAGTGTGAAGTTATTTATCTAGAAGTTATTTAGTAATTTGTTTATTTGTTTAAAATTACCGATGGCTGAGCTATATTTAAGAGGTACGTTTACATTGTTACAGTGTAAATCCCAACAGAGCTAGACCGAGAAATCAGCCAAGTTGACATATGAGCCGATATTAGCTTATTTCTAATATGTCGGTGTCAGTATATTTGATAGAGAGCATTGGCAAGTTGAATTTTACACTGTAAAATGTCCCACTCAGTATGAAGATTGTTTATGTTACGTAAAAAAAAAAAACATATTACTATTTTTTATTTTTTTTTATTTTCAATATCGATGTCAGTATAAACCTCATAAAGTCAGTATGGGTTGGGCTACAGCTCCCAAATAAATCATCTTTCCCACCTGTAAGAATACAGAAGTTCACAGGGCGTGTAGCTTGAAGATAGTTCATTTTTAATGCCCACAGCCATGTTTACGAGAACAAGCAATGTAGGCATTGTAAAGAGATGGGATTGGATTAAGGCTGACTAGGATATGTCACACATCTGAATCAAACTGTCAATTAGTTTAAATGTTATATACTACATTTATTGTTTAAGCTAGCTGAGTGGTTTGTCATTGTTTACTTACAGCCTCATAAGAATAGCTTACTAATAAATAACAAAAGATCTAAGCTCTAAAAGTGGTTTTGGCATCATATTTTTGCATTTATATGCCAATTTGCACTTACCGATAAACATAAAAGTGCTGCTTTTGAATGTTACCTTTGTTAAATATTTCAACCAACAATTGTCAACACGTCTCTGCAAGTGTCATAAAACTACTAAACTGAGGTTTTTTTAGTCCTAGACTTTTCTTAGGAGTGACTCTGAGATGCTTGATAAAATAACAGGCACGATACACAACAGATACACAGATTAATGAAAACGACAGCACAAACTTGCGTTGACTTTTTTTAAAAATCACAGCGAGATTTATAGTTGAGCAGAATCCTTCACAAGGTATTGTAATACCATGTCCAATCAGAGCTGAATACTTACGAGTTTACATATTACATCAAATAAAAAAGCAGATCAATATAGTAAGAATAAGATTCATAATTGTGCCACAGTGTATGTCTTTCTTATTAGTTTTTAGGGGCCGTATAAAAACCTTTCAAATTTAGGACTTAACACACTTCTAATACTATGAAATCGACAAGTAACAGATATACAGAATGAAATGATTAGATATAATATATCAATGTGTCTCTACAGGCATAATCCCTCTATTGAGCTAGTACCTACAAATAGATAAAACATAATATATCAACTCTTCTGATTAATTTAGTCATAATGCTGATTGTAGAATATTGAGGTAGACAGAATATTGTCTGCCATCGTCCACACTGATGTCACCGGCACCCTCTCTCCCAGTGTTTTATCGGGTGTCTCCTCACCTCTCTAGCTGTGGGTGTGTTCATTTGTCTCCTCTCTTTTTTGCCTTTATTATTTCACATCTTCAGGAAACGGGGTTGATATTGCCAAAGTCCCCATTTCTTCTGTAAAGTGCAGCCTCTGCTCGTCTGTGGGAGCCTGTCACATGTCCAGTTACCGACTGTATCTTCTTCTCCATTATTTATAGTAAATGTATGAGTGTGTGTGTGTGTGTGTTATATATGAATTTTTATTCGAGCGTGTGTGGCTCAGCTCCTGACAGCCAGCATGGAGTTGATCTCCCAGATGAGGTTGCGGAGCTGGTCCATAATCTGCTTCAGCTGCTGGTTCTTCTGCTTGAGCTTCTGCAGGAAAAAATTACAGAAAGAGAAAAATTACATATTTTTTTATGCAAAAAAACAACAAATATGAAGGTCAGAGTAAAACAATTAAACTACAAGTTTACAAAAGATTAAAAGGTCAAACAACTGACAAAACAAACAACAAAGCAATTACACTTTCAGCAGAAAACAAATCATTCATGGCTTACGGGATATTAAAGTTGCATGTAGCTCTAGTACTGAAAAAGTCCCATGGAGCCAGATTTGAGCTTCTAAACTGTGCTACAAAACAAGTTTTTCCCCCCATCAGCACTTCTTAAGCTCAAGCTATCAACACAACATAAACTTCACATTGCCCAGACCACTGTTAGTCCTTGTAAAATATAATTTACTTAACCATATTACTGAGGAAAAAACGGATTCCAGATGTAATCTCGTCGCTAATGACTGTGCTGTTTCACTGCTGGCATGAGAAAATGAACAGGGAGGTTCTGCTCAGCAGGAAGTCCTATGAGAAACTATGTTTCCCATCTTTAAATTCAGTATTAGTCCAAGTTAACCTGAAAACAATCCAAAGCAAAGTTAAAATATTTGTTGCATAACAAATAATACAATCATTTTAATGTTACTGAAGAGATTTTTAGATGAGTGTCACAACTAATGCCGAAGATGAGTGTGGACAGAAATGAGCTTTTTCCTATTGTCAAACAATCGCCTTTAAAGAATTGAACCTACTAACAAGTATTATCTGTGTAACCAAAGACAAAGACTGATATCCCTCTGTGCCTTAAAAACTCCATTGTCTAAAAACATACAGAGAACACATCAATGTGTCACACTGTTGCATTGGCTGACATGTTTCTTCATTACGATGAACACAACCACTCTAGTTTAGAGTTCGACAGTTAATCCGCAGATGAAAATAATCAAACAGATTCACTATTTACTCCTGTTTGAGTAATATCCTGCTAAAAACTACAGTGCGAGGGTGTAGAGGGAGCATACTGATCCTATTAGTCTACCAGCCAGCTAGGCAGCGTCTATGTGCGTAGTAATTGATAAGCTCATAGTCAATAATAAATAGTGGTGTATACTCAATATATGATAGTAGGATTATATATATAAAATGGCACAGGAGGTTGTGTTGGTGGGGCTGTGTTGCTACACAGCAATTTATAATACTCGCAGACATGATTTTACAAGTTTGGAAAGTTACCGCAGCGGCAACTATTTTATCTTTAGTCACAAATCACTTCACAGTGGAAATACAGCATTCACATTACACAGAAATGTACAAGGGGTTTATGTGTCTATTGTTTTCATTTTGCACACAGTGACAATGCTAACATGCTGATGTTTAGCATGTTCAATAACTTGGTTTAGCATGTTAGAATGCTAACATATGTTAATTAGCATTAAAAACAAAGTACAACCAAGAGTTTTGCATGTATTTGGTCATAAACCAGAGTACTGGATAAATTAAAAAAATGACCTGCAGGTGCACCAGATAAAAAGTGAGGGGATCGCCACAATCCTTAGAGTTCATTCACCCTGAATGTCTGTACAAAGTGTTATGACAATCCATTCAACATTTCAGTCGGAACCAAAGTAATGGACTGAATCACCAACACTGCCATACCCACAGCTACGCCGCTAGCGCTGCCAAATATTAAAGATAAACTAAAAATGGGCCTGGGGTTGAGTCCCATAGACAGGACATTGTTTTATTAATGGATTTTGCTAACAATAAGAACAACATAAAATAACACCTGCCTTTTTCTTTAACAGCATGTTTAGAGTTTGTATTGGACGAGGATTAATAAACGTTTCAAAGCCACATTTTACTTCAGGAATTTCTTTCTCTAACATATAATAGACAGTTTCCCACCTGCCCGCTGACCGCTCAACAAATAGTGCTTTAGTTGACTTCATCACTCCTAGCCTCTGCTAATCGCTAAACCAACACATCTGGCCTGCTCCAGGGGGTGTACAGGTATATCACAGAGGAGCAAACAACCCAATCTCCCTGTCAGTCACTGAGGGCTTTGTCTGCTGATTACCTCTGAATGCTTTGTCAAGATCTCTAAGTCAACAGCTGCCATGGACTGAAGTACCTCATTGCACAAGCTGTATACATAAACAAATAATGGCTCCCGAGCCGCTGCTGCTGAAGAGCCAGAATAAAAACAGGTACAGCTGCCAAATATGTGCTGCCTTTGAACAAGTAACTCGGGCAAAAACATCTACATTTGAAGGTTCAGGTAAATTTAGCAACAGCAGTACATCACAGCTACTTGCTCAGCTGCCTTTCTTCTGATTCATGGCCAGAGAGAGAAAGAGGAGAGCTCTTTCACTCAGGAGCTACTGTATCTGCAGTGCAGTGAAATCTATTAAGATTAAATCCATCTCACTCTCTCGGTAACACTCCTTTAGCCATGACTAATTACCAGCCATTTTTGCAGCGCAGATAACACCTTGAGCAATCGATTTCACACAGCTCTCTTAATATTAACTGTTTAGCTGATTGTCCTTGAAGATATTCCAGAGTGGAACATTTGGAAGCCTTCCAGTCTCTCTCTCTCTCTCTCTCTGTCTCTGTCTCTCTCTCTCTGGGGGGCTCTCATTGCTTTTTAAGCTCTCTCACTCTTTTCTCTCTCTCCTTTCTCCCACTTTTTCTCTCTCTCTCTCTCTCTCTCTCTTTGACTTTCACTTTGATTCTGTCTGTGTCTGCGTCTGTGTCTGTGTGCCTGTGAATGTGTGTGTATTACATGGGCTACGCCTCATTACTCTGACGAGCAAGTCTTGAAATAACTCGGTCATCATCTACTCCGTATTAATGAGATGATTCCACAAGCGTTTGTAATTTCAGTCAAATACTTTTTTAAACAAAGAATACGACACTGGCCCTTTTTTTTTTTTTTACACAAAAAATTGTTGCAATTTTGTCATCATCTCTGTGTTCAAGCATAAACGAGCAGATTTGGCTTCAAAGACTAAATTTGCTGCTTTTGAACCCGGATTCTTCCCCAAAAAGCTGCTTTCTTTGAAACCAGACATAAGATCTCTACATTTTTCACACTGGAAATAATACAACGGAGGCAGCGAAGTCTTCACGGCACATTCATTATAAAAGGCTCGCTGGCATATCTTGATATATGAATAACAAGACTGCTATTATCACAGAAACGGTTCTGCAACCTCAGGGAGACATAATTCCATTCATAACCTCGCAATTAGCGTAACTCTAATCCTTCACACCTATAATACGATGTTTGGAAAAAGAGTATACTACAGAGAACAAAGCAGAGGAAAGGAGCTCTGAACCAGTGCGAGGCTTTCACACACACACACACACACACACACAAACACAGACACACACACCTCTACAAGTATCCAGAGGATGCACTCCCTCATTTCTTGGACTGCCACTCAACGGCCGGGCCCCACAATAATGTTTTGATGCCTTTTCAATCCGCAGTAGGCCTTTTCTGACACGCTCTGACACTGCATCAGCCACGGCAGGGTGGCCAGTCAACAACTCATGAAAGTAAACAAGGAAGCGCTGTCTGAGCTCCTGTCTCCGAAGGCCTCCTGCAGACTGGCAGACTGCCTACCTGCTTCATATAACCTGAAAATGCTGGCAGACAACGGCGGATTGGCGGAGGAGAGAGTGGAAAAGAACAGTGACCCGAGATGGGGTTGAAATGGAGATTGGCGTGCACAGAGGAGATGCAGTGAGATGCTGTGAGCTGAAATGTGTGTGCACACGAGTGCTTGCAGCTGTGTTTATGGTCTGTTGTACATGTCTGCGTGTGAACTTGTAAATGTGTGTCTGCACATGAATAGGTGTGTTTTTATGTTGAGGAGTGTATCGGCACCAGTACTAACCTGATTAGAGAGCGGGTATTGGTCCAGAGTGACCGATCCATAGTTCGCTATTTTGCTCGGTTCAATTTGCTGCAATGAGCTAATGTTGCTGTTGATTAAGGCTGCAACTAATCACAATTTTCATTATCAGTTTAATGTGTTATATTAATTTTGCAGAATCTATTGGCACAAATGGAATATAATAATCATAATAATCGGAAAATAAGTATCACTGTGTTTTAGTTACATTAGAATGAGGCGTTTTTATTGTACTCAATTATTTTTTCTGACCAATAGAGCCTTGCACGGGCTAAAAACTCCAGCCCACCTCCATTAAACTCTCTCTGATGCGCGCACACACACACACACACACCACACACACACGGAACTACTATGGCACAATAAAAACAGGAGATAAAGTTAAATGATGGCTTAGTGTCGTGTTGAGCAGAGAAAAAGCATCACTTCCCTTACATGTTGTGTGAAGTTTCCTTGGGATGTCACTTCTGTCATCTGTCCTACAGCTGATGCTACAACCACTTTAACTATGAAGGCAGCGATTACTGTGAATCAGGTTATTAACAGCGACATTTATGTTGAGCTAACGTTAGCCGAAGATCACTCTACAATTTTGGTTTTTTAAACAGATTTAGACATTTCCTGACTTACGTGAGAAGTTGCTTTGAGACATTACAAGAAGTTGGAGAGGAGCAGCGTCAACAATAATGTGACAAGAAACCTTCTAAAAATAAGATTAAAGCCTAAAAAAAAGATGCGCATGAATGCTCAGCTGACATACAACCTCATTTATCCTGACACAGAGAGGAGGTTACTGATTAAATTAAAGAGATGTGATCGGATCAGGTACCCGGTGTCAGCCCAATTCAGAGCCAAGTCTTGGGCATCTGAAGTAGCATCTGAGGAGAAAAAGTCCAATCAGTGCCTTGCAGACGTCAATTCAGAACGTCGCTGCATGCACATATATTGTGTGCAGGGTCGGTGGCATGTGGGAATCACAGAGAAGTCATGTATAATAACCGCTTCCAACTGGCAGGAAGCTACTCAGGTGCACTTACACCCACATCTGGGCAGAGGACAAGGCCAGGGTGAAAATCAGTTTTTCAAACCACAGGCTAGTTGCCAGCAATGCAGGTCTGCTCACACTGCCCAATTACAAGTGAACCGGGGCTTGTAAACGAAAGTCAGATGGACTCACAAGAAGCCTGTTTATTGGACAGAGTTTTGGCAACCTGTCATCTTGAGAGATTAAACATTTTGGCAATTGGGGGGAGGGGGAAGTCAAAAACAAATCCGATTCCAGTCCATGTAACCTCAGCTAAGCATGATGGATGTGTCAGAGTATCTTTTTTTGCTCATTTCTGATTCATATACAGATTTTGTTTATGAACTGAAATGAGTTGTACTGCAGTTTGACATAAATGCGTTTAGTTTTCCAAGCTTGTGAAACTGTGGGTGTCATCAGATGTTAAAATTCTTCTAAAAACAATTATTTGAATAATCAACAGAAAAATACTCAGCAGCAATTATCATAATTGATTACTAATCAAAATAATTTGGAAAGCTCTCTTTGCCTTATGTTATAGCAAACTGAAAAGATTTGGGTCTGTGGTTTTTTTAAATGTTTTTTGAAGGTACGGTGTGTTATATTTAGGAGGATCTGTTGGCAGAAATAGAATATAAAATTCATAGGTATGTTTCCATTTGTGTATAATCACCTAAAAATAAAAATTGTGTTTTTTCGCTATCTAAAAATTGACAATTAGACGAAGCGGGGACAATGTAAAAATATTATAAATAAATCAAGGGTTATAATAGTGCAAAATTAACTTTTTTGTGCACCAGCCAAATGGCTAATGAATGTCAGCCATCTATAAAATCACAAAAATGTTTCATGTGTCATTCACTACCCTAACTATAAAATTGCTTTTAATTTGTTAGGGTTTCTAATTACTTATTTGTATTTTAATTTACTATGTAAAGCACTTGACTTTCAATGATTTAATATTGACTTTAATTTCAGACATTCAGAAAACACAAAATATCTCACTTGTTTTGTTTATTAATAACCTGTAAAATTGTAGAATTATCTACCATCTCTCACTTTTTCTTCCTGTAGGGACAGTGCTAGCATTGTTATAGTAAGTCTCACTTCTGTCTTTGTCCTCCACTGTCCTTTAGAGAAAAATACATCCCAGAGTCCCATGCTGAGGAGTATAACTCATTAGTATCTGCAGCTTTCATCCCGACAGTATCTGATGCTTTTTTCACCATCAACTTTTAAATAACCCTATCAGTTTGGATTTCTGTGATAAAATAACCAAAGATTATACAGAGATGACTTGGTGCATATCTGAGAAATAATTACGTCGTAGCAGTGGAAGACAGCAGCTCCACCATTAGCTTACTCCTTTAAAAACAGAACAATAGTAAAAGGGACGGAGATCTCTCCGCTACCAGGACATGATGATAGTATGTTTAAATGACATGGATGAAGGGCTGTTATTCCATCTCTTCCATCCTTCCCTGTCTGCCTTTCTCAGATTCCCTTCAACATGCTCCCGTTATCCCTTTCGTCCAAATCAGATCAAAGAAGCTGTCCTCAGTAGAAGGGTGAAAGACATAAGTGAAAGAAGGAAAAAAAAAAAGCTGAATTTTTCATCGAAATCGCTTCATTAAAATTCTGCTCCACTGAAACTTTGCCACAAGAGGAGCTCTAACTAAAGTATCTCTGTGTGTCATGTCAAGACAGATCCTGGCTCGGGCCACCAAAAGACATTCCCTGACCTGAAATCCTTTAGTCACAAAATGTATTCATAGATTAACATCATAGGCCTGTTGCAGATTGATTCAATTAAAAGTGAATGGATTTTTGTAACTTCAATACATCATTGCTCGGCAGTCGTTCGGTGACACATCGGATGCAACAACTCGTAATCTGTTTACACTTGGGATTTTTCAAATGTAGGCCATCAAACAACGGGGTGTCTCCAGGCTTATCAAGCTTGATAATTGGCATCTCTATATTAATTAATTCTGTTGCATTATCTCCACATTAAAGCCGATTGGGGAGGTTTTTTTGATCCATTAAACATTATAGAAAAATCAAGCTAATCTTGTAATTATATTATTATATGAATAAGATGAGGTATTCATCTGCTTTTGAGCCATTTAACCCGTTTCATCTACGATTAAAAACATGACCACCGTGCTCTCCGAGCACATTAAGAACCCTTGCGTTGCTTTCTGATGAGGGGCTTTTGAGATAATGGCGACTTAGAATAAAAGACACACACACACAGAACCAGGAGGAGAGACGGGGAATATAGGAAGTGGAGCGAAAATGTGCCTTCACTCAAGATTCCTCTGCTAATCCGCCCTGTCGCTGGCGACTCAAATCGCAGCTTTGACTCCGACGGATCTGGCTGGGAATTACAAGTGTAAGTGTCTGTGAGTGAGGAGAAGGGATTAGGTAGAGGAGAGGAGATGGCGAGGAGAGGAAACAAGACAGAGGAGGGGAGGGGAATAGGAGAGGCAATGGAGGAGAAAGAGGAGAGGAAAAAGTCGTAAAGAAAGAAGGAGAAGACAAGAGGAGAATATAGGAGAGGAGGAAAGGAAAAGAGACCAGAGGGCAGGGGAGAGTAAGAGAAGAGGAGAGGAGAGAAAAGAAGTTGAAAGAGAGGACAGGAGAGGGGGGAGGTAGAGGAGAGAAATGGAAACAAGACAGAACAGAGGAGATGAGAAGAGACAAGGGGAAGAGGAGAGGGGAAAAAAGATGGGAGATGAGAGTGGAGGGGAGGAGATGGAGGAGATGTGAATGCAAGAGAGGAAACAAGGAGAGGTGAGGACAGGAAAGGACAGGAGGAAGTGGAAGAAGAGGGCAAGCGGGGAGACCATAGAAGAGGAGATTAAAGTAGACGGAGAGGTGGGACAAGGAGAAGAAGAGGAGATGGAGAAGTGGATGAGAAGAGGAGGGAAAGAAAGGGGGTGGGGAGGAGAAGATGACGAAGAGGGGAGAGATGAGAGGAGATGTGAGGAGAGATTCTTTAAGCTGTGCAGCCAATGAATCCCTTATCAAATCTTTCATTCACAATCTCTCTTAGATCGTCTACTGACACTGCAGGCATCAGCAAAGTAAAAATAAACAAAGAAAAAGACCGCCTGAACTTCAAAATTAAAAAGTTTACCAAAGTCAAGGAAACAACTACTAAAATGCAATAATTGCCTGAGGGGTATTCACAAGAAAGGGGGCAATGACAAGTCAATTATGTTGAACTTCTATCTTGAGAAGGACCAGTGCTCCGCCTCAGCCTACCGCCGGTGTTACACTGTATTCGGTGACCCGTCAGATTGTGTGACATTCAGGTGACATTATGTGCACCATGCATGCAGAAAAATCAGCGATGTATTTAGCTGATAGTTGCTGAATGATAAGAGTACCTTTCCTCTGTGTTGGTTTTACTTTAGCTTCTGCAACTGTAGCACAGCCGTCCAGTGAGGAGCACATGCAGTTTTAATTAATGTCACAGAGCAGTGACAAAATATATGGTGAAAGCCCAAACACGAGCACAAAGCACAGCAGAATCTCTGTGGTTTAGATATGATATAGAGACATACAACATTGTAATGTGCACCAAACAGAGTAGCTAAAAAGATTTGTTAAGTGATTTTGATTCAATTGAAACCCCTCCCTAGTGGAGAGGAGAGGAAGACATGAGACTGCCTCTCTTATAACACACCTGTATAACTAATATCATCAGTGCCAGAGATGAGGCGGGTTGAAACCTTGATCACCATCCACACACTCAACACCCACTGCTCTACTTTAAAATGCCTTAAATTACCATGAACAAAAACAGTTTTCACATGGTTTATAGAAGCTGAAGCAAAACCTCTTGCTGTCCTCAGACAGCGAGACAGAGAGTCTTGGCACAAACGCAAGTCAATTTTAATTAAATTCTATGGTTTATAATAAGTGTGACAAAAACTTGGAAAGAGCCTCAGCTATGTGGAAAGGTGCTTTTCCAGAAACCAGCCATCCCGTAAATTATGCAAGAATGAAAAATGTACTCCAACGGAAATGCAACTCCATATTAGGGAGAAGAATTAGAATTAGGACATACCCAACTCCAAGGGCTAACATTTATAGTAATGAGCGTGTCTAGAGTAAGAGCTAAAAGCACCCAAACTACCCTCAGAAACTGCTGTATCCTTGTCCATAAATCCACATACTGGTCCCCATTGGGATCAAATTGTCGCTACCTTAATCACTTTTTAAAATATTTTACCTAGTATGGAAAAACCCCTTGGTGCAAGCTATGGGAATCGTATTATCTCCACGCTGTTTTACATTATGCTGTACGAAAATAAAATCGGAGAAAAACATTCCGACTCAAAGTGGTGATTATATATGCTCCTGTACTGCCCGACTGATCTAAGTCAAACATGTTTAAATACTGGTGGTAAAGATGGGACAACGTCTGCTGTCCACGGTAATACAACATCACATGTATCGGTTCACACTATGTCTGCAATTCGCAGTTCATTTTAAATTAATAAATATTATTTTGAACGTAGTCAGTTAATTGTGAGTGCTCCCAGATTGCACTTCAGCATGATGAGTAAGTGAGTGAAATTAAATGTCACTGCCCACTCAGGGACTCTGAGGAAACCTGTAAAAAGCACAAGTGAGTTGGGGGTAAGTAAGCTGCTTACTGCTCTGTGCCCTGCCTGGGGAACCCTGTGACGCTAAGTGGGCCCTGGTTTACCATCTGACAGTATACTCACAGGGAGCCGGGCCAAGCAGCTTTAATTTGCCTGACATCAGTTAAAAAAGCCTTAATTGACTTTATAAACTTTATGGCTTTTTCTCAACGGGAAGGTTTAAGTGCCAGTGCGTTCTGTGTTTGGCATGGGCTTTCCCAGGGGAATGAAGCTCTTTAAAGGGATTTTGAAGGCAGATAAAAGCCTTCTCTTCCAGGGGTGGCAGAAATACAATAGCTATGTTGTCATCCTTGCATACACCTACCAACGGGGTCCTTTCAATACGTCCTCAGCATTGAGGTGGAAAGCCTGCTGTGTCAGCCGACTGTTGCAGAACGGTTGCGATCGATTTAGCCTTTTAGAGGTATCGGAGGCTAGGTGCCCCCTCGCTCTCTCCTAAGCACTTGAGTCTCTGCCAGGTAGCCCCATCGATTGCACTTTCCTTTGTGATTTGGTTCCCAGTGATAATAAATGAGGGGCAAGAAGGTTGGAGTGCTGTTGCTTTAAAAGCAATGATGGGCAGCCATGCAAGTGACTTAAGCATCAGCAAAGTTGCACATCAGAGCAAAATCCAAGGAATACAGCTGTGTTTACTGGGTAGGGCTAAGTGATATATGAAACCAAGAAGATGTCTATTTCACTGCAGAAGTCACGTATTACAGTAATTACCCACTTTTGCAAACCTGAGAACATACAATAAGCTCTTGTGCCTGAGAGTATATCTAAGTTCATACTTAGTTCAGGAGAGCAAAAGGGTTAATTTGTACACAGCAGCATATTAGCGTGAGCAGCTGATGAGACTGATAGGGAGAATGAAATTCAAATCACAACCATCTTGTTTCTGAAATCTAGTGACTGCATATTAAAGCGTGGATAAACAGACATATAGTCAAAGCCTTCAGCTACAAGTAGAGCCCGACAAATATGTGATTATTGAGGGCAAAACAATATCAATAGAGGATGACGATACATCTGATATCTACACAAACACTTTCTTTGGTTATTTAAGAGACAAATCTGCAGAGGCAGGATACAGTATATTAGGTTGAACAAATATATGATGACACTAACCTTTCCCAGTGATCAAGTCATTATAAAAAAATAAGGGGAAAAGTATAAATAGTGATTAAAAAACAGCTCCCATGAGGACTAATAGGGAGACTTGCAGTAGATAATAAAGGAAATGGATCATCCTAACTGCAAACTACCACTGTACCATTCGCAGCATATACACCACTGGGTTACCAGTGATTTTTCTTTTGGAAAATATCTTTAAATTGTTAAAAAAAAAAAAAAATAAAATAAAAGTTGATATCTGCCATGTCAGCCTATAGATACATTGGTCAGGCTCTAGTTACAGCTTCAACTCTACATCAGTCAGCATTAAAGAGTGTCAAACGACTGAGGCTTCGTACTCACTCTGTTTAATTAGAGGACTTTCCTTTTTGACATCTACGCTGCTAACTAGCTAGCTTCTGGCAGCCACTAAAGAGGAAAGCAGTGCTCAGTGTGAAAGTAGCTGCAGAGAGTGGCTGCTGCTTGAAGGCTTACTTGGAGAGTTGATTTGTAGACTGGAGTAGATGATGAGGGAGTGTGCGTGTATTTGTTTCTGTGTGTGTGTGTGTTTACTGCTGTACTGTGTACTTGTACATGTGAGCACGTGTGTACACGCATGCATGTGCGTGCTGAGAGCTTCAAGCTAGCATCTGCAGAGTGATACCCCGCCGTCTCAATCTCGGAGCAGACAGGACGTCTTTCTTTCATCTCTCTTAGATGTCTGTCAAGAGCTTAAATCATCTGAGGCCAAGCTGAACACCTCCTCTCACACTCTAAGTAAACATGATACTTCAAGGGTTTTTAATGGGCAGTGGAGGGTCCCTATGAGGCTGAAAAAACCTTTGATTTAAATGTTCTTCAGGTTCCAACAACAGTTCTTCAGATGTCAAAAGCATCTTGTGACTCAGTCATGTGTTAAATTGGTACAAACACTCAAACAGACTTAAAATCAGCTCCCTTATGGCACCAATCCAACAAAGTAATATTGGATCTAATTACCTCTATCGTTTTAAGAGTGAAGAAGTGATGGTGGGAGAAAGAGAAAAAAGGAGACAGGCAGGCAGATTTCTAGAAAGATAAAAGATAGGGAATTCCAATTTAAAGCCTCCAATCCACTCGCAGGAGAGGTTGTTTACTGAGTGCAAGGAAGAGTTGAAAAGAGAACAAGCATGTTACTTCTGCTTCACCCTTGTCAAAACTCTAAATGAACCCTGCACATACACACAAAGCAGTTTCTCAAGTTCAAATGTAAACATTTCAGCCAGCACCTGAGCAAGCAGCTTTACCTGTACGACGTAAAAAAGTAGAATGAAAAGTGATGACAGGGTTTGAAGCACAAAAACCATAGCGGGCTTTCAGGTGATGTAACACGCCCTTTGGCAGTCACAGCGCAGATCCTCAATCAGCTCATGACAACAAACTCTGACCGCAGCTAAATCTGGAAACAAATGCCTCTATCAGATGATTCCCTTACACAGCACACCAGAAAGCTTGTTGTTGTTTATTCTTTACTCCCTGTTTTATTAGTTTGATTGTAGTCACCATATTTTGCTAAATATCGGCATCGGCCATTGAAAAACCCATATCGGTCGACCACTTCTAAGCACCTAAACTACTGCCTGTAACCCACTATGTAGGTTATAAAACAACTACACCATACCCTGTCCACTCAATCCTGTGGCATGGTAGTGCTGTAACCCTAAAATATGATGAAATTAACACCGTTCATCCATGTTGCCTTCACTGTCTCATTTGAGTAACAAGCCAGCTTCATTGAAAGGCAGTTGCATTTCACAAAGTCACCAAACAGCCGTACCATACATCTATAGTATCGAATCAAAAATGTCACATTACTTCTGTTCCACATTTCGCATTTGTCAAGATTACAACAACAGCCTAGTTTACTGATAGCGTAACAAGGCATGTATTTTAGGAACAAGTGACAACCTGTTGCTTTTACACATTGATAATTCTGACCACTTGGTAAGGAGTTGTTAGCCTGACACTGTTTTGCAAAAAAATTTAGTCTGGCAGAACTGCACCCAAAAGCAATGGGGGGGGGAAGACCAATTCAGAGGTGCCATTGTTTTCACCAGAATAGCAAGTCATAAGCCGTATGGCTTTGCAGCATACTTGTTAAAACTACCATGTGTTTTGGTGAGAATCCTTGAAATTTAACAAAACTTTGCTTCCACTGAAAACTCCACAGGACACATTTGATTTGAAAACAATTCCTTGGCTGAGTGCCACTGCAGATACATACGGAGGTGAGCATGTAACTCTGCCCAACACTGCACCAGTGGAGGTGGTACATCCCTGGATAAGACTTGGAGAGAAGCCAGAGACTCTGACCTCCTCCACAGAGACTTGGACTCCAGATTGTGTTAGGAACGGAGGAGGAAGACAGGGTATGTTTCAAGCACTCCACAGTCCCACCACTTCTACATCTACTGCCACCTCAATAAAAACCTGTGTGTTTCAACCATTATCCTCCATGTAGGATATATAGGAGACATATGTAATATCAAGTGGGAAAAATCTAGAGAACCTCAAGAATGACTTCATATATGTATAATGTATAATAATGTAATAATGTCATCCTTTCCCACATGTATTTCAACACTGACTGAAAGCATCAAGGACACACTATACATGATATCTATTTTAAAAGTTAACCTTGCCTTAGGGTTTAGTATATGTGATTATTTATGCAGTTTATTTCAAACAAACGAGAGACTAAGTCAAAGCTGCTTTCCTCAGGCCATCAGGATGACCAAAGTGAGACCGACAGTCCAAAACCCAAGGATACTCAGTTTACGCTCAGACGAGACAAAGAAAAGCAGGAAATCCTGACATTTAAAACGCTGGAACAGGGGAATGTTTGACATTTTTTCTTGAAAAATTACTATAACGATTAATCGATTATCAAAATAACTGCAGATTGCTGTTCTGTCAATTGGGTAATCGTCGGGTATTTGTTGCAGCTACAAACATTTTCACTACAAATAATAATTATGTATGTAAAAAATAAACCTTTAAAACTACTTTAAGAAAAGTACAATTTTAAAAAAGTGAAGAATTCTACAGAAATGTACAGACAGTGGCTTACTTCTTATTTCACTTTCTTTCTTTATTTTCGTATATATGCTCCCAGTGGATTCTTGACGACCTGAGAGTGCTCCAGGTCTAGGCTCCTTTAAAACTAAATTAAAAACATCTCTTTACTGAAACCTTTGGTCTTTTATGTGAACTTACCTCTGTTTGATGAGTATACAAGTCTGCATCCTACATTTCTTTTCCGCTCCAAAGCAGTCTCAAAGGCATCAGAAAAAGCTCGCCTTGATGTGTGCCTTTGACTTATGTTACACAAGTGACCTACCTACACCACACCTGGCAAATTATGTGCACAATACTGTCTGAGAAAAAAGGACCTAACTTCCATCTCGCATTCCTTTCATGTAAACAATAGTCTTAGACGTTGCATAGTCAGACAATGGTTTTTAAAAAAAACCTCTCGCCTTTAATTGCTTACATAACCCTTAAACACTGTAGCATAAAGCAGAAATAATTGGGGTTGCACTTGACACTAAATGCAACAAAATACCAGGAAAACAAGTATTCTCCAAAATACAGCTCTGATTCCTCCTCCGCAAGAGCTTTGCGGCTACACTGCCCCTCTGACCCCAGCAAAACAATTATAAAGCCCATGGCATACAGAGAGCCTCTAATGGGCCACATATGAGGCTGCTAATAAGACAGAGGTACGGGAACCTGCTGTGCACAGCCTACTAATTCTGGAGCCTGAACATAGAGGTGGAGGATGGAAGGGAACGATGGAGGGATGGAAGAGAAGGAGAAAGGTAGAAAAAGGAAGGGAGACAGAAAAGGGAGGGGGAGTGGAGCACAGCAGGGGGACGTAACGTCCGTGGGAGTAGAAAGATAGACAAGCTGAGAGAAGAGAGATGGGGAAGAGGAGGGAAACAGGGAATCAGAGAGCAAAGCGAGAGAGATGGAAAGAGACACAGAGAGAGAGCATCTGCCAACCAAGCTGCATCCCTCTCTCCCGGTCTTATTACAGTTAGGAGGTTGCGTTTGTTTATCATCAGGCCTCGGCAGACTCCCCGCCTGCTCTTCAGATAAAACTAACCGCCAGTGCCACTGGAATTCATTATACACGCCGAGCCGGCAGCTAGCTCGCACACAGGTCTGGAGAGGAGAGAAGAGCAGAGCCAGACAGCGGATGGCTTTTCTATTTGAAATTACAAACATCCCCCTGTTTTAATTTCTCCCTTTCTCATTTGAATAAAGAGGACAGACGCGGTAATTAACGGGGTATTAAAAAAGCAAGGCAGTGTGCAGTGTGAGGAGGAGGAGGGGGAAGGGGTGTGAGGAGGGTGTGGGGGCATGGGAGAGCGAAGCAGCAGCACCAGAGTGGGAGAGATAGTAACTAAAAGACGGGAGAGAAAGAGAGGAGCTGTGGAGAATTAATAACAGGCCAGATCTCTCCAAGGCCTCCTTAATGGGCTGTGACAGGAATTTATTCACACTTAGGCTGGTATTAAATCAAACGCGAGGCGAGTGGCAGTGGCAGGCTGCAGCAGAGGGGTGGGGCAAGGAGGTTGGGGGGGGCAGGTGCAGCAGAGAAAACGGCGGGGGTCTGCCATGTCGCACAGGTCCGGCATTACAACCCCCCTCCGGGGCGGAGGGTCATCTGCAAAGCCCTTGGGATAGATACAAGGATGGAGAGATGGAGCGAGCACAGGATGTATGAAGAGAACAAACGATGAGTGATGTGCCAGTGACAAGACAGCCTGTCCCACGCCCCAGATGGAATGATTATCAAGTAGTCCGGAGAGCCGCTATGAATCATGCTTCCTCCATTCTGCAAAATGCACCGTCACTCAGCCAGACAGCCAGCCAGCCAGCCAGTCAATCAGTCAGGCAGGCAGAAAGGAGGCTGATTCCCACAGACTTGGATGGCACTTGCTACAGACAGCTGGCGAACATGGAAAATGCACAAAACACAAAGCTCCGTCCAAATTAGCGCTCGGTGAAACATTCTGCTGGCGAATTTATTCTTCATATTCTTTGTTTTCCTTCATTAATTGGCGTGTGACCAGTAATGTAGGATATTCATTGGGGCTGTAATTTGTGGTCACTTGGGTGTCACAGAATTTGGTCTATTTTACTGGAGCAGAAACAGTGTGGATGACTGGGGGACTCTGAATTGATATGCACAATCACATTCTACGGCACCAGAGGTCTGCAGCACAGAGATTGAGCAATCGCAACCCATTAGGCACCAATGAATTATGGCTAATGCATCTTAAACATTTATGCAAACGCTGTTGACTTTCGCACATGCCCACGTAAACTCCGCATACACACACACTCACATCTGCATAATCTACAACTCACTACGTACTACATGCATGAGAGGGAATATTAAGATACGACATGCAGTACAAGAGCATTGCATAGAGCCAACAAAAATGCACATTACATTCAGGCAGCCTGTACCCTGAAGGGTTACGCACATTCAAAAACACTTATTCAAACACGTATTGTCACAGCAACATGCTTCCTAGTAAAGACACTTGTGGAGAGGGATGAGAGTGATGCCTCCCTCTTCCTCCCCCTCCAACGCTGGGCAGATTGCATCACCATCCGTCAGCCAGACTCCGACAAACAGCAATTACCCCAATCGACAGATAACGAGAGCAAGGCTATCACTCACAGCCAGGACACCCCATAAAGCAGCCAGACATTACCATGGAGGAGTCATTCATCTGCCTCTCCGCCAGCCATCCCCCCTTCCACCACCACTCCATCCTATTCTGATCTTTACTTCTACTACCTGTTCAACGCCAATCAGCTTGGGGGGTGGGCTTCAGGCTTCAAATGAAATATGATGTGGGCCTGGGGTTATGGGGAATGGCATGGAGCTGAAGTGACAACTACCTTGAGGGTCAGGGTCACTTCCTTTCCGGTTTAAGATGCAGTTAATTTAAAGGCAGCTAGATGGTGTCTCAGAGTAAATGACAACTGCAGAATAGGACGTCAATAAGAGTGTTTTTTACACTTGACTGAGGTGGAAAAGTTGATGTATCGATAAAAATGCAAGGTCAATAAATCATGACATTTATGAGGCATGGGAGTTAAACGACCATTGAAGCTTCTACGTTGGAAATGAAAAACAGCAGAAGATGGAGACTGTAGAGTTCCTAAACTTAATACATGAAATAAACATTAATAATATTTCCATCATGTCGCTATTTTAATTACGTAATTTTTTCGCAGCAGCTTCTTCTTCTGCAATGGTTTCAGGGCACCCGACAGCTGTCAGTGCGTTGAACTCCTAATATTCACATAACATTAATGCTGTACTTTCCTTTGCTGATTTTATTGAAATTCAGTTTAACTATGCTGCACTTGCACGACATTATTTGGAAGGAAACAGTTTTGATAATAGATGAAGTTAGTTAATGTTGTTTTTTAAGCAAAAGTGGAAAACAAAATCTGTCCTTGGTTTTCTTTCTTTGTTCTATAATAGTACACTGAATCTCTATGAATTCTTGACTGCTGGTTGAATCTGAAGAAGACACCTTGGGCTCTTCGAAACTTTGCTAAATATTTTTCACTATTTTCTGACATTTTTTTTAAATACTTTTTTGACCAAACGATGAATCGAGAAAACAATCAGCAGATTAATCTCTAATGTTAATAACCCTTAGTTGCAGCTCTAATGGCAACAAGAAGATGCCTTATTACTCTCCAGCAATCAATAATGTGTTGCCACAACAAGTCAGAGTCTCATAGCTAATTGAACTAGTTCTAATGAGTGCCTTGGTGACAAGATTATTGTTTTATTAAGGGGATATTAAATCAAAATCAAATTGGGTCATCGCCACTGCTGGTATTGTCATCACATGAGGGCCACTTACAGGCCCGGCACCACGAGGGGGCTCTTTTTAAACTGATGTAACTGTTACATGTAAACTATCGGGCCGCACTGTCCATAGTACTGAAGCGGAACGGAGGAGATCAACAGACAGACAGAACCTGTTTCTTTTTGTGGTTATAAATAGAATAGTGTTTTTATTTTAATTGTATATAAAGGGATAGTTTACATTGGTTTTAAATAAGAAAAAATGATTTAAAAAAATAATAATCTCAATAATAATCTGGATAACATTCAATTTTTTTTCATCATGTCGCAGACATGGATGGTTAAAAATACAATATTCTTAAAAACAGCAAGTAGTCACAAAAATATAAATCATGTATAAAAAACAAAAAATCTGATGCATCAAGTTGCACAGATAATCGTTTTATCATCGCATTGTCGCCCACTGAATCAGAATCGAATCTACTTGCGAGGTGCCTAGAGATCCCCACCTCTGTTAAAGAGATACATGTTTTGAAACATGTTTGCTTTAACTGACATGTCTCTAAGGGTATCACACACAGCAGTGGCGGTGGTAGCCACTTAACTGCACCAATGTCAACTTCACTTCATTCTTCTTGCCAAACTTGGATTTTATGGCCATGACAGCAAGCAGTAAACCAAATATCATGCTTCAAACTGTCCCTCGATGACGTCAGAGATGCTATTTTGATATTTTTCTGCAGTCTATAGCGGAAACAGGGCTTGGGACAGGGCTGTGGAAAGGATTAAGGAGGGATTGGACAGCGTGGATATTTTGGGCTGAGCCAACACTTCTACTTTACATTATTCCCTCTTGTGGAGCACAGAACACATACTTCGATGGCTCTCTTCAGATCTCTCTCTCTTCTGTTAAATGGTAACAAGGGTGGTGTCTGTTCCAAGGTTATTTCACTCAGAACAGAGTGTACTAAAATCCCCATCCATGGATTCAGAATCCTATTACCCTGCAGTCCTATCACTCTGCCTATCGCCCCTTCCCATGAAGATGCATTATATCACTGTTCATTATTTACAGCAGTGAGTGAATTTAAATTTTGATAGAAGTCATCTTTTGAAAAAAAAAAAAAAAACTTCTTTCGGTTTTTCTAAGGGGAAATATGAGGCAAGCAATCTTAAACCAGTGTGACATATCAGCTGGAGTTTGAAGCATGCTTGGACTTATCTTTTCACTTATGCATCAATCTTCTCTCTCTCAGCATCCTGTTACAGAAGGAATCCTATTTTCCCTGGTGCAGCTGAATTTCATCAGTCTTCTGTTATTCTTTTTGAAGACCCTATCTGAATGGGAGCGGCCTAACTCTGACAATCCACAACTGTCTACACATCTATCAATCCACTCTTTCATCAATCTTTTACCTGTCTGTACATCAAGAGGCCCCTGACTCTCCGCTACCGCTATACGCAGTTTCATTCGTTTCAAAAACGCCACACAAAATTGTTTTTACTTGCATTCTGCTACCTGTTTGTTTCTCTCAGTGTCCCTTCGTCCTTCACCCTCCACTACACACATCTGCTCTCTCTGACAACACAGCTATCTGTCTGGTCAACCATCCATCTTCAAACACCATTCCCACCTGAACAGTCCATTTCCCTCTCTACTTTTACTCAACAGAAGCTTTCTTTTCATATTTTTTTTCCCTCCATCACAAATCTTTCATCTACTACTCCATCAACCTTTTCATGATAACATCTCTGCCATTTAGCTCTCTTTCCACCCTTTTTTTTTTATCTGCCTTCCTCTTTCCTGCTACCTCACCCTCCTCCCAATAATCCCTCTCTCATCCAAAACTACCCTATCTGGCTGGAGTGACTGCAGCAGATGTAGCCAGGCCACAAACATCTGCTTCCCCTGTTCCCGCTGCATCTCTACTCTGCTGATCAGACTAACCGCTTTAACTCCCCAAAGCTTGCTTTCCTTACGGCCGTCTTAATGTGCAGCTGGGCAGCCTGGGCAAAAATCACAGCTAAATATGCTGCAAACACATGAGGCATACACGGGATATCCGAGAGCCAGATTGAAAACTGTGCTTCTAATAAGTTCAAGTTGTAGCCTCTGGATAGGGATTGAATATCTGAACAAAATAATAAGCAACAACAGAAAATGTGCCCAAAATATGAACATTTGAAATTTAAATAGACTGTAGAAGTTACATTGCTTGAAAATATGGATCATATGGCAGAACACACACAGCCTACTTCCCAAAAAGGCAAACAGGGGTTGGTTGGTGGTATCAAAAGATAAATATTTAGACTGGAGACAGCTCGATTGTACTTCCTTAAATTTAAGTAGCAATTGTGGATAAACAGGGTAATAAGACATTGGTGGTGTGACAATAATTTGGCCACAAAGTGAATGAGACAATCCCAAACAGGGTATAGATTACTTAAACTCTACACAAAATAGAGAGGAAATGATGTATACAGTTAACTAAGCCAAATATCCTCTGTTAACAAAAGACCAGGAAATACCACAAACTAAGTAAGCATACAGAGTGCCCGCAATTAGACCCAATAACTCGAATGAGCTGCGAGGTGAAAGAAAAATCTCTGCAATAGTGAAATGTTGCACCAACAGAAAAAGTGGAAAATGATTATACCAGTATTTTATTTATCATTTGATTTAGTCTGGCAAGTATATTTATTTAATTTAAGCAGACTCACTGATTGCAGAACATTTTCAGATTCTAAATTTGTTGTTAAGCTTAAAGGTTTCTGACCGCTAACAGCATTATGGTTTCTCTGCATGCAGGTGACATGAAGCAAAATCTAGGCCAACAGTTTGACATTATTCAACTGCTCCATGGGTGCTGGTAAGAAATGCAGCACTGCGCCAAAAAATGCAGGGAAGAAGAATGTGATTAAAGAGCTTTATTTTTTTGTGCATTAAGTGTATGGTACAGTATATTTCACATCAAAATAAATTAAATGTGTCTTCCTACTTCATACACTGTACAGTATAACAAGGTAGTTTATATATATTTGCATAATAAGGAGCCAGGATAGGTTGCTATGTGTTAAGAATTGCAGACAGTAAGGAAAGCTTACCCTAAATGTATTACGGTGGCCCGTTTACTCAATCTCTATATACTTGGATCATTTGCGGGAACTCAATTTGCATGCTAATGCTTTGCATAGGGGGAAGGTCATATCATATCAAGGTTATTTATCACATCCATACACGGGTCTCTAATAGGACAAAATTACTCTCACTTACAAGTCCAGAAAGAAAAAGAGAAAAGGTTTTTATTTTTGTTATTTTTTTGCGGGAATGCTGAAAAAGAATGTCTGTATTTCAGGCCGGTATTGCGTTCAAAGATCTGGTCTAAGCGCTTGGTTATTTATCTACTACAATATCAGCAGGTTTTCACCATACTCTTTGCAGCTATGGAGGCTTTGTGTGAAAAGGAGATGCTGTTTGTTTTGGACGTGGCTGAGTGCAGTTGAGCGCAGGGTTCACTGCAATGTTTCACTGTAGTGTTAACATTTAAAAGCAGCCAGGGGAGCTGTGCTGAGCTCTTAAAAATAACCAATTCTCATCTCTACTGCGGACTCTCCTGACCTTGGACCATTATCATTGCAGCACACTCAGACGGCTTGGCATGCACAATCCGTACCTAGCCAGCACAATGCACATACAAAGAGAAGAAACAGGACGTGCACACACTAAGAGCATGTGTGAAAGTGCGAGATGCAAACACAATCTAGTCTTTTTAAAGAAAGAACAAAAGCTTTTATTCCCTCTCTCTCACTCAATATACACACACTCATATATAACAAAACAAATCCATGACAGACGAGGCAAACTAAAAAGGACTCCTAAATAATGCATGATGTGTTTTACCTGAACCTTTGCCATGCTCCACTGTCCATAACTACTGTACTTGGGTGAGATATGGGAACTGCTGGGAGGTACTGCTGCTGGCTGTTTACCTGCATCTATGCAGGATCTAGGTTTCATCGACCCAAGGCTGATATTTGCACGTAGCGCTTTAATGTCATCTTGATGTGCCTGTTTTCCAGGGAGAGATTAAACCTAATCCTGGACTCAAAAATAATCTATGATGGCAAATGCCAGAACATCAAAGGGCACGGTTTGTCAGTGTTATGGGAACCTGTGTCATGTCCCAGTGGTCAGTTCAGCAATGCTATGCAGCACTGTGACAAAAAAAGACATCTTAAGACAGTTATTTTTGCATTTTGCTTCATTTATCATATTTTACACTATAACTGTAACATTTTTACTTATAATACTACTAATACATCGCATTTTGATCATATTTATGGTTGACAATTATCTGCAAAGGACACATAGTGTATTTACATTCAGTAACTACCACTTAATACTGTAGTTTTTATTGTTAGTAGCAGGGTCTGCCCTTACCACGCTGGAATAATCTTGCCTACCTACACACAAGTGATTCACAAGAAATTATGCATGCATGTTATCCAACATTACTGTTTGTAATTGTAGCTAATTTATAACAAAGGTGTTGCTGCTATGTTATTTCCTACTGCTGCTGCTTCACATTAATAGAAATTTGAAACACAGAATAAATACTGGAAACAGGGAGCAACAGCTAGCCTGGCTCTGTCCCAAGGTCACAAATCAAGGTTAGCTCTGACATCAACAATCTACAAAACAAAAATGAAATGTTTCACATAATATAATATTTTTTAGCATTGTTTAAACTTTTAATATCACATTAATTTAGACTTTGGACTAAAATATTAATATTACACTAAAATATTAGTTATTTCTAAGTGTGCGCCAATTGATCAGCCACTAAATAGATTAATAGATTGATCATAGACTTACTTGCGGACCAACAAATCAACACTGCTTCCAGCGTTCAGACCCAAAAACCCTGAATGGAGCACTCTTAGTAAGTAGTTGTTGCAGTGTGAGGATTAGTTTCCTTCACAGCCTCAACCACAATTTAGTTTATTTAGTTAATATTATTGGATTATGTTTAATTCATTGATGCATCTCCATGCTCAAATGTACCTTGTTTGTCCGTCAAGTCAAAGTTAATTTATATATCCCAATATCCCATATCACAAATTTGCCTCAAGGGGCTTTACAGTCTACAGCATACGACACCCTCTAGCCTTGGACCCTCGTCTGTAGCATGTAACTAAGCCATGACTCAGGATTAAATCTTTCAGACTTTGACTGACAACATGGTGTGTCAGTCTGAAGAAAAGCTCCCTGCTCTGCACTTCAGAGTGTCATAAAACAGTCTCTCTATCATAGCTGCAAAACATATCTGACAGTGAATATATTTGAAAAAGCTCTTAGGTGTGTTTGATGTCTGACACTTGAAACCACTCCAAAAGTGAAAACATCACTCACAAGATATGAAGAAAAATCATCTGTTCTTTCCTTCTGTTAATATTGAAAACATCATCAGCTACTATCTCGCTCAAGTCAGACCTTGCAGCCAGTGGTCAGTTCATTCTCTTTGATATTTGCATCACATTTATATACTATAAAGGGTAACTAGCTCACTTTTATGCATGTTATCGACACAAAGCCATTCATTCTTACCATTTTATGATTTGTGGTCAGTAGTGTAAACCAGATATGTCACAATCATCTAAGCCATTACTTAACTACATAAAACTTTTACTTACACAAGTGGTCCTATCGGGTAGCTTGAAGCCACAGCCTTAGCACTACCTGTCACAAGACACCTTGAGGGACAACGCCTTGAGCCTTCTCTCAAACTCCAAAGACTCCTCCACTATCCCCAGGAAATGAGGTGAGCAGAGGTAGTTACTGTACTTAATGATAGTTCAGTTATACCTTATTCATTAAATACATGGCCCTTCCTGTTCCTATTTCCTGCTGTTTTTTTAGCTTAAGAAACCCTGTGGTCACTGTTCCATTACCAGGTGTGAATCTTTGTTTCAACAATCAACAGGAGCCTCCTTTCCAGCCAACCCAGGTTTAAGAAGGCTGACCGGGGTGATACTCTGATAACAGGAGCACACCTTCCAGTCCCTTTTAAAAACCCTTGTGAGCCAGTCCATAGGTACTGTGCATGTAATGTTGAAGAGGTATTTTCAAGTAAGATACCCTAACAATATCCAGAGCCTGCAGCATCCAAGGGCAAATCTCATCCACACCGTGTGCCATGCCACCTTGGAGCTTTCTGACTACTTCAGTAGATGTCCTTCGCTAACAAACAAAGGCTGTCATCAAGTTATTCCCTCCCACGCCTGCACAGAATCTACATGCACGAACACCCAAATACTTTTACAGTCCTAGAGAGGAAATTACAAAAGATTTACACAGAGCTTGGAATGACAAACTACATGAATGTAGACTCCAAATTTGGAAATGCAATACTTGTTAATAGCATTTCCCACGAGCATATTGCCCCCTTTAAACACACAAACTCTATCCGCAGACAATAAAGTTTATCAAGTGTAGCCTCTTAACAAACCTCGTCTTTACAACCTGAACGGTTGCTATCCAAATAATGGAAAGTCGGCTATTAAACCCTCAGGTTAATGATGGTGAGTAAAATTACTAATCTGTAATGAAATTCATGCCTAATTATTATTTCCTATCTTTTAGTTGATGCTGTTTTCCCTCCAGCTCAGGTAAATGTGATTTGAAATGTCTGGAGGCTCATGGATCTCAGAGGTGAACAGAAACTTTACTGATCTGAAATAACATCATGTTAAGCTGTGATAAAAAAAAATTTGTTTGTGAAACTTTTTTCATTTTTCTTTTATTACCCCCCCTCACCTTCTCATTCCATTACCACTGGCTGGGAATCAAACCTGTAACCCTAACAGTGTGGTGCTATTGAGATACAGAACACAATACCTTGTTGACCTCCAGGATTTCTCTCCTCTCCTCGGTGGCAGGGCGGCTCTGGGCGGCCGAGCGATCCTCGTGTTTTGAGCTGTCATCCTCCACAAAGGGTATCAGTTGCTGGAAGGGACAGCGAACAAAAAAATCTGGCTATATTATTTACTGTAAGCAAGACAACTGTAAGATGATCACTTCCAAAATGCTGACTTATTCAACTGATTTGGACTGCTTAAGTTTATCATTTACAGTGGTACTGTACATACACAATCAACACTGAAAGTATCGCTAACAGTTTCAGTTTTGTGGCAATAAATGTTTTAAGAGTCTTTCTGGAATAAAACTTCGTCCCTAATGCACTTTTCTCTTGTTCCTCTCCCCTCTTACTCCCATACGCCCATAGTTCAAATACATTAAAAGCACTGGGCTACATATTCGTTTTTTTCCTATATACCTGGTGAGTGCAGTTATAGGTCAGATTTATGTACGTATAGGCAATCTCAACCTATGGGTGTTTCCAAATACTCAAGATATGCCTGTGCTGTCTCATAATCTTGTTACCATGAAAGGGTGAAAATGGGGATTCTGTGTAAGCTCTTGAACACAGTACAAGTCTCACCCGTCGCTCCTCACCGTACAGAGAGACAGGGAGAGAGAACGAGTGACAGAAAGCGAGTGGGAGATTAATTCATTCATTCAATGCTCTGTGTGCTTGACCTTGTCTGCTTGACACTACAGTGAGGCTGATGTGCCTGATGTGAAGAGCCTTCAGGCAAGGCGGCATTCCTGAGAGCCGACAGGGTCACTGCCTGCTGCTTTACATCACACTGCCCCCTAGTGGTCACCTTAGGGAGGAGGACAGCAGGAAGCTTGCTGCAGTCACACATCTAGTAGTGTGTGAATGTCTTGAAAACACACTGTTCCTTGTACAACGCACAGCAATTACATAAAGGGTCTTATACTGAGAATGTGTGATTGCTATGCTTGATGAGCTACTGAAGGGAAATGGACTCCAAGAGACTGTAATGCACACACAGTGTAAATGTAGTTACATGTCTGTGCTACAGAAGTCCCAAGAAATACATAGCAGGAGTGAGGTAGTATCTATTATGTTGACCATAGTTTCAAACTCTCCAACATACCAATTTTGGTGCACAATTTTCAGACACATGATACCGCTTTAATGGGTTTCAACTGAAGTAGCAAGAACAATCTGCAATAGTTCATTACACTTAAAGCAAGGAGTTCCTGATGCAAGAAAAAAAATAAACTTTCCTTCCCAAAACAAAAACTGTCATACCAGACAAGATCGCAAACACAGATTAAATAGGAGACTCTCCAAACAGCTAGGAGCCAATAAAAACTGCCATACGGTGGGAAAACACACCTTGGTCCAATAACGACTTGGCATGATGCTAATCTAAATCATGCAAAGTTCTTTACGTTATTCTGCTTGACTACTTCGCTTGACCTGAGGTTGTGCAGCTGCAGGCCCTGCGGACACTAGACTATGATAGGAGTAAGCTGCTTCGTCTGGAAGCAATGACTGACTGGTGTTTCAGTACAGCTGGAGCCGGCCAACATCAAGACTAACATAAAAGGAACACAAAAAAAAAAAAACGACAGCAGACAGAGAGAAATGTAGACAAACGAAAGAGGAGAAGACTGCAAGATGATGGGCAAAATGTCAGATAGAGAGAAAAAAGCGAGGTTGAAGAGGGCAGGGTGACGGGTGGGAAAAAAGGGGGGGAAGAAAGAGAAGAGAAAACAAAATCAGAAAAAAGAGGAGAGAGACACAAAGAGACAAAGAGGCTAAGAGGGGAAAAAAGAGTGACAGAAAGACGAAGAAATCTGGATAACTTTCTGTGCTCCTGTCAGTTTCCAGGCCGAGGTCCATGCCAAACTGTAAACTCCCGACTGTTGGAAGGAGAAAAAACAGCAAGGACATGTGCAGGATATTATATCAGACAAACTATAAGCTTGTCTCTGGTTCAAGAAAACTTTAAGTAGGAAAAGGGGAAAGTTTTTTCATTAGATAATTTCATACCGAAGCCAATGACATATCGAATTTAAAGGTAGTGGGCAGATTTTGGCAGCTTCTGGGGGGAAAATGAAATGTGCTGAGTAGGGTGGGAAAGATGGATGGAGAGTGTATTATGTGTGTGTGTGAGTGGGTGCATGTGTAGTCACACAGCTTGTGTGTGTGAGTGTGCCTGTGTGAGTCATAACCCCTGCCTCTTGCACAGAAAGATGGATGTGGTTTCCTGCCTGACAGAGAAGAATGGGCTAATGAAGTTCTCCAGGTTGCCTCGCTGAGACAAAAGGAAAGAGGTAGAAAAGACAAGCCGCAAAACTAACAAAATAATAAGAAAATAACAGGGTGGACATGTAAAGCGAGAGGGAAATGAAATAGCTGTTCGGTGCAGGAAATGACAGAGGGGACGAAGGCTGGCACAAAGGAAAAGCAGGAACAGAGTAAAAGCAGGAGAGAAAACTGGAGAGAAACAGTGAAACAAAGCCAACATGAACAAACAGATTTAAAGAAAGAAAGAAAGAAAGAAAGAGAAAGAAAAGAAAGAAAGAAAGAAAGAAATGGGAGAGGGAGCCAATACTGGGCAGCTATGAGTATAAGAGGGAGAGAAAAAAGGACGAAAGGTGGAAAAAGAGGTATAGAAGGGAGAGAAAAGAAATACAGAAAGAAGGCAAAAGTGTGAGAGTTTGAGGGAAAAGAGGAAGGAAAAAGCTGCAACTGGGCAGCAACGAATGACAGCTGGAAAGAAAAAGCACAAAGCGCTGACGTGTGCATTTGGTCCAGCTGTTCATTAAACGGCTCTGTTGCTAATTAGGCTGCGATGAGGTCACACTGCCCGAGTCATTGATTCCACTTCCTGTTTCGGGCAGCCAATAGTGAGCGGCTGTCAGGAAGGCACCTGAATTCTCCGAGATGATAAATGGCATGTGTGCTGGGGCCAAAATCAACAACCCTCAGCCCCCAGACAAACATGGCGAGCTGAGCTATTGGCTGGTCAGCACTGGACCGGGTCTCAGCCTCAAGGGGAAACGAATAAACATTTAAATAAGGTGGAAATAAGAGGGAGAGAAATAGCTAGCTGGCGTAATGACTCAATGAGGGTTTACACCATTACAGCAAAGGAAAATGTCAGAGTGAACCCCTCATAGGTTTTGATTTAGGGCCGGAACTGCAGACCGGAGTCATTTTGAACGACCATTGGATAGATTATTCGAAATGCTTCTGAGCAAAGTGTATTATTCAATGCGGTGGCAGCCATCACAAATTTGTTCCAATTTAAGACTGGTCTCCTCCCACATCCTCCTTTATCCTCAGTAGGAGTCTGGTGAGAGAGATTAGCTCCAGGCCAATCTGTAGAAATTGGGAAGGGACTGCCGCAGTCATAAATCCAATCAAACAGTGGTGGATAGCCTAGCTGTAGCCCTGCATGGAGCCTCGAACAGTGAGCCTTTATGTGTGTGCGTGTGTGTCTGTGTGTGCATAACTAAGTGCACGTGTGTGTTGAAAAAACGGCATTGTGACAGACCACAGTGCACCACATGCATGTCTATGTTGTATATATTCACTGTGTGGGACACCACTGTGCACATGCATGTGTATTTCTGTGTGCGTCTGTGCAGGCAGGCAGGGAGGGTTGGTGTGGGGCTGAGCTGAAGTGCTGTTGTTCCTGAAGGTGGATGGTGACCGTAACCAGCAGTAAAGAGACTCTGGAGACTCACCTGAAGCGACCAATGAATCTGCTGCGAGCGGAGAAAAGACAGACCTAGAGGGAGTAAGTGAGATAAGAGTCCCCTGGGGTAAAGATGTGTGTGTGTGTGTGTGTGTGTATGAGCGAGGGGGTGTGGCAGTAACAATGGCCTACTTCCTTGAAACTAACAGCTTCCTAATTTAGCAGGCAGTTCGTGTGAAAAGCTGGGCTATATGAGGCAAAGGCTGAAAACGCACAGAAAAAAATCACGGCACGCAAATGCAGCATGGGTTTGCATCTGGAGGGATCAATTAACGTCAGATTAAAAATGTAGTTCCACCACAGAAGTTACAGCCACACCATGTAAGCTCTACTGCAGAGGTAGCTGTACTGTGTATGTATTAAAAGCAAAACTTGATTTGGATAACATCTCAGTAGCAACTGAGAGTGTAACTATCATTAGATAAAATGAGAACTGTCAGAAAACCAGCGAACATGTCCTTTTAAATCGGTCACAAATGAATATTGCTAATGTAATTATTGCTGTATAACAATGTCCTCTGCATGCTTGTGATTTGCTAAGCCTGTATCTTGTTTACTGTCAGGTTTACCTTTTATTTATTGACTCTATCTGTTCTTGTTTATATTATTCTCTGAACTGTTGAAAGGACATTGTTGTAAAAGAGCATGTATGCTCAGCCAACCTAGGCTGTTTGAATAAAGATTAAATTAAATTACAGTTACATTACATGCCCTTTATTACTCCATGTGAGGGGTAAAATATTTGAAACACTAGGCGATGATGTAATAAAATGTAAGGAAAAATAAAGATAATAATAAGGGATTAATCACTATCTAATATAAGCAAAGTGATTGTTTTATTGTATTGCATTTGTACATTTCATTTCATTTAAAGGGACTTTTCTATTACATTCTAAAAAGCTCTCTTACGAGCACAGATTACTGAGTCACTTAGAGCAAATATCTTTCCAGTTAAGTATTTTCTCCTTCAACATCATATGACTTCATATTCATACCATAACACCCTTTCCTATGCTACACTCTACTGGTGGCCACAGGGGACCTCCACAGGTCAAGTGTCCTAATCAGGGTCAACGTGTCACTTTTTAGGAAGGGGTCTCCCTGCTCAGGTTTTGTGATCAGACTGGAAAGCTCATCGATTTAAATTTGTATGAATGCTGGAGGTGCTGCTAGCATCCTCAGACTGGTAAACTGTCCCTGGGTACGGTTTATATAACCTAAAGTGCCAGAGCTGTTAGACTAAATAAACTGTACCTGATAAAGGGCTAAAGGGAAACACACACATGCAGTGTCTTACACACATCAAAACACTTGCACCAGTTGTTATGTGTTGTTATATCTATGACTGTCCTATTTTCTAGGGCTGGATTGGATTTGCTGATCAATACAAAGATTAAACTGTTTGTTCCCTTTTTTTTATGTTCCATACCACACTACTTACTTCTATATCACCAGCAGTGGAAACGTGGCTACCAAGAGTCTCATGTTTTAATGCCTTTCTTCGTCATCTGTGATGTAAAAAACATCATATTCACACAAATTCAGAGAAAGTAAAATAGCGCAGCTTGCTAATAGTTCAGTTCTAAAATGAACCACGCACCACGGAGGATCTCTGCTGATGGACTGCTGCAGCGCTGTCAGCCAAAGAGTCATAGTGGACGGCAGTAGAGGAAGGCAGTAGAGGAAGGCGTACCACTGTCTGGTTCGAAAGTGGTTTAGCCGCTTTTACTGACAGTCAATACCAGAGCAGAGAGCATCGGAGCACCTGCTGCTCAGCTGTCCGGCGTCACGTTGTCTTCCATTAACTATCCCTCTTCTCTGATTCCATCACAGTTAGTTTTATGTGCATTTTGAGACTCGTTTTGTAAAGTTTACATCCTGCCCTGCTGGCGTCATGGGTGGCGGCCCTACTATTTTCCAACATCAACGTCACAATTTTATGATGACATTTGTTACCCAGATCAACACAGTCCAGCTACTGTACCCTGACTACTACTTCTGTCTAAAAAGCTGAAAATACCCAATGCACAGCAGTGCTTCTCCTCTGGGTGCCAGCTGATGCAGAGTAAACCAAAGTAAACTACTTCTGTCAGTGTGACATGTCCAGTGTGTGCTACAGCAACAACACTCACCAATGATTACCTGTATTCACACTGGCCCAAACAACTGATAACGCACTGCAAACACATACACTTGCCTTCCAATGACATTAATATGAGAAAATGTTGTCAAATCTTGTCCGTGTCACCATGTCTCACCTCTGGAGGTATGGGGTCCATCCCAGCGCAGTTTTCATTGCATTTGTCGTAGACGAGGCGCAGCTTGCGGAACAGCACAGAAAGCATCCGTAGGTGCTCCTGGAGTTTTCCCAGCCTGTCCTGATGGGTGTTGGGGTGGTAAGTGACTCCATTAGGCAGCTGAGAAGCACCACAAAGGAAATGTTTTGTGTTAAGCAAAGTACAAACCTAAACTTTTTATTAGCTAGAGCTAATAAAAAGCAACAGTCATTGATCCCCATTGACTGCCAAGAGCACTACAAACCCCTCTGTTGTTCCCTAACTGGTAATAGGTCATTAGAAGCCTTCTACTAATGCACAATAGATGCACCTTCATTCCCGATAACAAAGTGATGGGTTCCTTTCTAGCAAATGGGCTACAGAGGAAAAAATGTGTCTAACATTTTTGTGTTGAGGCCACAATATAGCGTCTGGTCTTGATAATATAATAAAATCACAGTTTAAACTACCAAACACAAACTCAGCTGCATCAAAGGTTAACTGCTTCAGCTGCAGCACGCTGAATGTTTTCACTCTCACACTAAGGCAGCATTACTGGCTTTTAACTACAATGGGTGTTAAAGAGTAACAAGACATGTTTTTTTTGTTTTTTTTATTCAGAGGATCGACAAGCCTCCGGGGTAGCACTGTCTGATTATAAACATCCTACATAACATGAAACAAGCCTGCCTTCAGGGCAAGCAAAGAAGAGAGACACAGCGAAACAGAGACAGACATACAGACAGAGAGGGAGGGAAGAGAAGATAAATGAAGAATTTTTATGAGTATAAAGACAGCCTGGGATCTAAAAAACAAGTCACAACAATGCTGTTTGTGCATTCTGTGGCTGAGGCGTGCTTGTTTGGCCCGTCTCTGGCTGTGATTTTAACAAGGTGCGGGAGGAGCGTCTCAGAGGAGCAGGCAGACATCCATGATAAACTCATGCTGACCTCGTCTTCAGGACACCGTCAGGGCTGAACTACATGTGAACTGCAGAGCAAACTGGTGTGAAGACTCCTGTAATCCAAAATAAAACGCTCAAGGAATCACCTAGATTAACTTTCCGCCATCACTTGATTGCACTAATGTACTGTGTAACAATTAGAGACGTGTTGGAGCTATCAGTATCACTCATAAGCACTTTACACTGATAATATTTCAGACAGCATACTGCGCGTGATGCAAATGTAGAACCAAAAGTTAGTCTGCGGCACTGATCATTGCTTTTTTATCTAAAATAGCTCCTTCTACATTCAACGACAAAGAGAGAAAGTAGTGGTCCTTCAACCGAACACCCAAGAGAGCAACATCCTTGCTTGGTTGTATTTCTTATCATAAACACTTTGACAACACTTGTCATACAACATCACTGTTGGGAAATCTGCATTATTTATCATCATTTAAAACAAATCCACTGGAAAGGCAGACAACACACAATTCTGCTAAAACAAACTTTGAATTCAACAATCTGGCCAAATTAAACAGCTGCTTGGCCCATGTGAGAGACTGGATGTTGCTCTCCAACAGGCCCTAATCATCAGACTCTCTTCACAAATGCAACCAGTGCTTTAACCCATTACTCTTAACATATGTAAGTGTTTTTGTAAGATCTTTGGTACAGTTTGTGACAGTCACCTTAACTTTGAGCAAATACTCAATTTATTCAAAAATCCCTTCATTACCTGCCATAAATGGTCCAGTATGTAACATTCAAGAGGACTTATTGGCAAAAATGGAATATGATATTTATAGGTTGTGTCTATTCACCTGAAAATATGAATAACTGTATTTTCATTACCTTAAAATGAGCTATTTTTTTATCTACAGAAGGAACAGGTCCTCTTCTACGGAGGCCGCCATGTTTCGACAGTATCTCAGAACAGACAAACCTTTCACGCTTTTGCAGCCACCGTAGTTCCTCCTGCACGCTTGGAAGGCTCAGCTGTATTCAAATGCAATGCAACTAAACTGCTATATCCCACTAAATCCTACACACTGGTCCTTAAATGCTCAAGCAATGTGGGTGCAGAATTTTGCAGCCAGGTTACTGACTGAGACCAAACTTTTTTCCTACACTTCTCTGCACTTGTTGCAAGTTCTTTTAGAATCCATATAAAGGCCTTACGTGGTCACCAGCTTAAATGAAACTTTCTACTGTCCTCAAATGCCTCTTTGATGCACTGGTATAAACCTTAGAGCTGATGCTGAGTAAAAGTTGAAAATCAAGGGTTGCTCATGCTTTTGGCTGGTTGTACTGATGTCTCAGCTTTGGAAGAGCATTACATTTAGTATTCAGTCAGCGTGCACTGTCTGCTTTTAAATCTTGCATCAAAACACCTTTTTAAAGAACTGCCTTCCTGAATGACAGCTCTTTTGTTATTTGCATAATAGTGCTCTGTCATGTTATCATCAGACCTATTATTGCTATTTTTTTTTATTTTGTGTTTATCTTTTGGCATTTTACGTTTATATTATGTCTTTTATCTTTTGTATAGACCTGTTCAGTGATGTTGTATTTCCATAGTGCAGTTTTCTACCCATCATACTTATAGTTTTAAGTGTCTTCTAAGGACATTGGGGCTGGGAAAACTATGCAAAACATATGAAAGATAGTAGGAGAGACAAAAAAAGACAACTGAAGGGGGACAGGCTTGTGGGCAGAGATACTGAGTGAGGCAGACCTGCATGTTCCTGAGGAGCTGGAAGATCTCCATGGTTCTGAGGACAATGTCTTGGACCGTCTCCTGGCCGATGCGGCACAGCGAGGCCGTGTTCACATCCCGTGCTGCCTGGGCCTGCTGCTGCTGCTGCTGCTGCGGCGGCGGAGGCTGCCCACCAAAAGGCGACACAAGCGGAGGGGTTGTCATGGAAACTGAAGGTGAAGATGCTGGTGGAGGAGATGTAGGTGAAGGTCCAGGTGAGGTGACCCCGTTCAAGGCTTATTCCACACCAGCACACACCTTACATGCCTTCGTGGAAAGTGTTTTCCAGAGAGGAAAGGAGAAATATCAAGGTGACGGGGAAAGAAAGGAGAAGTTGACAGTTAATGGAAGTCACTGCATTTCTCCTAAGATGAGAAGAAGGAAACGATGGTTACATAATATATTACTGGCATAATATTTAGCTTGTATACTCAGTCAGCCAGAGTAGTATTGTTAATAAAGTACAACACCATGTATTCACTCAGGAAACGCAGTACAGCTCTTTAAAAGCTTCACAGCTGTCACAAATCACCCAAAACGAAACGCTGTGTAGCTCAAAAAAAAAGCTCCAACTCTGATTTACGCTATAGCCTTTAATATAAGTTGTATATCGGGTAGTTAAACGTGCCTTTATGTCAGTACAAGTCTATCAGACGCTATCCTGTACTTCAATTAACACACCCACACATGCATTGAGTAGGATAACGGGTTAATGAAGCTAACATGTGGACTGGCTGTCACCAAAAGCTAAAGTGGACAGGCACACCACACGACACTTCAGCTTTTTATCGCTTCTTTTTTTGGTGCTGTTTTGATTATTCCGGCACTACGTGACTCTTAACATCGCAGTCAGTGTTCATTTTTATTTAATAGCATACTAGACAACGTGTAATGTTACCTGTGTGGTGATAATTTATCTGTTTTGTTGACATGTCAAGTTTTCCTGCTCTGCTCCTAGGATCTCAGCTGCCGCAACTATCGCGAGAGTTCGTCTTGACACCGCGACTGGAGGCGGTAAATGGTGGAGTAGAGGCGCCTCTTGGAAATGTTACTTTTTAGTGATTTAATGTGATATTTACTCGAAGAAGATGTTGTAATCTACATAAACTGAAATGTTATATCCCTTTTAATTCAATGTGATTAATATTTATCTTTTAAATGGACACCCTCCCTTCAAATGCTTCGAGATTAATGACATTACGGTAAAGCAAGGCGCACTGCAAACTTGTTCAGACTGCTCAGGGTAACAGCGCCATATGCTGGACTACTCTTATATAACAGCTGAGCCAAGTCACACACATCTGACTTCATCAGCCCCCAGGCCAATTTACGCCACATGATTGCTTCTCATGGGTCATTATAACTTTTTTAGTAAGCATAATTTAAATTCATCCCATAAATGGGTGTATTGTCTACTCTGTTAAATCAAATCCATCCACCCATTACGTGTACTGTACAGCTGTGCTTGGATTATTTTGTGAGCTATCAGAATTTAAATTAATTTAAAATACAAGGTGTCAGAAATAGACAGGCTATACAAAGCTGCTTCTTCAGCATGTGCTCTGCCATGCAGCAGAATTACAATTACTCTTCTGATTTACAGAGACTGAAAATAAGAGCCTTATTGAAAAAAGAAAGGCTTTGCCTTCAGGCTTGAGTGGGGCTGAAAAACTAGATTAGGATGCCTATTACTTAATTTACATTATTCATTCAAATTTGGGGTTACAGGCTGTATTTCAATTTCCTTTTATCTGGAACACATTTGGTGTAATAATAACCTGAAGTAATTTCTTTTCACTTATTCTCTTTCTCAAAAAAACACCCTATCTGCAACTTGCAACCCTGATATGAAAAATACTGTGTCAAGTTCACTTGACTGCCCACAACTTCTTAATTGCAGACAGAGTGCTGGTTAGCTTGCCAGGATGAATGAGCGTTACTCTTACAATCCCCATCTGCCATACCGCCAGACCAACTGAGGCAAGCCATTTGGAAATGAGTTTCTCTATAATCATCCAGCCTGTCTTCTTGGGGTGTTTAATTGGGACGAGAAAGTAGTGACGGTGAGTGGGTGGAGGCAGGTAGTGAGATAAATATGCTTTCTCTGCTCTCTTGCTGAATTATACATTTGACATTATGAGAAAGAATTTTTAAAATATCTAAGTTCATTCACACATTAGATCCGTGGATTAGGTTGGAATGTGGGTGTGTGAGTGTATGCTCATTTTGTGTGTGTTTAAGGGGGACCGGGCTGAGCTACGGACTTGAGAGATCATCTAATCATCATTGATCAAAGTAAAGAGAGAAACAAAAGAATTGACTGATCACATCAAGGCAATCTGATGGAAAAATGCTTTGATTTCAAATGGCTTTTCTTTATGTAATAGAACCTCATTGAGACAAAACATTCTTGTGAATTCAAACATTCAAAATCAAAGATTATTAATCACATGGTCTTCAAGTTTCTTATCATTATCATTTCCCTTTCCCCAATTTTATGCGGTTGCCACCTTACTGGAGAGCAGAAAGAAGAAAGTTCAAATAAATAATTGAACAAATAGGTAGTGCAGTATCTCATTAGCTCTGTGTGTCAGCATGCTGTACTTCATGTGCATGTAATTGAGGCCTCTTCCATAAAAAACATCAGGCAACACATATTACCTTGAAACTGACGGCTGTACTGCATCATCTCATCAATGCTGCAGGGGCTTGAACCTTGGACGTGAGAGGGCGAGACAGCAAGACTGAGACAGACGGAGAGAGAGTGAGAGAGAAGGATGAAGTAGAGAGAAAAAACAGGAAAAAAAGAGTTGGAGAGGGTGCAAAAGGCAACAAAAAACTAAAAAGGGAGACAGACTGAACACCCCTTATGAGGAAACACAAACCGTGTAATAATTATTAGCTGAGGGGGTATCGGGACTAAAACGGATTATCTAGCCACCTAGTGCATTACTCATGCTTTAATTAAATACACACTGATCTGGTCCCTCCAGGGCTAAGTTCAGACGGAGAGAGAGAAGGGAGTACAATGGTCTGCTCTGAAGGCAGCAGCATGAAAAGTTCATCAACTGCTCACAGTGAACTTCACCTCCAAACGTCTTAAGACACAAGAATGGGATTAGTATGTATATCTGAAGGTATGGGAAACAGGTATAAAGTGTATGGGTGGGAGGGCAAGCATAAGGGTTAGTGTGCATGTGTACTGTAAACTGTACATAATACTGTGCACACGAGCAAGAATGAAAGAATACTCACTATTATTATCTAATACTTAAGTAATAATCTCTTTGGTATTACAATACCTCATATTCCATAAATATCTACATGCACTTAGCCTACCTCTACTGCTGTGGTTTGGGAGGTAGAGTGGGTTATGTGCTAAAGACTCACTTGTATGAACCTATAAATTAATTCTACTCAATACAGATTTATGCCATATAAATGAAGAACCATGTCTTATTACCAGGCACGATGCATATATTTAGAGAATAGCTGTTTTTGCTTTATTACTCGTTTTTCTTATTTTATTTCTTATCTAGAGTCTGTTAAGATATAATTGTATAATTTGGAGTAAAGAATTTAAAAAAATAGACTAATGGTGATTATAGAAATCCTCATGTATCGATTAAATGATGAGATTAATTAATGTATGAGATTAAAATCTGTAGATTAAAGGTTCAGAGTGCTTTACAAAATATGGTGTAAAGAATATGCGTCCAATATAATATGCATAACTATGTTTTCATTAGTGTACAATATAAGAATAGTTTTTACCTTAGAATGAGCCTTTTATATATGTACCCTGCAACTGTAGCTCAGGACACCCATAACAGGGTCAAACAAGCTGTAAACACTGTCAGTAACTGTCAGAGGGCCCCTGGTACCCCAAAACAGCTGCCCAGGTATATTAAAAATCATACACAAACTGGTTTATAAAGGAGGTGGGAGACTTAACAGGGATCAACATACCCCTGAAGACAATGGATCCATTTGTGAGTTTGTTGCCCAGCAACGGAGGTGCTGCTAAAGGTAATAAGGGGTTAAATGGATACAGCGCTTCATCTTGTATGATGCAGATGACACTGTAAATCAGTCTTTGAAAGCTAGACTCAAAAGAAAGTATTTTAAAAAGGAATATTTTATTGAATAATTCATTTCAGCTTTTACCTTACAATTGTACAAAGGCAGCGAAAAGACATTTGGATCATGTATTGAAATATACTTAATGCTCTCCACATACAGTACGTCTGAGGTTGCTGGTGTAATAGTCCATACATAGAAATATTTATCTAATATATATCTATATTTACATACCAGACTGTGTGCAAATGCTGGTCGCTGTATCATATGTCTTAGGTTGATACAGTGTGTTAATGCTCTAACAAACAGTGTATGCTTCACATAACTTCACAAACTGTTAAAATGTGTGTTTAGGATAATGAATAGAAGTATAAAATAGCAATCACTCAACACACTCAATCAATTTAAATGAGAAAGTTGTTTTTTCATTCAGGAAGATGCTCATTGTTTATTTCAAAACCAACATTTCTTTGGGAATGTCAGCACGAAGGCAGTCATGTGACTTTGGCATTAATGTTACAGTAAAACACAAGACCCCAGGGTCGAATGATCATTGCGGAACAACTAAATATTGTTACCACCAGAGGTTACAGCAGCTAAAACATAGCCTGGCCTTATTCTGCTGTGCTCCTACAAAGAATGTAGGCTGGTTCCTACATCTTTGGGTCTTCACAGAGGGTACATCCAGGCTTCAGGTCGGCCTGTCTCTCCATTTGAATCGTAACCGAGTGGAAGTTGTAGGAGGAGAAACAGGCCTGTGTCATTTCTCTTAGAACAGTCTGAGCATCCACTGACTCATCTGTGGAGGAGAGAATAAGGAGGAAATAGCAATAAACAAATGTTAGTAACCTTGTGTGTTTATACTGTAAACGTGCCTTTAAAAAGTGTTTCAACAGTCAAAGTTTCTGCACAAAAAAAAAGAGGAAAAACGTCCAGAGGCACACTAGCAGCACGTCCTACATCCAGAACATGGTCAAACCATAACCCTTAGCCAATCGGCTTGCTACTGACCTCACTACCGCTCAACAAAATCATAAGTGTTTGCTGTGCTGGCTCCACAATGGTGGAACGAGCTCCCCAGTGAGATCAGGACAGCAGAAACACATCTTCCACTGCATAGTAATAACTCATCTGTTCAGCACTATGCAATAAAAAAAGGGGGACTTGATGTACTTGCATCAATTTTGGGGTTGCATCCACATAGTTGAATTAACCTGCTGTAAATCGCTAACATTAGCTACATGTCCCGAATGACTTTCTTCATAAAAATATGTACAGAAAGCTCATAGTTTCATTAGAGAATGTGTTTGCATTTGAGCAAAGCAGTTTCTTCTCACCTATGGCTACGTGTGCAGACAGTACAGCCTGGTTCATGGTGAGGGCCCAGATGTGAAGGTTGTGGACCGCTGTCACCCCCTTCACTGCTAGCAGACCATCCCGCACCTCACTGTATCTCACCCCTGCTGGAGTACCTGAGTCATCAATGAAGAAAGGTAAGAAAAAAAAAATGTTACATTTAATATGGAATCAGGAAGAGCTGCAAACGCTGTGTACAAACTGTGTGTTTTAAGGGTCAGGGAATGAGAACCTTACCTTCCATTAGGACAATAAGAATATCCCTCATAATGGTGAAGGTGGTGCATAACACAAATATGGAGAACAGGAAGGTGCAGATGGGATCAGCAATCTTATATTCTGGCTGAAAGAAAGAAATAACACAGAAAATGAATGTTAAGTATTGTCAGACGTGTTAATAATCAGCATAATTAAATTATTTCATCGGTTTTGGTAATTGAGGCTGTACTGAGTATTTTTCAAGAATAGTAGTTCTGAAAAAGCACAATGTCTGTACAGACCCATATATTCTACAATTCATTCATTGTTCTTTGTTGTTTTGTTAAGATTATTTTTGGGGGCTTTTATTGTCTCCATTAAAAAGGCACATGGACAGCAACAGCCTTGTTTTGTTCCGACATTCCTCAAGGGCGAGTGCGTTTTTAGCATCGAGAATACAGAGCCATGCAAGGTTGGAAGTTAAAACTAATGCCAGAATTAATAAATGGGAGCTACAGTAATGTAAGCTGCAGTATCCTCACACCAACAGCAGCCAGATTTAAGCCAAAACACAACTTCGGCAACTAAGGGACAACTTCACTATAATGTAATCACTAATATGTAATAATGTGACAACACAGAACTAAGAAAATAACTCTTTTAGCATATATCAAAAATTGGTCACACATGAAATTTATATTTTACATTAAATTACTTTTTTTTTTAAACAAATGGCCCACACTTTTCTTTTTCTTTTTGTAAAGAGAGACACCTAACCTTGAAGAAGATAATGATGGCGCTGACAAGCACGCTGATGCTCTGGAGAAGATCTCCCACCACGTGGACAAAGGCCGCTCGCACACTGGCATTGGCCTGCTGAGCCCTTCCTCCTGAAAGAAAGTAATTCAGTAAGATCCATGCTCTAAATATAATTATACATTGGATTATAATTCATTAAATATTCCATTATAATGTAATTATAATGGGTTGTGATGCCCCCCACAGTGCATATTCAGTCACATTACAGACTACTGTGCAAGGGGGGGGATTTAAAAGTCATGTAATCATATTCTGGAAGAAAGTGACAAAATAATGACTTTAATATTAGTAACATACCATGATTAACCCCATTTCGCTCCAAATCTGCATGTTCATCATTCGAGTGGTTGTGGTTTGAGATCTGTTTGTGTCCTTTTCCTTTCTCGTGACTGTGGCCGTGCCCGTGCCCATGTGAGCTGAGACCCCCGTGACTGTGGCCGTGACCGGACTGGTGAAGGGTGAGGGCCATGCTTTTGAGAGTAGGAACAATTTTCAAAGTAAATTAATCAGCTCTGAGATACAAGGCGGTTTGACAACACACTACAACTCGCCCTCCTCTCTGTATTAGCATTAATTAAATCAGAAATATTCAAAGGCACGCTGTGCGCTGATAAAAGCTGTATAAATGAGTACTGATTTTACTCACATAATATTAGCTAACACAGCACAACCAGAAGTAATGAGCATGATAGTGCCCTCAATGGTGTAGTCGTCGTTGATGAGGCGATCCACAGCCAGATAAACCAAAACTCCTGTTACCAGCCAGATGGTGAAAACTGACAGCAGCGCGCCGAGGATTTCTGCAAGGGTGAAGAGACGAGGAGAGCGAGGAAAAAAAGAAACCAGAAGAAATACAAGAGCTGTGATTCAACTGCTGTGATACTGCTGTGATACTGACACAAAGAAGAAGCTGAAAATTGCTTGAAATTCAGTACAGTTACATAACCGGGAGAACTGTATACGCGGCGTTCAAGTGTCAAGAGTGTAGACAAGCTCAATTTATCAGACTAAAGTAACATTTTACAGATTTTCTGGTTAAAATCTTGGCCAATTAGGCATCGACATATTTGGTACAGAGAACAACTGAATTTGCACTGACGGTCTAAAAATCATCCTCCTGTATGGTTTTCATAACTTTTATTTTGTTTCTGTCCACTCTGAATGAAGATGTTGCATGATATACCATTTTTGTCTATAGAGTCTGGTGGAGAAGGATACCAATATCAGGGCTGTTTTGGGATAAAGAAAAAGGTCTTTCTCTGGAGGTTTTTTATGTTGTTTCTGTCGAGTTTGAAGCGTGTTTTACGATTATCTGAAAGTTAAAATGACTGGTTTTGTAGCTCCCATTGTTTCGGTCTGAGATGCTGGTGCTCTAGTGCGACATCTAGTGGAAAGTGGTTTTTGTATATATACACACTTAAGTGTCACAGGAAAATAGTTTATAGCTCAGCTTTAAAATCTGACAAATAAGTGAACAGTCAACAATGTCAACACTGTACCTGCACGATGCCAGCCATAGCTGAGCCTATGTGTGGCAGGTCTGGAGGAGAGCCAGAGTGATAACAGGCTGATGATAAAGCTAGTGAAGTCCACCAGCAGGTGGGCAGCGTCTGTCATCACTGCAAGACTGCCTGCAAAATACCCACCTGCAGAAAGACAGACAATGTTTGATACAAATGTTAGATTCATACTAGTGTGGTAGAAAAGAGACAGGAGAAAGGTTGTGCATGACAATAAAGAACTTGACTTGGCAATGTTAACTTGCTGAGGCTTAGCAGGTATAATGCTTATCATGGTCACTGCATTGATTTAACATGTTAGCAAGCTAATTAGCAGCGTTTTGAAGGATTTCGTCCAAGTACTTGACAAATTAGAATTTTAAAGTGATAATGGCGCTGGCACAGTATGTAGGTTTTAGTGGCATCTATCAGTTTAGTTGCAGATTTCAACTCCCTCGCTTCACCCTCCCCCCTCTAAGAGCGAAAGAGAAATTACAGTGGCCATAAAAACGGCAACAGTCCCATCTAGAGCCAGTGTTTGGTTTGTCTACTGTATAAACAGAGAAGGCGACCCGCTCCCTCTGTAAGTGATTATACACTAATGAAAACATACCTATGAATATTATATTCCATGTTTGCCAATAGCTCCTCCTAAATGTTACACACTGGACCTTTAAAACCACAAATGTTAAGCTGATGGATGGTGGCACTAGTTTGAAACATCAGGTGGTCACCAATGTTATTAAGATTCATTATCGAGGGGGCGCCCTGGTAGCTCAACTGGTAAAGCCCCATTTACCAAGGCTGAGACCTTGCTGCAGTGGCCATGGTTTGAATCCGACCTGTGTCCCCCTTTGCTGTGTTCAACCCCTCTATTTCCTGTCACTCTACAGATGTCATTATCCATTAAAAGGCAATAAAGATTCATAGAAACTAAATTTTGGCAGAAATGGAAATTTTAAGGAAGAGAGAAGGAGAAAAGGAAGTGAAAGAAGACAACAACAAAATGGAAGATAGAGAAAGACAAAGGTCACACATGGGAGGAAAGGTGACAAAGAGAAGAAACCTGTGAGATAAAGAGTGAATAAATCACTGACTAACTTAAAACAGTTAAGCCAACAGCTAATTATCAGCTGTTACAGACTAAACAGGCATCGGATTTTCACTGGTACAGTACGGAAAATGTATTGGCTCTAAAATCTATCAAAAATGGATTTAAGAAGGTGAGAAGAACTGAATGACTCACCAAGGATTTCACCGATCATGAAAACCAGGCAGATGACAGAGACCACATACAACCTCTTCCTGGCAACTTTCTTCTCTCGCTCGCGATCCTCTTGTGCATGGCTGTTGTCATGGCAGTGCTTTATGCCACCAGTTCCGTCTATCTGTAATGCCTCCAGGTCGGACACGCTGGATGTACATTAAAATCAGAGTGAATGCAATGAGGTGACAGCAGATAAAAGCATGCAGTTGAGCAATATCTGTGTATTGCAGTATCATAAATTACACATTTGCTGCAATAGGCTTTACAGTCTGTACAGAATATGACATCCTCTATTCTCCTACAGCTTACTCTTTAACATTTGTTTAGGATGTAACAAGTTATTTTCATTACTGATTAGTCAGTTCAATATTTAATATTTCATTAAATTGATTAACTGTTCCTCTTTTAAATAGGTCAAAAGGTTTGCAGAGCCCAAGGCGTCATATTCAGATCACTTGCTTTTGAGCGAACTACAGCACAAAGATATTCAATTTACAATGATATAAAAACTGTGAAAAAGAGCAAATCCCCACATTGGAGAGCCAGGAGCAAGCAATTGTTTGGAAGTTTTACTTTATAAATGAGTTTATCCATTTCTCAAATTTGTTGGCAACAAGTATCAATTCTGCAACACTTTCTCTTCTATTCATCAAAATGAATAAAATTGATTGAAAACAAAAACAGACTTCAAATACCTTCAAATTTCATTCTTGAAGTGGGTTTGTTTTAATTAATCTATTAAGTTGTTGTATTTTTCCAAGTTACTGAGGAGCTTTAAACCAAAGTGGCAATTTAAATGCTAATAATAATAATAATAATAATAATAATAATAGATATGCTAATGAAGCAATAAATAATATTAACCACCAGAACCAACTACAGTCAGCTGATCACACTTTGAGGAAGAATCAAGAGGCAACAGCATGAAAATGCCCCAAATTTAGATAATTAGATAAACCAGCGGAAGATGATCAAAGCTTCACCTGCAGACAGTCACACTGCCCTACAGCTATCCCCCCTCAACAGGTAACAATAGGCCTACATCTATTTCTACAAATAACAGTATTTGATCAAGGATTAAGCCTCAACAGAAACATGACAACAAAGAGGGGCAAAGTAATTATCACCATGGACATCTACCATAAAACAGTCACACACAGACTTTACTATAATGTTGTTGTTATACAAGGAATTGGGTGGATAACACAACTAATGGAGAATTGGGTCACACCGCTGTGCACACCTCTCTCTCTGTCTGTGAGGGTGACGTCTCCATCAGTGATGACCGGAAGCAGCCAAACCATGACTTGACTAAAATGCACCTTTTTTTTGCGCACTGCTAATCCCAGCAGCTCTCTCAGCCCAGACCAGACCAGTCCCGTGTGGAAAAACCCAGTGGTTCACAAACAAGGGAACGTGAGCAAAAAGACACTGCCCACAGCACAACCGCCGCAATGGAAACTGGCTCCTTTACTTCAGATTTGACAAACTTTCTAGGCTGTGACTTGTGTGTCTCTAAAACTCACTGAGTAATATCTGATTTAAAAAATAATAGTAATTTACAAGAATGGTAATATGATCTTATGTTGCGCAAATGTAAAAAATCAAATAAAACTGCACCTTCCCTCTGTGGCATATGCCTTCTTCGTGTCTGGCAGCAGGTGAAGTCTCTCTGGATCCTTCTTCTTGAACATGACTGATGTCTTGGAGAATGTCAGATATTAGGGAAAGTCCTCAAAGTAGTAAAAAAAATAAAAAATAAAATGTCCACACTAGAACAAAAACTGCTTTAAAAAAAATGTAATTTAAGTTTAAAAAGTACTTCTGAGACAGCTAAAGTTTTGTTTATCCAAACTTTAGTTCTATTTCTTGCTGTGGTCTTCTTCGGCTCCTGTTGCCTCCTCTTGGAAAAGTGTTCAACACCCGCTGGACATCCTATTAAACCAGCCAGGGTGCAAACTGGTAAATATCTGATGCAGCCTTGTGACTACCACCGTGCGCACCGTGTGCAAACGCACGGCCGCCTGCAGAGCTAAGAGCCGGGTGATGAGAGAGAAGGAGACCCACAGGGCTCCAAAATAAATAGAAAAAAGCAGAACTTCAAAAAGACACCAAATATCTCAGCTAAAAGTGGGTGATTGAAGCCCCAATCAGACCATAAAAGCGGCCACTTTCACGTTTCACTGGATGTGGCCAAAAAAAAGTTGAAAATGAAATCACCTTTAAGTGACAAGTTAGTTGAGTGCGTACTGCTTGATCCTTGATTCAAGATCGGGCGGGGCGTATTGTTGTCCGTCCAGCCGAGTCTGATAAACTCATGCGGGACCCCGCCCCCCTCCTTTAACCAGCAGACACTGTTTAATTATACAATCAAACTGAGTGCCTTGCGCTCTTCGCATGAGTATCATCACATGGCCCTTCGTGTCTGAATCCCGGTTACCTCGTCTCACTTTAAATAACACGCTTTAAGTGTCTTCCCATGTGAAGTAAGGCTAGTTAAGTTTTGATCTATTTTATAAGGAGCTTACTTGGACTCCTTGTTAATGTATCTGCTCGCAAATGTGTGTTGCTTACTGCTACTACTTACCACTGAAGAGCAGAAGGTTTCTCTCACTTTAAATCTGAAAAACTTAAGGATCTTAAAAAAACCACTGTGAATCTAAAGGCAGGATATTGTGACAGCACAAGGAAACCAGTATGCAACTTGTGTGGAAACATGAATCCTGATGAGTGCCCTGATAACAGACCTTTCAGTCATGTAGGAGGCGCCTTCCGTCCAACAGTTCAACTTTTAAAAATAATAGAAAAGGGTTTTTTTTGAGGAGAGAAAACAAATAGGTGTAATATTAAGATTTTAAAAATACCAGTGGGTTTACCACATACGATTGCAAAACAGTAGGTCTGCTTGAGTGTTGTTGAGCAGACTTTAAGTAAGCCTAATTATATTATTTAAGCCTAAGCTATAGGGAAATCCTTTAAAAGAATGAATGGTCCATATGTACTGTACAGATGGAAAGAAAAGCACCAGAATCTACCACAAGGTGGCCACAATGAACCATCTACAGCAAGTGTTGGCAGTCCCATGTAGACCATGTGCTACTCATGAGAAGAGGGTACTGATACAGTATTTTTGTGTTTTTATTCAAAATCCAGGATGCTAATGATGCTATTGTTCTTATTTATGATTTATATATTTGTCTGATTGTTTGGATGCAACAACTTTCTGTGTGTTTTGGTTTGTGTCCTATCTAGAGTTTCCAGTTAACTGGTGCACATTTGTCCATCCACAGCAGTGAAGAAAAGTTGGTGAAAAGAGGTAAATGGACCTGTACTTGTATAGTGCCTTTCTAGTCTTCTGACCACTCAAAGCGCTTTTACACTACGTGCCACA
>NW_023340268.1:6862541-6867713 GCF_004916995.1 Morone saxatilis
CTCAAGGATACTTCAACATGTGGCGGGAGGAGCCGGGGATCGAACCGACAACCTTCCGATTAGTGGACGACCCCCTCTTCCTCTGAGCCACAGCCGCCCTTTAAACTAAAGTTATGCTGTCAAAATGTCTCTGTTTTGCATCATTTTGATTTAATGTGAACCCCCCTGATACCTACATATTATTCATGGTGATGTAGATATGGAGAATGATAGGTTAAAAAAAGTTAGTTGGCAATTAATTACACATATTCACTCATTCACTAAGCAACTGATGACGTTACAGCTCATACCACTTACATCAGTGCTCTTCCGTCTCTTTGAAAGCAGCATCAAGAACATGAGACAATCGCAGAGTGAGACTTGAAGTCAGCTTTTTGTCATTTCTTTCGCGAGTTGTGACGCTTGTTTTCTTTTCTTGAGATCTAAAAGTGGAGCCAGTTTGCCTCTAAAAATAGCTTTTCAATGTGTTGGTGGCTATTTTGGTCGATACCGTCCGTGAAGTGGGCCTGTGTTTGGTTTGCCAAGGCGTTGAGTGTGTGAATAGATGTTGCATTGGGGTTGCCAGGGGCTGCAGAGTGAGGGGAAAATGGCACGAGAAGGGTTAGTTACACATGGCTGTTCACACTGTTCTTAAGCTCCTGACCCTGCAACGGGCCAAATCACCAGATCATGAGAGCTCTACTTACACCGTAGGGCTGTGTGTTCGTGTTTGTGCTTCTTCATCGTCTTTTTTTAAACAGACAAAACAGCCGACCAGAATCAGTCCAAGCTCTGGTACTTTTAAAGATACACAACTGTTGTCGCCCTGGCAACCACCCGCCTCCTCCCCACCTCTCCATCCTAGCGATCGCTGTGTGTGTGCGTCTGATGAAAAGGCCCAAAAAGTGGTAAACAACTCCAGGTCAGGCATCTGTACAATGCACTGACGTCAGTAGTGCTCCATCACATTCACCCTCAAGTGATGCCGGTTCACCAGGGAGCTGGGGTGTAATGTTTGAGAGACAGACAGCAAGAATAGAAAGTACAGGGGGGGGACAGAAGTGTGGACGAAAGAGAGAAAGAGAGAGTGAGTTCCTCATAAATCGTCAGAACTGCGAGAGATCTTCTCATAACAGAAGAGACAGAGATCAGACGAGGCTGTATCTGCACTACAGCTGAGAACAACTCAAGACACAGCAGAGGGTCTAGAAGGAACCCCAGTTAGACAAAGTGAGGATATCACTGACTTAACATGATGGAAGCGGTCCTAACCAGACTGCGGGACTTCTCCTGCAAGACCTCCACCTTTGATGACTGTAAACCAGCAGGACAGAGCGTGTGCAGGGATCCTCGGAGCAGGAGCGACTGCCTCAGCGGAGGGTGCACAGCTGGAGAGGAAGGCAGAAAACTGGACATAGAGAGTGCACTGGCCTGGCTGCGAAGGGAACTGGTAAGATTGGAGCTCTGATGAAGTCTCACTCTTCTTTCTATATTTTCCATCTCACTGTGTTTTTCAGTGGCAAGGTCAATGACTCAAGTAGTGTACTTAATGGCAATTTTGAGGTGTATGTATAAGTATTTCTGCTACTTTATGTTTCTACTCCACTACATGTCAGAGTTGAATATTTTACTTTTTACTTCACTACATTTATTTAACAGCTTTAGTCAATATTTACTTTGATTTTACAAACAAAACATGTGATTCAATTATATAATATGATTATTTTTTTATAGGTTATAGGCCCTGCATACCTATATAGGTGTTTTGTGTTGGAGTTATGCAAAGCTATGTATGCTGGGAATTATGAGGTTGCCATGTACTAATAAGAATGATAAAGTTGTAAAGTCTGGTTGCACAAGATAATAAATAACTTGTGTGATAAAATAATTTTCTTGCACACAAATGATCAAAAAATATCCACTTTCAGGAGCTTTGTGGCTCCATAATTTAGCACTCTGAAAGGTCGCATTTTGCATAATGATTACAAACATTAACGAGTCAATGCACTGACCTGTTTTAGCATTTTAGCATTGTTGTCACTTGTAGCCACTGTTCAGCAAAAGCTTTAATACATTTTTCTGGTAATACTATCCTCAAGTAGAATTGTAAATGTAGGACTTTCACCTGGAACATTGTATTTTTACATTGTGGTAATGATGCTATTTTATAGATCGTCCACCACAAGTGCAAGTTTCAGTGTTGAATTGAATATTTCAGCCAAATATAATGAAATAATAATAGTATAAAAACATTTTATGTTTTAATGTTAATGGTCAAGTCATTTGTCACCCTAACAAAATGACCTCCTGGGTCACTGTGAATGCTTTTGTGCAGGAAGCCCAAGTTATTACCTTTTTGTTCCTAAGATGCATGTAGGTCATGTTGTTACGATGTCAGCCCCTTTTAAACCATCCTCTCCATTCAAAGAGGCTGGCTGTGTGTGCGTTTGGATGTCCAATTGTGTGTATGTGTGTGTCTGTTTGCACCTCTGTGTAAGGCTTATTGTCATGGCCTAATATATCACTCGCCATTTAGTGCGCTCACCCAGACAGCTCGTCATGGTAACCGAGTGTCCTGAGCCCACACAGAAGAAAAAAAAACACGTGTCTTAGTCAGAGCTGGACAAAACAGCCCGTAAAACCAGAGGCCTACTGGTTGGTTTGATAAGAACTCTTTGTGTAACAGCAATGAATGACAATCATCTTAAAGGGCGAGGAGAATTCACTGTATTTCAACACAGATCGGATTAAAACATTGTTTCCAATCAGTTACTGTGACTTCATTTTTGAAAAGCTTACAATCATTTAGACCTTTAAAATCCAGGATAAAGCTCAAAGTCCATTTAGTAGCTGTTCTCGCTTATCTTAATCAGCAAATGGAGTCATAATTGATATTTAGATGTTCCAATTGTCATTTTACTGAGCACTTTAAGGACTTCTTTTCCATGCTGCCTTAAAAGTGTTCAAAGTTCATTCTTGACTCTAGAAAAAGGTGACAAAAAAATCTCACCTCAAGCTGTTTCAGACTTTTTTAATCATACCACATGATCGTCATCAGCAAATGGAGTTTTCATAGTAAGACGTTCAAGTGTTCATTTTCTTCTTACCACTAAACTAAACAATGCATCTTATGTGTTTTTTTAAATCAAATCCAGGATAGAAATGCAGTAAGCTTGTGTAAATTCAGACAGGTTGATCTGTCCTACTAATAAAAACGATGTTTTCTATCAAATTTTATAACTGATTTGGCAACATTCATGATGGAAAAACAAGTGCAAAGTAAAGTAAAGCCTGATAGACGGCAGAATTTATTTTATTGTTGTTTATTATAGCAAGACATCGCTGAATATACTGTGAGTATTTCTGTTTTCAAAAACTATATTTATGCTGGTTTTTGAAGGCTTGGACCTCATTTAACTGTGGGGGAATAACATCATGAAATCATCTTTATTGTGAAATTTGTACTCTATTTAGTTAAATATTGATCATAGGGAAAGTAAGAATATTATGTCTATAGATTTTTAAAAGACACCCTCAGTTCAATAAACCAATTATTTCCATTTCACAATGACCATTAGTTAACCTTTGTGAAAGATCCAACTTCTCTGCCTGGTGTTTAATATGCAACCAAACTGCTGCTGCAATTCGCCATCACCTCTAATCAAATCCCAAGGTGCTCATGATTTCCTACAGAGAAAGAAATTCTTTGAGAGCGAGAACGATGGCTTTGTTATCCACACAAAACCTCTTGATTTAAACATTTTGGTCACGATAGTTTTCAGTGGAACAGGACAGAAAAGGGGCACAGACAGATGCAGATACACACAGTGTCCGGCACATTATTTGAAAAGAGCTGGTGTTTTTTGGCATGAGGAGGTGGAGCCCAGCATGCCCACATCTCCAGCTCCCTCACAGAAGAAAAAGGTCACGTTTCTTCTCTCGTTCCTCCGAGTGTGGACAAAGGCGGTAAAACCACCATCTTTCAGCCGGAGCCCAGTCTCAGCCTGGTGCTGTAATTAGCAGAGAAAAGAAATGCAGATCGGTCCCTGAAGGTTTTTTGTTTGGGACATTCCTCGATCCTGAGGACAAACTTGGACTCTGAAGTTGGTGGAATTCTGAATATCTTATTTTACAATGCAGGCAATTAGACAGCCTCTCATAAAAAAGGAAGAAAGAGCACGGCAAAAAGATGCATTTGCATTTGAAAGAAGGCAACGCTCAAATGAAATGGCTGAGCATGAGCCCCCTCAGTTTGATCAATAAGGAGTCTTTTTTTTTTAGTTTTTGGTTTATAAGTTCATTTTCAGTTTCTTTGGGGGTTCTCATATTGGTGATTTCTTTCCTTCATCGTATAATATTTGGACCAGTATGTCTGTTTTCCTCTCTGTCAATCAGTCAATATCTAAAATGTATAAAAATAAAAACTAAGCAGATGTTTCTTTTTGTGTGTAGATGGAAATGAGATCCCAGGACCAAGCCTTGATCCGGCAGCTCATGGAGCTTCACTCCGGCATCCAGGAGCTGAAGCAGGAGTTGTCTGAGGAGGAGCAAGAGGAAGAGACAGACGAGGAGGAAGAGGAGGGCAGCTACTGGGACTCTGACAGTGAACAAGGAAGCGGCAGCGCCTACTCTAGCTCAGGGGAGGTGGGCTCTTCCATTTCCTTCCTGAAGATGCCACCGCATATTTACTCACGGGTTTTATCGAAGAGAGCATTCAGCAGGAGAAGCTCTGTGCCTTGAAAATTCAAAAAACTATTAGAAAAACTTTTGGAGTCTCTCCTCAACTTCCTCAAATCCTCTAAGGCAGTCAACAAAGACAGGGTGGAGCAAAATAAATATGCATACATTTGCAATATCCCAGACATAATTTCACTTCCCTGTCTGTAGTATTTTCCGGAAAGAAGCCAGACAAGAGGATAAGTGGAGTTGAGGGAAGAAAAAAAGAAAGCATGTGGTTTCATGCTTGTCATGGCTTATATGTTGACGCTAAAGTCATTTTAATTTAAAGGACCAGTGTGTAGGATTTAGTGTCATCTATCAGATTGCACCCAACCTCTCCTTGTGTGTAGGACAAACTACAGTGGCTGCAAAAAATTTAAAAGGCCCTATCTAGAGCCAGTGTTTGGTTTGTCTGTTCTGGGCTACTGTAGAAACATGGTGGTTCAACATGGTTCAACATGGTTCAACCGTAGA
>NW_023340268.1:6867813-6870022 GCF_004916995.1 Morone saxatilis
GAGACAAAACGAACGCACCAGTAGCTTCCTATTTTACAGACAGATATGACAGTGGTGTCAATCTTCTCATTTAACATTCTGCAAGAAAGTGACTAAGCTTTTTCCAAAATGTCACACTTTTCCTTTAACTTAGTGTATAAATTGTGTGACAGAGGATAATAGAAGTCCTGAATTAAACGTTGACCTAAAGGCAGATATCGTTGTCTTTGTGTAATATTGTTTGTGTCAGAAAGCAAGAGGATTTTTTCTTCTCTGTGTAGACAAATTGTAAGGTTCATTTTTGAGTTGATGTTTGTACAAATGTTGAGGTTTGAATGTCCTGATCCTCACAAAGCTATGTGTGTATGTGCAGGAAGCTCACTGACTTTTTATGACTGTAACTGCATAAAGAATTAATTCAAAGCAGCAGCAAGGCAGCCTGGAGTTCATTGCATCTTTATTGTGAACAACAACAACCTCGGTTGTTACTGCGACCGTGAATTCTTAAATATCTTTTTGAGAAAGTATTATGAGGATATCTAAGTTAGTGCAGTGAACCAACATGTAAATCCATGTGTAAAAAGATAACTGTGTTCAGACTGTCGGTGTATTAAACCTATCCGTGAACTGAATAAGCTAGAGTAGTTTGAGAGTGAGTTATTTATTAACCATATGAACTTCTAACAGTGTTTCAAACAGGTACTGTACTGCAATGGCACAGTATGCCAGCACAATAAAGACATGAAATCACTGGTGGTGCACATTTTATTTTTGTCAAATCACATAAAATTTTGCCAAAGGCGATTTTCTATTTAATTTTTACATTCATAATGTCTGTTTCCTGACCTAGCAAAGAAACAAAACACATACAAACAGGTTTCTTTAGCACGACTCTGCATAAGTGCAAAATTTCTAAACAAGCGTCACACAAAACCAAGCACATTTAGCCATTTTGTAATTCTTTTTCCCCCTCTGGGTTACTTTTTCATGCAACTGGTGTCTTTTTTTATTTTTTTACAATGACACATTGTATAACAATAAGCCATTATCACAAGCAACACACATTTGAACTTTTGAGTTTTCTGTTGCATCAGAGCCATTTCCTCGTGCACCATGGCTTCCAGTAAGAGCATTTTTCCACCTCCCTCTTAGTCTTCCCCAGAGAAGGGGCTCTCTACTGGGGGCAGGTTACTGCTGATCATCACCCTCTACTTCCACACCCCCAAAGCTCTCCCTCCTCAGTCTTTGGATCTCTGTGTTGAGCCCCAGTAGTGTCTGAGCCAGCTGGAGGTCCTGTGAGCGCATCTCCAGCTGCATGACAACAATGAAAGAACTGAATCAGCATGTTGGAAGCTATAATGTATGCACTTAGATGCAAAGACACAAGCATAAATTACTACTGTACATTAATGGACTGACATTAACAACAGATAAATCAGAAAACATTTCTGGACACGACAACTGATAGCAAATACTGCAAACTATAGAGAAAATGTATACAGAAAATATCAAATCTGTGAGTCAACTTACCAGTTCAGACCTCAGCCAAGTTATCGCTCCATCTATCTGCGCCCTCCGCAGCTCTTCATTGGCCTGGTAACTTCTGCCAAGGCTGACTGGTCTGACAGAGGAGCCAGACTCTTCTCTGGACTCTCCTGTCGCCCTGAAGGCATGAATCAGTTTGTTTTTAATATTCTCCAGAACCATGGTGGACAAAGTATCCTCGCTGTGACTGTCTCGGTCCATGCTGGGAGGGTATAAGTGTGTGCCCCCTCACGTGTTGCCTCCCAGCACTTTCTTTGACTGACTGGTATTCACTTTTCTCATTAAACTTTAGGAAACTTTGATGTCCACTTTACAGATCCTCTCCGTACTGGTCTTCTTCCTTTCCCCTTATGAACAGGACTCAGCAGCAGAAGTCTGTGTGCTTCTGCTCAGCAGCTGCAGTCATCCCTTTTGCCTGCCCGGTGTTGAACTGGCTTGTTTTGTCATTGTTACTATGGAGAAACTGCCCTCCGCGTGCATGCCCCATCTCCTCCTCCTCCTCCCCTTCCTCCTGCCTCCTCGTTTGTTGGAACCTTAGATAAGAATGGTGAAGTCGGACAAAGACGAGTTGCCTCCAAAAGAACGCCAAAAAGCGCACCACCGTGCCACCACAGCCTCGCCCCTTTGTTTCTTCCCCTTTCGTCGGTCTTCTCTGTTTCTGGATCTCCGAGTCACCATTGTGCTC
>NW_023340268.1:6870047-6870289 GCF_004916995.1 Morone saxatilis
CTCCTCCTCCTCCTCCTCTTTTTGGTAACCTTAATAAGAATGGTGGAAGATCTCGGACAAAGACTATTGTTGCCTCCAAAAAGAACTCAAAAGACCCCCCCAACCACTGCCACCACACCCTCCCCCCTTTTTTCTTTCCCCTTTCTCTCTTTCTTTTTCTCAGTCAATTCCGCCCCCATACAATTCCAGTGTGAGAAATGTGTTGTGAGCTCGTTTGGACAAAGTGCCAGAGTATAAACCTG
>NW_023340268.1:6870389-6874385 GCF_004916995.1 Morone saxatilis
GTCTCTCAAATCCTCACGCTGCCCATTTTTCCTGCTTCTAACACATCAACTTTGAGGACAAAATGTTCACTTGCTGCCTAATATCTCCCACCCAGTGACAGGTGCAATGATAACCAGTGTTATTCACTTCACCTGTCAGTGCTCATAATGTTATGGCTGATGTGTGTTTACAGCAGGATTAATGAGAGTTAGAAACCATCTTTTTCACCAGCTAACATCGTTCCACAGCAGCTACACTAACAAGGCTGCCTGCAGATGGGTCTGAAGAAAGGCTTTATCATCCCTTATTGATTACCCGCTTTTTATTGCCAATTACCGATAACATAACCGTTAATTTTACATTTTTGTATTTCAAAAAGAAGTTCATAACTTGCAGTTCATGCACACCTGAGGGTACGAAAGACTAAGATGCAGTGAGCAAAGATGTTTTTTATATGGTTACAAGCTCACGCAAATTATTTACATATAGGCTAAGCTATTAGAAACACCCTAATCCAGAAATCCAGAGAGAGACAGTGAGAGAGAAGGTCAAATAAGCCTCACACCTGCTGACTGCCTGCACGGACGCATGAGGAGAGGCAGAAACCCCAGCGCTGTTGGCAGAAGAGCTGTGGACTGTGATTACTCTGATCAGCATGCAAGGGAATGAATTACAATATAATATATTTGAATATATTTCTCACCTTTCCCCTGATGTACCACAGTCGCAGGGGGGCTGCTGCCATATACTAGGCAATAGCTTCTAAATAATCAATGAATTCATTCATCAGCTTGCACCCTGCTATGAGCTCCTGTAACTACTCTTACTAAGTGAGACAACCTGCAAAAGAGTCTGCTTGCAAACGCTTACACAACACAATGAATGCGTCCTTTCAGCTGTCATGCGTTGTTTACCTATTCAGAGTTGTGATTTCAATCATATACAGCGTGTTGTGTTTCTCCCTTTGTGTTGTTTCCTCTCTCTCCAGGCCCCGGCGCCTCCCCCTTTCCCCTTTCCCTTGTGGTGAGAAGGCGTTGAGACGATGTTTTATGCCCACTTTGTGCTCAGCAAACGTGGGCCGCTGGCCAAAATCTGGCTGGCGGCCCACTGGGACAAGAAGTTGACCAAGGCACACGTGTTTGAGTGCAATCTGGAGAGCAGCGTGGAGAGCATCATCTCACCCAAGGTAATTTCTCATGGTCTTCACTTTCACAGGACATCCTATAATAACAAGGTTCTGTTAATAATCTAACTATGTCTGATTGGCTCTTTAAGTCTATCAAGACTTCTTGTATCCTCAGGCGTTATGTGAAGACTGTTTTGTATCATTCATGCTGAAATGTATTGATTGATTTCGTCACAGCAGGAAAAATATTCTCACAATTTTGGTGATCAGTGGTTGTAAATGAGTTGGTTATATTGTCTCACAAATGCAAAACCTTGCTAACAAATATGATTACTTTAGATTCAGTGAGTTCTATGCCTGCTGATTAGACTTAAGTAGGCAATTTGTACACATAAGTTGGGGCCTTTGTAACATGGGATGGCCATTTGTAATTGGTTTTGACATTTTTTTTTATATAACTGTTGTGTTGGTTGAATATTCTGTGGACTAATCCATGTAAATAACCCTTAGTTGCAGTCTTCATATCATTATTAGAAGTGCACTCTATTACTGTTTTTATTTTATGCTGAAACACCATTGATGAGAGCACATAAGATAAGCTATTCCTTTATTTGTCCCACAATGGGGAAATTCCGAATTCTGATCTTCTCTATCCTTTTATCCTTATTTTATAGGTGAAAATGGCTTTACGAACATCGGGGCATCTGCTGCTGGGGGTGGTGAGGATCTACCACAGGAAGGCCAAGTACCTGCTGGCAGACTGTAACGAGGCCTTCATCAAGATCAAGATGGCGTTTAGACCAGGTCGAGAGATTTAAGCATTTCTAATGTCCCTTGAGAGAGATAATGTTCAGTTGTGTCATAGCTTTGTCTTTGGCAATACAGATTAATCACACACAAATGGGCACACATGCCAAAAGTATTTAATATTTTCCACAGTATAATTATGACATTGTGATTGAGTGTATACATTAGAAAATGTGGGAAAACGCATGTACATAAATGTGTACAGTATATAAACACTGATTGATTCCACTGCGTCCATCTGTTGTTATGAACTATGACTCTTTTCCTACATTGTGGTCTTTCAGGTGTTGTGGATCTTCCAGAGGAGAACAGAGAAGCAGCCTACAACGCGATCACGCTGCCTGAGGAGTTCCATGATTTTGATCAGCCACTACCAGACCTGGAGTGAGTCCTCCGTCGGTCTGCCTGGGAGAGAATACACATAAACTGAATCATACTTGTGCAAAAGACACCTGTGCAAACCATGTATAAATAAAAATGGACGTAGTCTCCGTGACATCACCCATAGGTCTCTGAAGAGCTGCTGTGAAGCTCAGTGTGGTTGGTTCTGGCCGTCGCCATCTTGGCAGTCCTGACTCCGCCGGCTCCCGGCAAATCCGTGAATGGGCAAAGATGTGGAGCTGAGGTGGGATGAATGAAGCCTGGTAGCTGAAACCAGCCACCTGTGACTTCACCCACCTGTCACTCAAACTGGCCATGCCCTTAATTAGGCATAACCTAATACTTTGCAGTGAACCTTAATATAATTTAAATTGGTGAGTTATGTATAAATTGACTAGGCTGTAAACATGTTTATTTCTGCTGTAGAGTTGGGCATTGTAATAAGGGGGCTTTTGTTGCTTTGGCTTTATTTGTCAGCCACAGAGGTTGCCGCTTGGCGCAAACGACAATTAGACAGCCAGGGGTAAAGAGATGACAGAAATAAAATGGAGGGAGATATCAGGAATGTCATGTCAATGAGGACTTCATGGTTGGCACCTTAATCCCTAGACCACCAGGGCACAATGCTTGTCCAAAAAACACCAGTTTCTGTCTTTTTTCTAGTATATTCCTGCCTTGCTCTTGCTCGCCACTGGCACATATAACTGATTTCTATATTCTGGGAAATGCCATTTCTAATCAAATCACTAACCAATGTTAAAAGAGACAGGACAGGTGAACTGACAAGCACATCATCACTAAATAATTGCTGGAAGGCATTCAGTGTGCATCAAAGTGCAAATATATTTCAGCAGCACACTTCATCTTTTCTATTGCTTACAAAAAAAAATACATTTGAAGAGAAGTGCTGTAAATACAAGATAGATCATTGACTGTGTGCTGTGTTTGTACAGTGATATTGACGTTGCTCAGCAGTTCAACTTGAACCAGAGCAGAGTGGAGGAGATCACCATGAGAGAGGAAGTTGGAAACCTCAACCTGCTGCAGGACAATGACTTTGGTAGGCATCTTCCTTCTAAGCGTGCATGCTTTTGTTCAGTAATTTCATGCTTGGCAGTCACATTTTAAACATCTACGACAGTTTGAACACTTGATGTCATTGTCCTTCCCTGTCGCCCGCATTCCACACTGTATACTGTAAAGACACATTTCTGTTGTGCAGCTGACTTTGGTATGGACGACCGGGAGATGATGCGGGAGGAGAGTGCGTTTGAGGTGGACATCATGGGAGCGTCAGCTTCCAACCTGCTGCTGGAGGCTGAGGGTGGAACCAACCAGATGGCTGACAAGTCCAACCATCTAGAGTACGATGACCAGTACAAGGACGATTTTGGAGACAACCCCATGGAGAGCAATGAGGGAGGCATGCTAGGTAGGATCCTGTCAATTCTTAATTATAGGCATTACACCTACCCACAGTTTTCATCTGATTTTAGCAGTAAAACAGTTTTTTGATTGTGCAGCACTTTCAACTGTTGTTGTTTTAAATATTCCATACATTTTGATTGGTTTAGATTAGATTTCATGACAGTGGCTCAAGCTTGTCGTGGCTGACTTTTAACAGAAAATGAGCATGAAGGTTGCTGTCATCACATTTAGTGATTTAGCAGGATCCTTTCATTTATTGTGCAGTGACTGTTAT
>NW_023340268.1:6874406-6885817 GCF_004916995.1 Morone saxatilis
ATTTGTCATTAGTAATATTTATTTTATAAACCTCTATGTTAGCTTTTACTTTTTGAATGCTATGAATAATGCTGATTGAGTATCCCCTCTCATCTATATGGACTGTTCATTTAAGTGAATTATCTTGATTGTTATAATTGACTGACCCTGTCTCTCTGTGTAGTGGACAAGCTGCTGAGTAACGAGGATGGAGGCGGCATCTTTGACGACCCTCCCGCCATCACAGAGAGTGTGATGATGCCTCAGGACCACGGAGATGATGACGACGACTTTGACGCTCTCTCAGGTTCCACAAATCAGTAGCAGTAGACCCTGAAAAGAAGTGTTTTATGTTGTATTGCTATATGTTTGGTTATATACAATTGAAATAACAACACAGTTACCTACATTTCATCCAACATGCTGTGATTGTGTGTTGTTAGCGGGAGCCCCAGATAGTCCAGACTCAGGCCCAACTGAGCCCCTGCCGGCCATGGCCGACCAGGCAGAACAAACCACCCTGGTTCACAATGAGGAAGAAACCTTCGCCCTGGAGCCAATTGACATCACAGGTAATGCAGGTGGTTTAAGAGACAACTAAGTCTCACTAAGTTCTGAGTAGAAAAGTAACTTTTCCAATCAATAACATAATACACAAGTACACCAGACCAGATTTTTTTATAAATAAAAACTGTTTACAGTTACAAAATTTACCATTTTTGTCTACAGACGAACAATGTGTTTATATTGCAACAGCATTTTTGCTCCAAATATCAGAGCTGTTTGGGTTTACTGAGCTGATCCATCTCTGTCTCCCTATGGCCTGTGCAGTGAAGGAGACCAAGGCGAAGCGTAAGAGGAAGCTGATTGTAGACAGCGTGAAGGAGTTGGACAGTAAAACCATCCGTGCACAGCTGTCTGATTACTCTGACATTGTCACCACACTGGACCTGGCACCTCCTACCAAGAAGCTGATGATGTGGAAGGAGACCGGAGGAGTCGAGAAGCTTTTCTCTCTTCCCGCTCAGCCTCTCTGGAATGCTAGGCTGATTAAGGTAACCTCAGACACATTACAGAAGGAAACTACTGTATCTATCTGTATCTTTTCTCTATCTGCCTCTTTTCCATCCCTCTCTCTCTAGATGTTTACAAGGTGTCTGACTCCACTGGTACCAGACGAGCTTAGGAAGAGGAGGAAAGGTGGAGAGGCTGACAGTCTGGATGAGTTCCTCAAGGATCTGGAGAACCCGGAGGTGCCCAGAGAGGAAACAACAGGGCACCAGCAGAGAGACATCATGGGTAAGAAATGGGTGTTATATACAGTATGGATATTTAATTTAATTTTTATTTTTTTCTATTCTTTGGTGTGGATTGTACTTGTAGTGCTTGAATTTGGGTTGTTAATGGCAGTGGCGATGAACTGAAACATTCAGTGTTTCCAGTGCACAAAAAATACAAATTTTTTCCACGTGAGTTTTTCTGACACCTGCAGTATGTCTGTTTCCCCTCCAGATCAGACCATCATGGAAGAGGCCAGTGTTCTGCAGACTTCAGCTGTGGAAGGCAGCCGGACGACGCTGGATGAGTCGGTCATGCCCCCTCCATCCTCCCAACATGGGCTCAAACGCAAAGCCCAGGACACAGAACCAGCCCTGCCCGTGAGTACAGATGTCCCCCTTGTAGCAAGGTCTGTATATACTGAAGCAGATGCACTCTCGCCACCCATCCTTACACCCATGACATTTTTCCACATATGATATGACCCCCTTTTTGTTTTCAAGACTCTTAATAACTTTTTCTTTTTTTGTTTTTATACCCTTGGCTTTCTTCTGTTTCTCTGCTCTCTCTCTCTCTCTGTCCTCTCTACCAACTCCACTAACTGTCTTCTATCTCTGCATCCTCTTACCCCATTTTCTCTAGATGGGAGCTTTGGACCAGCAACAACAGCAACAACTGCAACAACAGCAACAGGGGCCCCAGCAGCTGGAGCCTTCCCATGTGGATCTGCCCCAAGAAGAAACCACCAACATCAGCCAGCTGATAGAGTTGGACCTGCTTGGCGACAAGGACAAGAGGAAGAATGATGACGACTCTGATGAAGATGTGAGATAAAAAACTTACACAATACCTTTTTTCATTTGTTAATTCAGAATAAGTTAACAAAGGATGGACACAAATCATTTTACAGTAGGTAGCCTTTATAAGTGTTTGTGTTTTTCTGTGTCAGGAGGAGGAGGCGCAGGGAGGAGACCAGGACCAGGAGGAGAGGAGGTGGAACAAAAGAACCCAGCAGATGCTCCATGGCCTCCAGGTTTGTATACTGTGTGCTCACATCTCATTGGAAGAACCAGAAGAGTAGGATTGTTGCTGCAAGTTAGAAGACTTTTTAAATACTGGTCAGAAGGTTCACATCCAAAAGTAATTTTATATCTCAAGTAGTTTTTTCAGTTCTGACAGAATGTATGAAAAGCTGGCTGCTGCATGCTAATGTATCTAGTCAGTGATATTGAACTTCTGTGGTTCTACATATGGCTGAAAGAGTACAAGGTCCTGTATTGATATTGTATTGAGACATTTTACATCATTTTCATTGTTACAGTTTTAGCCTATCATCTGCTGCTTAAAGTGAGAGCAGAAGGCGAGGAACAATACATTTTATGAAAAGTAAAGGAGGTCACAGCCCCCCCTGTTGCTACTTGAATGACTTCAAAATATTTTTTTAATGAAGTAAAATGCCAGAACCTTCCTGACCCCCCCTCTCTCTCACGTTGCCACAGAGGGTGATGGCCAAAACAGGCGCCCAGTCGGTCAGCCTGCTGGATCTGTGCAGGAACAACAACAAGAAGCAGGCAGCAGCAAAGTTCTACAGCTTCCTGGTTCTGAAGAAGCAGCAGGCGGTGGAGCTCGTCCAGGAGGAGCCATACAGCGACATCATTGCTACACCCGGACCTCGCTTCCACATCATCTAGAAAACACAACTTTACAGTCTGAAAAAAACTCTGCAACACAGCACTGTCTGTTAATTTAACAAACATTTTATTTATTCATTTGAGTTTGTTGACTTGTTTTGTGTATGATGTGGAGTTTTACCTTCTGTCTGCAATATTTTAATGTCAAGCAGTGGTGGGAGCAAACAGGGTCTGAATAACATGGTTGGTTTATTGAGGTCTCTTCTTGAAAAATTCCACATAGCGAGGTGGATAGCAACTGTAAACAATGGCCTTATTTCCTTTTTGTTATTATTTATTTTATGTTTTATTATCAAGACTCACTTTACAGCTAAGTTAATGTGAAATAAGTTAAATAAAGTGGGCACTGTGTGTTCCCTTTTGGAGTTTCTGTCTACTCACTGGTGGGTTTTTTTTCCCAGGTAGAGGTTGTTGTGTTGCACTTGCATCAAAGTCAAAAGAAATCTATTTTAAGATATGTTTACAGTGGGAGACAACTGTGTTTACACAGTGAAACCTCAATCCACCATGTTACTCTGAGATTCATCTGCCCCACTACAGCAAAAAAAAAAGTTCTCATCTGATGGTTCTCATGTACTACTCAGATTTTAGCCAAAAGGAGCATGCACTATATCCAGTCTCTGCAAGAGTACATTTAAACAGTAACTATGGTAGTGATCTGCAGACTCAACCAGCAATTAATCATTATACTACTGTAGTGTAGCACTTTAAGCATTACAAACTCCAAACGTGTTGTTTTTGCAAATGCTTTGCTTGCATCATCGACTGTTTGCGCTTCATGAGAGTCTGAAAAAACTAGTTTTATCCCAAATTCATACATAATAATCTTAGGCAGGAGCATGTAATGTGCTCACACTATTCTACGACACAATGCACAAAGGAAATAGAGGAGATGCTGGTGACACAGCTCCAGCAACACCTTAAAACCCACAGTTATTACATTTCTGCTGTCTGATTGGCTGTAGCATTCAACGGCTGCAGTTTGATAAACATCTGACAACATTTATAGTATCATTTATACTGTGTGGTGATTTCTTGTGTACAAAGTGCATAAATTGCACTGTAATGATTAGTATATAATACATAATGTATATAATAAGTATGTACTATGGAATTGGGACACAGCTTATAAAAAAAGAGCTTCAGAGATTCAACGTATAGATGATGTAAACATCAGTGGTCTACCATACTCTTGCATGTTCCATCCTGAAATACCCAGTTTCTATTTTGTTCTTAAAATGACTTAGGTATGCGACAGATTCAATTCATCCAGTGACCCTTTTATATATAGATAATCATTTAGTTACAGCTGGGAATCATACAGTATTGTATTGTCTTGATAATTAAGACTTCAGTTGTGCTTAGTGTCACTTCCACAGTAACTTCTGACAGTGTAAATCAAGTAGATTTTCAATATTCATTTATTGATGTAATATATAACAAGAGAATGAACTGTTCTTTATTTATACGTGATTTTTAATCTAAAGAATGACCCGATAAGACGATCAAGTGAAGTCTGAATGGACATATTTGTTATGGAAGTTGTCTTTTGGACTCTAATCGAAAAAATACAACTGAATTTAGCAGACATCAAAAAAATCAAGTCATTGTGATGACACTTCTTACTTCGTCTGCAAAGACAGCTGAATGCATCGGTTTTTTCCATATACTGTAATGTCTGAGTGCATCTAATATGTTCAACTATGTGCCTGTAAAAACCTGCTTTTTTTATTTTGTATAAAAGCCAAGACAAATCGTCTCATTTAACAATATCGGCATGTTTCTGATCGGTTTCAATTCCATGCCTGTTAGTCCGGGGAAGTTTTTCAAAATAAAACAAATACCATGACAAGTATTTTAAAATGGCATTTTGTGTAATAAACAGATTTATTCTATGCAGTAACATTGTTAAAAACAGACCAGAAGTAAATCTGCAGAGTGTAATTATTTTAGTTTGGGATTATATTAATCGTGAACATATTTGACATCTTCAAATAATATTTATGGGAAAAACAAAAATGGCTCAAGTCTCTGTCTTTCTGCTGTACTATGTATTTGTAACCACAGGAGCAGACATGTCGTCTTTCCGTTTCTTGTGTCGAGTTCTTTTCCTCTTCTCCCCCTGCTCAGTCTTCTTCAGCGACGGTGTCGGGACGCCTTTCTTCTTCTTCTTCAGGCAGCTCAGAGGGTTAGGATTGCTCTGTTTCCTCTTCCTCTTCTTCCCCCGCCTCTCTCCGTCCTTCTGGGCGATGCCCTGCTCCTCCTTCAGGCTGCGGATGCTCTGCTGCTGAGCCGGGCTGACCAGCTCTCCCAGCTGGACGGCCTGGACGTGGTCGAGGGACGTCTGGCAGGGTTTGTCCAGCACGATGGTGTTGAGGATGATGTAGAGCAGAGGAACTCCAGGGATCTTCTTCAGGCCGGCTGTTACTGTGTGATCCTGGAGAACACACATACACCAGTAGATTTGTGTGAGGGGATGCCAGATTTATACAGGTCAGTCACTTCCAATAGTTACATCAATAGTACTCCAATTGGCCCTAATTTAGTTTGTTAAGGAACCTCTCTTCCTAGACTTGTAAATGATTATATGACAGTTCTTTAACTGACATTTAATTGGCTTCCACTATTTCAGGAAGTCCAGGGGTTAAGTAAGTTGATAAATCCCCTCTTTCCCTGCTAAATGAGTGGTTGCAGCCCCTCATGGAGTTGTGATTTTCTCCTCTACACCTCTCAGACTGCTTTATTTGAATAAGTGTTCAGGAGGCCTGAAGAGGTAAAACTACCAAGATAAATATAGCAGAAAAAATAAGAAAAATATGAGCAGCAGAACATTATTTCTCTTGACCGTGAAGATTTATTCTTAACCACCCAGGTGGAAAATCACTCCTGTAAAAACACCATTATAAAGTGAAACCAACACATTGAACATCCACAAGATGTAGATTTACAGTTATGGTCCAGACACACAGCACAATCCCAAGGTTCATTTATTACTAGACTGGGGGGAAAATATGATCAGGCACTTGATATTTATTTAGTAATTACCACAATTCTTGTCTAAACCTTTCTTTGTGCGACATATTAAGGGTTGTCTGAGCTCACTTCCACACAAATATCCCTGCATAATGTGTACACAGACATTTTACATACAGTAGATCTGACCAACCTTTCTATAAATTTCTGTCAGTTATTAATGACACGAATAGTGTGAGCACTTTTTTTGTTTAAATTCTCGGTAAGATAACTTTTCTCTACTGCTTCCCGTTCCACCAAGCACGTCGTGCATCTTTGTATTTAAGTACCTATTAATTCAAATAAGGGAACAAATGCTGCAGAAGTCAACAAGAGGTTACATTAATACCAATTTATAATTTAATACAACATCCCTGCAATAAATACTTCCTTTATAAAGGTTATAATGTTCTTTTTGTGTTGCTGATTCAATTGTATGGTCATTAAGGGAGCCTGTAGTTTGTGGTGCTGTTGAACTGTATCATGTTATACTGACTGGTGTTTGACTAGTTGAATAAACCCTTCTCCAAAACAATTTAGGATAAGATAATTGACTTAAATGACTTTATTAATCCCACACTGGAGAAATTCACATGTTACAGCAGCTCCAGACAGAACACAGCAGATATAATAATAAAAAAAACACATTAAATAACAATATAAATACAAATATATGACTGTTGTATCACACTGCATTAGTTTTAAGTCATTTCCAGCAACCAAAATATTATTTCTCATTTTTCTTCTAGGTGTGTGTGTGTGTGTGTGTAAGATCTCATAGTATTTACCTGTGTAGCCACAAAGTAATGGTGTGGGTTAGTCTCCTCCAGCATGGACAGCAGACACTCTGAAGCAGGGACAGGGCTCTTGAAATGTGGACATCTCCTCACCTGGAACCTCTGCAGGATGATTCTGGCTCCATACAGCTCTTTCCCCAGAGTCTCCAGCTCTTTCAGCGCACAGCTGGGCATAAAACACATTAGATAAGACAGGATGATTACAGTTTAACCTGTAACATACAGTAGGTTGGTCTTACTCACTTTGTGGTGCACAGCTGCACCTCCCCCATCAGGTATTTGGGCATTTGCTCCTTGATCTGAATCTTGTTCTTCAAAGCCGCCTGGCAGAAAGTTCCATCAATGAGGATCTGAAAGGGCTCCCTGAAGCTGAAGTTGAATTTGTAGAAACTGATGGTTTTCTTGGCTTGTTTCTGTCGCTTGATCTTCATGGTGGCAGGTAGTGAAAGTCTTCTTTTATCTCCTCAGATTAAAGGTTAAAATGTCCGTTACCGTTAAACTGACGATGATTGCTCCGGTAAGATCATTTACTTGTTTTCTGGACGTCTTTCATGAATAATAATCTATTATCACTATCACATCACTAAGCGTGGGCACTTCTGATGTACACAACACGCTTGCGGTACCTACTTCTTATGACTCCGGGCGGAAACAAAACACACGACGAAGGTTCCGGCTGTTTAGGAGTTGTCCCACCGTTTATTTTGTTCGGTGCGCCTTTGGGTGTCTTTCAAAAAAAAGGTTGGAGCTGCCAATAATCGCTATTAAATACTCAATATTATCTAATAAATTATTATATTTAATAGATTTGTCATTTTTTGTATGTTTATGTATGTTTTTTATGAAGATATATGGTATTTTTGAAACCCTCAAGTATCTATTAAGTCAGGTAGTGATAGGCTGTATGGAGTCATATTATTATACAGACCAGGAGAAGAACATTTTGAAGAAAAAAATTAAGGAAAAGGAAATAATGAGATCTAAAATCCTGAGTTAAAGTTGTATGTTACATATAAATCCAAATTGTCATGTCAGATTTACTAAATACAGTTTGTATGATAAGTTATGATCACAGTTTGGTTTTGTAAGTCACAAAGTTGACTTATAGACATAGACGCATTATATGGTGACATTGGGATTGTATGTTTTCAAAAAAACAGTATTTCATAATTTTGACTCACTATACCATAAATATTTATTTTTGAAACTATTATTATTTTAAAAAAAAGTTTTTTTAACATGATTTGACATTTGTCAAGAATTTCATAATTTTGATTAACCATACCATAAAATATTCTTCGTTTTTAAACCATTATTATTTAAAAAAACAAACAACTGTTTAGCATGATTTGACATTTAAGTATTTCATAATAAAAAAAATGTCATTTTTTAAACCATTATTATTATTATTATTATTATTATTACTACTACTACTACTATTATTACTATTATTATTATCATTATTATTATCATTACTATTATTACTACTACTATTATTATTATGTTATTAATTATTATCTATTATTATTGTTGTTATTAATATATCTATTATTAATTTATTACAACTCTACTACCTAATTATTAACTATTAAATATTATCATTATATATCATTATATATTACTACTGAACTATTTTATATTGTTTTATTATTATTATTATTGTTGTTGTTATTATTATTATATATCAAGTTTATATATTATATTATTATATTATTTTATTGTTGTTGTTATTATTATTAATTTATAATTGTTATATATTATTATATTAATTATTATTACTCATATTATTTCATATAATTATTATTATTTCATTATTATCAATTTTATATTATTATTATTATTGTATGTTATTATTATAATATTATTATATTATTATTCTATTAATTTATTATCATTATACGATTATTTATTATTATTGATTGTTATTGTTTATTATTAATATTAAATTATTTATATATTATATTATTATTATCATTTATTATCCATTATATTATATAATACGGGGGGTGTATCCTCGACCGCCCCCTCGTCCCTGTTTTGCCCGGAACGGAAGTGTTATTCGTTGTTTAGAGCGGATAGCGCAGCGGAAGCAGCCAGCATCGGTCTGTGTGACACTCGTCGTCGCATGTGACACTTGGACGTTATTCTCGGGTCTGTGCCCGTGTGGTGTTGGTTGCGTTTAACCTTCCGTCTACTTGTGCACTAAATTATTATGCGGCCGCGGATCCAGGTCCTTCGAGTGACGGCGGACCGGCACTCAGAGGAGGAATTCCGGCCGGGAGAGCAGCACGACCGCGATGGGCCGAGCGCAGCGGCAGCGGCGGCAGCGGGGAGGGCGAAACGGGGAGCGGGACGGCCACCTCGAGTGAACATGTTGTGACACTCCACGGGACGCTGGTCATAGTTTTATGTGCGGCCAAACCTTGTTCGGTAACGGCAGACGAGGCTGGGAAGGAGTGGACGGGGTTAGTTTGAATTTTTGTGTGTGTGTGGATTGGTTGTTTTGTGGTCGGTTCAGGCCCACCCGGGTTGTTCTGTGCGGCCTCACTTTCACGCGAAATTCAGGCCTATCAGATCCGGGTTGTCTCGGCATTTGTGGAAGGAGGTTGACAGCGGCCAAGAATGCTCGCAGCCTGTTAAGAAGGGGTGTCGTCTGTTCTGTCTTGTCCATCCTGCCTCTGAATCTTGTGAGGAATTAAAAAATATGGTGTGTAGGTCAGAGTCCCAATAAGTAAAACAACAACACACAACACACCCACAACACAACAAGAACACGATTAACTTTTGCTTGTTCCTTCAGTTTTAACTGTTCTTGGTGATCATTTGCAGCTCACATGAGGTTTCCACGGCTCAATTGATTCAACTGCAGATTCGTCCAAAAATTAGTTCAATTAACTTGTTAATACAAATATTTCTTCTCTGGTTTCCAATTCCCTTCATAGGTTGAGGATGCCCGCCTTTCTCTTTGTTTTAAATCATTGTAAATGAAAATATGTTTTGGCTTTGGTGGACTAACATGGAGTCATTTAAGATTCAACTTGGGCTTTGGAAAAATTAAATTGAGAAATGTATCAACGATTAATCAAAAAAGAATAAAGGTGGTTGTTAACCTTTGTAAATCTAATTATGGATACAAGATACCAATAACTTGTGAGGCCAATTAAGTAACAAGAAATTGCAGTACAGAATGGCCAAGATGGTATTTTAGACCAGTTTATTTGAGAGAAGTTTACTTGGCTTCGTACATGATTCATTAGTTAACAGATAAATCAATAATGAACATAACTTTTTATAAGCTTTGACTCAGCTGTTAAATCGGTCCTTCTCCTATCTTATTTAAAATCAACCTTGCACAAACCTTCAAACCACAATTGTTGTTGAAAGTACGAATTCAGGCGGTGGGGACGTCTTTAAAGGCCTCATATTCATGAGTTTGGATTGTTGACCGACGGCCGTGCATGCGCTTTCACGGGCCGAGGTTAATGTTGGAGATAGGGCCGAGAAAGTGGAAGGGGGATTAGGGTCAAACTTGAAAGGCATTACAACGTAAGAACACAGAAGAAAAATGAAACGACTCTCTTACCTCGCGCGTTTGTTTGTAGTTTTAAATGATTAAAGAATCTTGTGGTGGTGTGCTGTGTGTTGTGTTTTGGCCTACAGAAAAAGAGTTGAAAGAAAGTAGTAGGCGGACCTCCGGGCTGCCCCCAAGGGAAGTTCATAACAGTGATTTAATGTTAGCGAGGTTTTTTTTTTTTTTTTAACTGCAAAGTAGCAATTTGGCAACACCCAAAAAAAGCTTAAACAAATAAGATAAGACCGTCATGTATAAGAAATCATATACTTTTACCTAAAGCCCAAAAGACACAAGACATGTCAAAGGGCCCTGCACGTGTTTTTAATTGTTACTCCCAGCCCCGTTATTTGAAATAATAGCATTTTCTGGCAAGGCTGCAAAATTAAAGCATAAAAAATGACTTGTAATTTGATGAACTGAAGAAGTAAACTATGACTGACAGCACTCAGATTTACAATAAAGTGTGTCTTTCCAAATCTAAAATAAAAACTGACCTGGAGCTCAGACAGTGTTAAGATCGGTGGACAGTAGATTGTTGTTTTAACAGGTTAATGTGAGTACTTTCTGTCTAATCTAATCGATGATTTCTTTAAGGAATACATCCAACAAGTAACCGACCACTGTGTCAGGGGCCTGAAAAACTTCTTTCATTAGGGAACAGTGCAGGAATCTATATTTTACTGTTGATTTATTTACTGTTAGATCAGTAACATAGTGTTTTTTCTGTTGGACTCACCTTACAGCTAAACGTGCAGTTGCTATACAACCTGAAGCTCCCGTGTTGTGGGCTGATGTAACTCAGTTGCCATGTTACCTGTGCGTGTGCCCCCCCCACTCGTTCTCAACATTCATTTGTGTAACGGATGAAACCAACCGATGATGAACTGTCGGCAAGGACGAAAGGTGTTGACGTCAGATCACCTGCTGCAACTTCAAATCGAAATTGGCACTTAATTGCATATTAATGGCCTTATTTTCTCTTAGAATAATGCATTTAACTCCTAACCCAGCGATTATTCAGCTGTACATAAAGCGAGTGGACTTAATCTGGCATTTCTCCATTAGTCCAGTTGCAGCAAA
>NW_023340268.1:6885831-6888333 GCF_004916995.1 Morone saxatilis
AAACAACTGCATTTGTTGACAAAATGCTTCATAACTGTGAGTCAGTATCACTTTTCTAGCACCAGAAACTCAAACGGTTGTTTACTGGTACTCAACTTGCATTTTACTCTCCATTGTGTTGTAATATGATTTTAGTTTGAAATTTGAAGCACCAGAAAGGAGGTTGAGAAAGCAGCCCTGGTTACATACTGCGCAGAGTCTACAGGGATGATTTGTGTGAAAGAGACATTAATGTCACCTAAACACTTTGAGGTTAATTAGCGGGTGACAGCTTTACAGTCCCTGACTCAGAGTCTACCTGAGGAGACTCTGTCTTCGCAGCGGAGGTGGAGGGAATTTCTCTCCACAGGGACTTGAATAAGCTTCTGGTGTTGGAATAAAAGGATATAAAGTGATATAAAGGTAAGTGAGAGAGAGAGAGACGACTTCAGCCACGTTAATACCATCCAGCGAGTCTCTGACTGGAAGGGTTGGAAAAAGAAGTTTAGGTGTGTTTAGTGAAAGTGTTTGCATAATGTAAAGCCTACAAGATACACAGTAATCTTTGACTTAAAGACCAAAGTGGTTCAGAGTTGTTGCATAAGTCAATTGTGTGCAGGGTGGTTTTATTTTCTTAAATTATTTAAGTTATTATGCTTCTCTCTGTTTTATATGACTGTAATCGGAAAATGTGACAGACAAAATAAGACACAAGTCACCTTGGATATTATATAATTCTACAGAGAAAACGATGAATTTAAAAGATAATTGTCAGAAAATAACTGATCATTTCTGTCCAAAATTCAGGACAGTAGTCAGTAACATGCAGCCAGACTCCCCCACTGCTGCTGTTGACATTTTAGATAAAGCTGTCTTGCCTGGAAAAACAACCAAACGCAAACATGTTGCGTTTACTGAAACATTATTGCAGTCTATGTTACTAAACACCTGATGAAGATCAGAGAGGAGTAACTAGACAGTAATCCAGTCCAGGATTATTTTCTTACTCTCATTTAATGTGAGGAAAATGAGACTGCGTCCGTGTAATGGGTCTCACATAATGGAGTTTGTGCGAACACTCTACAGTCGGGCTTCGCTGAATGGTTGCTGAGCCTCTTATTGGAAATTAAGCAGTTATTCTCAGGTCACGAGCTCGGCTATACGTGCAGCCACATGTTAAATCGGAGCTGAATGGGTAGTGATGTTAATTTAGGCTTTTCGCTTTGTTTAGCTGTGTGTATCCACAGGAATGCCATTCTCAGCAGCAATCTGATAGCTGGTATTATTCTGATACTGTACAAACCTGAACCTGGGTGTGTGTGTGTCTGTGTGTGTAAAAGCCTGCAGACTGACACAAGGTCATTGTTGTTTTGTTTCTTTGGCTCGGCTTGTTAGTTTGTTCATGTTCATGTCGAGGGCGTTCGGTTGGGCCCTCCGGAGGCAATGAGGTTTTGAATGTTTTCTGTTTATGAAGCACTCGGAGGGTAGAAAACAAGTTCTGCCTGTTCCTCCGCGTGACCCGAGTTATCTTTCTGTTGAAGTTTCTCTCTGACAGAAGCATATAGACGGAAAGAGAAAGTCAAAACAGACTGGAAAGAAATAGAAAAAGAGGAGTTTTCAGCTACATATTGGGTGAAACATTAAAACCCACTGGCTCTATTTGTTGCATCCACATATGCCCTGAAACAGTTTAATGACAGGAACATGTTTTCTTCCTTATGTGCTGCGTTTCCAGCCAACTCGGAACTCAACATTTTCCGACTTCCTAATAAAAAATACAATGGAACGCCACTCAAAGTCGGAGCTCCTCTTTCTAAACTCGGGGGCAAAACTATCTACCTCGACTTCAAGCAGGTGTCTGACGTCGCACGACAGTGGCAGCCCCCGTGGGGTTTGTCTCAAAGTCTAAAAATCCCGTAAAATAATAAATAATGGCATCTGTTTCATTTATATATGCAAGGAGGCTGCACTGCTGAGCTTTAATTTAAGTACACTTGCCAAAGAAATGTCACTCTGTCACGGCCGGCCATGTTTTTCCGTTGACGTTTGGCGTGGTGCACCTGGACCACTCGGAGGTCGGAAGTTGTACATTTCAACTGGGAAATTCTGACGTCTGTCTTTGATTTGAACGCAGCATTAACTTGGGAAAGGAGCTCTGCTTGCTTCTGTAGTGGGTGAACTGCTTTATCTGCTGCGTGCTTTAATTAACTGAGGTCAAAACTAAGCTCAGAAAACGTTTAATATTTAATATCTGATGCACTATATACTGTGGTGCAGGATTAAGTGGGTGCTGGCTATAAAACACAATAAACTCTCAAATTCTCCATTAAAACTGGAAAATACAACATTACTCCTTCTGAGTTCAAGTTTTAGCTTTATTCCCTTGTTAAGCAACCTTAAAACACAGTTATGAAACTATTCTGACCTCTGATATCCGACCTCCCTCTCACTCCTCTCCCATTCTACACAACTCCTGTCCCCGGGCGTGTCCTCATCTCCTCTGGAGTCAGAGTCCTGGTTGGA
>NW_023340268.1:6888417-6888954 GCF_004916995.1 Morone saxatilis
CATTTGAGGAGGAAGTGAATGACCCTCTCACTAGTTGAAGTTGCAGAGGAGTGGATGAAGCTCGTGGTCACAGCAGGGTTGAAAGTTCATAACTATAAAAGGTGTAAGAAGTAGAAATAATCCACTGTGTCCTGAAAAAGTCTCATTGTTTGGCACAAACTGATGTGGCGTCCCCCCCCAAAACCTGCATCCTGCATCCTGCACTCCCACAATGCAGCAGCCTGGCCAGCAGCCTCACAGGCAGGACTCGGCTCGTGGCTGACAACAGATGGAGCCAATTAATATTAACAGTGGGGAGCGGGGACGAGTTTAATCAGCCACCTCGTTAGGAACAGGTTGTTCTAGACAGGTGGGCTTCCATAGGTGGGAGAGTCCCAGGTAACAAAGACAAAATCTGACTTTGATACAGATTGGAAATTGGTTCCAGTAATGTTACCGCTGCTAAAGGAGCGAACATTTTTAAGAGAAGGGAGTTGTTGTGAGAATGCAAATTAATCTTTTGTTTCTTCCTGTCTCTCTCTCTTGCTCTCTCTCCAG
>NW_023340268.1:6889029-6889222 GCF_004916995.1 Morone saxatilis
GCTTTGTGATTCTCGCTGAAGGCCCTGCAGTTGTTTTCACTGTTCTGACTGATTAGAGTTGTACTTTGGTTGAAGTTGGGGGGGGTTGTGAGCTCGCCCAAACTCTATGCAGTAATAAATGTTGGGTATAATGAAACTATTAGTTGGTTGACAGAACATAAATCAACAATTATGTGCAACCCCCCCCCCCCCC
>NW_023340268.1:6889322-6889630 GCF_004916995.1 Morone saxatilis
ATTATTTTCTGACTTTATAGATATTGAACAGATTGAACGATTAATTCTAAAAAGATTTGCGGATTAACCAGTAATGGAAATAATTGTCAGCCGCATCAGTCCCTGGGAATATTAACTCCAGCTCATTCACCTCCACTGAAGCCCATAAAATCTATGAATTGAAGGTGTTTTTGCCAGTTTCAGTGCGAGCTCCAAGCCAGCTTCATATCTCAGAACGGCGTCCGTCACCTGTAAATTTACACAAACAGAAACACAGTTAATGCACCTTGTGATTCCCCTTCCCCATGTTATACAGTACCACACAACGG
>NW_023340268.1:6889678-6911256 GCF_004916995.1 Morone saxatilis
CCCACACAGTCCTGAGAGGAGGCCCCTAATCAGACACAAGTGAAAGCACCTGTGTGAGTGGGCTGTTGCTGAGTGGGGTCCTTTAATGTCGCCTCTGGAAGTTCACCTAATCAGCAGGATGTAACCTCAGCATGGAAACTACACCTGTCAGTTGACTTAGCGCAGCTTAAACATGCACTAATGCACTTAATGCGTCTGTTTACTGCAGCTCTCTAACATGTAGAGCTGTAGGTTGCTCTCAGTATAGTAGCATAAGCACTACGCAGATTCAGTAAAGAGTATCGCAGCCGTATGCTGTCAATGACTCACTGTTTAATCTGGAGTGAGGTTTTTGTTGTGAATGGGCTTTAAGGCAATCAGGAGATCCTCGATGTGCTTCAGGAAACATTCACAAGGCACAAGACTACTGCAGACCTTGTTTCTAGTCACGAAGATGCAGACGTGCAACGTGAACCTCTCACATTTACCCTCCAAACAGATTTTATTCTCACTGGAACAAGTTGCCTTTCATTTTTATTAAAACAAATTTTAAAATGCCAACAAATGCCTAAAAACATTGAAACTTTTTAGAAAAGCTGCTGGTAAATTATGCATTTAAGGCTGCAACAATCCCTAAAAAAAGCCCCTCAAAATCCTGGAGAGACTAACTTTTTAGGACATTTTAGCTGTTGTAGTTGGTTTTGAACCCGGTATTTAGACAGTAGGGCTTTGTTTGTTTCAAGAACACAGCAGAAAGAGGTTTATCTCGTCTGTTCTAAACATTTTGACATCTTTGTTCCTTTGTTGCTCCTCTCAGTGGTTGGAGACGCGGCCCAGCAGGCAGCAGTGTCCCGTCTGTAAAGCAGGCATCAGCAGAGAGAAAGTCATCCCATTGTACGGCAGAGGGAGCTCCAGCCAAGAGGACCCCAGGTACCCCAGGAGTGTTTGCTGTGTGTGTGAATTTAATAGCGAATACAATAGCCTTATAATCATCCACTGACTGTTTCTGTCACTGTTCAGGTTGAAAACTCCACCTCGGCCTCAGGGACAGAGAACAGAGCCAGAGAGTAGAGGCGGGGTGAGCGAATCAACCCATTTCTCATCATAATTTACAGTAATTTATTTTTTTATTCTTTTATGAGGTTGTTAAACTTTATCCCGGTCTTTCTGTCTGTGCACAGATGTTCCAGGGTTTCGGAGACACTGGCTTTCACATGTCTTTTGGCATCGGTGCTTTCCCCTTCGGCTTCTTCACCACAGTCTTCAACACTAACGATCCCTTTCACAGAGCAGGTAAACATGCGAAGACCCGATCTAATCATGTTCACAAAACCAGCCCTTGAGGGTCTGAGGGCCCTGAAAGGTTTTACAGTAGTTGATATGGACATTCAGATTCAGGCAAACTAACAAAACTTAACTCCATTTTTTGTGATTTATACCATCAGTCCCTCCAGGATTTGTTGCGATTGCATTATTTTAGAACTGCAAACTAACTACTGCATTATAGGTCTCTGGTTATACCGTTACTAAAAGTTAATCCAGGCCTTCCAGCCAACCATAATCCAGAGTTTTCAGTGACCATGTTTATAAATGATTTATTTATTAATTTATAACATGGCCACTGAAAAATCTGGATCTACTTAATAAATAATTGTGGGCCTTATTGTTGCTAGCAGTTGTATGTCACTCTGAGAAATGCAGTCGTTTATGGCGTTAAAGATAATAAAACCCCTGTGATTAGATGATTCGGATTATCAGTGGGAGTAAAAAGCTCCATTAAAGCACAGCTGTTACCCTCAGGTGATGTGATTAAGAGTACAGATGCACACACATTATCCCCTGAGACACTGGTCTAATAACCTCTCCCATTCATCTCCGTCCCCATTAGACCAGTATGCAGGTGATCACCAAGGCAACGGTAACCTCAACAACGGCAATAACAACTGGCAAGACTCCCTCTTCCTGTTTGTGGCCATTTTCTTCTTCTTCTGGCTGCTGAGCGTGTGATGGAGCCCGGACAGGGATGGATGGATGGAAGGATGGATAGACGACCGGGAGGGAGGAGCGCAAACAAAAACAAACAAACTCTCACACACTTAACCCGAGCCGCAGACACGCACTCATTTTATATTTCCTATCAGGTACTAACTTGGGAGAGAAAATGGAGCATTTGTGTTTGATTTTCCAAAAACATGAAATACAGGAATTTATGGTTTTCTCCTCCTGGCAAAGGCCGATTCACTTTAGGATACTCAGCCCGCCCACCCGCTCACCCGCTCTGTTGATTTTGTTTATGCAAGAAATAACCCCCTGTCGCCCCTCCCCACTCTCTCTACATGTACCTGTAGATAAATGCACAGAAATATAAAGTTTAAGGGGCTCACTGTTGGGGGTTCAGAAACAGTATTACTAGTTTAGGGTGAACTTAGTAAAGGATCTTTTTTTTTCTCTCTTCGGTGTCGAGCTGCAGAAAAAGAGGGTGGGTGGAGGATAATTCGGGGCAGTGACTAATTCTGTTTTTGGTTTTTCACGTCCCTCCTTGAAGGACTCGCTGGTGTATTTCTTAAATGGAGGGAGGGAGGCGCGTTGTGGAAGCGGGGTTAAAACAAAGATGAGACAATGTAGTGGTTATTACAGCAACTCCATCTTACTGTAAAAGGCCAAAGAGCGGTGGATCGGTCACGTAAGATGTAATTGAATTATGTTCCTGTTTACAGTTTCTTCGTGAAAAGGAACAAGTACTCCAAGAATTTGCAACTTACTCTTGAAAACAGACTGACGGACAGAAATAGCATAGATGGATGCATTTTTCTTTTTATATACGTTTGTCTTAACAAAAAAACTGCCATTGCACTGTGAAGTCATTTGTGGACGGAGCTGTCCTAAAGATAGGAGTGTGTGTGTGTGTGTGTGCGTGCTGGTGTTGAACCACTTGTTGCATCTTTCCCCACAAAGCTGTACAAACGTAGATGGATGTACTGGTTTTTTAAAGTGGCCAGTTTGGGAGATTTTCGCATCAAGTGACTTGAGGGTAAAAACACACGCAGTTTAATGGCAGAGAAAACTGTCAAGAGAGCTTATAAAGTGGCTCGATGAGACGCTAACCAGAGTTGATGCTGTGTAACAAGTGAGCATAATCCTTTCAATTAGACGTGGGTGTGAAATGGTCAGCACACTAAGAATTTACAGGAATGACAAACAACAGTTCGAGGAACTTTCCGTCAGTTAACTTTTTTTTTTTTTCCTGACTGTATGTGTCTGTCTGAGTGAGTGTGTATACATTATATATTTGTATATATGAATATTGTAAATGACGTTTTTACGTGTTTTCTGAGTTGATGACTAGCCACGGAGAGAGGATGTGCGAGGAGGCGTCAAGATGCTTTTGTAAAGCGAGATCTGGTTCCTGGTTTTCATAAATTCCTTCCCTTCTACTCAAGAAAAAACGCTTGCAGCCCAAGTTAATCACTCTTCTGCCAACCTGTCCCATTAATTTAAATAAATGTAATGAGTGCAAAAGGAAAAAAGTCTGTCCTTCCCTGCTTATGTGATTTGATATGAGGATACTGACGATGATTTAGCTGACTTGTTCTCTCTTAACTGACAGTGCACATTAAAAATCCTGTTTACTGTAAAAGTAACACATTCATCATGTGTCACAACTGTGAAGCAAAATGTGCTTTTAAAAAAAAAAAAGACCAAGATTCAGCCTGTTCTGTGGCTTTGACTTGGAGATTCTCAATTTAAAAATGTTCTAGTCTTGGATTAATCCGTGTGCATCTGAACTAGGATACGTCTAATGAATCAGTTTATTATTCACACCAGGGTCAGCACTGAAACTCCATGCCCTCTGAGTTGGACAAGATGGCTGCCAGGGCTCGTCATTTCTTGCATACTTGTCTGTTCAAGCTACACTTTGTAATATTGAGGCTTATGTGACACTAAAACAAGTGATGGAAGTCACGATTTGCAAGTCTTCTGACAGACTAAACATGGAGACATTGTGCAAAACCAAATGGTCTAGGAGATTAAAACTTGATAAAACACTGACTTGTCTTGTGTCGTCATTATCTACAATTTAATATACAATTAATATTATCAAAGGACAGTAAAAGGACTAGCCAACGGCAACTAGTCACATTTCATTATGTGGTAATGTGGCAGAGCATACCAACAAAGTACAGGGACACGCTCAAATATTCTGAAATAAATATTCTTCCCAATTTAAAAAGAAAACTATTAAAACAACCATATTCAAATACAATAAAAAGTTAATTAATATCTATATATCTCTCTATCTATATCTATCTATATATCTATATATATATATCTAAAGGCTGTTAAATAACAGGCAAAAGTCCAATCAAACAAGGCATATAGAATAATTCTATAACCACGCACAGCAGCAGTCTCTGCAGGGCCACGTGCATTAGGAGACATTTCCTTGTGCAATCATGGCTGTATAACTTCAAACCTGTAATGCAGAATAAAGTTATATACATTTTTTTCCAGCACATAATGCTTTGTAATGCATTTAACATGTGATAAGTTTGAATGTCACCTGACTGTGGAGCCCTAGAAGACAAAAGAAATCAGTCAGGTGGGTGATGGTGGGATTTACTGACTGTAAAAGTAAGGAACCAATCATCTGTGCAGTATTGAAAATGATGATTAGTATATACTACAGTAGGACAGCCAGCACAATTAAAGTTGGCTCACTGTGTCCCTGCAGAGACTGGTTTTAAATATGAGGTTTGATCTTTGATCAGCTCAGATGTGCAGTGTAAAGATTAGAAAATGATCAGAGGCTGTTTACACGTACTGGAGACTCTATATAAGGATGAGAAACCCTGAAAGGTTAATGGCATCCAAACACACTCATATTTACAACTTTATTACATTTTCCTTCTTTCCATATAATCAAAAACATTGTGGTGATATATACATTTTTCTATTTATAAAACAAGCCTTTTTACAAATACTATCTAAAAATATATAATGTTTAAGAACATTTAGTTTTTGTTCCTTCTGAAGAAATCGTCGTCTATAAAAGATTCCCAGCAAAAATAGAAAAAACCTAAATCTTACATTAAAAGGCATTTAACTGGATTAAGTGACAAACCAGTTAAAAACCCTGATAAACCCGTCTAAAACATTTGGAATAAAAATGTTGTGCAGCGTTAATATGGAGCCGTATCAATGGAAACAAATTTTAAATATCAGAAGAAATATTTTGGGACTTTCATTAATTATGAGCCAAATCAAAAAGTCATGTAGGACACCATGTAACTTCAAATTTCACATTACCTGCATTCACATTCACATGCTCAGTCCTTTCATGTGTACAGTCATTAATACTACATATTATGCACATACCCAATAAAAAAAAAATATATAATTAAAAAAGTGCAAAATCAGTTTTGGTAAACCTATCTGGAAAAAAATAGATTGAGTGTTATTGGATTCAAAAGCTGCAGATAAAGATATCCTGAAAATGTGTTACACAGTGTTTGTGTGGTTTCATGAAGTCAGGGAGGTGAAATGATCTTCAGTCCTTGCCTTTACCCTTTTTTGGCGCTTTGTTGGTTTTGTTGAGGATCTTCATGAGGTTTTTGGACATAAAGTACGGCTTCTGTAGAGATCCGTCATTACGCTCCAAGTCCTCCACTGTGAAGGTGAGAGCCACATTTAGTGAAGTGATGAAACAGACCAGGTGTATTGTAGTATTCAATTAAGTTAGCTCATTAGCTTCAAATTGAGATGTTAACATGTATTTGCATGTTCCAAAATCTCCCCCCCACCAAAATAAAGATTATCCATGTTGGCAGTATCCATGCAAACAGGTGCTTTTTGGTCATGTGGGCAAAGGTGGAGTTGTTATTTTTCTCAGTATTCCTGTGTCAATAATGTGAATGTACAGGCTTTCATAAACACTCTATTAACTGTAAACATCTACTCACAGAAGCAGAGGAAGAGTGTGTCGACACACATGTTGTACACACTGAAGAATCCATGAGCTATGAGGTAGCTACCAAACACCACCGTCTACAAGAAATGGGTAAAAATAAAAGATTTAGAATCAACTTTGAGTAGTCTGATGCGTCTGAATGACTACTATCAGAAACGGAGAGGGACAGTTTGTAACTTACAATAATTGGCATCCAGTAGTAGTTGAGGGTTTCGGAGCGGAAGGTGTTGCCTGGCAGTAATATTCGTCCAGAGAAGAAAAAGAAGGACAATACGCCTGGAAAAAGATGGAGATTTCACCGTCTCATGTCTTTCCATTAACAGAATTGTATTTATTTTATTTATTTATTTATATTTATTTATTATTTTCTTTATGCATTTAGTTTATCTTGTTCTATTGTATCACATTAATATTTGTGATGATTTGAGTTCTCCCTATGGATATGGATAATATAGAAATCTCTCACTTATTTACTAAATATTGGTTATAATATGGACTGATATGCTAAGTTTCACTGTTGAGTTTAATTATTCCATAATTGTGTAAATCTCTACTACACAATAAAATTCAGATTGAAACACATCACCATTTTCAGTATGTCCATTAAAATAAAATCTATTTTAAAGCTGCACTGATTATTATTTTAATAGTAATGTATTACCAGTAGCTCATATGTATAATGGATGCAGGTAACTTCACTGTACACTTCCTACCCAGCCCCGAAAGGCACAACCATTAGGCAGCGAAAGAGGCACATAGTTCCCTCAGGAGTTGGTTTAGACCAGATCAGAGCTTAAAGAGAGTTAATACTGGACCTATTCGCCAGGTGGCCAATAAAATACTCCAAAGCAATGCTAATGTTTAATGAAGTAGAAAAAAAAACACATTTGTTAACATTTTCTTGCGTTTTCCTAATGCATGGTGTCATCCTTACCCACTCCTCCGACCACCAGGAGCTTCCCAAAGAACAACAGCAGGTCTGTCACTTTATCGAGCACCACGACCCTGAGAGGTACAAACAGTCGGAGTCAGAGCAAGATTACACTACTCACTGAGTCTCTCAAACACATGAACGCAAAACACAGCATGCATATAGTCATATTATGGACAGATCAGACAACAAGCATTGAAAATACAGACTAAAACTCCTTTAGAAAAGCAAACAAGACTTCAGTACAAACCTTATTACATTTCTCATGAGCAGCATGAAAGCATTTTTGGCAGAGACGCAGAAGTTTTTCCCATAAATGGCGATCTGACAAGGAAACACAATCGACTTGTTTTAGGAAAATAAAATGGTCTACGTAATACAAATAATATCCAATATATTATATTAAAACTGATGGTGACATTGTATAAACTGAGGTATGATGGAGAAACTTTGTTATTCCCTCTAGGTTTGGAGTCAGTAGAAAAAGTCATTTTTAATTTTAATTAATCCTGTTTTTTTCTTTTTGTATGATTTACATTGAGAGTAACACAAACATTAATTATTACTACAACAATTAAGATAGGAGGGACTGTACAAAAACATGTTGTGCTCACCATGATGTAAGCGTTCCTGTTGAGGAACTTGATGAACTTCTCCAGACACCAGAAGCAGCACTTCAGGCAGCACATTAAAAAACGAGCACATGGATTCTGTGCCGCTGGAGATGAGAAGCCAAAACACGTATAAGCAGCCCGTCATTTAAATGGCATTAAACTTCTAACCCCGTCTCTTTTCTGAAGACATGTTCTCACATGTACACAGCCAGCACATCTTTAGTATTAAGACATTTGGAAAATAGAATTGGAAGCAAAGTAAAGAGACATGACAGAGAGAAAGTTTAAGTTTATTTGTTGTATGTGTTTACTGTTCATTTTGTTAGTTTTGTTGTCGGAAATAAATCTATTTTATTTTAAATTGAGGCTGGATTTAATTTCAAGAAATTAGGTTAATAATAATAAGAATAATAAACTTTACTTATATAGCACTTCTCTAAACAATTTTACAAAGTGCTTTACAAAGAAAAATAGCAGATAAAATAAAAAAAGAAATAAGGCCAAGGAACATGAAAATAAGGCCAAGGGACAGGTATCAGTCAGCCTTACCTCTTGTTTTGTGGTCAATGTACTCCAGAATGATCCTCACTAGCTGCACCAGGGTCAGGATCAAAGCACCGAACGCCAAGGAGCCCACATGGTACCTAAAATGTACAAAATGATGACGTCTCACTGATCATTTGTATATATAAAATTATCTAAGCATCACAAGTGAATCCCAAAGCTTGCATCATTCAAGTCAAATGAAAAATCAGTTGTCAGTCAATGTGGCTGGTAAAACAACCTTAGCAGCTACAGTCTGTATTGTTTAGCAGCTGAGGTCTGCTTCCCCCAAACTGTAATGTGTAGGTCTAATGCGCCCTCTAGGAGCCAGAGAGGGAACTGCAGTCAGCCAGTTATACGTCCTGTGATTTACAGTTTATCCAAACTACCGGGACATGATATAATCATGTCACTAGAAGTACTGCAGAAATGGCATCCTTAGGGACTGCAGGCATTCAGTATCTTGGACACTTTCGACAGTGATGGACACATTTATTGCTGCAGGAATTTAACCGATGTGACAGCAGCTCAGTAACCTACCTGAGCGAGCGTATGAAGCTAGCAGACACAGGGAACATGGGGATGTCGCCTGGTTTGGTGAAGGCCCAGTAGTAGGAGGCAAAGGCCCCCGCCAGTGTACACTGCCCCAAGGCGATGACGAAGTTGACACACCAGAGAAAAGCCACCACATTGTAAATCTGCAGGTTGAAGAGGTTCCTCTGGAAGAGACCCTCGTCGTTGTATTTGATAAAGATGCAGCTGGCTGAGGGGCAGCCTGGGTAATCTGATGAAGTGAAGTTCTGAGAGGAGGAGAAGAAAGTGAAAAGGGACAGGAAGAGGGAGTAAACAGTGTGTGATCTGACAGCTGACCTCAAACAACGTCCACTGTGGAATGTGAGAAGGTTCACTGTAGGTCACAATGTGTATCCACACTAGGTTCACATTCTGCCCGCTTACCTGAGGGTCACAGTCCACAGAGCCGTTGATACTCTTACAGTCGGTCATGGTGGAGTTGAGAGCCACCACTCTGTAGATTGGGTTTCCTGAGGTGGCCAGATATCTACACACATCAGTTTAAGAGAAGAACCAATACTCTGGATCGTAGAAGTTATATTGTAAATGAACACACGGTGTATGACATATACACATTAACAATTTAAAAAGGATACAAAGCAGTGGCACCCCAGTAAGCGACACACACCAGCAGGAGAACAAAGGTGACCAGAGGGTAGAACAGAGAGGACATCATGTGACTGATTGCCCTGTGGAATATGAACACATGCATTATGAGGTTACGCCAAGAAAAAGGCCTTAAACACAGTAAAGTGTTTTTTTTTTTTCACAGTCAAATAAGCACACCACATTTGGACACACTGTACTATCAGTAAAGGGAGGTAAATACTGGAATGGCCAACCAGCAATAAGGGAGTGCCCTACATATTTCACTTTTAAGACCAATCTCAATAAATGACTTGGAAAATCAAAACTGTGATCACTTTTAACTTTCTCTTCTTTTCTACCTTTGTACTGTATATCTGTATATTGTCATTTGTAATGTTTTTGTTTCTGTTACCTACCTAGGGGCTAAGGGGGTAAATTTGCATTAACAAGCTCTGTCTCCATCAAATAAACAAATAAATACAATGATGGCCTCTTTACAGTATCATACAAACCAATTTGAAGACTCACTGATTACACAAAAATTTGGTTTCAGAAAAAAATCCCCTCAAAATGATCATTATTGTAAGTTCTTCTTAATATAATGATGATATAATTTGACTGCATCACATCATGACTCACTTGCTGGACTCCTGGATGAGAGCAATGGCTATGAGGATTCTGGTCCGCAGGAAGATTATGGTCAGGAGAATGATCGCCTCTGCCACAGATATGATTATCACTGAGGGGGAGAAGAGGAGGAGAATGAGACACGAGTGACAAGAAGGATTATTGTTGCATCCTCCTACACCATACACAACCAATACACACCATACTCACACGGTCAACCCACACACACACAACTGGATCACTACACAGTCGCCCATACGCTTCTCATGTCCCATAACATTCTACTCCATACACCAATAACTACTATACTCTTCATTTTTACTGTGGAAATCTTCTACACACATCATCTTTATTCTATTTTTAATTAACTTTCTCACTCTCTTTCCTCTGTGTGTGTTATTGTTAACATTTGTGCACTAAAAAAGTAAAACAGAAAAAATAAGAAATATCCAATATGAGTATTATAAACGGATGCAACGAGCCATAACGCTTGAATCTGGGTCATCTTTTATCAGAAGCATTTTACAAGTGGTAAACATGTCATTCGACTCATGTGTATGCCAACAATGGTTTTATTGCATTCATTTATCTGCTTACAATGTTATGATATCGATGTTTTAACACATGACTGTGATTTGGCATTTATGATGTTATTGGTGTTTTCCATTTTATACCTCTCAATTCCTCTGTACTGGAATTTACCCTAAGTAAAAGCTGCTTGGTTGAAATACAGCCTGACTTAATCTGACTTAATTAGGTTTTTGATGTGCACAAAACTCTCCCTGCAAAATGCTAATAGGACACCGGGCAAAGTTAAACTAAAGAAATATTTGACACAGGTGAAATAGCGCATGGTCAAGTCAATTAGGATCAAAAGCATTTCAATCACACTCACAGAAGGCCAGCCAGGTCTCTTGGACTTGCAGGTAAACTTTGAAGTTGGTGGTAAACCCAATGTCAGATATGGTAGCAGAGGCTTGTTTGTAGTTATCATACTCCCAGTAGCAGTGCCATATCCCTGCAAGACAAACACTCCAACAGGTCAGAGGCTACAAGGAAAATAAAATCTTTTCATAGCAAATAAACTTTGCATTCAAAACCAGTAAATAACTAAGACTATAATGTTTTTGCTCCCGCTATTAATAAGCAAAGTTACACACAGGGCCAGCAAAACATTTTCTAATTCAGGAGGAAAAAGATCTGAATATGCTTTATTCAGTACCTGTTTCCCTTCAGAATCAGCACAGGTGCAGAATTAATTTGTGAGAGTCAGCTGCTAACTTCTAATAGGAAAAGTTATTTATCCAGGTATATAATTGCACCTGCAGGCTTTCTGTTCCACGTGTGCAACTGCATTTCCAAGTACAAAAGAATGGTAGAAATAGTACCAAAGAAAATGAAAAAACAAATTCTACAAATGGAAAACACAGTTTCCCTTAAAAACTACCCCAGCGAGTGTTTACCATATGCTCCAGCAGCAAGGACTCCTATGATGAGCACCCACACCATGACTGGAGCTGTGAATCTCAGCAGCAACAGGAACAGCATACTGACCACCATTGCTATTAGCAGACCACTGAGAGGAGAGAGGTGGGCAGGAGGGGGATGAGAGTTATGAAGAAAACAAAAAAGGAGAGGATAAAAATGTCACATTGATATAACTTGTAAGACAATGTAGTTATGAGATACACAAAATGTTCAAGTTCTGTAAAATAACTGAGCATATTAACGAAACTTAAACATTTGGAAAAACTCATCAAAACCACTGAGATGGGATTCGATTCGTAATTCAATCTCAGTACTTTCTATCTGTCTGTCTGAGAGCAGGTGGCAGTGTATGTGCAGTTATTATGGGTTCCAGTAACAGAAATGTAACTTTTATCAAGCAGGTAAAATAAGAGCAATGAGGGGACGGTGCGTTTTGTGTCCTTCCAAATTGCTTCTCTGGTTGTTTTTGGCTCAAAACCATGTAAACACATTTCTTCCCTATGCATATCAGTTATTTCTGTTTCCTTCAGTTCCTTGCTTAAGTTCCCCAGAGTCCATCACTTAATTTAATATTGTTTGAATAAAGCACATTTTCAATCTAGTTAGTTATTGTTTCTGTATTTAATAAATTAAATAATTAAAATGTGTTTAATATAGTATACCACTGGTTGAAACATTACTATTCACATCTAGTGTAATTCAAAAGTAGTATACAATGTCCCTTTACATATACCATACTTGACACTAAGCTTCTGCTATAATTACAGGCCACTGAAATGTATTAACTAAAACATTTTACATATTTTAACCAGAGAACTTGGGTAACAACCAATACTCTATTTACTACCTTCAGTTGTACATTTTAACAAGGCATGTTAATTATATACACTTAGAGTAGTAGAAATATCTGAAATGTTATAAAAACCTCAGCAAACCATAAATATCTGAAAAATTCACAGTGTGCAGGAGGCTCCAGAAACACAGCTGTTAACTGAATTGTCAGGTTATGTTAGTGGCACAAAATAGCATCACCTCAGAATAACTTTGACAGGACAGACCTACTTTCTTTCTTTAGCTCTTTAATGCATGTTAAAATCACTATAAACTCTACACTTTTAGCAGACAGTCAGGCATGTTCATAAAGCTGGGCCTTAGAAAGGTATTTAGTTATGGTTTATTTATAGTGTTGTTCTGTTCTGTTCAACTCACATGAGGATCCACGGCCATGACGACGCAAAATCCTCAAAGATTCGGACGCCGATCTCTCTGGCATTAAAGCCATTCACAATATCCCTAATGAAGACAAAAACCAAGGGCACACTCTGTTGGTAACAGTTCTCCTTTTACACAGAAAGGGTGGAAAGCAAAGGGTCGGGTAGAAAAAATACAGTGAAGAAACGAGGAAAAACTAAAACTAAATATATTTATAACACAAACAAAGATAGAGATAATCCCAGACACTCAGCATAGAGAAAATAAAACTAGACATTAATGCTCGAACTCTGCAAGTCCCAAGAAAGCGTTTCACACGACATCTACGGCTGCTGTGCATAAAACAGAGTTATACACAGCAACAAGACTAACCACAGCCAACTGCTACACTACGCATCGACAAAAAACTCACAAAGCCACCTACCCTGAGCTGGTGATGAGGAGGAGACAGAAATAGGGTTATTAAAGTGTGCGCAGGTATTCGTGTGTGCAGTTAGTTTTGTTTTTAAATCAACATGCGATGAGGTCAGGAATCCGCTGTATCTTACTCACCCAGTGCCGTTCTTCAGTATGCTGACTGTGTCATTGACTGAGGACGGTAAGCCCGGAACATTGGCAAAGTATGAAGGGATTCTCCCCAGTGCCGTGATATCGGGCAAACATCTCCCCAGCACTAAGAGTAGAGAAAATAATCACATCAAATTAGCTTGAAATGAATGGAATGTAATCAGACCAAAATGAAAATGAACACAATATAGTGTGTAGTTTTACTCACCAGAGGTTGTGGGCATGTAGAAGAAAGGACACAGCTCTTTGTCCACAATTTCTTTAACTTTCTGAATAACATACAATAATGGTTTTATGAATGGAACAAAGTGTCAGGTTACTTTTGCGGAACATCTGGCGCCTAAATATTTCCTTTTCCAAAAGAAATCAAAACAAGTGTTGCAACTGGCAACTCACAGGGAGACACAAAAGGTTTACGCATGGTTAGCAAAATGGGACTTACTAAGTCAGTAGTTGCCAGGTCTATGGATGGCACACAGAGGCTTTGATTGAACACGTTTGCTGGCTTTACGTTTGGAAGATATGCCAGTACATCCACAGCCCAGAAGTCATTGGGGCAAGTTTCCACACACACCTGTAGGTAGTGGGAAAAAAGGATTATTTGTGAGACACTGGGAGATAGAGTCCAGTATCATTGGAAACAACGGAAATCAAGCAGCCTTCTCTACCTGTGTGGTTGGACACTGAAAACCATTAAGAGAAGATGCCATAATATTAACAGACGTGGCACATTTGAGAATGTCAAAGTAGAACAAGTTCGGTTTGTCTCTGAGAGAAGAAAGACAGAAAGAAAGAGTTAGCTTGATTTTGTATATTTATTATATCAAGTACAAATGTACGAATAACAACATGTAAGGGAAAGAGAGAGATTCAATTACTTATTTGGTCCAGTACCACAGAACCATCCAGTTGAGTTTCTTGCGTATAGAACATGTCGAGGATCTCCATAGAGCCAAGCTGATAGAAAACAAACAAACACACAGAGATAAGAAAAGCCAATGACGTAAAAGATAATGGCAAGTTAGTCACGCTCCATTACGACCACTTTGTGTTTGGCACTGACAAACGGTACAACTACATGAGGGCATGTTTTTACTTACATAAACTGCACTTGTATTGCATTAGGGAGGGATGTGAAAAAGATCCACTTATTTATTGACGGAGGTGGGAAATACGGGTTATCTGTTAACTGATTAGGACATTTTATCTACGTTTATTATGCTTTATCAACATGAAAAACCAGTCTCTAATGCTCAGACTGGGTCCCAAATTCCCCTTTTTGTTACCACCTGTCAAAATAAAGTATGTCATTAACTAGAATAAAAACATTTGCAGTGGCAATATAACTACAATGCCATATTCAGGTCATATAATTTAGGTCAAGACCAGCAATGAATGGATTACTTCAGTTCAACCACAAGAGGGCACAACAGTCTGTCTGACAGGATGAACCCGCTTTGTTTGGTTTGAATGCACTTGTTGTTGACATGATTGTAATGAAATGATATGTAAATGTATAAAATGTAATGTATTGTTCTACTAACAGGTTGTACACACAGGCTAGAGGTGTTAAATCCCTCGACTATTTTGACTGTTATTACCACTGTGTCTCATGTGAATTTAGAAATCGAATATTTTGTTAATAAATGCCTTTTATGTGCTAACAGTGTCCAGTAGATTTCTCCATCACTACAACAGCTCCACCGCGGCCAACCAAACTGAACTGCTTCCAAGGAGGAAATCATTTTGGGACACACTCAGCCGCTGACGCAGGAGGTGAATGCACCACCTATCAGGACTCTCTGTTGACTCTAGATAAGAGAGGTCCCTCAGTGTTGGAATGAGTTTGATGACACGGCAATAAAGAGCTGAATGCTGACATAGAAATCAGCTGTTCGGACCTTAACTCAATAATAGTAATACTTTATTTTATGATGAATCAAAGTATATGGGTTAATAATTGCACCAAATGAATACAGAGATATCAGGAGAGAATAAAACAAACCTAGAGATAAACTTTGATATTAGAGATGTACTACAAAAGCAGTGAATACAGATAAAAACTGAATTAAATCAAGGGGTTTGGGGTAGTGGACGTATAAAGCAAGCCATAGTGTGGGGTCAAAGAAACCCACAAACAGTTTAAGGGAGCTTTAATGGAGCTAACTGTGAAACTGTGACAGTTGTGGCGGCTTGTTTACTTTGTTAGTTAGGATCTACAATACATAAGAAGGCACTGGAACTGGTACCGTAGAGTTATTTTGATCACCTGGCAAGACTTTGGTTAATGTAAGATGTACAGAGGTCACCCTTGTGGGGGACTGGTGAGGTAATCTGCCTTTTACTGTGGTGTTGTGCGATGAAGCATTGGAGAGTGACAGGAACGGCTACATTAAAGGAATAGTTCATCATATAGCAATAAAGACATGAAACTGGGGGAAAAACCGCAAGCCTGGCTCTGTCCAAAGGTAACGAAAATCTACCTACCAGCACCTCTAAAGTTTACTATTTAACATATCACATCTCATTTGTTTAATCAGTAAAAAAAAATCTGTTTTTTTTCCTGGAGTCTTGTCGTCACCGTGAAGTTGCCAGGCAACCAGCCGAGACACCAGGAAGTCACAGCTCCGGGGCCAAAAAAAATACTCTAAACTACTACTACTAAAAACAAACAAGATAAAAAGTGTTGATTACCAAAAAAAAAAAAAGGCACAGAGACAGGCGGGCTGTTTCCTAATGTTTCCAGTTTTTATGATGAGCTAACCTGCTGCTAGCTGTAACATCATGTTGTAAAGGTAAGAGAATCAATCTTCTCATCTAACCCCCAGCAAAATAACCACATTCCCCTGTTCCTTTAAGAAAGGCAACAGAGACCGAGGGTGGGAGTTGAGTGACAAAAATGTGACATGAAAACGAGGTACAAGGGCAGAGGAACAAAGAGAATGGACAAGAAGGGCACAGAGAGGAGATGTTGGAACACAATGGCTGATTGTGATATCAGTCAGTGTCGATTCAAAAGGCCTGTGTTGGTGTCGTCAGGTTACTCTCACCTAATATGCCAACTGCTACGTAGCCAAGGATGACGACCATGAACAGGACACAGCAGATTATATCAGTGCACCCTCTGATGGAAAAAAAGAAAGACAGCAGCAGGTAAAAGTGAGCAGGCCGAGCTCTGCGTTGACATTTGCCTCGGGTGAAACTCAGCAAACAAAACGTCTTCTTTGAAAGCACAAATACCCACACAGTGTACCCTACAGCTAGACTGAGGATTTGGGGATTTAAAAAAAAGAGTCACAGATTCACCTTTTCTTTATGGGTCCATTGAATGATGGATCAAACTGAGCAGGTTCCCCTGGGAAAAGAAAAGAGGAACACAGCAAGTCAGTTAATTTAGCTTTCAATAGCTTTTAATGCAAGGTGAATTAATCCCACCCATACAGTACAATAACCTTTACCGACTGGCACGCCGTCATTGTGTAACATTAATCAGCAACTTCTATGTTTGGTTTCAGATTATCAAGGACACAGTGCTTTATCATTCCCTTTTGCAATGGCACTTAAACTGCAGATCGGCCACAAGGAAATGTATTGCTGATTAAATCTGAGTGTACTGTACTTATGCCCAGAGAATATGGGGAAGGAGGTGTGCATAAAAACAAAGATTATTCAGGGGAAGCAATGAAGAGTCTTTATGCGTCATGTTTTCAGAGTTAATGAATTACAGCAGAAGTGAACGAGGAAACGTTCAGAGACAGGAGGAAGACAAAAGGAATCTTTTATGGGTTATCAGTTCACACTACGTGATTTTAGCCCTGATTTTTCACTTTCTCATTTTGAGAGATTGCACACAAATGCCCCCTGTGTGGAGAAATGGTCATTCCCACAATCCTCTCTCAGTGAAAGACCGCGGCTAGAGTTGAGGGAATAAAACAAAAAGTTTATTTCAAACTGTTAATATGCATATTTTTTAAACGTTTTGTCGCCACAGAAACAACTGCTAAATTATAAGGTTGACTGACGTTGACTGCGGTTAGTTACTGGTGTAATTAATGGTTTAATAATGTGTGTATTGCTTACTGACGCTGGCTGAACAGGCTATGTATCAGCTAATTATGTGTGTTTATAAGGGCAGTATGCTGTAAATGGTTGCTCTTGTGTTTTTAAACCACTCTTCTAATTAAACATGATGTGCTTGTTATTAATGCTGTTATTAAAGACGCCTGGTGAAACAAAGTTTGGAGACCAGACTGGAGGATTACTCCTTGTGAAAGATCTTGTACTGGGAGTTCATTTACTCACCGGTGCTAGAATACTACAGGCGTGACTGTTTATTACTGGAAAAGAAATGTCATTGTTGTTTCCTGGAACAGACGCCAGGAGGACAAACAATAAAATCCAGTTGGTGTCATTATCACAGACAACACGCTGCTGTCCATACTGACTAAATCCACATTAGTTCATGTCAGTTAATCATGTATAATCGCAGCGGAGAGAGTGAAGAGGAAAGGGTCTGAGTTGTGGCACAGCATTGATGCCACCAGCTCAGGGTTATTTGAATAACATTTGAATTCAAAAGTAAGGCGGGACAGTCATAGATGTTGAATCATTTTAATTGTTGAAATGAAAACTTGTTTTATGACATCCCAACTGAAAACATTCCTATCACGAGAGTCAGATATGTGAGCCTCAATCAGCCTCTGCTGCATTATCCTGCCGGGCAGGAAAAACACATCGGACAGCTTGGACTGCTTGATCACAAGAAGAAGATGCTGGTGTCATGGTGGAAAACGCCACAAAAGGGGAAATCTGCATAATTGTGCTCCAAGACTCGTTTACTTGAAAACTAATAGTGGAAAAAGGTTCTGATGAAGAGCCTGAACAACCTAATGGATCAGTTCAGCTTCAGTTCAACGTGATGAAAGGATTCCTTTAGGTTGTTTGTCTGATTTACATCTGATACTGATACTGGTCCCCATGAGTGGAGGTTTTGCCAGGCGGTTCACAGTAATCATTTGGCGTAGCAGGAAGAGCTAAATTACCCCCACTGACTGTAATTTGAATAGGGGCGTGTCAACACTGCGAGCGCACACTAAGCTCTGAAAAGGATGCAAATCTTCAACAGGATGCAGTAAGTAAGCAGCTATTCATTCTATGAACGAGACAGTCCCAACATCCAGTCTTGTAAACAGCCACACAACTAAAACCCACAAATTCACAAAGTCCAAGAAGATATAAAAAGAAATTCCATGGATCAGTGCCACGGTACAGTGCTGCTCTAAACTCCCGTGATCCAGCAATATTTGATTGTGTGTGAATGTCAATGGACAGCTGCAGAAAGAAACATGAATTTGACAGGCGACACATTAGGATCCACGTCCATATCTCAGATTCAGGCAGCGAAATTAAATGTCTTCAACAAAGGAACCAGTTCATCGGCCTCTTGTAATGGCGCGAGTGTCAGATTTCAGTTCTGCTCGGATACTGCTGTGTGTCTAGTGGAAATAGCAACCTGGAAAACTCACTGCGACTTTGTGTGACACATATAAAAAAGGTTTTTTATGCCCTTGTAAAAAAAAGCTGGAGGAAAACTTTGAAACTTTGAACCCAAGACAGGCAAGCGACATTTTTATAGCATGGATTTGCAAAATTCAGAAAGACGACGGGTGTTTATCACTTGACCCTGGAGTGACGCAAAAGAGGGAACGGGTCTTTACTTTGCTCAAGCTGGATAACGCAGTGATTAAAAACATTCAGTAGTCATTTGGGGCACAAATATTGATATTTATTAAGTGATAGGTGACTTGACTGACAGGATGCCATTAGTATTATAAATAGTAGTATTGTGTATTGTGTAGTTTATTGTAAGCCTCACCCTTCTCTATGTTTTACTGCGAGAAGAAGAGCTGACGAAGTTAATTGGTAACCTGCAGTACACAGGACTATCCCAGGGGAAAGAAAGTAAAAAAGAACAGGGGCACACTTCTTTAAAGTGTGACTGATCTGATGGTCAGGACTGTTATCTGATTTCTGAATAACTTCAATAGCCGTGACAGCAACAGAAAGGATTTCTTAAAGTTACAAACAGTCAAAGAGAATATGGAGAATAAGGGTGCAACTAATGGTTATTCATGATTTAACTAATAACATAGATAGATTATAAATAAACTGTGAATAAAAATAAATAAATACAAGACTTCAAATCGCTCGTTTTGTCCGACCAAAAGTCCAAAACTGAAACATATTTCGTTTACTAATATATATGGCAGAGAAAAACATAAATTCCTCACATTTAAGAAGCTGGAACTGGCAAAGTTTAGTATTTCTGTTTGACAAACGACAGATAATTGCTCACCAAAAAATGTCAATCAACTAATTGATTAATCGTTTCATGTCAGATGGAGAGAACCTATTAACATCCAGTAGATGTCTGTTCATTAATTAAACTGATACATACTTTTATTTCTAAACATTATCTGGATACTGCGTTTCTTTATGATGAACTTAAAACTAAACCCATTTGGCGTTCTCTTGCTGTATACATTAGCTACATTAACTAGCTTGTGATTTAAAATTAGACCCACGTAAGTTCCTGGTCAATGATTTGCATCAACAACTCCGAGCAAGTCACTTGTTACTTCCCCAACACTGGGTGTCTTCTACACGTTCTTAACAGGAACAAATGTTGCTCTGAAGAAGAAACCCAAACATATTGTACAACAAAACGACCAAACGCAATTAGGCAACAACTGTCGGTCTAAATCAGGAACCCTTGTCACGTTCAAAATGCAAGCAGATTTCTACTTCCCCATGAATGGAAAATACAATAGCAGAGAGCTAGTTTTCCCGAGAACAGAGGTTCAGTTGTTTCAGCTCCTGTCGTCACCTCTTTGGTCATCATCTTATTCTCTGATGCTTTCACAGGTTATTTGAGGAGACGTGGAAACTGATACTTCCAGGGAGGGATTGCTTACTGTAGCTTTACAAAACCTCCCAGACTGTCAATAGACTTGTGACTGCTATCAAAACATCAGATACCACACAGAGTAAACAGGGATGCAGGAGACGGAGATCTGCTGAGCACGCGGCTCAACATCCAACGGTCACATGGAGCATCGACGGGGGCAGTCGTCACAGAATCTCTCTTTTTAAAAGAGGAGAAACTCCAACTTTCTACTCTGCGTCTTCTGTTTGCAAAAACAAAATAGAAGAACGAAATGACAGGTTCAACATGACACTGCGGTTCTCTTTCACAGTGGTTAGCACTCAGGAAATAAGCAGTCTGCCTCTATCACAACACCAGCCAAAACCCTGCTTGAGGCTGTTTGAGTAATGTTAGAGCTCAAACTGCTGACAGAAAATCAATATTCAACTATTGTGATAAGAAATAATCATTTAAAATCATTTTTAAGACAAAATAAGTGAGCCGTTCCAATGATAACCTGCTTGTCATGTCAAAAATAAGTTCACGACCTGAGGTTAATGTACACAGGATAAGATATAGTGAGCAAAGATGGTTTCATATTCCATATTTTCTGACATCACTGTTGTTAACACAACAAAAACAAGGAATAAGTCAAATTTTCTAATTATTTTTCTAGTAAAGTACTTAAAAAAACGTCCCAAACGGCTCCGACAGATATCGCTCATTCGCATATCTTTGGCTTTGGACTGTTGGTGAACCAAACAATTGTTAGAGAAATTTATAAAATCACATTTTTTAAAGCAAAAACAAAAAACAAATTCTGGTGTTAGCTTTACAAACAAGATATTTGAAGACATCGACTCGACACTGGGAAACTGTGATGCACATTCTTCACTATTTGTATAGACTATATAATAAATGTTGATGTTTAAAACACATTAAGCACGTACTCATAGAACTGGAGTTACATCCAGGTAACTACTATTTCTATTTCACACATGCTCCGGGCCTCTAACGGGCTTCGCTATTGGTTAAAACCAGACGAAGGCCGAAGGGATGAGATGCAGTGTTGTGTTTCCCTTTTAGCTGTGAGCTCCAGCAGGTTGCCATGGGTCAGGGGTCAAGGGTCAAGGGGTCCTGCCCCACCTGGTTAGAGAGGCGTCCGTGAAGACACAACAGGGAACACGCCCCAACCGCACCCCTGGGCAGAGGCGAACAGGTGAGTCCCAGAAGATCAAGTCCAGCTGGAGCCTCACAAATCAGTGCTACAGGTTTTCTTACACGCTTCCTCTTCGTGACAACAGGAAGACAAACGTGAAGACATGATGACAAATTCTTCTGCAACACCTGACGGCGGTAAAAAAAAGACTTTTGCAGAAGGATACCTTCTAAGAAACGCTGAGTAAAAACGGGAGACAAGCAACAGGGTTTTATAGGGGGAGGATACCAGATGGATATTAGATCTGCCCCGTCCATTTCTGCCTTCGAATCCAGGCTAAAAAAACACTTTTACTCCCTGACCTTGTTCACTAACCCTGTACTCCTGCTCATCCTATGTATTTC
>NW_023340268.1:6911356-6916843 GCF_004916995.1 Morone saxatilis
CAGTTTATACTGTGTTTAAATGTGCTTTATAAATTAAATTTACTTACTTACTTACTTACTTACTACCTGATTGAGCAGCGAGTTACATTTATTTTCTTTCTTATCCCTTTTTTGAATTTTTTTTGTGAATAATACAGTGCACAAAACAGACAGAAACCAAATAACAATTAAAGTAGTGACAAAAGATTAAAGCAAAAACAGAAAATGAATTAATTACAGCTGCTGCATAGCACAACAGTCTCCTACTCAGTGAAAGGGGACACTAGAGATTGTTTATGCTGGTCAGGATCAACCTCATATTATATTATATATATATAAACTGAGGCACAAAACTGACTTCCAGGGCCATAAAGTTACTTTCTTTATGATTATCTTTCAATACATAAAAGCAGGGAAAGAAAATAAACAAATCCCTGCACACATTTTTATATTTAATCATGTGGTGATCACTTTTATCTTCCAGTCCCCACACTGGGAAACACCACATTTAAAGTATCACATTCAATTTTATATTCTAAAGGTTCATTTAAAACCAAAACAAAGCTACCTGTTTAATTATAAACACTTCTTCTTAAGGTCAGCTGTGTGGCATGCTTTGGCGCAACCTTAACCAAAGTAGCTGGATTTAAATAAAAAGAAAACAAATGTAAACACTATCGTTTAAATAGGCTGATGATTAATTGAACAGGACTTGTTAAAGTCAACGTCGACCTCAAAACAACGCGTTAATCTTGAACATAATTTGGTAAAATCAATATTAACTACAGACTTGTCGTGCAATGCGATGCAAACATTTGGAAGTAACGTTAACTCCGTATGGGACACGACAATGAACTATGTTTGTGATTACCTAAAAGCACCAGGTTGTTGAATGTTAAGATGATTGAACAGTGAATCCTCTGAGGTAACGGGCGGCGTCAACTCACCATACTGGGAGTCCGGATCTGTCTCCTGTTTTTTACCCATTTTCCGCCTTCAGCCTCCACCTTTTCTTCCTTCGCTTGTAAAAACACAACTCCCTTCACTTGGAGTTATCCTAAAAATTAAAAACAAAAAGGGCTAAAAAGGGTTTGAGACGAGCTCTGCCGTGTCTGCGCGGACGTCGTAACTAAGTTAGGAAATCTTTTTCCTTCCTGGCGGTTGTAACTAGGCAGTGACGACACGAGCGCACCTGCTGATGGATGCGCACCTGCGCGTTTTTATCAAAGATCGTTTATTGGCGAGAGGAATCACTCGTCATTATCTATCTAATCGTTTAAACCCAGTGGTGGCATGTTAACTAAGTGCATTTACACGAGTACTTGTGCTTAAATGCAGCTTTGTGGTATTTTTACTTCCCGTTTTGTGCTCCTTTATACTTCTACTTCACCGCAATTTGGAGGTAAATGTTTTTATTTTTTACTGCACTACATTTATTTGATTTTAATACCACTTACTTTGCAGATTTAGATTATGAATGCAACATATATATCAACTTATAAATGATATGTTGTTGTAAGATTAGATTTATTTTTATGAGGATTTCTTTTGTGGATTAGTTTATTTTTTTCCCCAGGTTTATTGAAAGAATTTGCACCAGTTATTTAATGGTAACTACATACATATTTGTATTCTGTTCTGTAATTTAGATGAGGAACTGCATTATACGGTGCACCTTGCCCGTAATGTCACTGTTGGTTAGACTGGCGGAGTGATATGATGTAAGGTAGTGAGGCGATCACTTTTGTTGTCCCACTGTTGAAGCGGACATTAAAGTGGTAAAGTAACAGAGAAGAATTTGTCATATTATTATTTTATATTATTATAGGTCAAGCTACCTAAAAGTAATTAATTAATTGATGTACATTAATGGAATAACTATTAATGCAGTGATAAATGATTCTGAAATTGGTCAGTCTGTATAATGAGTACTTTTACCTTTGGTGCTTTAAGTATATTTGATGGTAATACTTTAATAATTACTAATACAACTTTTACTTGAATGAAAGATCTGAACACTGTACCATAGCCAATGACCCTCAGGTGGTCCAAAGGCCCCACTTTCACAGTGTAGTGTTTGTGGTCATTTGATTAACATCAAATGTCTTTGGTAATACAGTAAGCATTATTAAAAGCACATCATAAAGTGAATTATTAGGCTTTAAGGTGACGCCACCATTATGATCTTGAGGTCCTAGATAAAATCTAGATTTAACACCATTATTCAGTTTACATCTCATGCATGCATATTCCTAGTTATATGTGTGCTTAATCAAGTACCACAAACGAATAACTAGCTTAATATATACATGATGTGCATAGAGTGCAAGTATTAGCTATTTCTTACTTCCTGAAGGTCCTCTGGCAGCAAATAAGATGATATATGTAATGTCAGTAGTGACCTACTGTCAATAAAAACTAAAACTAAATTTCCATAAACTGCATTTTTCCAGTCAGCCATTCATACCATGGACAAGGAATTAAAAGCAGAGTGAGACATCTTGCCCAGTGTAGCAACAGGCCTATCTCTCTTGCTTTGCATTGTGGCCTATAAATGTCCCATTAAAAACACAGTAACACCAACAGGCCACAGTCTGGCTGACAGCTGCCTTAAATCCACATCCTCCTAAAAACTAAAGCCTAAATACTGTTCACACAAAAATGACACTGTATGAGGGAACTTCATATGCCATTAAAAATGTGTGGCTGTTTGTCAGGGAAGAAGAGCGAGCTGTGTTCACATCTGTTGAACTGACTGGCATATAGACCTTTTTCATATCAGCCATTTTGAAATTAAATAGTAGGGTAAACACAGGCGTTCCCAATGACACTAATTCAGGTCCTGTTCCATTTAGTGTGGCAGAGCTGTTCCAGTGAGCCAACATGCACAATAGCAGCATCCTGACTCCGTTTTACCTGAATGCAACAGAACTTTAACCGGTGTGTAACCTACTGTTTCATGTCACAATGGCTGCTGTGAAAAAGGTCTATTGATAGCCAGCGAGTGCAGATTTTTAAAGAGAGAATGACATACTTAATCCAAGAGCCCAAAGATAAACTCATGAGCTAATTTATTACACTAAATGTGATAAAGAAAAAAACAATACGTACAAAAATAAAGAAAATAAAGCTAACAAAAAAAAACCAAAAACAACGCTATCCCTCAGGTCCTTATTGAGTCCAGTATGGGCTAACTGTTGACCCCATTACTGTACTGTGTAAAAATGCATTGCGGTTGTTGGCACGACAGAAAATATATATTTATGACAGTTGCATTATGGCGCACTCCTAATGCACAGACTTCATGTGTCGGGGCAAAAGGAGGTCTTAAAATATACAGTAAACATACTGTATGTACAGAATCATCACCTGTTTCCTTCAAAATACCCACACAGTTTAAAACATGTTAAGGCCCATATGCCAAATGATCAACTTTAAAAAGGTGGCAAGTATGAAAAGAAAAGGGACATTTCAAGTAGAAAAAAAAACAGCACCATGCATCAAACACAGAACAGAATTTTTAACATGATGAAACCCTCAAGGTGTATTTCCACTGCGAGTACATGTGAAATGGATGTGGTTAATCCAAAGGCCCCATGGGTAAATGTTTTTAAGAGTTTCCCAGCATGGTCATCCCACAGTCAGCTCCCGAATCTGGACAAGCTTCCAGTCGAGCCAGTCTGTTCTGCTCCAAGGCGATGGCCTCAGCTGAGTGTTTGCATTTCTCTGATCCACACTGACAGGTGAAATACTTGCTCTTAATGTCCCAAAAGCGGTCTCCGTAGTCGAACCTAATGAAACAGACAAGGCCAGTCAAGTTGAAAGTGTTTGTATAGTGGAAGGGGCTTCAGGCACATATATGAATGAAAAAAAACTTTCATGCTCAGTGAGAACTGAGAAATGCTCTCTGCCCAAAACAAGATGATTCAATGCAAAATATTAAAGAAAGAGAAGAGGATGAATAAGGCAGATAGGAGGCTATAAAAAAGGAGGAAAAGAAAGAAATAAGCTGGTGACCGTAAACGTCTCAACTTCTCACCCTAGCTCTTGTCCGCTGAGGATGTCCCTGGAGCTGAAGAAGGCGATGCGGGGGAATCTCAAGTCCTGGTGCAGCATGAACACACGCACTGGGATGAGGTTTGGGTCACACAGGTGGTTGATAAAGCGGCTGATGTTTCCATAGTAGCGGGCGTCGATACAATACACCTCCCCGTCCTTTACACAAGAGGAAAAATGTGTTGGAGTGCTAAAACTATTCACACGGACTGTGCATGATAAAGAGATCATGATATCTGACAAACATGGTCAGATTTATTCGACTACATTAGTATCTTTATTATACACTGCGGTTGTTTTATGATCTTCATGTTTGACTTGTTCTGCCTTTTCTTATATTGATACTGTGCGACTTTAAATGGTTTTTAGCTCTATGGATAGATTGCAATGAAATCTAGTAGCGGACATTCACGTCCCCCATCGGGATAACTGTGATCTTTTAACTTTTCCTCGAACGCCATCATCAGGTCAAAATGGTAATTTGTCCAATACTGTTTTATGAAGAAATACCTGTAAAACTAACGACATTTCCATCAGCCTTAGCTTTACTTTGTGTTTAGTGCCAATAAGCAAATGCTAACATTCGAACACACTAAACTAAGACACTAAACATTATACCTGCTTAGCATCAGCATGTTAGACGTTAGCATTTAGCTTAAAGCTCAATTATGTCAAAATACGGCGTCACAAAGCTGCTAGCATGGCTGCAGACACTTGTTATATATAGTTTTAATATTTTTATTATTATTTATAAAGAAATAAATGCTGCATACTACTGCTTATATTTCATAATGCTCCAACTTTGCTATTTTAATGATGGAAAATGTTTTAATCTGCATACTTATTAGGATCTCCTTCAAAATACAGCAACAGATAACCATTAAATACAACTGTCATCTGTTTTTTCGTTTAGTATTTCACAACAAAATAGTATGAGATCAAATTTGACTCCATAGCACACAATGTAAAACTTATTTTAAAGGCCTGCAGAGGTTGGTAATTTCTTTGAATGGTTTGTTTGTCTGGGTCTTAAAATTCAGGAGGTGATGAAATGTCAAAAAATGCTTGAGAAACTTGCAGAAACCGGACGATTAGGGCAAGTTTTTTTACCCCAAACTTACAAGTAACACAATAGAGAAGTATTTGTCACCTGACCGCAGTTTCCCAAGAAAACCGCAGTTTCCCAAGAAAATGTTACCTGAAAGTCTGCTGCAAGCTAAAACACTGGGAGTTGTTGTCTAGCACAGCAGTTGTGGACTACCAGCACAGCATGACTTAACTGGGTTTCTGCATGGGTTAGGTCTGGCAGTTATACTTGATAGTTATTAATTATTGATATACTGGAAATGTCATATGTCTCTGTCGCTCCTTCATGTTCTCGTTCTATAACTCAAAACAGCACAATTACAAAAACATTTTAAAATTCCCTTGTTTCAGTTCAAACAGTATCAT
>NW_023340268.1:6916868-6935844 GCF_004916995.1 Morone saxatilis
TGGGTACTTTCTGCATGGGTTAAGGTCTGGCTAGTTATTTACTTGAATAGTTATTAATTATTGGATATACTGGAAATATGCCATATGCTCTCTGTCGCTCTCTCATGTTCATCTGTTTCTATATTAGCAAAAACAGCAAGCAAATTAACAAAACACATTTTAAAAAGGTTCACCTTGTTGTCCAGGTCAAACAGGTAGGAGTCATCTTCTCTAACATCTGCCTCTGCGTCAGAGATCAGCTCCCCAACATATCTGTGTGGACAGGAAAGAAGAGTCATTTCTAAACTCGGACTTTTCCCATAAAAGCAGCCTGTTGTGTGTGTGCCTTGTGGACAGGCCTCTCTTACTCGCAGATGAAGCTTCCCTGGGGAATATCCTGCAGAGCTCGGACTCCCCAGCCCATCTTCTCTGTCCTGTACAGCTGAAGACGAACTCTGAGGGGGAGATTATCAGGGGGTCAGACTGTTTGAAGTTTCCTCCCAGTCAGTAACTTCACAAGATAATTTAACGTTTGCTCATTAGTGAAATCTGTTGCTGTATAATTAGTTAAAAAAGCTGCGGTTTTGGTTGAGAAATATTACGTTAGAGGAGTTATATATGAAGCTCTTACTTGATGCCTGCTTGAACCACCCTGTTCTTGCATGTTCGGTAGCAGGAACACGCCATGTTGCATTCAAATATAAGTGGAGGTTCAATTTTGTTGAACTCTTGGAGCAGCCGCTGGTCCTATAAAAATTACAGAACCAGTTGATTAGTTTTACACCTTTAGTTTGTCCTGTAATATAATGAAATCTAGTCATTGACTCTGACCCTCGTAGATCTCACTGACTTTCAAACAAATCCTCAAATAACTGCTAATACTATAAAAGATTATACAGATATTTATTGACCCAATGGAAAAAAGACATTCTGACACAAGCTGGTCAATTTCTGTTGAATAACTGTTTCACTACTTAATATAATATCCCAATAAGCTTTCTGAGCAGATGTAGAGCAGCATTTCAATTTACCTTGTCATACCAGCAGCGGATACTGAGCTGTCCGCAGAGACAGTTACTAGATGAGCAGTCATCAGTGCAGCTACAGTGCTGCAGTAAAGAAAATTAAAAAGGCATGAGATGTATTTTTCATTGCAGATAATACAATTGTGTGAACGGAAAGACAAAAGAAATTATATTTTTTACCTGTAAGTGTGTAATATTGCGGTCTATGTTCATTGCTGAAGTTTCACAGTTTTCTGAAACATATTTGTAGTCTGAAGGACAGCCCTCGTCATCCACTGCATTCACACAGGGAATCGGTACGTTCTCATAGCCCTGTGCAACGTCCCTGGAACGGAAAGCAGGAAGATAGACATCAGAAAAACAGCAAGAGGAAAAAATATCCGCAATCTGCAATTACACCGTGATGAGCCATTAAATCCTACACATTGGACCTTTAAAGTAACACAACACCTACCTGCAAATTATCCTTTCAGTCCGAAGCATGCGATTGGTTATTCCTCTTCTTAGCTTCCTGTTGATCTGGAGTGCCACCCACACAGGCGTGTCGGCCCGTGCGAGGGTGAGAGGCGTGTCTCCTTCCCTGTTCATAACGTCGATGTCGGCCCCTCTGGACAGGAACAACCTGCAGAAGAAAGTCCACAGCCAGTTAAAACCAAAACAATTAAACAATTTTCTCAGCCTTTATTCAATTACATTTTGGCAAATTAGCACTAGTAAAAATATCCCAAATCAGCTAACAGCAATTCCTGTTTGCAGTGTAATAATGGATATGTATATCATGTCTGTGTGTAATAAATAAAAACAACCAACTCTCATGCGTTCCTCACTTTTGTTGTTGGAAAGTAAAATGACATATGTGACTCACATTAAATAAGGCTACACCTTGTGATTAATATTGACTCACGTAACACATTCCAAGTAGCCCTCTCTGGCGGCAATGTGGAGCGGCGTGTCTCCGTGCATGTTAACTGAGGCGAGGGAGCAGCCGGAGTTTAACACCAGCTCTGCTATATCCACATTGCCTGCATACGCCGCCCAGTGGAGACACACATTCAGCTCCTGAAGGGAAAGATTGGACTGTTTAAAGTAATAACCTGAAATATTTTCATGCAACTACATTCATTTTTTTCTCTGTTACCAGTTGTTACAGGACAGTAGAGGTGCAAAGCACCCCGCCCCCTCTCTATTCGTATTTGAAACATTCATTTTCATCCTTTAAACATTATCTTCAGTGTTGTAAATGTAGTGATTTCTTGCTGAAGTATAATTAATTGTTCAATAAAAAATATTCTTCATTACTAAAAAGGGATAATACAGTATTCATTAAACCTACAGCTGGTTTTGACAAAAAGAATGTTTTCTTCCTTCAGTTAAAATAAGATTTTACAAAAAACAACATTGTCCAAAAAAGGAAAAGATATTTACCAGTATTTATGTAATAACATTGTGATAATAGCAAAATTCTATAGAAATAAAATTTATATTATTCATGTAGATGACATTTTTTTATGCAACACGTTTTATAAACTTCAGTGTTCACTAGCAGAGACTTACTTTATCATTAATGGTGACATCAGCTCCTCTGTTCAGCAGTGCTTTTATCACGTCTACGTGTTTGTGCTCTGCAGCCCAGATGATCGGCGTCCAGCCACCGCTGTCCTGGAACCGACAGGAAGAAACAGAATGAGGTCACAGTGGGCTCTTATCAGTCTGTATGATCCACCTCCAGTATGACAGATACGATACACTTTGCTTTAATGATCACATAAATATGAATGAGAATGGTAGAGTGGCTGATTGTAGCTATCGCTTAACCTTAAAAACAAAACTCTATCAGCTGCACATAGCTGAAAGAAATAATGTAAATAAACGCTATAACTAACCGTATAAGGCTCTATAATAATGTCCCTATATAACTGACATGTTGACTCATCCTTTACCTGTGCGTTTACATCCACCTGCCCTGTCTCCAGAAGCATGTTAACAATTTCCAGGTTTCCAAGCTTGGCTGCGTGGTGGAGGCCAGTATATCCATCCTCCTCCTGAAGGACATTAACAAGGATGAAATCCATATCAACCAAACGCCTCAAAGTTCACATTTCTGTTTTTATTTTAGAAACTAAAAAGATACTCACCACATGATAGACACAGGCGCCATTCTGGACCAGGTAGTGAGCCACCTCAATGTGATTGTTGATGATTGCCTCCAACAGAGGGGTCCTCAGGTCTTTGTCCTGGGCATCCACTTGAGCACCAGCCTGCCAGTACAAAAACAAATTAATCTTTAATCTAAAGCAACAACCACAAGACCAGGAGATGTTTTAAAAAGGGAAAATAAACACCGCTCTGCTGCATTTTGCTTCAAATACGGTCAGCACTGCACTGTGAAGCATTTTTTGTCTTAAGACTAAATCTATATAGCTGACTATTAGTCATAGTCACATTTGAGCCATTTTGAACCTTCATAGTTTTATTCTCTTGTTAAACTAATTCAATTACGCTAATACAGGTATCAGAAAGTGTTGAAAGCAAAAGAAACACTTTTACTTGTGTAATAGTGACGCGGGACCCGTAGGTGGGGAGAGTTCGGCTCGACTTACTAGAGAATATCACAGGTTTGGACGGGCGGGTCAAGAGACAAAGTGCTCTGGACAGCTCCCTAGCTGCTCCCGGCAGCAGGATCAGTCCCTTGGAGACCAGCACTGTGCTCAGTCCTGACAATTGTGCTACTACAATGCATAAAACTGGTGGTTTCGGGTGTCGGGTCTCTTAGTTATTAGGGAAAAAATGCATTCTTTTGAATTTCCAATTGAACTGCCAACATTTTAGTCCTGTCTTGACATTTCCTTATAGCTTAGATTATCAAAGTTCTATTTTTAGCTCGTCATCGTCATGGAAAAAAAGTAATTTACAGAAAATTTTTCGTCATAGTTTTTGCAATTAACACTACAGCAGTGACCCTCAATGCAATGGTTAAGATCCAATGTATTATCTTCCCATGTTTTGTTCACATCATTTTAAAACTGATGCTAAAATAACAGCTTTTTCTGGCCACTTGTGGCAGCGGAGACAAGCTGGGAACATAAAACGGATATATCGTCAACTTTTAAGTTGCTTATTTACACATCCAGCAGTTACAGAGCGACATTATTATTCATTTGTGGTGAAACTGTAGGTCCAATATTCACTTTCTCTTCGCTCTACCAACTCCTGAGGGAAATATCTGGCTCTTTAGGCGCTAATTGCTCCACTATGTTATGTACATCAGCTAGTCTCTAACAGTTTCTGTCTGCAGTTTTGTGCTGAGCAGGTAGTGTAGGGTGGGCTTTTAGACCTTTTCAACTAAGTGCCTGCTGTGGCCAAAAATGAGCAGGGAGAGTGAACCAAGAAAGTAAAGCTGCAGGCCAGACAGCTAAACAATGAGCTGCAGCTTAAGGTGATAATTCTCGGTAGGTTCATTACTGTGAGCAACCCCTTCACAGTGATTATAACCATTTTACAGTATGTGTACTAATCAGAGAAAATAAAATCTACAAAACAGATGCTAATATTGGACTTCTCACCTGTATGAGCATGTAGCAGACTTCCAGCAGACCTCTCTGAGCTGCAGCATGTAGAGCAGAGCGTCTGTTCTGAGAGTCAGGCTGGTACGTTGGATCTATGCCCTCCACTGTAATACACACACACACACACACACAAACACACAGTTTTAATACACAGGTCTGTACAAATGTACCATGGTCTCGTATTAGGATTAGCAGCCAAGAGGACGTGCACAAATGGTCAACACTTCTCTGTGTGTGATCAAACCCAGACAGTACTTTCAAAATAAGATATATCCTGGAGCTTTTTTATATTTATACACTCAGCCATAAATGAAAAGTGCACGGTATTCACTCACTCAGCATGAGCAGAACTCTCTGCACCTCTCCTTGCTTAGCAGCAGGATAAAGCTGGCGGGGGTGGAACCTCAGTTTCTTCTTCCTGGCAAATCAGAAACAACAATTTGGTCTAAACTTGACTGATGTCCTCTGGTACACTGGAAGCTATGTAATTTCCCTTGGAAGAGCTAAAGCAAACAAAACTGGAATACTCTGTCTTGCTTAGAGAATTTCACTGCAACATGCAATTTTGTTGTGGATGCAGATTTCAACAGATATAGTGGAGATGCTTCTACTGGAATTCATGAGCAGATTTTATTTGTAAATTGTCAGATATTTTTAAGTATAGTTTTTGAACTGCTAGCACAAAAACATGAAAAAAAAAAAAAGTAAAATGTTCAAAATGTTCTTCTAGTGCTGCACAAAAATTACCATATACACTTACTGTAAGAAAACAAATTAGACTTTCAATTGAACGCTCATACTTAAACAGTGTCGAAACTAAACATAAAACATCCAAAGGAATGTGATTTAGACCAGTGGTTCTTAACCTGGGGTCCGGGAACCACAGGAGTCCTTGAGGGGGTTCAATGGGTTACCCAGAAAAACGGGAAATAATTTAATTTCACTTTTATTTCATTGGTTAGAAATTAGCCCAATGAGAGAATGTAAAAGAATGACAAATCTGACTAATCTATCTTCACAGTTTATCTGTTAATCTACAGTACAAACAGTTATCGAATAAATAAATACTATCAAAGGGGGATCTCTGAGACTGTTTGGGGGATCCTTGACACCAAACAGGTTGAGAACCACTGATTTAGACAATACCCTTACATATCTCAATTACCATATCTAGTCCTCTGTTCAATCCTTTAACCTACTGTGACTGAAAATAGTAAAATCTAAATCCAAACGCCAACCTCTCAGTTTCCTGTGTGAGAATGGCCTTCTGTAGCGACGCCCTGCTGGGCCCAGGTGGAAGAGCACTGGGGCTGACGGGTTTCCCATTTGGCATACAGAGAGAGGGCCCCACGCTGTCCACACCCTCCTCGGCTGGGGGCACAGTGGCCACAGTTGCAGCAGACGCTACAGGCTGCGGGGGCTGCTGCTCCACTGCCAGTTTTATCAAACCATGGCTACGCATACGTGCGCTGGTGGTGAAGGAGAACGCAAGTAAAAAAAACATTATTCATATAGATTACTGGAGCCAATAATTCTCTCACAAGTCATCCACAAAAACATTCACAAATCTTACCTGACAGGTCTTTCGGGCATTTTCCCGTCCTTCATTCCGCCCGTTGAGGCTGTAAGAGAGGGCGCCGAGGGGGTGGACGGCGGCAGAGATGGGGTGGTGGTAGACGAGGCCGACATGGTGACGACAGTGGTTGCGGAGGTTGTGGCCGAGCTGAAGGAGGGGATGGTGACCTCCTGGGCCTCAGAGGCATCTTCACCGCAGTGAGGACAGAAAAGCATACCGCCACCGTTTGCTCTGCTGCGCCCGCCGCCCAGCACCGTCACACAACCCCTGTGGAACCGGTGAGCGATGCGCTGGTCTGGGCAACACTCAAGAAACGTGCCCTGAAAGAGGAGAAAAAGGCCGGGCATTGAGGAGCTTGTAAAGCTCGACAGCATCAATAAAATTGGAAAACATGTACAGCCATAAAACAATGTCCCAATGTGCCAACTGAACAACATTAAATACACTGTATGTATTTCTAATCATGACAATTTGGTCATTTAAACTCTCACCGCTATGCAGAAGTATCCACATCCAGGACAGCAGTGGTGTTTGACCATGTGTGAGCGATGGACGTCACAAAGCACCATGAGAGACACCCGACTGGATGGCCGCATGGTCTCCCCTTTTATCGTACGACTGGTACAAGCCCTCAGCTGACAAACAGAGCAAGAGAGACAAGAATTATGTAAGCTTTTATTTTTATTTATTTTTTTATTCCACAATTCAGCAACGTGAAGCTGAATCTTTACAAATTACCTGTAAATATCCATTAACATTACACATGGTACTTAATTCAAATGACCAACTGCAGAAACACAATCACAAGGCAGAGACAAACCTCTCCATTGATGCTCTCAGTTGCCATACACTGTCTGCTGACGCGGTGGCTGGAGCTGTCGACTCGAGGAGCCTCCATCCTGCAGCTGCACAGAGGAAGCTCTTCCAGCCGCTCCGTGTCTCCTGCATCGCTTCCTTCTGTAGAGAAGAGAGAGAGAGAGCGGATTATGATGTTAGTATATGGTCTTATGGTAACTGTCCATTTTGTGTTGAAGGAAATGATAAAAGAAGTTTTATTTATTGATGGTCATCAATCCTGAATGAATATTATTTCTATTACAGCTGAAATGATTCAAAGTCGATTAAATGTTGCAACAGAAAATCAACCTGCAACTTGTTTTGATAATCAATTAATATTTTAAGTAATTAAAAGTAAAAAAATTCACTTTTGCTCTTTAATTTGTCACCCATCTGTGTCTATCATAAACCTACCATGATGAGGAGAAAGTGTCAGACTGTCAGCAGCAGCGATGTCCAGAGCACCCAAAGGAACCTCTGTGTACTCAGTGGGCCTACCAGCTGAGGACAAACCACATGACAAACTATAAGCACTGCCAATGCTAGGAAATACATCGTACATGCTAGATATATGCTAGCAAATGATGCCGTTAATAGAGGTAAAAAGCAAATAACTACTCTTATACCTTTTATTGTTTTACAACACTAAATCAAAAAGGTATTAATCATTAATCAACAGAAGTAGAATGTTAAAATAAAATAAAAATTCTACCATAAAAGTAATTGCAGGAATATTCACCCCCTTTAAATCAACCTTACAAAAATTCTCCATTCTCCAGCTTTGCCTCTCCTGCAGAGTTCCAACAGACTCTGTAGCGGTCTCCATCACGAGTGCCTTTTTTGCACAGACGTGTAGTTTTTGACGACAGCCTGCTCTCGGCGGATTTACAGCCGTACCGTATTCTTTCCATTTTTTGATGATTGTCCTAACTGTACTCCGAGAGATATTCAGCAACCTGGAAATTTTTTTGTACCCGTCCCCTGATTGGTACTTTTCAATAACCTTGTTACAAATTCGTTTCTTTGTCTTCATTATGTTGGGGGTTTTTTTGGCAGGAAATTGCCACAGCAGAGGTTGAAGTTTCCAGGCAAGAGGATTTAAGTCTCTCGTCACACCTTGATTAGACACAGGTGATCTTCATTCAGCTAATATGTGACTTGGCTAGTCACCCTCAACTGGTTGCACCAGCTGTGATTTAGATGGGTGATTTAGGCTACGTTCACACTGCAGGTCTTAGCTCAATTCCGATTTTTTTGCATGGTTGTTCACATTATAATTTAAATTTGAACGTTCAGACTGAGGTCGCTTTGAAAAACATGAGATATGTATCCGATTTAGGACCACATATGAAAGTGGGCTGAAATGGATTGGAAAAAATCTGATTAATTAAGTTGTCGAGATCCGTTTCACCTCAACATTAAATATACTTCTGTTGATATCTAACATGGTTGTTATGGGAAACGAGTTTTAGAAAACCCACCAGGTAACGTCACTCACCTCCCACTGTCTCCACCACATCAACTGTGTTTCTCTCTTTGTCCTGGTCTGACTGCGGCCATGAAGACTCCTCGCTCTCATTTCTACTCTGAGCGGCTTTCTGCGTTTCAACCTCTGAACTCTGCAAGGAAGAAATTCTGTCTGAATATAAAAATGTGACATCTGTGAAGGGTAGAAAGAAGGGTGAAAAATCCTGGGTGGGTTATTGTCTGACTGATTTCTTGTGCGTCTAGTGGAGTATCATCTCTGCCAGCACTATATTCACCCTACATGTACCCAAGTACATAAATATAATCCAACTACAACTTTGAGATAAAGATTAAACCCATTAAATGCCTCTTGAGAATTCAAAGATATTTTTCCAGTATAGCCTGCAGTATATCTGCAGGCTAGCAGCTATGAAAAGCCAGACTGTTAAGTTTCTATGATTAACAGTTTCAAAATAGATTTAGCCTCAGCAGATTTCTGTTGGGAAAAATGAAAAAAGAATCATTGTGATGTCACTAGTTCATAAGCTATTTCTGGCGTTCCAGAAAATGAAGCATGATTATGCAACAGCAATCTCATTTTGTCTCACGTTTTAGTTTTGGTAAAGAATTAATAAGAAATTTACAAAAAAAAATTAAGAATAACATCTTTTTCAATGTTGACAATTGGAAGAAAAGACTGTCGAGCAACCAAGTTTGAGTTGTGTTATTGAAAAAAACAGAGAATTGGGTTAACTATAATACATCTTGTATGTTCAAGCAAGTACAGGATGATACAACAGTTGTAGGCTGGTACTGTCAGGCTAATAAGACTAGTTGGCTAGAGTGACATCTACAGATTTAAACAGTGTTTAATATTTTATAAGACAGTTAGAGATGAGTGTAGCTGTAAATAGATAAGAAAGTAATTATCAAGCTAGTAAAATAGAATCACTCACATGATCTGACATGTTCACTGACCCCTCTATGTCTTCAGTGTGCTGCTTTGTTTCAGCCCCACTATCTTCAAACTATAAAAGAAAAACAAAAGAAACACGTTTAACAATAGAAAAATTACTTGCAGAACAAGCTATAGCATTTCTCTCAATAATATGTGCATAGTTGACAATAAGTGATCCCTTAATGGACAACAGTGTTCGACCAATATGGGTTTTTCAATGGCCGATGCCAATGTTTTGAGAGTAGGGCAGCTGATGACTTAAGGTAGACTTCATAACGTGAACCGTGTGTAAGATTTAGTGCCATCTAGTGGTAAAGTTGCAGATTGCAACTAACTGGAACCGCTCACATTCCAAGTGTGTAGGAGAAACTACGATGGCCGCAAAACTCCTAAAAGGCTCTGTCTAGAGAAAGTGTTTGGTTTGTCTGTTTCGGACTACTGTTGAAACATGGCGGCTCAACATCGTAGCCTCCATAGAAGAGGACGTTTACAGCAGTATACATGAGAGATATTGTACAGGGCTCCAAACTAACCTTTCACCTCCTTCCTAAAACTCAGAAGAAGGAGCACCACTGTAGCCACATTGACATGGCTGCCTGCAGATGTGTCTTAACCGGCCTTGTGTGCACAGGCATTGAATGAATCGTCACTAATGGACAATAAGTTATTCTAAGGCTCACACCTTTTCTGAATCTTGCATGGACGGATTGGAAATCTGAATTGTTTCCTCCTCTAACTTCCCCACACTGCCGTTGCTCTTCTCTGGTGCATTCTTGGTAACAGGTTCCACCTTTTTATGGAATAATGTTTCTTCCTGAGTTTTGAAAGAAATGAAGAAATAGATTGGCAACAGACAACTTTAACAACAGATGTAATCAAGTCACTAAAATGTAAATAATATACCTGCAAAAACATAATCTTACCACAGTTTGAACATTGTCTGGAACGTCCTCAGACTTCGCAGGTGTGCTGTCAGATAAATGACCCAATTTTCTCCTTTTTGCAACTATTGGAAACATGACAATGCAGAATTAAAAATGAAGGCACTCTAGCTCATTTTACTCAAAGTCACTGTTTTCTACAGCCACTAACCAGTTTCAGAGTCAGAGGAAAGGCAGGCAGAAGATCCTGAAGGTGTCACGGGTGTCTCAATGTGGCTTATCTGGGAAACAAAAATAGAGTCAGTGACTCAAATGGTCATAAAAAGGTTGCAACAAAGAACTGAACTGCTGCTATACTGTGTGCGTTTTGTCAATAAGTGGAAGATGTTTATCATTTCACACTACTTGCTGATTTCGCTATTGCCGATTGCCTCACCTGCCCTGGTGGAGGCCTGTTCATAGTCTTGCGGGCCCGGTGGATCTTGGGTGGGGAAGGAGAGACCGAAGGAGAGGAGGAAGCTGTGGCAGAGGAGGAAGAGGAGGAGGAGGAGGAGGAAGAGGAAGAGGAGGAGGAAGGAGCAGGTGCCGGGACGGATTTACTGCTACCAGGCCCAGAAACACTCATCTTTGCTCGGCCAGGGGACAACGCTGAAGACGTAGAAGGAGAGGAGGATAACGAAGAGGAGGACATTGATGGAAGGGACTTTGCTGCGTGTCCTGTGAGAGGGAGGTGTGAAGAAACAGTGATGAAGAAAATCCACATTTAGCAGACTTACTGACCAAGTAAAATCGGAGAGCCAGTTCTGCCTTGGTCTAGTGTATAAAAGTACCTCATTTCATTTGCTCTGAGTCAGCTTACCGACTCAGATCTGCTCTGTGTATGTAAGTTCACCAGGATAGCGGCATGCTTAATAAACTCACACCACCACAGCAAACCTGAACTGGACTTCAATGATTTTTCATCGACACCAGTTACTGTGAATTGCTTGCAAGATGCTTTAAAAGCTTAAATGCTTGAAGCTTATTAGAATTGTATCAATCAAGCCTTATTTTATTATTTCCTGCTGAATTTGTGCTTCAGGATCGAATCATCTTGTTGTTAAATCTGAGAGAGATCAAATTAGGTAACTCAAAAAATAGTCACCGCTTCAACAACATGGATGAGAGCTGACTGGGTCCGAGTCTTACCTGCAGCAACTTTGTTTGGGGAGGAGGCAGGTGACCATTTCTCTCCCTCCTCTACAGCTCTGGAAGCACCCTTCCCCGGCTGCTGCGATGACAACATTGATGGCATACCACCCATAGGCTCAGTCTTCTTGGCAACAGTGGCTGAGGTGGAGGCTGCATTATCTGGAAAGGTTAGTTTAGAGTTCTCCGTTAGTTTTCACAAGTTTGTTTGCATACCTAAAATTTACAGATTTAAAAAATAGGTATGTTTCCCTGCATAAATGGGCTGCAGACATACCTTTCTTTACATTACTTGGTCCAGCTAATGACTCTGCTGGTGTTTCTGAGTCATTCCCTTCAGGAGGTTCCTGGCAGAGAAGAAACAAATAGCAGGAAATATTATGTCACAAAATATTTAACTGTCACTGGCTTGTCAAGTAGTAACGTAACATTTTATAAAACTTAACAGGATAACAATGGATAACTAATATAGACATAACTCTTGTTTATAGTCTTTATTATCTGAAACCACAGCAGTTATACATTAGCAGGAGTTTTCAAGCATATTTTAAACTGGTGAAACAGCGACCAAACACATTTCCCTAGGAAAGTTAATACAAACTTAGTGATTCAGATTTTAGTTTTGGCTGTCATTGAACTTTATCATTTGTTTTTCCAGTGTAAATCAGCATGCTGGACAACATACTCAAGATTTCATTGAATTAGTAGGGTTTCAAAACAGCCAACTCCAATTGACTTTGGGCTCCTGCAGGGCCAGGAGGGTGATAGTTTTATCTTGGAGTAAAATGGTTGTAGCCTCGATATACGAAGGAGACGGCATCTTGTATTGTACTGGTGAAACTTACATAAACAGAGGAAAGGTAGGATACTTTGACAAAGCGTGGAAACCATTAATGGAGTGTCTTAGACGTCGAGCTACTCATTCATTTTGAAATTGCTGAGTGTTGCTGAATGTTTTCATTTTCAATTAAAACATTGTAGGGGTTTCAATGCAGTAACTCGTCTAAAATATATTCATTTTCAGTCACCAGACACATAATTGTGTCAGGTAAACAAGCAGCCTAATCGTAACCTTTATAACTGACAATATTTTGTCTTTAATGCGTTAATGCGACTCGCTTCCGGGTTCCCTTCTCAAAATAAACCGAGCAACCAATGGCTGATCTTCTCTGATGTTACGTCAAGTGCCGCCATCAGTCAATCAACCCATTCATGCCTTTTAACTTACACAAACCCATGCTTCAAAACCACACACCCTCCCGCCAACAGGAGTGCGTAAAATAAAGAAGGAATGTAGATTTGTTTGTTTTACACATTGATTATTTCTCTGGGATTACCACATTGCAACCACAGTGCACAGAAAAAAGCACAGTTTCTGTTTTGAAAACCGGTCTAAACTGAGCGACGCACACAGAAAAAAAACCTCCTAACGTCCGACGACGACCACGTAGCGATACACACAGTCAAGGAACTCGAGAAAATAAGCAAAACACTGACAAACACTGCAGCAATTCAGTGAGTTAACAAAACACAACACTTACGAGCTAACGTGGCTAGCAGCGTAGCACAGCCTTGCAACAAAGAGGCTCTTATTATCGACAAATAGAGACATTTTGCATTGTGGCACAGCGCAGCTTTTAGTGACACGACTCGGCTACATCGGCTAATGCGCTCACAAGAGGTTAAACGCACCTAAATGTCGCTATTGTGCCATTTTTTGTGTTGCAGTGGGTTTTTTTTTTTTTTTCTACCTTTGTCGTTCTCTCAGAAGCCGACATGTTTCCCGGATGACGACCGACGCATATGAACGTGCCGCGTCATCGCCCAAGCCCCGCCCCCCTCCGCACACCGCGTTGTGCCCGTTGATTTTTTTTTTTTTTTAAAACAGCGCTGATCAGAAGTCAGCGTGCGCACTCCGATTATACGGCTAACCGCGAGAGGAAGCCTCCCACCAAAACCGACTCACAGTCAGTTTAGAGCGAAAGAGCAGCGCTTTTGTATTTGTTGTCACGGGATGCGTTTGCTCCAAAAAAATAAAAAAAATAAAAAGAGGCCAAAAAGTAAACAGAAATCGAGGTAGTAGCTAGTAGCAGGAGGGATGAGGAAACACTGTCGGCTGGACTAAACGCCGCTGTACTCAACGGGCGGCTCTTGAAACAAACCCAGGTTTGTTGTTTTAAAGAAAGAAAAGCCTAGAGGACGTTCAGTAAAAAAAGGTGAGGGAAGCAAAGTTTGGACGATTTCTGGGTAGCTTTTTGTTTGTTCGTGTTGTTGGTCACCAGTAGATGCCAGAAAGCTAACTAGTGACTGCTGCTAACGTTGGATAAGGGCCAGAAGGAAAAAGAGGTAAACAGTTGTGTTGTGGATCGATTTCAGCCTCGTGGCGGCAATCACACCGGTCGATTTAATATCAGTATTCTATTATAAACTCCACTGCTCTTAAAAACACATGTTGGTGATAATGTCCGTCATTTGAAAGCTTATTTCAAACCCAAAACGTGTTGGCTAACTTTTCAACCTCCCTTCAATAAAAAAATTTCTCGATAAAACATTCAATATGTGTAATGTGAGACTATGTATCTGTTATATTGAATGGTTATAACGTGTAGTAACTAATAGGTTAGTAGTACAGATAAAAGGGTTGATCTTAAAGCTGCATTTCAAGTTATACACTCATCTCAACCTAGATTACTTGCCTACTCAACCTGAATCAAATGACCAAAAACAGGTTATTCTTGTCTTTAAATCATCATAATAAAACAGATGTCACATAGGAAGAAATAATGAATTTGCCCTGAGCATTTGCCTATACTTTGTGTCCTTGTGTAAACCCTGTCTGACTGCATTCCTCTGTCCTGAGTGCTATCTGGAAGAAACCGTAGATTAGATCAGGGTGTCCATGGAGGTATAAGCATATTGCACACACTGGGGTTTGAGCTGCCACATTTATGCATTTCTCCACAGACAGAGATGGCAGATGCTGTGTTTTCCGGTTTACCGGGCCACGGGACAACAACCCTGGAAGCACAGAAATTCACTGAGGGTCGCCGCAGGCACGTTCTTGCCGACATCACCATCCGGTTGGCCAGCAGACAACCAGACATTTCGGGGACATTAAGCCCCATGTGGTGCTGGCCCTGCGGCTGCCGTCGCCCTTCTTGAGGGACCAGCTTCCCTCCTCAACCCGGGTCCCCAAGCTTTTCAGGTAGGCAGATGGCCAACACAAACAATGAGCTGGTTTTGGGAGAGCATGGGAGCCACAGGGCCTGGGAACTTAGATAGATAGGATACTTTATTTACCGGAGGGGAAATTCAAGTATCCAGTAGCATACAAAATACTAAACATTACGGTTAAACAACATAAACTAAAATTAAAAACCCTGACTTAAGAATAGAATTAAAATAAAATATAAACATATCTAATATATGTATAGTAGTATATCACTATGGGTACTATGCGACTATATATATAATATAAAATAACGTATTCTACAGTAAACAGTGCAAATTACAGGGTAGACATTGCTCCATTGTCTATTGTCTATTGTCCTCACTGCCTTTACTGAGAGCTGTTGTACAGTCTGATGGCGAGGGGGACGTAAGAGTTTTTGAGTCCGTTGGTGGAGCTGGACTGGGACAGCAGCAACTTGGACGAGATCTTGCGACGGCAGCAGGAGGCGGTGACAAAAAGCTGCAGTCAAGCTGGACGATTTCCAGCAGCCTGAAAAGAATATACAGGAAGTCACAGCACTATTTTGATCCACCTTTAGGCTACTTGTAGTTTTTAAACCATGTTTGGATATATAAATAAACTTTATTGTTATTTCAGTCAGACAATTTATGTTTGTTAACAGATTAAACCTTCATTGCACAACATGAAACTAATATCATCATGCCCCGGGTCTTGCAGTTGGTGGAGAGCAACCGTGGCGCCTCGATCTCGTGAGGTTATCGCTGGGCAGGCCCGGCTCATCTCAAATGAGCCTAATGTCACACACACACACACACAACGTCAGCGCTATCATCGCGTCTCTCTTCAACGCTCCTCTGCTGAGTAAAAACAATGCTTCTTTATGTTGTTTCACATTTTTATCCAGGTGTCAATGCTGTACAGCTCCACAGTGGTGTGTGATCTGCTTCAGTCTTGTTACACTGGCGTCCTGCAGTTTAACCCAGAGGAGATTGTCAACTACCTGACCGCTGCCAGCTACCTACAGATGGAGCACATTGTGGAGCGCTGCCGAGGAGCACTGAAGAAATATATGCAGCTAAAGAACCCCAATCAACTAAAGGTCAGTAACCCAAAACACTGATACATACTGTACGTTGTGCAGTAATAGTAAAAATATTTATCCCTGATTGATTCTTACATTTGTTTCTGAATTAATTTGTTTATAATTTATAGACTGTGTATACCATAACCCGTTCTTCCCGTTCGTCCTCTAGACGACTTCAGAGGAGAGCCAGTCTCGACCGGTGATTGTCAACGGAAGCGTTAATTCTGTTGCATCTGCATCGCCTCCTGCTGGCCAACCGTCACCTGTGCACCCACACTGTCCTACGGTACGCTCAATGGAGGAGAACAGCGGCGACACGTCTGCTCAGGGCAGCAGTCAGCACCACGACGACAGTCCCATGCTGGATGAGCCGTGTATTAAGGTTTGTGTTTGAAAGAAAAACCTGAGAACAGCGCACATTAAAAAATAAATCAACATTGAATTTACAAATCTACAGTATTCATGTTTTCGTAATATTAATAATAATAATGAAAATAACTTTATTTATAGAGAGCAAACAGTGTAAACTGTAACAACTATTTGATCAAATCGCCAACAATTTTAGTAGCTACTGACAGTGACCAGTTACCAAGCAAATAATGTAGAACACTTGCTGGTTTTATATCACTGCAAATTTAGTTGGACAGAGCAATTATGGAAAAGTCTGGGAAATTTTGATGGGAATTTTCACTGTTTTTAAACTAAATCTTTAGTTACAACATTGCACTTCATTTCTGTTTTAGGTCAATGCATCAGATGAGGAAGAGGCCAGACAGGAGGACTACGGTGTGTTCAGGGTATACATCTCTGAAGAAGAGCAGGTGAGCAGAGACAGGGAGAAGAGAGGAGCTCCCTCTGATGGACAAGATGCGTGTTTCCCAGAGACAGAAGGCATTGTGATTGGAGGAGAAGGCAGCGAATATGACTTACATCCAACAGAAGAAGATCTCAGTACTGGGGGTCCTTCAGTGGAGGGGCTGCACGCTTTCAGACGCAGGCTGCCTGACCCTAAAGTTAACCGGGGCAGAGGAAGAGGCAGGGGGCGGGGTTTTAAGAGGAGAAGGTGGGGGTCATCACAGGAGAGAAGACCTCCAGGCATGGATCACCATCAGGATTTGTGGTATCTGACAACGTCAGGGATGGGAGGGAGTTTCGGGCTGGACTACAGCCAAGACGGGCTTAAGGCGGGCGGTTACGTCTCAGTTGAACTCCCGCAGTTAGACTTCAGCATGGGTGACACTCAGGGAGAAAAGGTCTCACCCATGGCTGCCAACAGTTTGACTCAGTACACCCTGGAGGAGTCTGGCTGTGACGCCGGTGAAGGGGGTTCTGGGTTGACAACCGTCGGAACAAACGAGGGCGGGGACGAGTCTGTTGCAGTGGTGGGATCCACCTCAAGCGTAGCTGGGCCTGTGATCTGCGAGCACTGCGGCATGACGTTCCCCTCGGCCCACTCCCTGGCCATCCACACCCACTCCACACACCTGCTGTACGCCTGCCCCTGCTGCGGCAAACACTTCCACCACTCCGCCAACCTCACCCGACACATGGCCGTGCACCGAGGCGCCGGCAAATCCCACCAGTGCCCCCTGTGCTACAAGACTTTCACCCAAAAATCCACACTGATAGACCACATGAACCTACACAGCGGCGAGCGGCCGCACCGCTGCGCATACTGCCACGCCCGCTTCGCCCACAAGCCGGCCTTGCGACGCCACCTGAAGGAGCAACACGGTAAAACCACGGGGCAGAACTCCCTACAGGAGCAGGAGGAGAGGGAGAGGGCGAGAGGAGCTGCTGAAGGAATCAGAGAGGAAGAGCAAGAATGTCTGGTTACTGAACAAGTGTCATAGGCCAGAGCACTAGAGACAGTGAAGTGCTTTCAGCTTACTGCTGTCCAGTGGGGCCATCAGTCTGTGGGGGTCACAATCCCCACAATCCTACTATTAAGCAAGTGCTAGAAACTGACTATGAGGCCTTTTTAAAATCTGACTGTGAACATAATTAAATATATGTCAAAACATGCACATTAAGTGATGGATGTGTATAAAATGACTGCACACTCTCCTACACTATAAAAAAAAAAAAGGGCCATTTTTTTCCACAGCAGACATTTTAGCTTGTCATAGCAGGAAAAGCACAGGTGTCGCTAATAGCATTAAAAATGGCTCCGCTCCATTCAAATATCCCAGTGAGTCATAATAGTGAGCCAGCATGAGCAATACGACGCCAAGACCCTGAAAACTGAAGCAGCTAAATAGAATTCAACCATTATTCATTGTATTATTTATACCTGTGCTTTTTCAACTGTGACATGTCAGAGTGTCCTCGGTGACAAATGCCTGTTGATTTTCACGTCTCTTAGAATAGTTTGATTCAGAACTGTAATCTTAAACTTGAATATATGTAATACATGTTCAATACAATGACTGACCACTGCTCCAAAAGAGATCCTGTGTAAATAAAATGATTGGAAAGTCTCTTCTCTGTTACCTGTAGTCAGTTATGTAATATTAGTCGCCCAACTTATGATTGATTGAGTTCGTTTTGTTTCAGGGTTAGGGTTAATTACCTATTACAGGAGTATATGTAGTACATGGATTTCACTCTGTAGTAAATAGTTTAGTGAAATTCAACCTGACTTAAGGTCTAATCTGCCTGAGTGATTGAAAACACCTGTGAATGTGTGCAGGACTTTTAAATACGCAAATCAACCTTTTTATAAAACTGGAAAACATTAAAAGATCACAAGGACTTGTTCCTCTCTTGTAAAAGTTACCTGACTGACTTTTGTGTGATCGACTGCAGCAGACTGCAGCAAACTGCAGGCTGACAACACACACACATGTACACAAATTCCTAGAGCCTAATAACTCCTCGCAATACCTGTGAGGGCATCTGATGAAAACATTATAATTATGTCAATAAAGAATCCTAACACACCGGCTTGCATTGTAGAGTGTTTGCCCACAAAGCGCCAATCAAACAAACTGTTATTGAAAGAGTCAAGCGTAAACAAATTGTAATTAAAGCTCTTAAATTGGAACCAGCTGATGTTTCCTGTCCATAGTTGACACGCCTCAGGCCTGAAGAGCTGATAAAGATCTGAGACCTTGTAAAAAAGGATCTGAGACTACAGAACTCTTAGTGAAAACAGTGTTTCATGCTCCATATCCTAGAGACATCTGACATCATGTATATGTTATACTGTATAGGCTCATC
>NW_023340268.1:6935944-6940814 GCF_004916995.1 Morone saxatilis
AAAAAAAAAAAAAAAAACAGTATCTAGTTTCATGAGCAAAGCTGCCACACACAGGATCACATACCATCGATGTGAACTACAGTGATCTGAATCCAAAAGACAACAGTTGACTTTGTATTAATCCTGCAACACAGAGACTTTAAGCAGCTAACTGGTCATTAAGAAAAAAAACATGAAAAGCTATATGCCAAAATACAAAAACTACGACTTTTTATTTAGTGAAGAAATCTTCACTGTACACGACTTGGTTCCTCTTGTCCCTGTAGGAGCCTTTAGTGCTGTTCTGCACCGCTGAGAAAGAAGAGAGACATAGGTGAAGGTTAATCCACACTGTGCAGACCAAGATTATTACTGTTAACTGAAACTAAAATAGAAACTAAAACTAGGTGTGAAAAACACATTTTAGTTTACTTGAAACTGAAATAAAAAAGTATTGTGTACTTATAAAACGAAATAAAAATAAAATACAAATATACAGGAAATGTATTTTGAGGTCAGATTTCTCAACACAACAAGCATGATGAGGCACTGGTGCAAATGTCTACATGACTGTGAGTCACTGCGTTTGTATTGTAATACCTATTCTGATCATTTTTCCCCTGACAAATGGTGCCAACACAAAGAGAGTCTGAATCTTTAAAACAATAAGAAGTGCTGTGTTTACCCAGTGAAGCCCACACAGATTTTCCAGTAGCAGCATCCAGCATGGGCTGCTTCCTGGCGATGCTGACTTTGATGTGAACGTCTCCCACCGTGCTTGCATTCAACTGTGGGACAAAATCAGCAAGTTCAGTACACTTCAGGCTGTCTCCTAGTAAACTAAAAGAATGACTGTATTGTATTATATTTTGATTTATTAGACATTAAAAAAATAGAGCATGAAAGTTCCTTTTTCATCATGGGAATATGATTTAATAAAATACTTTTAATGAGAAATAGTATTATGGTGTAGGTTTTTTTTTAATTGAAATTTAGTGTTTAGAAATGTGTAATTAATCCCCATAATATCTCATAAAGGCAAAGTCATTACTTAACATCCTCATATTTAGAGAACTTCAGTATATTATCTCAGTGTCAAAAACCTTATTTTACATTTTAAAACATTTCCTTTCCAAATTACTGACTAACCACTTACAAGAGGGAAAATACAAGGCTTTGTTGGTAATGAACAACTGAAAAAGATACCAGCAAAATGCACTAATGTAAATAAAAGTTAACACTCTTTTAAATTTCTTTGCTGAATCTTGTTTTTGTTTATTACTAACAGAGAACATCATATGTATAACTGCCAGGTTTTATTTTAGTAGGATAATACCAACCTCAGCTACAGCCTGGTCTGCAGACTCCATCTTCTCAAACGTGATAAATGCACAACTAGAAAGACAAACATGAAACACAAATCACAACGGTATCATGGAATAAAACAGAAGCAGGAGACGACAGTACATGTAATAACACAGGAACACATTCGTAACAGCAGGTAGAGATGACCACAGTGTGTCCACTGAGTCCTTTAATGGTTCCGTACTTGCGTGGGTTGTCCATGGAGAGGTCGATGATGTTTCCATGTTGAGAGAAAGCAGAGCGCAGGCTTTCCTCGGTGAGCCCAGAGCCGTAAACATACACCGTATTCCCCTTTCGCACCCCTCTCCGCTCCGGGTATGAATCTGATCCTGAGAATGAAAACATGGGAGACAGAGAGAAATCACTCATGTGCCCTAGCATGCCATTCGACAACAACCGCTCTGTCAATGGATTAATATTCTGAAAGGATAACTGCATCTCTTTCCTTGTTTAACTGTATAATCTTATCTTGCATCTATAACAACTGAATCGGTTGTGTGATTGGTTACTCACGTCTGAACGGTCCATCTCTGTCTCTGTCTCTGTCTCTTTCCCTGTCCCTGTCCCGTTCCCTGTCCCGTTCTCGATCCCTCTCTCTGCTTCGGTCTCTCTCTCTCTCTCGGTCCCGTTCTCTGTCTCTGCCTCTTTCTCTTTCTCTGTCCCTGTCCCGCTCTCCTTCTCTCTCTCTTTCTCTCTCTCTCTCTCTGTTCCGCTCTCGATCCAGCTCCCGGTCCCGCTCTCGGTCTCGCTCTCTGTCCATTTCACGGCTGGATGACATGCCGCCGCCACCGCCGCCGCCACCGCCGCCGCCTTCTTCCTCATCCCGGTATCGGTCGCTTGAGCTGACGAAGCTGCAGGGGCACACGGGGGAAATTACGTTACACCCACAGATACTCACTGTTAGTGTATTAAACCGGTTGTTTTGCTTATTCATCATGGTTTTATGGGACATTACCTCTCATACAGAGATTTCCTGTGTGCTCTCTTCCCCGACTAGGAGAAACACAAATATGATAACATTAGAATAAGCTGTACCTGTAGCTGTATCTTTTGAACACTACCACTAGGACTCGCCTTGGACAGAAATTCTACATACGGTATCACCCTTGGCTGCCACTGTATTGTTGTAATAGTATTAATTTCCAATAATATTCAAATTGGAATTGATGCTACACCTGAAATAAACTTATAAACATAACAAAGATGACACCAATACCTCAGGTTGTTCTTCATCTGTAGAGACACTCCTTTGAAATGGTAAGAAAGCTGGAACTGGGCCTTTCTCAGGGTCCTGTGGCAGAACAATTAAACAAATAACTAAACAAAAAAAAAAAAAAAAAGCAGGAAAACAGCTGAACATCACCCAAAAAACTGTCTAAAGAATGCAAGCTCACCTTGAGTTTGATTTCCAACATCCGAGAGCGCTTAAAGCCGGAGTTCTTGTTCTCCGATTTGATGGCACTGATGGCGCCCGACTTGATCAGCATCTTCGCTTGCTCTGTCGCCGTTGCGGTGTCAACGACAGGCTGGTCCGACAAAGCTGTTATGAAGGAAAGTGTAAAGTGAATAAAATACACCCAATGTTTTAGCAGATTGTTTGATGAGCAAATAACAAAAAACAGGCTGCTACTGCAACAAACAATAAATAAACATGGAACAGAGGCCAAAATATTTAAATAGGGTCAACTATACAAATATGCAGAGAAGTTATACAAACTGTAAAGATATTTGTTTGTATTTATAGTGAGAATATTTATGAATTACCTTCATTCATTATGTGTTTTCATTTGCTTTTTAAATACTTGCGAACAGGACACAGAGTCTCATCAGGTGTCATAAATTACTGTGTATTAAATTACACACACTGGTATGGACAAGGTGTAATTTTAGTCAGCTGAGTAAAGACAAGTGCTGATTGAGTCAAATGTACTTACTCCGTTTCAAGCCACCCTGGTTGGTCTGGTTAGTTGAACTCTGCTTCTTCAGGGCAAGCAGTGCCTTTTTCTGACAGCGAATCAAGTTTAGTGTTAAAATAACAACAACAATAATAATAATAATAATACAAAGGCTTTAAACGTCGTCCTCTGACTTACACACTCCATAATTGGGAAACAGATTCAACACTCGCCATTAAAACAAATGTGATATTGTACAAATTCAAGTCAAAATGTTAAAAGCTTTCTTACCTTTTTCTTGAGTTTAGCATATTTCTTCTGCAGCGCCTCCTCTTCCTCCGTCAGTGAACTTGGAAACACCACCATACTGGCAGCAGCTACAACACAAACAACTGCATGAACAGCTGGAAACGTGCAACAAAGGTGTAGTAACACAAAAATTAAGCGTTTTCTAACTTTGAACCCGTTCACCGCTGCTGGGTTGGCTCATAATGAGGCGACCCGCCAGAAACCAAAACACGAACACAAATGTAACGATAGCTTCTTCAGAGCTAACAATAAACAGGTGTGGACTATTAAAACTATTAAAACTTACATAAGAGCTTTAATCTAATTAATGCACTCACCCAATTCAAACGGCGCACACCGAGCTCGACAACAACACCGACGCGTAAATATGACGTAGCTGCTGTGACGTGTATTTTTATTTTTTTTATTATTTTATTTTATTTAAAAAAGCCAGCTAGCAAAGCACATACAATGACATCAATTTGGAATTTAATTTAGGAATTAAATAAAGTAAATAAAATAAAAAAATGCACGACACGTTTACGGTTTTTAATTTTGTATCGTAAGTTAACTTCGTGGAGTAGCCACTTCCGCTTGGCATTTTTCGGCAACTTCCGAGGCGACAGTTGTGGCAACTTTTAGCTTTCACTTGCGAGTGGGGACATGGACAGAATAAGTAAGTTGTGGCGTATTAAATGTCAAGCCAGCTTCGACACGGACAATTGAAACGCGTTTCATCTCGCTAACGTCAGCTCGTGTGATGGTGTGGCTGTTAGTGGGTGACGTTAACCAGCAGGCTGTCAATCAGTGCTGCACTCAGCAGCCGCATAGTAATTAATATTATAATTAATATTTACCGTCAGAACTGTGAGCTGTGATAATGTCTGTTCAGTCTTTCTTCAGGCCAGTAAAAGAGTTGAGCTTGCACTGCAGCATGAATGTGCACCAACCTTATTGTGTGTCTTTAGTCCATTCATGGTCTTTATGGCTATTGTTGTTGCCCCCTCCCTCCCTGCAGAGGTGCCCCCCGCGGGCCCCATGGACCTGCCGCTGTCCCTGCTGGAGATGGGTTGCTCTGGCAGGTTTGAGCTCATCACACACCCTTTGCCCGGGCAGCCTTTACCTCCCCAGAGCACGGTCAGTGTGGCGCAGGATGACTGTGTACATTTACTCCTGTACTGCGCATAGGTCCAATTTTTAGGTCCCTACTGGACTTGTGGTTTCATTTTATGCTGCTTTATACTTGTGCTTAATGTCTGCTTAATATTGTACAGTTTACTAGGTCTGTGCATTGGCAGAAATCATGAGACACGGGTTCCGATTCAATATATTGTGATATATCG
>NW_023340268.1:6940886-6979392 GCF_004916995.1 Morone saxatilis
TGTGCAACCACAACATTGGGATCACCTTCCCTGTAACATTCAACACCATAGCACTCACTTTACGTTTACAACAGTAGTCTAATCCAGTGGTTTAGGGTTTAATAATAATGCAATATTTCTGATATTTTCCTACACCCCTACGGTTTACTACACTTGTCTGACAGCATATGATGCATTGTTATAGCTTCAACTATCCAACAATATGTCAAGTAACTATAAATGCTGCTTCCACATTTTCTGTATTGATGATACAGTAATATAACACAAGATTTACAGAGGCATTTTTTCTGCAGCACTTTTGTTATTTATACTACTTTTTTGTGGTTAAAAATAAATGTTTTCACATGTTAAAAAATCGTTAAAATTAAAATTAAAATAATAATTGACATATTCACATTTACATGTTTTGTTCAAATGTGTTACATTTGTTTAAAGATGTTTAATTGATAGATGTTTGATGGATAGATAGATAGATAGAGAGATAGAGAGATAGATAGATTGAATTTACTGTATATCTGATCTTATCTGTCCCTCCACAGCTCCCCCACGGGCTTCCTCCCACCAGCCTGAGCCTGGATACAGAAGTAGAGAAGCAGTTTTTACGGGACCCTTCCTGGCTTCCTATACACGACACAGACTTTGCCTTCCAGAGGTTTCTCAAGTACGTATTTCTGTAAACAATCTTATTATTGCTAGTTAAATAATAAACAGTATTTTGAGAACATGCTTTTCTTGCCAAGACACGTAGCATTCAGTCCCTGAATTCAGTCCTATGAAGCTTGTGAAGTAACACTTTATACATAGTATAAATAGTGCCAGAAAGTCCAACTTCAGAAAGAAAGTAGCGGTGGATGAATGGGTTAAGTACAGGACTCACGGTTTGGCTACTCTGTTATATATATTTTTAGACTTACTGTATAATTTAGTTACTTTGTTAAGGAGCTTCAGTTTTCCGTCGCTGTTTAGGGAACAAAAAATCTTGGTTAGGTTTAGGTAATGGTTTGGAAAAACCTCCCACTCACACGAGCATGGATACCTGGCCAATCATAGCGCTTGAATGCTATGCAGGGCGTGTCCTGCCATGAAAAGCAGTGGGATCCACATCACTAGTTTTACGGCCACCAAAGTTTCTCCTACAGGTTTGGAAGGCTGAGCTGTATTCCAGTGGTTGCAATCTGCAACTCCACCACCAGATGCCACTAACTCATACACACTGGTCCTTTAATGTTTCATGTTTCTTCATTAAATCAGTTTGATCATGAAAGTTATTAGCTCCATGACAAATACTTCAGATGATAGCATTACAACATTATCTGGTGTTAAAACAACAAATAACAGAATTATAACGAATCCAATGCTGATAAAGTAAACATTTTCAGATAGCACTGATTAATCTGAGTCATTTAATTTTTGAAATGACTGTATGTATCTATATGAAGATGTAACTCTTGTGTTGATGTCTTCACCAGGGTGACTCAGAGAGAAGTTAATGTCGACTCTCTGCTCAACTGCACTCCGTCTTCGCTCCACTCTGGTCTCTCTGTCGTCAGAGATCCAACCACAGGGATGCTGCTGGACTTCACAGAGGTAGCTCACAAACCCACCGGCCCACTCTTCCCTCTGCACTGTTATTATTTAAATTGATTCGCTGATTGACAGAATTTTAATCTGCAACATTTTTTAGTTGTATTTGATGCAAAAATTACAAAGATTTCCATGTTTTAGCATCTCAGATGTGCTCACTCAAACTCAATATATTTGGGTTTTGGGCTGTCAGTTCAAAAAAAGGAATTTCAATATGTTTCCACTTTGGAAAATTGTGATGGGCATTTTTTTTTTTTACTATTTTATGATATTTTACAGACATAAACTTTTAATCCACTCTTGCAGTCCTCATCCTGTTTTAAACACTAAACTAAATTAAATTGTCTCTTACTGAGAAGAAGCTGTTGTGGTATAACTCGAGAGAAAGTGCCAATTTTGTTACTTAAAGCAAAGTAAAGGTTAATTCAGCTACTTTCAGGTCTGTTGCGTCTTTAATGAAACTTTAGGTTTTACTGGAGAACACTGGCCTGTCAGCAAAGAACTCACTTTCATTTCAACGCCAACCCGGGCCCCCTTCAGAGAGCCTTCGAGGAAGCAACACCAACTACCCCTTTCTCCCCGGTGAGACTAATTCAAAGCATTTTCTCTTCAATAATTTACGTAGTCTTCCAGTAGTTGAGATGTTTGCAAGTGAGGTGTTTTCACTTTGTCCCTGTAATCTTCCAATATCCATTTAACAGGAGGAATGGAGGAGCTTAGTCTGGACCAAATCAAGAAGAAATCTGAGCTGGAGGAGGATGTCGACTTTGAGAATGGTGAATTTTAAATTTTGACTTGTAGGGTTGAAATAATTGTGAAACGTCTGTTGTTACTTCAGCTAATATCTTTCCCTCATAGATTTACTCAGAGTCCCACCTGGACTTAAAGCTGGGATGGACTTCACTGACAAAGGTTAGATATCCTACTTTCCTATGCAAAAATCCCACAGGGGTTAAATGATCATTATATAATCTTTTACTTTTTAAAAATTTGTATCCTGAAGATGCCAAGATTGCAAAGGCAGAGGTCAACCTCATGTCCCTCCTGTCCGCACTGGATGACATTACTGCTTTGCAACCTGAGGAAGAGGAGAAAGAGGAAGGCAAAAGAGTTGAAGAAGCTCCCAAACTACCCAGAACAAACAGCCTTGAAGACCTGGTCATCAAGGTACTGCGACTTGTTTGTTTCTTTTTGTTTTTCACTGTAAAAATGTAGGTGGAGTAGGGGAATTGTGTGTTACGTTACTTAAATTGTAGAATTTAATGCAGTCTTACCTTTTCCAAACCACAGTAATACTGTAATAAAAACAACCTGGACTCCAATTAGGCCTCTAGGCTAAACATTAACTGCACTGAAATCTGGATCTCTTCCTCTGTCTTCAGAATGCTGTGTCATCCTCATCTCCCCCAGAGAAAGGAAAAGATGAGAAATCAAAGCCAAAAGAAAACCCAGTGGAAAATAAGAAATGGGCCATCCCTGTCAACATAACTTCACCCTGCGATGATTTCTACAAACGCATCCCCAACCCAGCTTTCAAGGTGGGTATTCTAGCAATACACTTGCACTGTTTGTGCAATCTTGTAATCGTCACACCTCCCTCCCTATTCATTTGTTGTCTATGTGTTTCTCTGCGATGAATCATCACATAAAAAGCATCCTGTGATAACTGATCTGTGTCTCTGCCCTCCTCTGCTCCAGTGGCCGTTTGAGCTGGATGTCTTCCAGAAGCAGGCTGTGCTGAGGCTGGAGGCTCACGACTCCGTGTTTGTAGCCGCGCACACATCAGCTGGCAAAACAGTGGTGGCCGAATATGCCATCGCTCTCTCACAGAAACACATGACAAGGTGTGTATTTGTTGGTACAAATCAATTTCTTCTGCCCCCACTATGTGCGTAGGTGCACAGCTATGCAGCGAGCTAAAACACACTTCCAGTAAATGTTGAAGACAGCAGTTTGTCTTTGAAGTTTTTTTTACTGGAAGCAACTGTGAAAACTGTACTGAATCAAATTTAATGAGAACTTACATACTTACTGAACATAAACAAGAGTTAGAGCAAAGGTGAAACTACAGGAACAGGAAAAGTATAGGCTAGCTTACATTGACGTATTACAAGTGATACAAAAACATTAAATTGTTATAGAAAGTGCAACACAGACGCTAATTCATCTAGTGAATAGTCAATTAAGGTTAAAAGCAGCGCTGTAGCACTCGAGTCCAGTCTTAAGGAAGGAATATATGTTTATTTTTAATGAAGTAATTTCCTCCTTCAAAACAAAACCATTGATGAAGCACGCTTGTTTAGAAAACGGGTATTGGTTTAATTCAAAATCCATCTAGAACGGGCATTAACATTGAATATTTTGATATCTCAGTGTCTCTCCATTTTCTGTTATTTGGAAAGGGACTTAAAAGAGCTTTGAGAGTTTCCTCAACTCACAGAGGAACTAATGTCCAAAAAAAATAAAATTAAAGTAATTGGAGAGTTCTGATGAAGGCACAAAAAACTGCAGCTCATTAAAATAAAGTTTTCGCTGCTGTCTGAAGTGCCTCTGCTTTCTCTGCATGTTGTTCTACTTGTTTTCTACACAGATATGAAGATTCCACTAATAGCTGTGTGGAATTTAGTATATATGAAGTAGCACTTCTACATATCTAAACAGGATCAACATTTCCTTCCTATTTTGTATGTATGTGTTTTCTGGATGTGCAAATCACATTCAGACTCTCTCTCTCTAATCTGGTGTTTTGATAGGACCATCTACACCTCTCCTATCAAAGCCCTGTCCAATCAGAAGTTCAGAGACTTTAAGAACACGTTTGGAGATGTCGGACTCCTGACAGGGGACGTCCAGATCAGCCCTGAATCTTCATGTCTCATCATGACCACTGAGATCCTCAGGTACCCGAGCTATTGGTTGTGAATGTTGAATTAACGCTTTTGGTGAAAAGGAAAGAGCTTTTAGCTTTCTTGCTTTCTGTCGCTCCACCAGGTCCATGCTTTACAACGGCTCAGAGGTCATCAGAGACTTGGAGTGGGTGATCTTTGACGAGGTTCACTACATCAACGATGCAGAGGTCGGGAACTGCTTTCTGTATCTTTCGTTTACCTAATTTATTCTTGAATGTCAATAATAAGATCTCCTTTCCTTTTTTACCACCCCTTTGTTTTTCCTCAGAGAGGGGTTGTGTGGGAGGAGGTTTTGATTATGCTTCCTGATCACGTCAGTATCATTCTCCTCAGCGCCACAGTCCCAAATGCTCTAGAGTTTAGCGAGTGGATCGGGTAGGTGCAACACTACCAATTATTAGAGAGCCTCTTGTGGTAGGATTTGCCAGTTTGTCAAAATAAGACACAAGCTTGTAATATTAACTGCATTTTCTTTCTCTCCCTCGTCAATTTTTTATACCTAGTCGTATAAAGAAGAAGCACATTTACGTGATCAGCACATCGAAGAGACCGGTGCCTTTGGAGCATTTTCTGTACACAGGAAACAGCAGCAAGACTCAGAAAGAGATGTTCCTGCTGGTGGATGCTGTGGGCAACTTTCTCACTAAAGGGTACAACTTTCTCACATCTGCGGCCGTGTGGTTCTTCTGTCAATGGTTGTTAAAGGAATTGTGTTTGTTGTTCAGGTACTATGCAGCTGTTGATGCCAAGAAGGAACGCACGAGCAAACATGCCCAATCATTTGGCGCAAAAAATACATCTCACAATACCTCAGCTAGTCAGGTAATTCCTTTCCTTCCTCTATTGTCTCCTCCCTGCGTTTAGATTTTTCCTCTAACAACATCTTCATGCTTCATGTTTTCATCCCTCTGTGTGTTTTTTTTCCCTCCAGGACCGAGCGGTGTGGCTCACTCTCCTGCACTACCTGTCCCAGCGGCAGCAGACACCAGTGGTTGCGTTCACTTTCTCTCGGACGCGCTGTGACGACAACGCACGCTCGCTGGACTCCATGGACCTGACCACCTCCATAGAGAAAGCCGAGATCCACTCGTTCTTCCAGAAGAGCCTGAGTCGCCTCCGAGGAGGAGACCGACAGCTGCCTCAGGTAAAGAACGGTCAGCTTAGCCCTTAGAGTTTCTCCCCTCAGGCTTTTATGATGTTGCAGATAATAGAGACAGAAAGCAACCACTAGGTACAATATTGATCACAAGGGAAGGATAGGAAAAAGATTTTGGTGGCATGTAAACTGCACTGGGCAACTAAATTGTACCTGTCTGTTCAACCAGAGTGCAAACTCTGATTTAAAGTTGCACTAATCAATATTTTATATTAGAAAAATGATCAAATTACTGTGTGTAATGTGAAAGAGGTCTCATGGTAACAAGCTCACACAGAATTATCACCAGACTCTGAAGCTCCCCTCGGCTCTACGGAGCACCTGCTCAGCACCAAATGTCAGAGTTAGTGCCAAGTTAGCAACCGGCTGGTGAACACAGTAGTGCACATATTTCCCTCAGGAGTTGTTGGACATGAAAACAGAGCTTAAAGAAGTATAATAAAGTAATAGAATATTGATATGAATATGATAGTTTTGAGTTTGTGTTGTGCAATTACATCCTGTATGCAGGGAAGTGTTTATATCTCTATTATCTAATTTGGCCTAAATTAGGCATTTAAAAGGATCTGTTGGCAGAAATGGAATATAATATTCATAGATATGTTGTCATTAGTGTATAACAAGCTTTGTTAACTTAGAATGAGCTGTTTTTATCTACAGACGCCATGGGTTGCCTTCTAAGGAGGCCACCATGTTGAATTGTCATGTTAGATAGGGCTGTTTGTGTTTTTTGCACCCTTTGCGTCCACTGTAGTTTTCCCCTTTTGTGCTTGGAAGCGAAAGGTGAAATGAGGGAGATGCAATCTGCAACTACAGCGCTAAATGCCACTGAATCCTCCACACTGGAGCTTTCAAGCATAAGAAGTACAACCCCTTTCACTTTCCCGTTTAAAGTCAGATCAAAGTGAAACAGCACACCCAATCCTGACACATGTATCTATATGGTTCAGCCTTAATTTACAATAAAATCAACTATGATACGTGATGCTAACACTTACAAATGTTTAGATTTTGCTCATGAGGGACCTGTTGAAGAGGGGAATAGCAGTCCATCACAGCGGGATCCTGCCAATACTGAAGGAGGTCATCGAGATGCTCTTCTCACGAGGTCTTGTAAAGGTGAGTCAGACGAACACATCAAATACCAGCTCAAATATATGCCAAAGATGGCAAACCAATTTTTCTGCTCTTTCAAGCAAAATCTGCCCACACGATTAAAACAATACTCCTGCATCACCCCCCCTTAATTTCCCAGGTGCTGTTTGCCACTGAGACATTTGCAATGGGAGTGAACATGCCTGCCAGGACCGTGGTGTTCGACAGCATCAGGAAACACGACGGGACCGGCTTTAGAAATCTGCTGCCAGGTTCGTTGCTCTCTGTCTCTTTCATCTGAACCAACATTTGTTATGCTCTTTCATCTCTGAGGATGAATTGCAGTCGAGGAAAACAGCAGGATTTTGATATCTCTTTTATGTTTTGAACTGTTCTTTCAAGGGGAGTACATTCAGATGGCGGGCAGAGCAGGCAGGAGAGGCCTGGACCCCACCGGCACCGTCATCATTCTGTGTAAAACTGGAGTTCACGAGATGGCAGACCTGCACGTCATGATGCTGGTGAGGCCCTCCGTGCTCCCACACTAAGAACAATGCCTGCCACATTGGTTTACATAGGATTCTGTGTGGTAATCTCCTTCTAGAGGTTTCTAGTCAACATTGCAAGATACGTCTAATCTTTTAATGCAGCGCTCAGCCTCCTGTTTATTTTGGCTGTGTTTCAAGAAAGGTGTTGCTGGGTTATTCATTTAACATTTAATTACACAGTTGAGTGGGTTATTTTAACTCACTTTCCCTCTGTGCCAGTTTGGAGAGGAGTGTTTCGATTTCAATGTTCTCCTCAGCAGAAATAATTCTCCTTTATCTCTAATAGGAGCTTTATCCTCTTGACTAAATGTATAAATATGTAAGTTGTGTTGTCTGTTTGCTGTAATACAGCTTGTGCTGTTTATTTTCAAAGGTTTACATTGGCACGGTTCTGATTGAGGGAATTTATTTTTCATAGACCACAAAGTCTTAAAAACGCATTAATGAGCCACAGAATTAAAACTCTCTGCAAGGTTTGTGTGTTTGTGCAGTGTTTAGGGTTTCAGTTATAGCCACCCTAAATCCACAAGCTGTGTGCCTTTTTTTTTTTTTACTGTTGATTTGCACCACAACCCAAGATGCCTTCAGTCCAGTTAGGCTTGTTAACATTAAGTATCTTGTTTCACATATCAGTGCCAGAGTCGCAGTACCTGGCTATATGCTGAGGTGTTATTAGCTGCAGTTTTAGACTAAGGTAGTAATAGCCTACTCCCACAGCTCCACAATTATCTGAAAATTAGATTTCCTCTTCTATTCATGTCAGTGTCTCTCAGTATTCAGATATACAAAAACTAGGTACTTTCATTGCATGCATCCGAGGTTAGCGGTATCGACATATTAACACATTTCTGACCTGCTAAAAGTACCTCTGCCGCTTCAACAGAAGTTGTCTTGTGTTTCCTTTGACTTGTAAGTTAAAAAAAAAGATTAGCTGTCATTCCTGTGCAAAGTGTGTGTGTGTGTGTGTGCGCATTATAGGAAGTAATTGTTACAATAGCTAAAATAGTTCCCAACAAAAACACAGTTTACTCCTGTTAAAATTATTTACCCTTATTTTTTAATGAAACTATATATTTATTATTGTTTATGTTTTTTAAAGATGGTTGTCCTCAGTCCCTTGACTCCTCCATTAAAGCTGAAATGATACGTCGATTTTGTCAAATAATTGGCATTTATTTTAATTATACAATACATGTCTTAAACTTTTATTTTATTGACACCATCGTCTTTGTCTGGATCAGGGTAAACCAACCATCCTCCAGTCCCAGTTCAGACTGACTTACACTATGATCCTCAACCTGCTGCGAGTCGAAGCCCTCCGTGTGACCGACATGATGAGGAGGAGCTTTTCTGAAAGCCACAGGGACACTCAGGTAACATACACCAGCAGAACATAACAGATTTGATCATAAAGGCTATACTGTACATGTAAAATAAGTAAACGACATAGACACAATAAGTGCAGTTAGAATAGGAATAAGACTAGAAAATACGCAACAGTTACGGCTTTATCTCACTTTTATTCTACTCTAATCTCTCCTTCTGTCCTCCTCCTCACTCTTCTTTCTCACATCTTCCCTGAGTCATGACAACCAACAAATGTGTTATAAGAGCTCTCCTTTTCCTCTCCTCTTCTCCTCTTCCCCTCTTCCTCTCGATGTAGGCCCATGAGAAGAGGATCAGCCAGCTGAAGCAGATGGTGTCCTTTCTGCCTCCCCTGGACACAGAAGGCCAGCTGTCCGACCTGTTGCCTTACTACCACACCGTAACGGAGCTGCGGACCACCACCGAGGCCCTCCAGGTATAAAACACACACATTTACACGTCGAATATCAAATTCAGACCATTTTTTTTCTACATTTCCTTCCCGATTTCTCTGCTTTCAGCGTGCAATTCTGGAGTCGGTCAACGGGCTGAAAGCTCTGTCTGTGGGTCGGGTTGTGGTGGTGAACAACAAGCAGCACCTCAATGCCGTGGGAGTTATCCTACAGGTATGTGTGTGTTTATGTGTGTGTGTGTGTGTGTGTGTGTGTGTGTGTTTTTCATCATGGCTAAAATGTATTGTGCTGTATGCAGACCTGTATTCACTACTTTCTAAAATCCTGCAAAGTGAAAATATGTTGTAGGGCAGCCATATTCTCAAATTAGTTGAACTACTCCACAATCTTCACAGGTAACCCCTGGGGTGCAAGAGCCCCAGCTGGGAACCACTGCAGTAGTACATGACTTTTTGAGTCACCAAAAATTTTTATTAATGAATTCATTTTAAGGCAAGGATAGGTAATGTATTTCAGAAGCATTTGTTGTTATATTTGTTGAAATTATCTTTACATCCCGATCTGTAGCTTGTAATCAGGTATCTGTAGCAGTCGCAGGCCTGTAATAAGGGTTATGGTTTGTATGAATGAGACATGAGGTAGTTGGATACAGTTAGCGATGACGAAGGAGGGACACCTGAAGGGACAAGGTGGGATTTTTTGGATGGATACTTTCAAAAATAGCCATTCTAGCCGTCTCTTGCTAGTTTCTCCAACGTTACCTACCCTAGTTTAAGTAGTAGTCTATTGTGCGCTTTAAATTCTAAGTGGTTGTTGCTGCTTTTCCCAGACACATCAGACTTTACAGCTACAGCTGTGGATCCTTTGGATTGTACCATGATGATTTTCATTCTGTAGGAGGCGCCTCTGGTATTTGTTTTTTTATAGAAACTCTTGATTAAAGTAGAGCAAATGGATGAGGAACATATAGGTAAAAAAACAAAAAACAGGTCAAATAAACAGACGTTGATACACAATTATAACATGCTCAGGGTCGTGTGGGTCTGGAGGCTATCCCAGCATGCAGTGGGCAAAAGGAGACATTCATGCTGGACTGCTCAGCAGTCTGACACATGCAGACAAACGCATTCACACCTGCAGGCGGTGTAGAGTTTCGGTATCACCCAACCTGCTTGTCATCACACTCTGGGAGGAAACTGGAGAAAACATGGAAACTTCACAGAAAGGTTCATGCTCCATGTTTTTGAAACATTCAGAGCATTTTGACCAAAAATAAATTGGTTCAGAGCCTGAAAAAAACAGGGTTTCTTTGGGAACCAAAGTGCATGCGGAATATTCTACAGGTAGTTTTCCATTGTGCGACGCCATCTGTTGATAACGCATCCTTGATTACTATAGTTCCACTCAGAACGCAGTGGAAACACGGGCTGGTTCCTAGATTCTAGCTCCAAGAATCGTGAACAGAACCAGATCACAGAAAGAAGGCCAGACTGGGCTATGAGACAACACTAACTACTGATTTCCTGTTCCTACATCACTTCACTCCATGCCAGGTGTCCAACGACTCTGTGAATCGCACCTTCACAGCTCTCATCATCTGTGAGAAGGGCAATGAAGAAGGGGAGGGAAAAGGCAACAACAGCGACACTTTCCCTCACCTCTACAACACAGCTCTCTTCATACCTGAAGGTTGGTTGGCAGACAAGATACAGACACATATACTTTTCCCATTATTTCTACCCCAGTGCCTCCAAACATTCACTAAAACCCACACACGTACATTTATATTAACCAGTTTCTTCACAGATTGTATGTTTGATGTTTCCTTCGCTCTTTGTATTTTCGTCAGGCCCTTGCAGCCACACGGTGCAGAAGTTGAAGCTTCAGGACATTTCAGCCATCACAGTGAAAACCCTCAAAGTGATACCAGACAGAATCATCGATAACTACAACAAGAGGCAACAGCCACGATTCAGGTGTGTGTGAGCTTGGTTGATGTCTTTATTGTGGAGGGGTCTCACTGTGTGTTCACTGACCCCAAAATTACCTCCTGATAACCATTTCAACTTTACAGTTCTGCTATTCCGCTGAAAAATTGAGAAGCTTAATTTAAAGGTGCCCTGTATTGTTTGTATCATGCTTTGTGTATGAGGACACACATACACACAGACGGTGCGATTCACATCCCACTGACGGACAGTCGGCGGCAGCAGAGCGCAGAGAAACGCTGTTAGCTAGTAAACATCGATGTGATTACAAATATTATTTGCAGCTTTGCAAATGTTTTATAAAGGAGTAAATGCATTCAGCACACTTATTAGACCTCAAGGATACACACTATCCTATATCGATACTGTGAGACGTAACTTTTGTTATTTTACAAGAAAACTTCACAGAGCACCTTTAAGTCCAAAAAAACAAAATCCAGACAATATGCAAAAAAGAAACCCTTATCTAAAGAAATAATATGAAGTTATATTATAGTTATGTATAGGACAAACACAGATTTTTAAGGTCAAACCGCTTTCGCCTTAAAAACCTGCCTCTGTGGATAATTCGGCTCCTGGTAAAAACCTCCTGAACGAGGAACACTGAAGGAATTGCAATGCAACAATGATGGTGAAGACAACAACTCCCATGATCCGTCTTTTGTTATTGTTCTGCTGTGAGAGACATCCTAGTGGCAGAAGTTAAATATTGTATATTAAATCATTTGTACCTTCTAAGAGTGCGTATATTTGTCTATTTCTGGTCATGCTTTATTAATATATGTATATATGTATACTATATCACAAAACTTAAACTGTTTATTTCTGTCTTTCTATCAGGCCACTCAGCCCTGTCAGTTAAAAAAAAGGGCATCTTTGTTGCTGTCTTCCTCTTTCTCATTGTCTTCCTTCACCCTCTTGCCCTTCAGGCTTGACCCTCCCGGCCAAGCCATCTCCACGGCGACCCAGGAGCTCCTGCGATTGGCCGAGGCCAGCCCCAGCGGGATAGTGAGCCTCGACCCCGTGAACGACCTCCAGTTGAAGAGCGTCGATGTGGTGGAGGGCTCCATGAGGCTCCGTGTGCTGCAAGACAGCCTCAGAGAGTTCAACTGCATCCACTCGCCCACTTTTGCAGAGCAGGTGTGTGTGTGTGTGTGTGTTTGTCGATGGTTGATGTGTTTAATCACTGAGGCAGTCCTTGAGGGAAGTTATTTATATTTTTGACATGCTGCAGAAGAATGATTTGGTGGGTTTTATTCCACTGTTTGATAATGAAAACATCAATTTCTTTTGTGCAGTCACTGCATATTTAGGCAGCTCATCAACATCACACCCTTACATAAGACTCTTACTTTGCAATTGGCCTTGTTTTGATGCCGCCTCTCATTTCTTTCTTTTCATTCCAGCATCAGTTTCCTTTTATCCCTCCATCATTTCTCCTCTAGTTTCACAATAACATCAAACTTAGCCGCAAGATTCCCTCTTTTGTGTTGTGTATCCTGTCTTCCTGGCAGCCACGCCGAGGAGATAAGATGCGAGGATCGGAGCCGACTGTTTCTATAATTACCCATATAGGCTCATAGCTGCAGCTCATCACTGTCTCACAGGCTCAGCGTGTCATTTGAGCCATCTCACACACACACATGCACACACACATGCATGGGCTCTCATTACTTTGCAAGATAACAAGCTCTTACTTGCAGTATCACTGTCTCCCCTCAACACCGTGGATTCACACTTCCTTGTGTCTTTATGCAGCATTGTGGGTATTATACAAGCAATGGTTAATGCAGTATGCCCTACAACACAAGCTGTTGGTATACAGTAATTGGCCTCAGTGGGTTTATGTAACATATTCACAAAGAGATTCAACTGTGCTGTCAATGAGAGTACAATAGACAACGTTTCCTCTCTGCTACAATGCAGTGTTGCTTTTTTTGTTGCACTGAAATCAGGTCAAGTGCTGCAGTACTGCTGTTGTATACTCAAGTTAAGTAATCACGGTTTGTGTGTGTGTGTTTCAGTTTGCCCGGGTTAAGGAGAGGATGAGTGTGCAGGAGGAGCTGGACATGCTGCTATTCCTGGTGTCAGACCAGTCTCTGTCTCTGCTGCCTGAATACCACCAGAGGATCAAGGTTTGAATCAGATATTTGACTCACTGTCTCGACCGGTTTCTGTCAGGGCGATTTTAATTTTTTCTAGAATAAGGTCACTTCAGTCCTGCATAGTTTGGTTTATATATTTAAATTGAAATCTCTGACCTTAGTCTGATCTTTGAGATGATTATTTATAAATTTTGTTATTTTTAAAGCATTTACATTTAGGCCTAATAGCTTATCGTTAAAAGCAGGGATATCAAACTGCTGGCCATCATCATATTGGGATTCCAGATGCACTTAATTCATTTTCATTATTTATTAACCTTGCAATATTTTTTTTGACTAATTGATCAGGCAATCAAATAATAAATGAAAATTCTGAAAACTTCCCATCACAGTGTCCCTGTGGTTCAGGGTTTAAGGTGCCGGACCAAACATGCTAGCATGCTAACATGTGCTTATTAATCCAGATAAAAGTACAGTTGAGGATGGTGGGGATGTTATGTTTTTGGACAACTGAAATATTTGACCTGATGATGGCGCTAGATGAAACATTAAGTCACAAAATATTTACAAATTACATTCTAGATCAGTATTCCTATAATTTGTAATATTTATTTATTTATTTAATCCATTAATTAAAGCTTGACTATATTTTGTGATAGAAATTGTTGTTTTTTGTGACCATTGAGTAAATTTGAGTTAATAGATGGGACAGAAGAATATGATTCAGGCAAGATTTTTTGATTGAGTAGAGTAGTATTTTAATTGAATTAGAACCTCTATTGATCCTGAGCAAACACTCTAAGAGGTTTATTTCCCCACCGGTCTGCCCCAGGTGCTGCAGTCCCTGTCGTATGTCGACAGCAGCGGGGCGGTACAGCTGAAAGGCCGCGTCGCTTGTCAGATCAGCAGCCACGAGCTGCTGCTGACCGAGCTGCTGTTCGAGAACGTCCTGAGCCCGCTGGCGCCCGAGGAGAGCGCCGCCCTGCTGTCCTGCTTGGTCTTCACGCAGAACACGCAGGTGGAGCCGCACATTACCAACACACTGCAGGAGGTAAGAAGGAAGTGGGATTTTTGTTTAGAAGGTGAATTCTTGCTTGTAACTCATGAAAAGTTATTAAAGCGACAGGATGTGTGTGTACTGACATACTGTACAAACTCTAGGGGTGACTCACACACTCACACACTGTCGCTCTCATGTTTTATTACACTGTGCTTGCGCTGATTTGACGTGTAACTTCCTCGCCCCGCAGAAAAGACAACAAGGACACTTCACCTGACTCACCCCAGTCACTCACTCACTCACTTATTTATTCATTCTGTCTCTGTTGAATTCGCCTTTGCCGTGTCAGAGTGACCTGCCTCTGATACATGAAAGTGCTTTACGAGCGACTAAATTAGTGATGACCCAAGCTCCGTAGACCTACAATAGGAGAGCAGTTTGTGAAACAGATTTCTGGAACGTAAATGACAAGGTCACCCTGTTAACAACAAGAGGCGAGAGAGAGAGAGAGCGATGCATTCAAGGGCCGCCTGTAAAACTAAAATTTCTGTCGTCCAGGCTTAACTTACTCTTTCCCACCTGTTTTCCACATCTCTCTCCTCTGTGTGTGTGTGTGTCACTGCCCTGATGCCTGTTTCCCTCCCGTCTCTCTTTCAGCGCCACGAACTCGGCGTGCCCCGTCCCTCCACCCCACCGGCCGAGCCCGGCAGAGGCATATCAGCGGACACCCCACAGACCCCCTGAAGGAAGCTCTTGCATCGGCCCCAGTTCACACCGTTTGCCCCCTGCAAGACCGGTCGGTGTACTGCTCGCGCCAACCGACGGCCCATCCGATCACGGTCTTCAACCTCTTAAATCCGCTTGACACCTGGAGGCATCTGGCCTGCCCCTACCAACTGGTATACTCCCAAACACCTGCAACCATCCCTGCTGCTCATTCCAGTGCTCCTTAACCCCATCCAGGACCTCCACTCGCCTCTACTCTAACTCAACCCGCGCTCAATTCACCTCCCTGTCCTATCAGGGGCCACTCTGCACCAACTGAAAACCAGCTCGTACCCTACCTCACAAATGCACCTCGCCTATCGTACGCAGTAGCCTCTCTACCCCCCAAGCCAGGCCCTGTCCACACACCCTACCTCCGGATCTCACTGCACTCGCAACCCTGTCAATGGTGTTGAATCAACATGCTTCTGTCAAGCACCTAGAGTTCAAGGCCAGCATTAACAAGTGTTAATGCAAAGGCATGTGATCAGAGGTCAATATTAAGATAATGTATTAAGATTAAAGCTGCAGCTAACGAGTACTTTAATCATCAAGTAATTGGCCAATTCTTTTGTTGATTTATAGCAAAAAAAATGTTGATCCCAATTTCCAGAAGCCCAAGTTGATTTCAGTTAACAAAAAGTCTAAAACCCAAAGTTATTCAGTTTACTATAATACAAGACAAGAAGAAAACAAGCAAATGAATGAAATGATTAATCAGTTATCAAATTGTTGCAAACTGTTAACTAATAAGATAAGCCGACTAATAATTTTAGCTATAATTAAGACACCAGGTGTAAATGTGTAAAGTCAGAGTTACTATAAGGTATTTCCTAATTTATTTTTCTAATGGAATCTGCCCTACAGTTGAATAATTCCCTTCAACCTCACGTTACAATCATTGCACAAAAGACATTTTTCCCAGCAGCCATTTTGATGTGAAACAGTAGGGAAAACACAGGTGTTACTAATGACACTAATTAAGGTTCTGTACCATTCAGGACCAACAGAGCATGTTGTCTCTCTGGAAAGGCTCTGCTAGACTAAATGAAACAGGACCTAGAGAACAAAGAATAAACCAGTGATTTAAGAGAATAAATCACTCGTATGTGTCACACAAGAATGAATCTGTCCCTGGTTCTTGCATGACTTTTATAGTTTCTTATAGCAGAAGCACGATTTGTCTCCCTTTCCTGTTAATCATCTCAAGGCCTGTCAGGTTTATCTTGTGGCCCCGTACTCAGCCACACAGTATTCAGTTCTCATTTGCCACACTGTGCGAGATCTCAAAGCTTGAATGTAGGCTAGTTTTGTCTGCCTAATGATGTATTCATTACAAGCTTTAAATGATTTTATTGTTTGAAATACTTTCCCCGCTTGTGTTCCACCATATCTCACCTCTCCCTGGTGCCATCCCTCCCCTGTCTCACCCCTGCCGTCCCCATCACAGCCGTTCGCAGAGATCGCCCTGCTCACAGACGTCCAGGAGGGCACGGTGGTCCGCTGCATCCAGCGCCTGGACGAGGTGCTGAAGGAGGTGCGACAGGCCGCCCGCATCGTGGGAGACTCCGTCCTGGGGAGCAAGATGGAGAAGGCGTCCCTGGCCATCCGCAGGGACATCGTCTTCACCGCCTCCCTCTACACCCACTGAGAGACGGAGGGAGAATGATGCCGAGATTGCCTGCAGCCAAGTGCTTCTTTGTGTGAAAGGTGTGAGAAAGATGGAGATATATGGGGGAGGTAAAGAGATGCTGTATGTTAACAAATGCTGTATGTGCCTACAAAACATTGCTGATGTTTACATGAAAATTCCTGACTGTGAAAAAGGGAATGATTTTAACCAACAGACCAAAATACAGACTGTGTGCGAATGAACATTAAAACCTGCATTGTAATTTATTGTACAGTAATAAAACCCTGTATTCCAAAAACATAACGCAATGTCCTTTTTTTATTAAACATGTATATTATTTAAAATGATAAGAGATCAAATAAAATGTTTGCTTTTCTCCTGACTTCCTGACATCCTGTTAACAAACTCCTGCAGGAGAAAATCATCCGAGGACAACATGCATGAGAGGACAAAACTGAGGTGGTGAAAATGCCACGCAAGGAGAGAAAATGCGTGGTTTCTTTTGTGGAGCTGTAATGGGATGTTCCAGCACAGTGCATGTGCGTCCCCCCCTCCTAGTCTGGGCTGTCGCTTTAAGACAACGATAGCTTTGCGTCTGATTAATTCAATGTACGGCGAGCGTTAGTGGAGAAACCTTATTAGACTTTGAGCCACACAGAGAGACAGAGGAGGAAAATACAGCACAGCCCTGCGCGCTGGAAAGATAAATGGGCTTTATCTTGATTTAAAATATAATTAAAAAACAAAACCACCCTTAGTTATTATCATAAATATACAGGGGGTGATATATATATATTTTTTTTTAAAAGATGAAGACATCTTGAGGATGGGTTGCACGCGTTTGGAGTAAAAGTCTGCATCATCGCGCACGGAAAGGAGCGATTTTCCCCACCAGCTGGAGTTGAAACATCCGATCAGAGGAGGAGGACAGAAGATGTCGTCGGAAAAACACGGTGAGGTGTTTTAATTAAAACGTGTCGTGTTTTTTTTTTTTATTGGGAAGCCTAATTGGCAGCCTAATTGAGCCACTTCTTAACAACCCCCACTGAGATGTAAGAATTTTGGTTATTCTTATTTACGGACATCCGTCTGTTTGATGCGCGGATTCATATCAGGCTGACGGGGATCTTTTTTTTTTTTTTTCCTGTCATCTGCATCTCCATCCGCTGTTTATCTGCACAGCGCTGTTTCTATAGGATGATGCACCGCTGTGTGGGTGCAGCCTAGTGGGGGCAAAAAAAAAAACACCACCATAGGGCCTCTTTATTACATCTATTGTGCTCAATAGAGAGTTTAAAGTGACATTATCAGACTTTATGTGGTTGATATCTATCTAAAGTCGTGTATTGTCAGGATTGTATTTATTTTCCTGCTTAATAAATGAAAGCACTCCCTGTGATGTTTGTATAAGAGGCTACTTTACGGTTTATGATGGATTGATTGTTATTTTTCTCTTTGTGTGTGTGTGTGTGTGTGTCTCATTACCATCATTACGCACAGGCCTACGTACATCTCTCCCGACTATAGACATTAGTGTGGGTGTCCTCTGCGCGTGCACGCCTTCACGTGCGCGCGTGTTTAACAGCCTTAATTAATAATCCTCAATGTCTGCTGTACTAAAAATAAACATTTCTGACTCGTTTTTTCCCCGGTTTTCTCTGCCATTCTCTTAAAGCTCAGTGTATCTTGCCAGTGTTAAAATATGAAAGAATAAAAGGTCATAATGAAACCCCAGAAAGTTGCCACTGTTACTGGACAGGAGACCGCGGGTTTGAGCTGTAAACGTGACTGCTGTCTCGTGTTTTAATTAAGTGTGTGTGGCTCCATTATCCGGAGATGAACGACAGCGGTCCTGTAATGTTATTTATGAGCATGCAGAAGCATTGATGTTGCAAATGGACTGAGTGGGAATTATTCTGGTTCATGTAAATTCAGCAATGTTCAGTTGAAATTATATTCTTATTATTTTAAAGCCATTGTGGGAGAGGAAACCAGCTGTATTAATTATCCCCTTAAGGCCCTTTTATGTCTAAATACAGGCCCTATTTCATCATTTTGTCACACTAACTGTTCTGCCAGGAACAGATAACTGAAATATTACATAAAACGTTTTTATACAAGTTACTTATCATCAACAAAATGTCTCTAATCCTGTTCTTCATTATGTAATTGTTACTAATAATTAGGTGACTCACTCCTACTCTTCACAGCTGGATTGAGACAACAGGCCTTTGAGGCAAATTTTGGCCACACGGTTGTGAATAAAACTGACTGGACTTGTCAAACACGTGAGCAGTGGTGGAAGAAGTACTTTTTTTGCTGGGCTTTTATTGCCTTTAATCGATAGTGACAGCTGAGGAGTGGAGATTGGGAGGATGAAAACCAGGTGAGCTACCAGGGCGCCTCATCACAGTCTTTACTCTAAGTAATTAAGTATTAAGTAAGTAAGAGTACAAATACCACACACAAACCTTACTTAAACGTATTATCAGCAAAATGTACTTAAAGTAATCCTATTAAAAGTAAAAGTACTTATTATGCAGTGAAATGGTCACTGTCAGTGTTTTACTATGATATCTGACGTGTTTGGATTAATATTACTGCTGCATTAATTTTTCATTTTACTGTTGTTTGAAGTTGATAGTTACTACTTCATGTACTGTTGGGTAATCTAATCTCCAATAATTAAAATTAATTGTCATATTTGTAGCATCGCTGTCCTGTGGTAAGCATGTATCTCCAAAAAGTAAACTTTTTATAAGAAAAACAGCCCTGTTGTTTTCAGCTTTGTGACAATGCAAATCCAAGAGGGTTTTTAAATAGTTTATTTATCTTCAGAAGTAGAAGGATTTCCTCAAACCATAAAGGAACATTTCATCCTTCAGTTCAAGAAAAACATTCAAAATCACCAAATAAGGGCAACTCTGGTAGCTCACCTGACAGAGCTGGCACCGTATGAATCCAAACTGCTCCCATCGTTTGGAGTCTGACTTGTGGACCTCAATTTCGAATTTAAGTACAGTACTTGAGTAAATGTACTTAATTACATTGCACCCCTCTACATGTGTACATAATAACCTTCATAAGGCTACATAACTTGTAGGTGAGGCTACAGTATTTTGCACTCTGGCTAACTGGATGTAGCAGAACAGTTAATGTTATTAGTAACACCTGAGCTTTTCCTGTTACTATGACTCAAAATGTCTATAGTTGCTTTTTAGACCAAACAAGAAAAGTAGTTTTCATTTGTTTTGGTTGATGTCAATGGTTAATGTGTAATAACATCATGGCTAGACTTGGAGCAATAGTGACTGTTAGCTCGCTTCTTAACAGTGAGTTCACAAGTAGTGAAAAATGTGTAATTATACACCTGCTATTTAGTCTTAAAAAATTAAAGCGAGGAGCAGAAAGCAACTGTTAAATTACCTCTAAAAAGATCATTTTACTACTTAATAATGAGACCTGATATCTGTTAGTGAGTTAATAACTACTTTAATCCATCCATCCATTTAACTCTGGCAGCTATGAGGCATTTTTTTGTATATTTGCTGCCAAAAAAGTCCATCACTCTCTAGTTTTTCTCCTGTTCAGTCCTATCTTGACAGATTTTGGAGTCTGCAGAATTAAAATATAGAAACACCAACGTGAATTTTTCTTGCTGCCAAGCTGCTCGTCACTTCACGCCATGACCTTTTAAAGGTATCCCTTCCCTCGTTCTCGCTCCTCTCCCCTCTGTCTGTTTCTGGTCCAGTTCCTACTTGTGACAGAGTTTGGGGTCTGTTACGTAAAGCCGCTCCCGGAGCACAAGTCGTCATCCCTCATCACTCACACTGCTCTGCTCTCCGACTGCCTCCTGCTCTCCTTCTTCTGTCCTATCAAAACCTTTACTCCTCCATCTTCACCTCCATCTATCTCCATCTCTCTTCCTCGTGTCCCTGTCAGAATGGATTACTGCGCCCTCCCCGCTGTGAAAACACGACACCCTATCAGTCATTTTCAATGTTAAGCAAACTCAAAGGGAGCAGAGGTGTGAGCATAAAATGTTCCAACGTCCAAAAGCAGACAGATGCTTCAGACAGACAGACCATCAGATGAAGTTCTGCATCTCAGAAATGCCACATTTCTAACTGATAATAAAACGTCTTCTTTGAAAGGAGAAAGAGAGAAAAAGGTTTCTTCTCACGGAGGTGAAAATGTCAATCACTGTCATCATTAGCAAAACAGGCTGCACAGGTTTTCTCTCTGAGTGGATGCTTGTTGAGGAGCTGTGGTCTGTGTAATTGCCCCCCCGTCAGTGAGATAAGACATATTCAACATGCAGACAAATGTGCTGTAACAGTGCATGGTTAGATAACATGCCCTCAGTCTTACATCTGTTTCTTTTATTGTTCTTCCTCTGCTTTTTTCTATTTGTGATTCCTCTCCTGCCTGCTTTCTTCTAACCTTTCCTCCCTCTTTTTTCTTCTTTCTTCGTCTCTCAGGTCTCGATGACTCTGGCCGTCAGACCATGCAGCCTCCTCCGTACCTCCCGGGCCCACAAGACCCTAACGTACCCCAGCACCCCAACATGCAGCCTGCGCCGGGCACCCAACCCAACTATCCTCCTCCACCTCCTCCTCCGGGCTCAGATGGATATCTTCAAGAAACCCAGTTCCACTGCGGCCCGCTGGGTCCGCAGGGGGCCCCACAGGGCTACACAGTCCAGACCCAGGGCCCCGGAGGCGCTATGACTCACGCCCCTGTCGGCTACCTCCACCCGGGCTACCCGCTTCAGCTGCAGCCTTGCACAGCTTACGTACCCGTCTACCCCATGGCATCGGTGAGTCAGAGATGAGATTTCACAGGTCTGACATCAGGCTGCTGCAGAATTACACCAGACTCTGGTTCAATATATTGTATATTTCTTTCCACCTCGTGTCACAGATTGTGGTTGTTATGTTTTTTCATCCTAAATTTACAGATTTGATGGATGAAAGTGAATTTTGTTAACACTTTATTTTACAGGTGAAAGTAAAATTATTTACTGCCACGTTTCTTGGAAATAACTATGTAATTTGGTACTATTAAAGGGAGAAGACCGACAGTGTTCTGTGTTAATTTGCATGAATTTGAAGTCAGGTTTCCTTAAAAGAAAAGTAATCTAAGTAAATAAAATGTCCACTAATTAGCCTGCATTATGGCAACTGCTGGATATTTTTATCAATCAAACTCTCTTTTCTCTAGAACTAGTACAAAATAATGCATACACAACTAGTGTAAATGCTTTCCAGGAAATGTACGAGAAAAATAACAGACCCATAAAAAATAGTGTTACCTGGTGTATGTTTTCTAATTTATACATTTGCATATCACGCTTTTACCTCAAAGACACAAAATGTGGCAGCAGCTTACAATTTTAGGCAACTTTTAGATATATTTTTTTATCATTAAAATTACATAAAAGAGAGAAAATGTCTGAAACAGCTCCCTTGGTTGACTGGCTTTTATGTATTTATTCAGTTATTTTGGGACAGAGGGATTCTTAAGCATACACAGTAGAACCGTCACTGAATAGATTAACACCACATATCATTGCATTTTTAGCCCAAGCTAATTTCCAATTCCTGAATGGGTTTTTATTTAAAAAAGAGTACATTTACATTGGATTAAAAATATGTCTGAGCCTCAAGCTTTTTGATTAGTCAAAAGGGCACTGCATTGCTTCATTGGGTTTGCAGTTTTCTGGCTGGTAACAGGAAATAGGAAAATACAGAATCTGACATGAATTAAATTTGCTGACTGCAACTGAAGCCTGCTCAGCTGCTAGAAGGATGATTAAACTATAATCATTTTCAGTGATGTCCTTGAGCATTTAGTGTGCCTTGGTGGTCTTGAGTAGTGGTTCCCAACCAACGAGGGGTTTGTCGGACCTTGTTGCAAGGCTTTTTCTTGAGTGCAAAAAGAACTTTAAAAAACATACACTAGGCTTAGATCTCAGCATTTCATTCATGTCTGTTAAGAAAACAAAATTAAATTGTTTAGATTATTATTTAAGTTATGCGTTTAATATAATGTGAAATATTCATAAAATATGTCACTTAGTCAGAGGTCGTCAGTTTACTCAATGATAGAAAAGGGCTCCCTTAAGGAAAAAGGTTGGAAACTACTGAACTAGAATCACCTCTTCACATCCGACTGGGGACATCTGTCTCATGTCATTCCCCTGTCTCTCCCCTCATTTCCTCTCCATCTCTCTACTTCTAGATAGCTATTAAAGGCATACAATTACCATAACAATGATAAAAAGATCAAGAAGGCTTGATTGGTCTTTGGTTCATAGAAATAATTACCATGGGGGTTGTGAGCAGGCATTGTCTTGTTGTAAACAAGCCGGTTGTGAACCAATGCCCAATCCAATTTGTACCCTTATTTTATTCATTAATTTATTCATTTTGTACAATATAATTGGTTTTGGAGTTATAGCTACATATGTTTACACAGTAGTAGATGAAACCATCCACACTAGACCCTGAAGTAAACTAGAAGTTGTGAAATAAGCCCCAAAATGTGATTGTGAGTCATCAAGCAACTGCAACTGCTTTTGTGATACCACAAATCTCACCACCATGTGTACTGAACTGTAAACCATAGCTGAGGTTTATCATCAGTCTCTTTTAATAAAACAAAATACTTAAAGAATATCATTTATGTTTGTGTGCATACATTATTGTATGCACACATACATTTCCATTTTTTTTACACTTCCTGCCACGCTGCTGATAAATGTTAGATATGCATGAGTCTTTAATGCATGCAGATGTAATACTGTCCTCCTCTTTGACTGTGTCACCTTGTTCCGGTGTGTTTTGGGTGGAAAGTGCTTTGTAAGCTGCTCTACAACAGCTCTAATACTTACTCTCTGTCTTCTTCTTGTCCTCTGCTCAGGGTCAACCTTACATGCCAGCCGGGGGAGGCCACCCAGGGATCCCACCGGGCCAGATTCATCCCATGCAAATGCCACCCAGCATCACCCTAATGGACCGTCGACCGCCACACGACTACCTGCCCATCGCCGTGCTCACCACCGTCTGCTGCTTCTGGCCAACAGGCATCATTGCGATCATCAAAGCAGTGCAGGTTAATGGCACTTTATAACATCTTTTGATCTTTGAGTTTTATTAACATAATGTCGTCTTCACCAGGGACTTTGTCATGTAAATGCCTCCAAAAGTCATTTTATATTCAGAACTGTACTTGCCTTTTAGAATGACATTGTGATAACACATTTGCAGTATGCTGAAAAGGAGAATACTATAAATCACGCTTATTTTAGTCACATTAAGACTGAGTCTTTGCGGAAAAAACCTTGTGGTCACTAGGGGTGGCGCTAGGGATGGTTCGCTACACCACTTTGGTCCAGACTGTATGTCCCCCTCAGGATGAATTGTAAAGATTCATTCATTCATTCATAAACCCTAACCCTGCCCACCAGGCTGCTGCTAACGTTAGTTCAGCTTGTTTCTCTGATAACTTAAGACGTCAGATGGATAAATTCCTTCATTCATTTAACATATATAGTTGAAAATGACCAAAAAATGTGGCTTAAAATTGCATAAAAAGTCAGTTTATGACAGTAATGCTCAAAAAGGATATGACGCCATTGACACACGAGCGGTAAAACACAATGTTACCCAAATACCCCAAAAAATTACAGATTTGAACATTGTTGGACACATTCGGGATAGTATAAGTACACAACTCAAGAAAATATATACCATAGATCTACTGTTCATAGGCATTTTACTGCGGAAATGTTACATCTTCAAAAGTTTGCTCTTTTACAAGCCTTTCACTGATGCTAATTTAACACACAAGTTAAATTGAGTGTGATGTTAGAAATGTAAAGGCTCAGTCTGGTGGCTCTTGTTTGCCCCTGTAACACCAGACGCACAGACCAACATGCACACAACAGTCCACATTACGTAACTGCACCATTGTCGGTGCAACGGGATAGAATGGATTTTTTCCTCTGGGCCTGCTCAGCTGGCTTTGAGTTGAGTTGAGCTGACAAGGCATGGACCCACCGGTCTGAGCTGTATATGTTGTTATGGTGTGTTAATGTTGTGTGGAGTGGCCTCTTTCTGCACATTCAGGCTGCGCTGCAGTGAAATCGATCCATTCATGCTGTTTTAGACTCTCTCCTGCTCCCACTCGTGCATCTTCTTGTTACATAAGTTTTATTCTGATTTCTCCTCTCTCCCACACACCCATCCCCTCCCTCTTGCATCACTTAGGTGCGTACGGCGATAGCCAGAGGGGACATGGTGACAGCGGAAATAGCCTCCCGCGAGGCACGCAACTTCTCCTTCATCAGCCTGGCTGTTGGCATCGCCTCCATTGTGCTGTGCACCATCCTCACCGTGGTAGTCATCATCGCCTCGCAGCACCACGACGACGACTGGGAGCCGTAACTCCGCGCAGTGTCAGACAGATGGGAAATCATGGCATATATTAGCTAGCTAACTACTCTCGATCGTTTGGAGGAAATAGGAGCACTGAACATGCACACAAACTGCTACTGCATTGCTGGCCCTCTGTGTACAGCTACACACACAGCTCTGACCTAACCTGCTGCCATCAAACATACACCGACGACCAAAAAAACAACCAATCGCAGCTGATGTTCAAACGCCAAATACGAGCAGCTGTCAAATGAGGTCCAGTATTGCTGTTAGCACAGCGACCGCTTAATATTTACACTGAGATATGAGCTGCAAGAGGGAAACAAAGCTCCTTGCATTAACAATTCATTTGACGCTGATTAATTCATACGGAGGATGTAGTTAGATGAGAGGATGGGTCACTGTGTGTTTCAGTTTTACATATTCCAACAACAAAACCTACTAAAAGTTCATTTTTAGGATAGTTTAATGCACATTTTAGTCTTAAAAGTACAAGTATTTATGTGTTTTCTTCTTTAAAAACAAAAAAAAAAGTGCCATGTTGAAAACTGTTGATTTACAGAGTGCTATTATTGCTGATACACTTGGAAAAGAGACATTTAAAGTGTTAGAGGGGGTGATCAATACACATTTAACACACCAAATGGAGACTGGAGTGACAGAGCGTCTAATGTAACCAAACACAGAGTATTTATTTGAGATTGGTTGTTTGTATGTTACATGGACATTTAAGCTGGATGAGATGATACATAATTTATGAATTATATGTTTGCTAATTTATTTAAAATATGTTATTTATTAATTTATTCAATATCTACCCATGTATTGACGGAGTCTGCTATAATTTACAGTATATCACTAGTTTATTGCAGCTATCTGACTTTAAAATTGGCTTAAATTTGCTATCTGATGATGATGATATTGCACTTTTTGGTGACCAGATGAGATGACGCAGTTGCTTACATTCATAGTTCTTGTAGTGCATGATCAATATAAATTTAATGGGCTAATGGGCGTCTAGTGCAAAAATAGCTTGTCTCCCAGCTGTTGGTGGGAATATCTCCTAAAATGTCTAAAAGTGTGTGGTGCAGTATTTTTCAAAATGTCAAACAAGCTACTGTCAAAACAAGAAAAGGAGACAATTTAAGATAAGTATTTGAATATTAATTTAGCAAATATTGTTTTTTCGCAAGTATTTTACAAGCGTATTGGCCTATTTTGTGTTGCACATCTCTTAGCTATTTAATCAAGCAGACACTGTATATGAAACTTAAGTGCAACGTTAGACTTACGAGGCAACAGAACCCTGCATGTCATCCTCAGTTTGTTTCCATTTGTCTTAAATATTGCGGCTGTGAGCTCCTGTAACGTTGTTCCACCGTTGAGTCAGGGTTCACCCCACATGGTTTCCATAATGTAGCGTAGCTCTGAGCAGCAGGTGTGCTGTTGTTTTTGTAAGAGCCGTAACATTACAGTATGAACTATTGTGTGAGGTTGCTGGAGTTATGGGAGGACTGAAAATGAATGTTTTCAATAGGAGAGAGGGAAAATATTAATGCCTACACTGTATTGTAGCACTTTCTCGCTCTATGATATCTTTCCTCTGGTCCCCTTTCTTTTTGTCTTTTCTCCTGTCCACGTGAGCTATTGGACCTATTAATATATCCCCTCTGCTCCTCTGTTGGTCCCTCTGATGATGCTATTTTTAAAACAATAATACAGAGATATTAAAAATTATGAAAATTGTGTTTGTTGACAATGAACACGAATAGAGGCAGTATAAATACAGTTTATTCTGTAGTTTATATATTATTATTATTATTAATGTTGCTTTGGATTATCACTAATGTATAATATTATGTACATTGAACACATCTGGGCCTGTATTTATCAAACATCTAGAAGCCAACTTAGTAGTTAAAGTGTGAAGAATAAGTGATATATATATATATATATATATATATATATATATATTTTAACATATTAAATCTGGATTTGGATGAACAGCTTACAAGAAAGCAGTAGCTATAAATAATAGGCTAACTATCTACATTTTGATAGATAGTTATTATTCTTAAAGCAACAGACTTAGACTTCCATGAAAAGATCGATACCGCTCTCCGGTATGATTTAGTTTAACTCTCGGCAAGAAAGCATAAATAAGCATATTCCCCAAAATGCAACGATTGTAAAAGTACAAGTACTGATATTTTTGTACAATACTGAGTACCGATATGAGCAGTAAATAATGCCATTACAATCCCAACAATGACTTTGAAAGCATGTTTTATTTTTGCTCACTTTCTGACTGTAACAAATTAAATATTTTACTTGTTGTAAAACAAGTACGTGAGGTCAGTATCGGACATAATATCCCATACAGGTATCGGTGCATCCCTACTGTATGGATAAATACAGGCCCTGTCCTTAAATGATTTACACAGTGATATGGCAGTGTTAAATGAGTAAATGAAGCACAGTGCTGTTTAGTATTATTATTGTACAGAAGGCTCTGGCAGTGAGTGTGTGTCTACTGTACTGAATAGAGTCACTCCTAGCATATCTAGTTCATAGCAGAGTTTATAGGCTGCATCTCCCTGCGTGCTTTCTGATAGGACTTTTCTGTTCTCAGCGACATGAACCGTAGCTGTTTACTACATAGCTGGGAGATGTGTTCCTCATTTTATTTTCATTTCTTGTTTTCTTTTCAGTTTTCTTTTTCGAGCTTGTAAATGCGGGTTGCTTGTTCAAAGAGCCAAAAATTACCTGTGTACATGTGGTTCTGTTGGGGTTTATTACTATAATTATGTTCATGGCTGTGTTGCACATGCATTGGTTGTTTTCTGACTTCAGTTGTTTGAGTAATGAATAAAAGAATAATTTTGGGTTGTGAAAGATATACGTTGGCGAAGGCGGCGTCTCATTCTATGGTTTGTTTTTCACCTCTCAGTCTCTCTCCATCCTCTCAGTCTCTCTGTGGCCTTCCCTCTCTCCCCTCATCAGTAAGGTGCTATTTATAGTTGCCCCGGTTTTCTCCCTCTCCGTCTCTCTTTTTCCTCTATGTCAGAACATGAACTACAGTATCTCTCACTATCACTATCCTGTGCTTAATCACATAAGGTCTTGCAGGTTTGTGTTTTACCTTGTGGTGGCGATTGCTTTTGTGCCTCATCTGTACCACATAAAGATTATCATGCCTTCCCATCCAGGCAGCTTAAATTGTACAAATTTAAGCATACTACAGCATTTTACATTGACATTCATAGCAGGGGTGGAGCCAGACGCTGTAAGCAATCACGGTTTAGCCCAAACCTAAAGGAGTGCCGGGGCATGCTACACCGGGGAGATTTCTTTCCCATTTAATGCAGCAATATTCATTATTTTACGAGCCAGTTGCAATGATAGAATGCCTAAAAATCTGTACATCGTTTGGGAAAAAAAACACAATAGTTGCCCAGGAAAGAAATCATTATCAGTGTCTGCAGCCGTTTTCTGAGCATCCAGTCCAGGGCAGTACGGCTGAGCTAACTAGCTAAGAGCAGCTACATTTTGCAGCAGTTTACTTTACTGTCCATCAAGAAACCACCAAGTAAATCACAGAGAGTTGAGGCAGAGCAGCCGGAGGACATCAGAGGGAAATGCAGAAAACATCTTCTCCATAAAATATGAACCAGTCTCAGTGATATAGTTGGTGGTGTGTGACTTAGTGCCACTATGTTCACCAGTTAGTCTTTATTTGGTGCTGAGCAGGTAGTGTACAGTGTGGGTTTTGGAGGTTTTTCACTGAAAACTCACACCATGAGAGCGGTGAGAGTGAACCAAAACAGTGAAGCTGCAGGCTGGATAGCTAAACAATGATCTGAAACTCACCATAAATCTCTGTAAAGCAAAGGGCAGCTGCAGATTCACATTGTTTTCACATTAATTGATGCATTGTTATTATATAAAATATCTATTATCAATGCTTTAAATAATACATGTTAAAAGGTGAAGTATGGGCCAAACAGGCCAATGGAAAACAAGTTGGAGAGAGAAACTAAAGGTGGGATCAGAGCCAGCCTGTGTGTGCAGGATCACAGATGGCCCTTTAGCCTCCTGAGGAGACCCAGCATCTCTGAGATCATTTAACTTGGCCTCACGCTGCACGCCACTCTCCTCCATCACACAGTCCCAGCTTCCCCTGGGTCAGCCATGCTGACTGTCTCGCTGTGTGTGTTTGTGTCATCCTGCAGCTCTCTCGCTGGGCTGTCATCTCAGCCGCAGCATCAGGACTGATGGGTAATGGCTGGTAATATGTAATAATGGTGGGAAGTAAAACCCAGCCTCCTGCAAACACAAATGCATAGATAACTAATCCACCTACACACATAGAACCAAAGGTGTGAGAACAACAACAAACGTGGTTTTGTGCTTCAGCTGCTGCTGACATTTGAGATAATATAGCCTGGAAACTAAAGCCAATGATTCATGTTAACCCTCTTTCAGCATCATTACACACCTGCATCAAGGGGAATCTCTTTCTTTCCCTGCGTGCTTCCTCTGTGTTTCTCTACACGCCACTTGTCAAACCCCCAATCCGTTACTTAAAGGATGAGTGTGTAGGATTTAGTGACATCTAGCGGTGAAGTTTCAGATTGCAACTAAGTGAATACAGCTCAGCCTTCCAAGAATGTTGGTGAAACTACAGAGCCAGGTAATTTGCAGACAGTGATTTAATTTGAAAAGTAACTCAAAACTATAACTGTCAGGTAAATATAGTAGAGTGAAAAGTACAATATTTCCCTCTGCAATGTAGAAGTATAAAGTAGCGCAAAATGGAAATACTCTAGTAAAGTACAAGTACCTTAAAATTGTACCTAAGTACAGAACTTGGAATGTACTCGGTTACTCTCAACCGCTGCCTTCAGTTCATCCACAAACACTGTAGCCATTTTTCAAATTCAATCAAAACATAAGAATCAATATTTTTTGTTTGTGCAAATAATTTAAACAGCAGTAACTAAGGCCTTGGCTGTGTACAGCAGTACAAATATTGTTTTACAGCAGCTGGAATAGACCTCATTGTGTTCTCAGTGTAACAGCATTTGGCAGGGTGCAGAGATCGCTGGGACCAAATGGACCAGGATGTGCAAACACGGAGCGGTGTGAAAACAGCAGCAGGGGTAGCCTGCAGGCTGGAAAAACAGTCTTAAAAACACATATATCAGGAGCGTGAAGCTCCAAACACGTCCTTTATTTGATAAAAATGTCCTTGAACATGTAACCCAATCCATGTGTGCTTCTACTTGTTGGTTTTCCTGTTCAAGACCGTGTGCAAAGCAAAAGTCTTTTTTGAGTGTAGTCCACCAGTTCCATGTACAGGCGTCCTGGTCTGACAGCTCTCTTATCGAAGGATCTTCTTTTTGATGTACTGGCAGAGGCATAAAGGGGCGGTGGTACAGTGATTCCTCCGGGGACGTAGGCGGTGGTGTGATGGTCCAGTCAGCCTCTCAGACACGAGCAGCTTCACATAAGCTGCACTGTAAGTTATCAGAAGCTGGTAGGCTTTAGCCTGAAAAACAAGAACACTTAGAAGTTAACAATATTACCTGTATGGAGAATAATACAGTAAAGATTGGTGGTGGTACTGAAACTATCTAGAGTTTTGATCTTGAAGAATTTTCTGAATGACTCTTCCTTATCTTCCTGAAGATTATCTTTATCTGCATATTTTCTTATCACTTTATAAGATAACAATAATCAATTGGTTAATTGTGTTTTGTATAAATCATCTCAAGGCAATATGATAGCTGGAGTTTCTTCTCTCGAATAAAAAACGTAGGTTGGTTATTTTTTCCTAATGCAAAACATTTATATTCTCATTTCAGAGATCTTTTTGTGGCCAAAGGTGCTCAAAAATATGAAATATAAACGATAAATACCTGCTATTTCCAAATATATTTTAAAATACTGAATAGCAGAAAATAAAATCTTTTCACTGGCTTTTCAAATGTCTGGACCAGTCAAAGGTCACTAAAAATATATTTTTTGAGAAAATAAAGCTACTTAAACATATTACATAAACAAACTTTGCAAACTTTGCAATGACTTAAATGTGTTTATTCAAAAGTTGTAATAAAGATTAAATTTTGTTTTTTTGTTTGTTAGATTTTGTTCTTTTTTCATCCCCCCCCCCATATTGTGTTCAGTAAAGTTCCTAACTAACAAACTACTATTAAAAAAACTCACCAACTAACTTAACTGAATTATTCTAAAGAACAGCATTAAGAAAACAAAGGTCTAGAAACCATAAAACCCTTATAACACATTTATTGATGCATTTTACAGGCACTAACATGTCTTTTTACATCTTTTTACATGTTAATTCTGATGTATCTATAATAAAATAAGACCACTGATATATTGATCAGGCTCTAAAATAATTTCCCTCCGCATGGGAACTAAAGAGTCTCTTTACCTGAGCAGGTAACGATGCATCAGGGATGAGGCTGTAGTTCTTGGTGACTTTGGCGTCCTCCCGCTGGCTGGATGAGGTACTGTAGCCCGTGTCCTCATTTCCCAGCAGCGGCCTCTGTTCATCTGAGTTCTGCTCCACATCTGACTCATCAACCTCGGGATCATCAGCCGTGACCTCGGCCACAAGGACGAGGTGGGACATTTTCCTCTTCAGTTTGTTCTGGTGAAAGTGTGACATTGACTGGTATCACTTCAACTTCCTCTGGCTATGACATGTGACGCTATTCTTCAAAGACTAAACTTCTGTTTACCCAAAGTCCAGATATAAATGTCCTCTCAACAGCAACTAGAATTATGTTTCCATTGATTCTGAGGGAGGACTAACATGGGAGCACGAGAAAAAAATCGATAAAGCAGCACAAGAACAAACAGAGTGACAGATGTACTCGACTCACTCACCTGGGTGTCATTTGCCACAAAGCTGCGCTCCTCTAAAGTTTCAGTCAGTGCCCTCAGACAACGGGACATGTCCCAATACACAAAGTACAGCTGCAGAGAGACAAATACAAGAGCATTAGAGGCTGCAAAAGCAAAATTATTGAATTTGTTGTTCATTACTGATGTACTAGTTTTGTTCCAGACCACTAAATCACCACCCACGTCTCAGATTTTGGCTAGTTTTATTACAAGAACCTTTGTATTGATCACATAAAGCTCTTTACTCCTACATGATTAGTGGAGATGCACTCTAGTACGAGCCATGTATGGTATCATCGTCCCACAGGAGCAGGTTTGTTATTTTAGCATTTCTTTCAGTGCTCTTATGTCATCTTGCAAGTAAAATAGTTTTCAACAATTCCCTCAATTGCTGACAGATCTTGGTGAATTTTGTGCGAGCGAGCCCACAGAGTTCTAGCTTTTTTTTTGTTGCAAGCCCCTTTGGTCAATAAAACTGAATCCACTGCTCTTCACAAACTTACGTTGTGCAGACAGGCATTATTTAAACACACACAACTTTTATTTTACATTCTAGTAGAGATCTCAAACTTTGAAAAGAAGCCAAACATGTCAGAATAAATTTTGGGACTTTTTGATGTATGCCATAAAGCCACATTGGATTTAAATACTTTACTACTTTGCACTGTTTTGTCGACCCAATACACAGCTACTGGTGTGTATTTGCTTGGTCACTGTGGTGTTGTCCTGGCTGCAGATATGTCTTCTTACTTTTTGTATCATATAGTTGTCACCATAAATTTGCAGTGTCATCTTTGTGTTGCTTTCCCACACAATTAAAAGATGAAACTAAGACAACAGCAGGGCTGCACTAACGGCTATTTATCAGCCTGAACGGTTGGTGCACACATGGAGCCTCATGCTCTCACAGTTTCAGTAGATTTTAGAAGAATAACCTGCATGTTTCCAGTGCAGTTCTGCACCCAGTCGGCCACGGCCACCAGCAACTTGTGTTTCACCATCCTCTCATTCACCTGGATTAACCGAACATCTAAATTCATGTTGATCTGACACAAGAACACAAAAAGAAACACATTTTTTCACATTACCCTTCTTGTACAAATACTGTAGGAATATTCAAATAAACCCCCTTCAGAAGAACCCAAACTTAAATGTGAGACGAACATTTTTATGGTAAGAGACCGTCTTACCTCCTTGTTACTGTAATGGAGGATGAAGATGACGGCAGTGGTGAGGAAGATGGAGACCAGGCTGACAGAGAGACAAAGGACCCAGTAGTCACTGACAGGGATGTAGAGGTGGAGGGTGGAGAACACAGCGCACCACACCACCACATACAGCACCTGGTGGAGGCAGAGGAGCGGCTGTTAATATTAACCAGGATAGCAAAAATATAAAATATTCAGCTGGGAGCTATTAAAAAAACAGTTCTGCGTTTTGGGAATTTTTGGCATTCTTGCCAAGAGTTATATGAGAAGATTGATATGAATCTTATGTCTGTCCGTTAACTCCAGAGCAGGAGTAAGTTGGCTTATATTAAAAAGTGAAAGCAAAGGGCAAACGACTATCCTGGCTCTGTATACCAGCACCTCTAAAGCTCTAGGCAGGTGTTTTTTTTACCCCTGTCTTCTTGCATGTTAACTCAAAAGTGGTGCAAATGGCACAAGTTAAGCAATTTCAGCAAAGATCATAATGAGCAAAAAGCTCTCCCCTGATTTTACATACTGAGTTCAGTTTACTGATCATGTGGAGTACTACCCAGCTTTATAAAAACAGTATAATATCTTTTTATCGTTTTTGAGAAAATAACCCCCTGATATCATTAGAACTATCTTGGTTTAGGTTTAAAGACTTAAATTATTTAACAGAAAGCCTGCTTTACAAACAGGGCTCATGGAGTTTTTAAGACGTAGGAAGAGCTGTAGACAAGAAGAGTGTTATGTAAGATACTGTGCACTTGTGCTGTGCTAATTGTAGCAATTTTGCAGATTGACTCAAACTTGGGAATCCAAAATGATGGATAATCTTGGGCTTCCTGTGATCTGCATCTTGCAAGTTCCCAAACTTTATGGAAGCGAAAATCATTAGAGTACCCACCCGATGCAAACCAAAAACAGAAGTGTAAAAGCATGCAGGAGAAATGAAAGAAAAGCGGGGAGCCAGTTAATCCTGAAGAGGAATGGAGAGAGAGGGATATGTTTAGAGTAAATAGTTTAGTTTAGAAGAGCTGGAGGATCATACCGGTGCCAATATAAAATGGAAGAGAGCCGAGTTGAAAACCATGTATCTCCTCACTGAGGGAACGTCCAGAGCTGTCTTCAGTGGAGCCTCCATGTCTCTGACTGGAATCTAACAGGAAATAAACACAGATTAACATAAAGATATCTGAATCTTTGCAGCATGCCACAGTAGGCCATTTCAATGCTTGTATGTGTGCTGACCTGGAAGCCATCGTTCTCCAGTTTGGCACGGCACAGAGATAGATCAAAGCTGGGGTTTAACGCTGAACAGCTTGGGACTGCCAGAACACACTGACCTGAGATTGAGAGAGAGCAAGAGAGCAATCCATGACAGGATCATCATTACATAAACACCGAAACTAAGAAGAAAATTGAGGTATAAAATGAGAACTTAAAGCAACAGTGTGGTGCGTGGCAGCAGTGAAAAGCTGCTGTGCTGTCAAACACACTGAAAAAGAAAGTAAAAACAACGCAGAAACCCTCAGGGTAATCAAATATGAATAACCCCTTAAATGTCACTGACCCACAGAGGGCCAGTCAGCACAAACTCATGATGTTCAAAGGTTTCATTTATTACAAGTATGTAAGCTTCGACTACGAATTGCATATAAAATAACACATTTGATGGATCAGTGTTTTGGATTTAAACATTTCAATCACTGTAAACATTATATAACTTTAATGAACAAAGCTCATACAGAATGTATATGATACTGCCAGACAGTGTGGAATAAGATGATTGCTCTAATCTTAAAGTTACTTAAATGGAAATAATGCATGTTTATAAGTTAAACAATGTCTCATTCACATCTTTACATGTCTGTTCACTGGGATCTAAAGTATGTGAGCGTGACGCCGTGGTGACTATGTGGTGATAATCCTTCTTTAATGCTGTAGAAGAACGGGTACGGTATAGAGTAGGGTCGGTCATAAGGAAATCTCACTGATCTGTTATACTTTAGTGACATAAAGAAAAGTTTAACTGGGATTTTGAGTGGTGTATGTATTTAAAAACAGTATACAACAACACCACTTGGGCACAAATGGAACCCCATATGAATATTATACATTTAAATACAAAAATATGTAAGGTATGTTTTATCACTGGTAACCAAAAGCCCCTCCTGATCAAGTCATACAACACTCATAAGAAATGAATGAGTTCTCTGAAGTACAATTTATTAAATAAAAACAAATAAAGAAGCAGCTATTACCATTTGACCAGCTGGGTCTGTTGTTGTTGGCCTGAGGCTGAGCTTTGGTTTGTGTGATTTGAACGTCCACCTCACAGTCCACCATCACATGACCAAGTCCGTCATCCTCCATCATCTCAGAGGTATCTACACCTTTAAGAAGAAACATAGCTGTTAGATAACAGCAAATAACTCTACTAATCACTGCTGCCTTATTAGGAACAGAAAGTTTTAAAGTGGGCTTAAATAAGAAAATTTTATAATTTCTTATTAAGAATTTCTAAAAAACTGAAACTTCAGAAGTTCCTAAGATCCTGAAACCTGTCGCTTAAACATCCATGAAACTTTGAGTCAGAACAAAAGAGGATCCAGGTTTTCATGTGACAGCAGATGTGCATTACTCAGCACTTGTATTAGAAACAATTGACTCACAAATTGGGACATGACCTAAAGCCTGTAGTTGTTAGAAGTCTTAATAGCATTATTAACTCAGTCATTCTATTCATGTGACCGTGGCTGATACAGGAAGCTGACCCACCTATTATTTGGAAGTGGTCCTGTTTCGTGCAAATTGGGAGGAACACACCCCATCATTTGAAATGGTATACATTTACCTATCTGGAAGTTGTTCTTTTTCAGATTAACACAATGAATCCCAACCGGGGGTAGCCTAGACCTCAGGGGGTATTCTGCTGTTACCATGGTGGGGGTGGGTGTGTGTGGGAAGCTCGACGAATTAGCAAATTTCAATCAACCTGAGTCAGTTGTAACAAATTAAAATCATGTGTTGCAATCAAGAGTGTGTGAAAAGTAGTTAGCAAGTGAGCAGAGAAGTTTAAATAGTTAGCCAAAAGATAATGGATAAATGGTTAGAGTTTAAATAATGAGACTAAAAGTAATGAAAAGTTGAAACAGCTAATAGAATAAACAGCTGAAATGGTTAAAACAATGGAAAAACAGTTAAACTAGCTGTTTGTTAGCTAAATGTTAATGGATACACTGTTTCAATGTTTATAAAAGCAACCTAATGAATACATATTTCAGTATTTAAAGTTAAAATAATGGATGAACAGTTGAAATAGTCAGCAAACAGTGATGATGCTCAAAGTGTTAAGTAACATCCAGTTTATAATCCATTCATAAGACCAAGAGTACGGCTATTTGAGTTAATTTGATGAGGGGCACAAATGGTCAGGAACCACTGTCCTAACAGATAAACAACGATTAAACATGTCACACACGAAGAAGCAGAGCATTCATACCAGATGAGTGAGTCTTTCTGGAAAGGCCTTCAGATACTGTAAGCCAGAGCCTTTATCTGTGATAAACATGTTCATACAGTTTATTTTTAGGTGACCAATGAGAGTCGAAAAAGTCTCAAAACCTGCAGAAACCAGATCACTTCTGCTTTCGGCTGGGGTGGAAGAAGTGTTCAGATCTTTTAATGAAGTAACAGTACTGTAGAGATACCATAGTCTAAAAGTATAAAAGTATCATCAGCAAAACGTATTATTATACAAAAACACTTCTTTCTTTTAAATAATACATTCACAATATGTTTATGTGTAGCAAATTGTAGGTAATAGTTTAATAGTAAAACATATTTGTAAGCTCATAAGTTTTTGCATGTAAACTCTTAATCTGAAACGTAATACCTACAGATGTTAGATAAATGTAACTGAAAATGTGTAATGTTTCTCTCGGAAATGTCGTAGAAATATAAAGTAGCATGAAATACCTCAAAATTGTACTTAAGGACAGGGCTACTTATGGCTCAGGTTTGATTCTAGCCAGGGCCCTTCGCAGCATGTCATCCCCTCTCTCTCCCTCTCTCTCTCTCCTGCCTTTGCTGTCTCTCTCCTGCTGTCACTATCTAAATAAAGCAGAAATGCCATTTTAAAAAATGTACTTAATTATGGTGCTTGAGTAAATGCAATTACTTTCCACCACTGGCTTTCAGGGCTGATGGCCTTCACTGCAGTGAAGTGGTGCTGGTGTTACTGGATGAATTCAATGTAGAGGAGTAGATTTAAATGAATGTACATTTTTTTATGAGCCTTCAGAGTATCTGTATAGGCTACTGCAAGTAAAATGTCTTATCATGTTTTATCATGGCAGTGTAGCTCAGTCTGTCACTGTGATAGAGGATTAGAGGTATTTGTGCAGCTCAACAGGGACCTCCATAGGACAAAGACAAAGAAAGAAACAGATAAAAACTGAATAAATTCTATTTTTAGACAACACCAGGTCTCTCTTTCCAGCTCACACCCTTGCCTGCATGCCTGTGATGGAGCCACATTTCAGCACATAAGTGTGAAAACTCATTGCTGCGGTCGTAAATGTCAGTTTACCCCCACAGTCTAACCTCTTTCTCAGCCCTCTCTTTTTACACACACACTCTCTCTCTCTCTCTGCTGCTATCTTACTCTCTCGTTTTCGTTTTCACTTCCTTGCCTTTAAATAAAGTCAAACAAACTCTGGGACCAATTTATCATTTCCTGCTTACACTGCACCTGCTCAAGAATAAAACTGTTCACAAAGCAGAAGGCTGCATGCAAACACAGGCTGCATCTTCAGTGTTTCGCAACTACAGTAGATAGAGGAAACAGCAGTTATCTCGAGCTCATCAGTAAAGACTCAACACAGTCTCTTATCTTCGAATTGCACCTCGTCTGCTTCCATGTACATGTGAGTTGTGTTGAGCACTCCTGAACCTAATTTGTTAAAGTTATTTGGATTTCTCCTCCAGGTTGTGTCAATTTCAGAAGCTATATTTCTGTTTTTCTTTTGTTTTTGCATTTATAAGCCCTCGTTTTATATAAGGGTATGGGTAAAAGTTCATTTAAAAAGTTTGTATTCTTTCTGTGGCTGTGAAGCCAAACCAAAACCAAAATAAATGACCCAGAAAGTCCATATAACTTACATAATCAAACACATCTTACCTGTATTTTAGGTGAAAGTCCATCATGTCAACAAAGCTGTGGTCATTGTTTTCCCTTATTGCTCTTAGAGTAACATTTGTTCAGTAGATCCCTTGAAAGCAGCAATACATGTGTTAATGCGCATACAGCCGACGTTACTTTAACACTCATCTGTGTCTCAGCAGAGTTTCTTTCCTGCTTCTCTCTCTCTCTCTCT
>NW_023340268.1:6979415-6982622 GCF_004916995.1 Morone saxatilis
TCTCTCTGTCTCTCTCTCTGTCTAAGCGTGTGACTTGGATCAGCCCAGCCTCATGACTACAGGAATGTTGTCTGTGTACATGGTTCTCAGCTCAGACAACACTAGAAAGCAAGTTTTTACATGTAGAGGTTAATTAAGTTCAATTCAAGCCTTATTTTGATATGAGACTTTGATTGTCTCATATTATTGTGATTTTGTGCCACAGACTAAAGTTTGTCCTGAAGGTGCAGTGGAAATGTTTTATGATTTTAGATGTTATCTTACTGGCATTTAGGGAGAAGAGTTTGTTTTTGTTGGCATGGATTTACTGGAACTGTCACACATTAACTTATAAAGGTTCTAGATCAGTTGGGGTCATATAAGAGATACGACATTATATTCTGAGACCAATTCATAGATAAATAGACAACAAATAAACTAAAGTAACTCACACTAGAATAATACTCAGTCAGGCCCTGAAAGCAGCACCATAATACTGTCTAACTGTACAGGACTTTATACTATTAATACTGTGAGTGGCTGGTGTTACTTCAGGAAAACTTTGCCCCCATGTGGATAAAAGTTGTAAGTGTATTTAGCACAATGCTCTTAGGATAAATAAAATTAAATGCATTAAAAATGCTAAATAATGATTAATTAAAAATGAATAACACATAGGTCATTAAAATGTAATCACTATATATTATTGTTATTAGGTTTATGTATATATGTAGATTCATTGTTTTTTTATTGAAATTAAAACAACATTTAAACATCATTCAGCAGCTTTTTAAGGTACAGTATACGTGTTAGGTACATTTCCATACAAACGTACATTTTATAAAATAGCAAATGTAATAGCAAAAGTAATTAAAGATCTAATTATAAGAATACAAAATAAATAATAAGTAAACAATAAATAAAATACGATTGTTCAGTAGACTTATCAAACAACTCGTCTTTTGTCAAACTTTAATATTTAAAAACAAGTTGCTATTTTACATTTGTCATAATAAACGTGTATTAAAATATATATAAGAATATAAATATAGATAAGTAAGCAGTAAAAATCTAATCTTTTAAAATAAAATAATATACACGCAAAGGACAAGAGCAGTAAAGGAGAAAAACAATAAAATAATATATTTTTTAAAAATACAATAACTTAAAAAAGACAAATAGCAAAACCAAATGTAATTTATACCGATCCATTGTGTAACTTATATACTATTTTTGTTTTACGATGATTAAATATTTATTTTGGTGTATGACGGAGGTCACGTGACTGCCCACCTTAGTCATATGACCGACTACAGTTTTTGGTCGCAGTGTGGATGAGCTAAAGAGAGCATTTCCGCCTTTAGCTCTGTGTCTGTTTTTGTTTTTTATTGATTTACTTCGAGGCTCCACTTTAAAGCTTCGTGTTAACTCTCTCTGTCGGAGGAAAGCAGAAGTTTTCAGGACTTGAATCAAACATGGAAACGGGAAGCCGGCTCGCTGCACTGTCGTTCCTCCTCTCCGCTGTGTTGTCTCTCTGTGTTTGTGCCAATATCCCTGAACCGGTACAGTAAACTGTCAAACAATATCAGTTTATATAGAAATAGGTTAGAAATCCAAACACCATCTCTGCTGTGGGTGCACATGTTGGAAAGTGTTGATTCAGCTTGATTTCTGTGATCAAAACTGACTTTCTGGGGGAGGATTTAACATGTTTATGTTGTTTTGCATGCCTTCATGTGTTGTTATAGTGAGAATAAATAAGCTTTTGCAGCCTTGTGATTGGGATTTGTGAAGAAATATCATATATATGCTTCCTAAAGTGAAAGTATGATCACCTGGTTGTGTAACCAGACACTAGATGCAGATGCCCAAACTGGTTTTGCCAGCATATATTGCTTTCCTTTAGCCAGCTTCTCCTCTCCCTTTACCTAATTTTTCTGTCTTTGCTGTCCAGATTAACCCTTTGGTGTTTGAGGAGCAGCTGCTGTGGGTGAGTGGAGCCCAGGGGCAGGTGAACACCTACAGGATCCCCCTGCTCACCTTCACCCCCAAAGGAAGCCTGCTGGCCTTCGCAGAGGGCAGGAAGTCTACGGCCAGCGACGTGGGAGCAAAGGTCCTTGCAATGCGGCGGTCCACAGACAAAGGCACGAAGACCACCAGACAAACTGTTAGATATACACACCCAAAAACACACAGCCTGTACACACACACACACACACACTTAGAGAGTGTTTGTATGTATTCAAAAACAATATCAATCAGTCAATCAATCACCTTTCATACAAATTTAGTGCAGCTTCAAAGTGCTTCACAGATGACTGACAAGCCGATAATAAGACAGAATGGAATAACAGTAAAAATTACAATAAAATAGATTTAACAAATATAACAAAATGAAAACTATACTAGAAACTAGATCAGATTGTTTATTACATTGTTACAGAAGTTGGTTATGATCAAATGTATCAGGAAACATCACGAGAAACACAAAAGTAAAGAAACCAAAGCAGAAAATCTTTTCACAAGGTCCAGTTGTTTGATTTGCAGATGCATCCTGTGGCCTTAATCATCATGTAGAGTCTACATGATGTAGACAGTAAGCTGACCTTGTGATAAGATTTCTTTTAATCAAACCAAGAATGAAGCTTTAAGCTCAACATAGAGAAACTCACATGAGCTAAACTTTTCAAGCTTCCTTAAAGACGACAGATCAATTGCACAGACTACAAAATGTCAGTATTATTAGAATTAGATACCCATTTATAAGCAGTTATTGTATTGGGTATCTTACTTTGGGGGATAAAAACACAAATAATACAAAATAAATGCTCTCAATTAACAGGAGAAGTTCTTAAACAGTAAAAGTGTTAGATAGTAATAGAAGAACTTAAATAATATACAGCCTAAAATGGTCAAAACTGTGATTTAAGTGAGTATAAAACTTCAGACAAAACATAAAAGTATCAAGACAAAAATATAGAATATTTACATTTTGTAGTAATCCATCCAAAGTGATAATATAATGTGTATAAAATGAATGGGTGCATTATTTTAGTGGCATTACTGAAAGGATTTATTTGAATCTCAACACAACAAAGTAATAAAAACTGCTTGATGAAACAAACTCTGGCTGAATATATACAATTTAATTAAACACACAAAAGCAGGACACAAGAAAAAAAGAACTTTGTTTTGTCTTTGAGGGGAACCCCCCCCCCCAAAAAAAAA
>NW_023340268.1:6982722-7004455 GCF_004916995.1 Morone saxatilis
GGGAACCCCCCCCCCCCCAAAAAAAAACCTTGAAATAATAGAATAAAAATAGTGTCTGAATCCTCTTCTGCTCCTCCTCCATCCCTCCAGGAGCCACCTGGTCCCCGACCACCTTTATCGTCGACGATGGTACGCAGCCGGACGGCCTGAACCTGGGCTCGGTGGTGGTGGACGAGGAGGTGGGCTCGGTGATTCTGATCTACAGCATCTGCTTCCACCTCTACCGCTGCAAGCCGGCCAGCACCATGTCGGTGGAGAGCATGGACGACGGCCTGAGCTGGAGCAAGCCCAGAAACCTCTCGGTCCAGCTCGGAGTCAAAAACTTTGCTCCCGGGCCTGGCTTCGGCATCCAGGTGAGAGGATGACGCAGAATGTTTTCTAGTATTAAAGTGAGATAAAAATGAAGCTAAATGACCTTTGTGCTGCGTTCAGGTAACGTTGGTTTTACTGTGACTATAAGCTGCTGACAGGTTACTCATTTGGGTCACATACTAGTGGTGATTACAGGTGTTAAAGATTTTACTCACTCTGTTACAGTGTGGTAAAAATCTGAGTTCATACACCTTTGTCACAAGAAAGCGTTTAATATGATTTATGAACAAATGCATTTTTAAACTGCTTTTTTTTTTCATACTTCATGAAAAGAGGAAGTGTGAAAGTGTAAAATATAGTGGAAATAATGTTAACACCTCATGAACTGCTTGTTGGAAAATCAATCTTAATTGATTGAAATGTAAAGTCTTAAGTAACTTAATCATCAGTCAGAAACTGCTACAAACTATGATGCATTTATGGTGTTTTTTTTAGGCTAGGACACAAAATAATCTAATAATTGCACTGTTGGCACATTTCATCTAACAACACAAACTTGCAAAATATGCCAACCTCAGACAGTGTGTATTCCCTGGATAGAGGAACAGCAGTCACAAGTTGAGACTAACCCACAGGGAGGTGATGGACACTGATATACTAAGTAGAGGGTTGACAAATGCCACCATAGTTTAGTTAGAAACCTAATATGAAAACACCTTTATGGACTTTTTATGTTATTTTTATTTGTCCTTGTCTATTATTTGGAGTTGGACTGATATTGTAGAGTCTGTATTATTGTCTGGTAATGACCCATTCCAAATATAATGGTACTGATGTACAGTTTATGTAAAAACATTATAGTGCATGGTGCAAAAAAGTGTTTGAGATTCAATATACATCAGTTTCCCCAGCACTACTATAGTTAGTTGTTAACTATCAATAAAAATCCATTCTAAAAGATAAGTACTTCCTTTGGTGTGAGTTATTGGTATTCAACTGTTTAGGCTGTGGATCAAACTATGGTACGTGTACCACTGGTGAAACGTGGAGGAATCTCTGAATTATTTTTTTTAAATGAAATGAATTAAAAACATAAATGCTATGAAAATACTATGAGATAGGTGAAATGCAATTTAAGATAAGTTTTACATTACTTGTAATATTTAGTTTCAATATCCAGCTGGTGGATCTAGAGAAATATTCAATATGGTGATTTGATTGCAAACAATCACATATATCAATATTTGCTTGGAAAGGCCCGAAATTAATATATTTTAACTCAAAAACCTCACATTATGGCACATTGATAAAAGATTGAATAGAAATACCTAAAGGTGGCATTCAAAGTCAATAAATTATTTATTTTCAGCCCATTTTCCACCAAGTTAGCTCTAGTTTTTTTTAACTGCTTCCGTTCAGGATTCAACAACAATCAACAATTAATAATCTAATTAGTAGGAATAAACCTGCCTCCTGCATAGCTGAATAGGGTCAGTCTACGCTACTGTATTTTAACACGGGTCATAATAGTGGAACTTGGAGAGCCTAATATTTTCTGACCATTCATATAATATAATGATGAGAATGTAAACAACTGTTATTGGTGTGCGTGGTTAAATTAAATCATATTGGTAGAATAAGTTGGACGTGCGGCTTTATTGTTACACACTGAATGCATTACATGTTACACAGAAGTGGGTTAGAAATATGTGCAGCAACAGAATCATTATGTAGTTGGAGGGGAGTTGTAATTTTGCAAATTAGTTGATTATCCCTCATGAATCTGAGTTCAAATCGATGCCAGTTTTTAGGACACTAAGCCCTCTGTTGGATTGCAGCAGATGAGCCACTCTAGATAATTGTTCTGATTTGTTTCATGAGATATTGATGTCTTTGTAGCTGGCACATTGCTTTTAACTAATTATAAGAATTATGTATTATCTTTTTTTATGTTTTCTGTGTTGTTATTTTTAGATCTTCACTTATACATACACCCTTTTTTCAGAATTAGATGTAGTTTCTCTTTTATAATCAAATTTTCCCTTTCTTAGTCTACATCTTTTTGTGTCTTTGTACAACAGAAGCGCTACAACCCAGCTAAGGGGAGGCTGGTGGTGTGTGGTCATGGTACAATCGAGGGAGATGGAGTTTTCTGCATCTTGAGTGATGACCATGGACATAACTGGTACAACGGTGCTGCACTGAAAAGCATCCCTTACAACCAGCGGAAGAAACCACAAGACTTCAACCCTGACGAGTGCCAGGTACGTTTGTGGAAATGTGTTATTAATCTCCCTGTGATGATCACATCTTCTTTGACAGTCCCACACTGTATCCTGCAATAGCAGGATGTAAAATTGGACTCCTTTCCCCTCTGCAAAGATGAAACTTAACATAAATGGTGGTTACAACTTCTTACAACAGGAGCAAATCAAAATGCAGTCTGTAGCACTGTGAGGAAAAACATCAGTGTCTGAAAAGCAAAATTAATTTTATTTCTGGTGCCCTTTCTGGTGTTGTGTTATGTCCTTATTGGAGACATCAACTGTAAATGCAGACCGTTCAAGTCATTTAATTAAAGCTCCACTTATAGATATGTTTTTATATTAACAATAAGTCAAATGTCTTCGTTTACTGTGAAACCCAGAGAGAATTATCATCCAATTTTGNNTTTTTTGCCTGTTTTGGTTTCATGCCCTGCAAATTTACTACATGGTTTAGTCTTGGCGGTCTCATCAGGTTTCCAGTGAAGTTGCCAGGCATTTTAGAAATATCAAAAACTCTGTCACCAAACAGCAGAGAAATAAACTTAGCGAGTAGTTGTTGAAGAAAGTCCAATTTCTTGCTGAAGAGGAGAGGAGCAGGAGTTAGTGGTTAAAGAAAAAAACAAGCTTATAGGAGATTTAATATTACACATAAATGTGTCAGTTTATTGTGACTCTAAATGAAAACTAAAGTTGCATTTTGTCTAATTGATGTGTGAATGGGCAATCATTACCTGATATATTCACCTTAACAACTTTATCAGGGTGTTAATCTGTCAGCTTGTTGTGGAGTTATTCTTCCCTCTAGTGGCCAAACGAAATGCAACTGTAAAATGTATATTTCCAATTCATCTGGCTCTTATATAAATAGTTGGGTGATGCCTTCAGTGCAATAATAAAAAAAAGCATCATAGTTAATCAAATACACCTTTTTTTAAATCACAAAGCATTAGACACTGTCCAAACTAAACCCCTCCCTGCCCCTCTGCAGCCGTTTGAGATGACAGACGGCAGCATCGTCATCAACGTGCGGAACCAGAACCAATACCACTGTCGGTGTCGCGTGGTGGTACGAAGCTATGACGGTGGATTGTCCCTGCCCTTGGAAAATCTGTACTTTGACTACGAGCTGGTGGATCCTGCAGTGGCGGCGGGAGCTCTGCAGAAAGATGACGTCCTCTACTTCACCAACCCGGCCAATGATCATAGCAGTAAGAACCGCTGACACTAAAGATCTCTTCTTCCTTTCTAACTTTTGTCACTGATGCTCAGTGGTGAAAATAGCAGTAGGAATACTATTCTGTTAAAATATAAATAACAGTCCTGCTTTCTAAACTTTACTCAATTAAAAGTACAAAATATTCAGTTATCATAAGAAAGTAAAAGTATTTCTTGGTACAATTATTGGAAAATCATTACTGATATATTATAGCATTTTATTGTCTCAGCTGATTGAGGTGAATTGTATTAGAATTTCATATATAACAATGCATCATATTTTGTAACTTGATTGTGTTTTTTTTATGTGACATCTTAAAAAGTAACTGTAAAGTAACTAGTAACTATATCTGTATAATAAATGTAGTGGAGTAAAATGGAAATATAGTGGAGCAGAAGTACACAATAGCTTTAAAATGGAAATACCTCAAAACAGTACTCAGAAAATGCACTTAGTAACTTGCTTTCCTTCACATCAAAACAATCTATCAGTTTAATTTACTTCAGAATTAAAGGTCCAGTGTGTAGGATTGTGTGTAGTTGCAGATTGAAACTCCCTCGCTTTACCATCTACTTCAAAGTGTGAAGGATAAACTACGGTGGCAGCGAAAAACACAAATGGCCCTGTCTAATGTCAGTGTTTAGTTTTCTATTATATTTATAGATATAAAAGTATCATTCTAAGGTGTATGCATAGGTATATCCCATTTCTGCCAATAGATCCTCCTAAATGTTACACACTGGACCTTAAAACGCTACTACAAGGAGTTTTTAACTGGTTATGAAACAGTCTGAATTTAAAACTGCTGCTACTATATGAGATACATAAATAAACAAGACTATCAGTTAGATCTGATTCCTCTTGAAATCAATTAAACGAGGTGGTAGAAACACTATGGTAGTTTGTCCACCCGAATGAAGATAAGATAAGATCCCTATTGATCCCCCGTAGGAGAAATTCAACACAAAATAAAAGTTCCTTGTTGCTGCTTTGAGGGAACGTGTTAAGAAACAATCAGTGAAAGAGCAAACTAACGTCTTGTATCGTCCCCCTCAGGAGTTAACCTGACCTTACGTTGGTCGGTGACTCATGGAAAGTCTTGGGAGAACAAAGCTTTGCAGATATGGGCGGGGCCAAGCGGCTACTCCTGCATGACATCTCTGGACAGCGGCTCCCCAGAGGACCAGAAGTATATCTTTGTCATCTACGAAAAGGGCCACAAGAACTATGACGAAACCGTTTCGTTTGTCAAGATCCACCTATACGGTGGCCGGTAGAGCATGTGAGAGGGAGGTAAGCATGAGGCATTAAAAAACTGGTTTGTGTGCTATTAGTTTGAAAAACATATCTGAGCGTGACTCCTGTTTTTAATTTCACATTTTGTTTGTCTTGTAGATTCAAATGTTGGAGGAAAAAAGGGAAACAGGAAGATGTTGATTACTCCCACAACTTTCTCAGGATGAACATAAAAGACTTTTTAAACTTACTTTATGCTATGAAATATGGAAAATATGAGAGGCTCAGCACCACGAATGTCCGACAGTTTGTGTTCAGCCTGTGATGAACCAATCCAAAAAATATATGCCGGATAAGTCTGATGTGTCCGGATAAATGTGTTTTTGTTAGAAAATTTGCACAGCCCCAATATTTTATTACTTCCCTGTTCTTACATAAAAGAAGATATGAGATAAATGTTGAAGATTATTTAGTACACTAGTTTCCTTATCAGAATTTCATGCTGAAGAGGCCTACTTTGAAATGGTTTCTGTGCTTGTAATTATGAATTTTGCCTTTATTAAGATGTGAGTATGCCATGAATACATGCTGATTGAAATTGGTCCTGCCTTTGTAGACCCAGAAATTATGTAAAATAATGTTAATAACCTTTTTTGTTATGAGATGGCGCTTAAATGCTATTTCCAATTGAGTGGTTTTAGAAAAATAATACATGTACTTGAAAAAAAAAAAGAGGTGTGTGTGTGTGTGTGTGTGATTGGATGTGAGAGTGAAGAGGTAAAAACATAATGTAGCCAAAGTATCCTCTTTTGTACTCTGGTATTTTGTAATCAATCTGACCTCCACTCCGATTTTGATGTTTTATTTTGAAAAGTGTCCATTTATGCTCCATATTACCAGCACGGAGTTACATTGTTTCCCTGCAGGACTTTATCTGATCTGTACTATCTGCAGAATAAACATGTGATTTCTAAGGCACTGAGCTGATTTCCAACGCAGTTCATGATTCATAAAGAAATATCAAGAGATTTACAGTTGACAAATCTGCATTGACTTAAATCACTCTGTATAAATGTGTACTGGAGATTATCCTGTGAAGAAGACCACTTTATTTACCCACTTGTTTTACTTGAAATATTGTTTTGGGACTACTTACAAAATAAACAATTAAACTTCATGTGATGATTATTCCAAAACAAACTGGATAATAGTATTGTTCATATATAAGAAACCATGAATTTTGGATAAAAGGGAAGGGTTTCATTTTACAGTTAACTTCCAAAAAACAACAACATTAATTGTCTTGCACATCAACAAATAAAGAAAATCATATGTGTGACCTGAAGTACCCTCCATGCTCTTTCTTTTGTACATACATTTCTCTGCAGCCTTTGAGTCAGAGCTTTGATTCTCTGCCTGAACCCAAAATACCAGCCTAAGGTCAGGCGAGGACAGGATTGGAAAAATATATATATTTTAGTCATAACGCATGCAATTGTAAGTAATGAGTGAGTTTGTAATGTAATAGCTTTGTTAATTTACACTAAATCATGCAAAATGTAGTTTACTACACCTTGCAGTAAACTAGTTAAATTATTAACTTTAAGGATTGATTTTATTTGGTTGGTGCCTGACCAAAAAGCTCTACTCTGATTACGTTTTTTCTTTCCTTGCCCAAATATAAAGTTAAAGTTTGCAAAGCATCTTTCCACCTCCACTCCTCATTATGTTAATCCCCAATTATGACACCTCTGACTGGCACATGCCAACGACAGCGGACAAATGACCACTTCCAGTGAACACACACTACTCCATAACCTTTTATTTCAAGGGACGTCTGACCCGATAAGAAGAAAATAACACTCGCGTTTTGTTGTTTTTGTTTTTTTTTCCTAACCCTAAAGGTCCCAAACGGCTTCCATCTCACAAAACAACTCAGTAGCCGTTGACGGCTCTTTAGGTGACGGATCGACTCCAGCATTACAATTTTCTTTTCCCCGTTTTTTTTTTTTAAATTTATATTTCCGGGGGAGAAAAAAAGAAATAAATAAAAAAAAAAAGAAAAAGGAGTACAAGTAAGACGAATACCTTCTTTCTTTCTTTCTAATCAACACAGTTATCAGTACTCGTTGTCCAAGCTGCTCGCAAAAAGAACCGTATGTGTTTGACTATGCAGGAGGATAACGTCGCTTAGCTCGCTGGGTCACTTGGCTAGAAAGCTCCGCGATAGCATAAGCTAACCTCATTCTGCGATACAACCTCGAGACAAGTCGGGACAAGACCAGGTCAGTGGCCGGGGAAATAAATGTTGCATGTTTTAATGCAAAACACCAGTTATTTAGGTTGTATTGAGCAGGAATTGTCGCCATCGCCACTGGACACGGGATTAGTTTGCCCCCCCCCCCTCGAGAAGATGTTTTTTGTGGTCTTTTATTTTGTTAAAGAGGCACAGTGCCTTGGTTGTTGTTGCTGGGCTAGCGAGCTAGTGTTTAGCTCGGTAGCACAGCTTGGTTAAGTTGGGAAACCAGGGGTTTTACCACATGAAAAGAGTGTAATAGTTCCGGTATATGTTTGTGTGTGTGTATATATAAATTAGTTTTATAGTTATAATGACAAAGCGAGCTTGTTGTGTGAATGTGTCACAACGTTTGGGGTCGCTAACGTGTGGCTAATGTTAGCGGATGAACGTTAGCGCCGGTTGGAAGACACCGAGAAGCTTTTAGCTCATTCAGTTCATGTTACACTTTTTAAAAAACACTTTTTTTAAAAACAGATAACGCCACTTCGCCTGTTTTTACAGCACGTTTTACGTCGCTGGAGCTAACAGTTAATGCTACACAGCCGGTTAATATGCACCGGGCCTGTCTCCACCGCCATTTTGTTTTGTTCTCCGTATAAAATCTTTTTCTTTTCTCTCCTCTTGCGTTGCCCCGTGCCTCCAAACAACGGCACAAATGCAACATCGCTTAATAAAAACACCAAGTTGGCGACCCCCCCTAAAAAAACGTGGCACCTCCAACAAGCAAACGTTACCGCAAGGTGTTGAAAATACATTATGAAACATCAACGCAGTCCCCCTCCTCCTCCCAACGCGATCACCGAGGCCCCGTGTTGGACACTTAACGACACTTAACACCACAACACTCATCCCAAGCATCGGAAGCATCGCTAATTTGTGGTTTACACATTTTAACGTGTGTAATCACGGCTGCCTTTCATACTACCCGGCTGATTTTTTGCGCCCAAAAAGCAACAATGCGTGGTTTTGTGCTTGTCGTTAGCTTTTAGCTTTCTGCAAGGCCCCTTTGTGGTGTAGGCTGCTGCAGTTGTGGCTCGGTAGTGAAGCTGCTGGCCCCCGTTAATCCCCCGTACAACATGTAGTTGACCAGCCATCCCACGACCTAATTTTCTAATCTCATCTGGCTGGTTGAGGCTCGGTGCAATGCCGCTCTGTAGTCATTCTGTGAAAGCGCTTGTTGTTTCGTTTATTTGTTTTTCTCTCTCGGTGTGTGTGTGTGTGTGTGTGTGTTGCAGACATCGTGCGTTTTGTCATTATTAGGATTGTCAGTGCGCAGTAGGGTTTTTTTTTTTTATATTTGAGTACCTTTTTGTAGTGTTGTTTTGATTGTGGCTTCACATTTATCCCTGTTTTATATATATATATATAATATAGTTACACCTCTGTTCAGTATATTGCTGGTTATGAAGACTGATGGAGCTGTCATGTCTTGGGATTTGGGGGTGGGACGATATACAATATTATCGTGATTAAAAAACACAGATTTATTATGGCGAATAATCACAGGATTCCCACACATCTTGGAAATGTGAGAAAACTTCCAGGCGAGTTTTCCGGTAGTGAAAATGGATGAAAATGACCCCAAATTCTGGGAATATTTTATGTTGTATTGTATTATATTTGATAGTATTTTTGCCTACATAAACCTGAGTGTGTGTTTAGTTTTAAACTTGACTGTTGGTAGCATAATCTGGATTTAAATGTGTAAATATTAGGCTTATACTGGTAAATTATAGGACTGCTTGTGAGCAAATCCTCTCCTGTATTGTCAAAAATAACAAGAAAAATGTCCTGATCCCTGGATTTCTTAAAAAGAGCGGGAATCCTGTCCCTAAAAAAGTTAAACCGAATGTGTTTAAATGGTATAGAGTCCAAAATAAAGTAGTGTAATGTAATACATATGTGTTTCTAAACCAAAAGTGGTTTTAGTATATAATAGGTATATTTTCATTATCATGATAATGTGCATCACAATTGGCCTAGATGATCATGACGTGAAGTTTTCATGTCGATACTGAAGGCTGATGGACCTGTTCGGGAGTCCAATAATTATTGAACCATTCAGTTATTGAAATATACACCAGCCACTGTTACACAGAACAACATAGGCTCTTTGTTAGCCTGGCTGTTGCTTGAAGTCTTTGTTTAGCTCCAAAATAGTTTTTCTGGTCATGGACCATTTGGATTGGCTCACGTCATTTCACCACTTAATCCAAAGCAAGTGAACGGAGTGAGTAATGTTATTTGTAGCTTAATAATCTCAGGAGACTCACCTGCTCTCTGTAATTGTTCCTAACAGGAGTTGGGGTGGAGAGGTGGGAACAGTTTAACCTGCTGGATACAGTCAAATCATTCTCACTCGGACAGATGTCAGTGTGTTTTATTGATGTGCAGTAAAACGAGTTCAAGCTAAAGGCCCGTCGGTTGCCATGGAGCCAACCACTGTCTCAAGGCAAGGCATAGAAGAATATCATTTGTAACGCGTTGCCATAGAAACCATCTCTTTTGGACAGTGTTTCCTGTGATGAGGTGTTTAGTCGTGTACTGTTTTAAGTCTGTTCACTGGAGTAATGGTGAATCTGCCTTTTAAAAAGGAGACCTAAGTTATCCCGGTGCTGAACAACCTGCCCCACCTCCCAAAAGCTGGGGCAGAAACGGGATTTATCAAGTGGAAAGCTGCACAGATGTTGGTGCAACTGCCACAATAACCTCTCGCACACACCACACTAAGGCTTCGTTCACACTGGGTTTGTTTTTTACTCATCTGTGACTCAGATCTGTCATTGTTTTATGAACCACATGGAAAATCGTCTTTTCGATTGTGCTTTGGGCCACTTTCCTATGTGGTCCAAGTCCGATACAATTATGATACCTTTGCAGTGTGACCTCACGTCATTTTTTGGCGTTTGCGTATCGGATTCCAGTGCGAACAGTCAAACGAGAGGAAAAAGTATCTCCAATTTGACTGTGCCTAGCAGAACCCTTGTGTTTTGATATATAGTTTGAGTTGCTTCGTTGTTATTGTGGATCGTGCACCTTCGTCTCTGTGGTGCAAATAAATAAATGTGCCCGTCCATGTGACAGAGCCCTGTGGAAAAGCCTGCTGTAGGCAACCTTTAAATAAAGGCACAACACATCTGACTCGCAACACGTTGCATTAAATATAACCTTTGCTGATATTTTGACATAACCATGTGATGCTGTGCCAAATATTTCATTTATATATATTTTTTGACGGATTGGTTGATTTAAAAACATGCGTATCTAATATTATCTGTCAAATACACGATGAAACGTTATTTACACCTGGAGATACTTCAGTTTTGGTTGGTCAGAAATGTGAGATGCCTCATTGTAATATTGTCTAATAGACCGTTTGCCTCTCTCAGCCCTGTTACTTTATTTTGGTGTAGAATCTGCTCATCGTTTAAGTTGTTGAACATCCTTTTGAAGCTAAGTTGTTGTTTCCTTAACTGGCAAACATTGAATACTACACTTTTAAAATATCCTAAAATAAGTTTATTGGTAATGTTTTAAACATCCTGCCATTCATTTGTAGCTTTTATTCTTCCATTTAACTTGTAAATGTGCACACTGTATAGAAACAGCAAACTGCCTATGTAAGAGAAATGTAAAAAACAAAGAACAGTGTCGTGTATTGTCCATTTTAAAATGTTCACGTGCACCAAATCATTACTTTGTGTCTGAAATCTACCAGCCACTTTTATATTTCACAGGCGTTTAGCTGGTGGCTGGTACTAATTTCCCCCCCCGTATGTCTCTCGTCGGGTTGTGGATGGATTATTTGTTGAACTGTTTGTCAGAAAAGAAAAGAGTTGGTGTGTCTGCGAAAAGAAAGGCGGCCACACCTGAGCATTAGCAGAAACGTCTAAACACATTGACGTATCCTGAATGATTGTGTTGCAGTATATCGTATTTCACAGAGCTGTTGTTTCTATGGGTAACATATTTTCTACACTGTTCTACTCTTAAGTTACTCTAAGTGCTTAATCATCCAGCATCCAGTGCTGTCACAGCGCTATGTTTCGCTTATTTTGATGTGTGAGACAGTTTCTAGTTGTTTTCAAGGTACGCTTGTGCAATCAGCACTTTTTTTACTCTCACTTTCTATGCCTATCTGGTGTTAAATCTCTCCCTCTCTCCCTCTCTCCACCAGTCTCAGGGCTCACCATACTCAATGAGCGGACAGCGCAATGTCAGAGCGCTCTGGGCAAACTGCAAAGGGGAAGGAAGGCAAAACCAAGTATGCGTCTCTCAACCTGTTTGATACATACAAAGGAAAGAGCCTTGAAACACAAAAGCCTGTTGGTGAGTATCGTGGTTCTCTCTTTGTCCCAACATACATCCAGCGTCGTAGACTGACCTTTCTCGTCTTTCTACCCGCGCTGTTCATTTCCTAATTCTGCCCGATGGTTTTGTTACACGGCCTAAGGATGTGAGATTTGTTTTGTAGTTGATCAGATCTCGCCTAAAGAAACAGATCTGCTACATCGCAGTTGGATTCACCCGTTGGTGTTGTGATTAAAAGTGCCCGGCTGTGCTGTTTTGTCTCTCGACTCCAAGTACCGCAACTTTGATGCATTAGCCTGCTTCTCTCCCTAATAGCTCTCGTCCTGGTTTCCAATGCAGGAAGTGGATGATGGGATGCATCTCTCAACTGCCTGCCAACCTGTTAATATTATTCAGGGATATTTACTACCCTTTTATAGGCCTTTACATGTGTCTCTGAGTGGGGAAACAAATGTCCATTAGGATGTGTCACGACTGTAGCCGCATAGAAAGAAATGATCCTTTGCCTGGAGGGTGACTGGTTCCCGAGCCTTGACGTGTCAGCTGAGCCTCGGAGCCACCGAGCCTGACCTGAGACAGAGGCTTACTTGTGGACGCTGTTTGACTTCTGTGCCGAGTCCCCAGTCTATGTTTTATTCAGAAGCTCCCCACTAGATTTAAGCAGCTGCCCCTGTTTCCAAACTACAGACATCCCCCTACTACATAGCGACACCGTGCACCGCTGTGGTTCCTCAGAGCCTCAAGGAAATAAATGATGGGATTGATATTCAGCATAGCTTCACTTTTCAGAATCGGAAGGCTTTTGCATGCTTCTGTGAGCATCAATATCCTAGTACTTCTCCATAAACTGTAATTGAAGTGGGTTTGCTGAAGGTTTTTAATAACATCTAGAAGCTTTTTTTTTTTTCCTAATCCATATTCATCAGAATCTTCTGACTGAAACTGCCAAACCTCTAGCTTCAGCATCCTAATTGTGTATTCAGCAAAGTAAGCAGCGAACGCCGTCCCTGTCGTCAGTCTTTTGCTCGCACCCTGTAGATTTAATTGGTGTCAGGTTTCAGTGGTCCATCTGTGCTAATGACCTCTTTCTCTTCCCCATATCAGTTCCCCCCCGCCATGGCCTGCAGTCTCTTGGTAAAGTTGCCTCCGCACGGCGTATGCCACCCCCTGCCAACCTGCCCAGTCTGAAGGCGGAGAACAAAGGCAACGATCCCAACGTCTCGCTCGTTCCCAAAGACGGCACAGGATGGGCAAGCAAACAGGAACAAGCAGACCCAAAGAGGTAAGTAACCCCTTCTTTTGCCACTCATTTATCGCACCAGTTTTAGACTTTTACTTGTTAAAGTTACATTACACAGAAAAATAACTTTTTTTCAATTGATGTTCTTGTGTAGTATCTTCCTTGTTAATGACTTTTCTTTTAAATTTCTCTTAGTACCGATGCATTGTCAGCACCGCAGCCGGAATCGCAGCAGCCTGTGGCTTCACCGACACCTGCCCCGACCCGCCCGAGAACCCCGCCAGCTTCAGAGGTACCGACAGTCACACAGTCCCATGAATGCAAAGTCATGCTCTTAGTTAATGTGCATGGAGATTTATAGCAGCCATAGCTGACGTATAATATGGCTCTATTTTCCAGGCTCAGGCCCCAGCTTCAACCCAGGCCGTAGGGGCAAGGTCCTGGGCACAGGCCAGTGTTACACATGGAACACAAGGGGATGGTGAGTCTTCCTGTTTGTATCTCATACATTTCTCTGGAATAAACCTTTAGTTGAGCCCCTTTCCTAAAAATAAAAAAAAAAACATTCTTCTCTCGTCTTCCCTTTGTGCAGGTGGAAAGGGATCAAACCAACCGTCGCCATTCTCTCGCGAGGAATTTCCCACCCTGCAGGCGGCTGGCGACCAGGACAAAGCTGGCAAAGAACAGGGCACTGCAGATCAGTGGTATGGGCCCGGACCAAGCCTCCGCCCCCAGAGTGAGTGGTGTTCACTTAACCTTCAATAATTAATTAATAAGTCATTTAATTAAGGTAGTTGAAGGTGAGAAGACTTCTCTCAAGAGATTGATGAGTGCTTTTTGTAGTACAGTATTTATTATGTTACAGACTTCAGATCTTGGCTAGTGGTTCAGTTGATAACAAAGGGCATAATGATGAATGAGAACGTACGTAATGTGTGTGTATTATTGTTTTCTTTATGCTTTGGTTGGTGTTGCTATCTGCTTGCCAGGACCACATTTAATTAAGCAAAATGAAAAATAGTTTCTCATTTCACTTTAAAATTATATGAAAAAGCTTTAATATCAATACATTTTGAAATACTGCAGACATGGATCTTTTGTTGAAAGGATGTGTTTTTCTAAAGTACTGGCTTTGTATCTCTGTTCTTATTCCATTAAAGCTCATAAACCATACTGACCACTGTTTCCTCTCTTGTGTCCTCAGACGTTACAAGTTGGCGGGACGGTGGGGGCCGAGCCCTGGCGCCCACCCTGTCTGGGGAGGGGGCAGTGGAGGGTGGCGCTGGCGGGGCTCTGGTGATGGATGGGGCAGCTGGGGTCCCCCCTCCAAACTCTCAGTCCCACGGGCCACCTAGGAACCCTCCCGCAGGCAGCCCCGCCTTGCCCCTGCCCCAGCCCCCTGTGGGGCCTGGGTTCCCCCAATACCGAGGGATCATGCCTCCCTTCGTAAGTTTTACTTTCTTTTCTTTTCGTTTGATCTGAGGCAAATATTTTACTGTTTATTTTCTGCTATAATATATTCATTATATGTGCATTTTCAGGGCCTATTTAAGTTAGTGGTCGACCAATATCGGTCTTTTCACTTGCTAATGCCTAAAGACCTATTTCGTCAAATGGGGCTTGTGAGCGCAGACATTATCCACAGCCAATTATCTCAAAATGCCTGATAATAGTCCCAGTTAATCTGTCTATCACTAATTTAAATGTTGTAACATTTGTGTGCAGAATTGCCCAGTGCTGCACTTTGTTTTCATAACATTTTTTATTTGAATGTGCTTTTTGTATAAATGAAAGACAACCACAGCTACTCTTAAGACAGCTCTCCTAATTACAAAGAATTTGTATCTGTTCTATATCTTTTTTTGTTTTTAGATGTATCCTCCCTACCTGCCCTTCCCGGCTCCCTATGGCCCTCAGGGGCCCTACAGGTACCCGGCACCTGGGGAAGGGCCCGCTCCAAGGTATGTTCCGTGTCAAAATCACTTGTAAAGCTAGTATTGTACTTCATTCACCTGGTCCTTTTTACAGTAGGCAGAGAACTTGCATTTTTATATCTTCAACATATCTCTTACAACACACTTGCTCCCCTCTTTCAGGTTCTCTCGTGGGCAGGGTGGTCCTGACCACAGGCCTCAGGGTGGCCCACGAGATGCAGGTGGAGAGGTGGTGAAGCGACCCTCTATCCTAAAGCAGGATGACCTGAAGGAGCTAGACGAGCTGGACCACGACGGAGATGAGGGCTGGGCAGGTAAAAAAAATGACTGATATATTACTAACATGTAAATAGGGGTTGCTTATGGAGAACCTGTTCTGGTTTTGGATCAAAATGTATAAAAAACAGTGGTCTTTAAAAGTTACAAATTTGTCATAAAAAAAAGCTCTGGACAACAAATCTAGCATCACAAAGAAAAATATAGAAATGGGATGTTTGTTTTTCATTTGATGTGCCATTTTAGATGGATGTATTCCTACTTGTGATACATTTTTAACTAATTCAGAGTACAGCTATGGTGAACTAGCACTGCAGAGGCTTTCATTTTTGTTGTTGTACGTGGGAAGGTCCAGCCGTTAAGCTTTGACATTACAGTATCCCAAAGTATTGCATGTCATGCTGCTAAATGATTTAAGGAGGCACCGGCGTGGTAGTGGGTGAGATTGATGCTGTCTAACATTGAAGATGTTTCTGCATATCATATTTCCTGCTGATCCAAGCAAAGGTGTTCCAGTCACTACAATCAGCTCAGAGGAGGAAAGTGGTTTATCAAAGTGAAGGATGATGATGAATAACGTGCAAATGCACTGAGTGAGTGGTCTGGTACAAACACGGTGCTGATGTTTTCTTTTGGTTTTTGTTTTAACAGGGGCTCATGAGGAGATTGATTACTCTGCCAAGTTGAAGTTTAGTGATGATGAAGGAGAGGAAGAGGGGGAAGAGGAGAGAACCGAGAGCAACAATGACTCACGGTATGTGACTAAGTACATTCAATGTGTGATAACTTCAAATTATGTTTACGTTTAAAATATAACTATACTATACGCGCTATACTGCAGTTTGTTTAAAACAACGTGCATGTTTTTCTCCTGTCCTCAGTGAGCAGCAGAGGTCCCAGGATGCCCCCCCTGCAACCTCTCGCTCTCGAGCCTCGGACAGCGGCGGAGACACCCGCCACACCCCTCCCTCTAATGCTGACAATGGCCCCCAACCCCCCTCCAGCAAGCCAGGATGGGCCGAGGAGGGAGGCAGTGGCTGGAACGGCCAGGGAACACCACCCAACTACCAGGTAGAGTGCTGAACAGCAGCAGCAAGGTGTTGCTACAACAGGCCATACTCCAGCTGTGGAAAGAAAGTCCAAATTTACAACACAAGACTTATTTGTGGGCAGAGTGCGTGTGTGTTGTTGTCAGTGTAGATAATTGTGGTAGAGCATGGCTAACTGTGTCTGCCTGTATACAGGGGCGCAGGCCTGGATTGGGTGGTCCCCGGGAGCAGCCCTCCCCCCCACCTGGGCCGCTCCTTGGACAAGGGCCATACTCCTTTTACCGCCAGGTAGACATCTGGACAGGGCTTCCATAGACAAATCATTTCTATCATTATCTCATCCACCGCCCACAGGTCTTATGGATAAGTCATCTTTAGTTTTTTAGTTCGCTTTTTGTCTCTTGAGTCTTATTACAGTCGATGTAATCATTCGTGAAACATTTTTCTCAACAAGATTGCAGTGATGTCATCCAGAGAGCTGAAAACTGCACAATAGAGCATCATATATTTTCTAATTGTTCAGGACCGGCCTCTCAACCAGGGTGCCTCTGTAGGCCCAGGGAAACCTGTCCCCACCCAGCACCCGCCAGCAGCAGGAGGGCCTACTCCTCCTCCCCAGCCAGGCCTGCTGGTCCATGGGGCCCAGGGTGAAGATGAGGATGAGACTTGGCGTCAGCGCAGGAAGCAGTCCTCCACCGAGATCTCTGCTGCTGTGGAGCGAGCCCGTCGCCGTCGTGAGGAGGAAGAACGTAGGATGGAGGAGGAGAGACGTGCAGCCTGCGCAGAAAAGCTAAAGAGGCTGGACGAGAAGCAGCAACAGCAGCAGGGCAGCAACACAGGAGGTGGTGGTAGCGGCAGTAAAACTCCCAGCCTTGATGGAAACTCTACAGTTGCCACAGCAGGCAGCCCTAGTCCATCTATTTCAGCCTCGTCTCCCAACATCAGCCAGCCCCCATCACCGTGTATTGACCCTGAGGAGCCTCCAGTTCTGGTTGTCCCTCCAGGGACCAGTCCTGGAGTCAGTGACCGACAGCGAGCTAGCAGCAACAGCAGCTATGACTCGGGTGCAGGTGAGTTTCGCATATATCAAGTACACATGATCACTAAGGACTGTTATGTAACATTTAGAGCACTAATGTGTGATTGGGTTTTTTTCCACACTTATGTGTTTGATTGGGCAGTTCAAATGAAGCTTCCACCTCTTGATTATGGCCCCTGATTCAACCCTGCAACCTACTTTCTTGTTTCAGAAGCCCAACAGTGTCCCCAGCCGGCTGTACCGCAGCCACAGCCGCCCACACTGGACGTACCTTTACCAGGAGAAAATAAGGAAGAGACCATGGGCAGTGCTCACATTCGTGCAGGAAGTGGAGGTGAAAGAGGAGTCGACCCAGTAAAGATTGAGAATATCGGAGGGGGAGCAGGTCGTCAAGCCAGTGGTCCTCCTGGCCAGGGTTACTCAAAATACCAGAAGTCTCTTCCACCTCGATTTCAGAGGCAGCAGCAGGTTAGTATTTGTACTTGTCTGTTGTCTAAAGTACATGTATTGCTTGAATGGTTGTTGCATTCTACAAAGACAAAAATAAGTGCCAGATTTCCAAAGAGAAATATGTTTTTGGCAACCTATGCTGGCCTATACAGATATGTGTAATATTTCTGTTCTTAAACATCCTGTGCTATGTTTTCTGTTTGACATTTATTCTTCTTTAGGAGCAGCTCCTAAAGCAGCAGCAGCAGTGGCAGCAGCAGCAACAGCAGCAGCACAGCCAGGCCTCGCAAAGCCAGCTATCCCCCCAGCCTCCACAGGGTCCCTCGCCAGGTTCAACACCCCAACCGGGGCCTGGACCTAAGCAGGGTGGGCCACTGTATCAACCCAGCAATATGGTTCGACCCCCGCCCCTGCCAATGAATTTTGACCCACGCTGGATGATGATGCCCTACATGGACCCTCGTATGATGCAGGGCCGCCCTCCACCCATGGATTACTATTCAGCTGCTGGCATGCACCCGTCAGGTGAGATCATTCACTGTCATCATTCATCAAATAATCCAGTACTGCCATGTTTCAGAATATAGTTCAGATGTTGATGTATGCCAGAGCAGTGTTGAGATGTTTATTTTATTTTTTTGATTCTTCACTGCCACAGGACTTATTGGGCGTGAGCGGTCTGATTCAGGAGGTTCTGGTTCAGACCCCTTTGACAGGCAGCAACAGCATCCAGGGCACCCTCACCGTGGGACCCCCCCTATGGATCCTAAGCTTGCCTGGGGGCCAGAGGTATTTCCTGGCGGAGGGGAGGGCCGTGGGCTAGCATCCCCCCACAGGCAGAAGCAGGCGTTGGAGGATGATGACGGGGCCAAAGGACCCAGGTATGGATACACAAATCAGTCAGATTTAAGTTGGTATCATAGTTAAGGTGAATAAAATAACTGGAACCTCAACTCAGTGTTTTACGTTCTCTTGTTTATGTTTTCCTGACTTTAAGTCTTTACTGCAATTTCTATTACATGTACTGAGAACAATGTTTTACATTTTTAAAGGTAGTATTTGTTTTTTGGGCTGTTTAATTGGATTGCTTTCATATATATATGTGTTCAACCTCTATATACTGCATATGCTCCTAATACTCAAATTGCATGGGGAAAAAGTTTGTTTTGTAATACAGGTGAAATGACCCTTTAAATTTAATAGTTTTAGTATTTTGTGTTTTTCTTCCAGGAGCGACACTCCTCCACACCGCATGCGAGAAGGTGGATTGGGACCCATCCAGCAACCCAACCCCAGCTCTGGGACATCCAATCAGACTCCACCTCCAGTTGGCAGTCAAGTTGCAGCCCAGGGAGGCAGCCACCACCCTCATCACTACATGAGTGGGCGGGGCAACTATAGCAACTTCCCTGACCAGGGTGGGAGGATGCTCCCCCACCAGCAGCAGCAGCAGCAGCAGCAGCAGAGGGCGGGTGAGAGGGGAAACCAGCCGCATGGTTTCACCCACCAGGATGAAGGGCCTCCCAGAGGATCTCAGCAGGGCCAGATTTGGGGAGCCCCACACCCTCACTATGATCGCAATGGTCGAACCGATCACCCCGCTGTCGAGAACAACTCCCATCTCCACCACCATCACAGCCACCACCCTCAGCAGACTCACTTCCCTCTCCACCCCCATAAGGCAGAGAACAGCCGTGACAGGGTCATTGAGGCCCCTGCTAAGAAGACAGACTCTTCTCCCCCAATCCACCAACCTTCCATCTCATCTTCTTGCTCTTCCTCCTCCTCCTCTTCTGCTAGAGAAGATGGGAATGTCAAAGTTGCCCTGCATCATCACCCAGCCCAGAGAGAAAGTGAAGCTGGTATCGGGCACAGTCTTGGTGAAAGAGGCAACAGTGGCAGTGCCGGCAGTAGCAGTCATGTGAAACAGGAGAAAACCGGCCCGGCATATGCTCCTCATTCCACCATGACCTCTAGCCCACCTCCCTCTCAACATGGCAGTCATACTCAGCCTCAGCAGCAGCAGCAGCAGCAGCATCAGCATCAGCATCAGCATCCCCATCCTAAATCAAACCAAAGAGGGGGACGGGAGCACAAGACAGAGACCCAGTGGGGCCCACGGCCTGGCAGCAGCAACACAGGTGGAGGGTCCTCTCATGGTAGAAGGGCCAACAATGCAGGAGGTGGGAACAACTCCCGTGGAGGGGAGGACTCCTCCAACACTCCATTGGACCACAAACCCTCCAACCAGACAGGAGGCAGCAATGTCAACAAGAGGGCTGGCCCCATAAAGAAGCCAGTGCTGAAGGAGATGAAGAGAGACGGAGGGGATGTTGATGGAGGAGAAAAAACAAGTGCAGGCTTTGGGAAGGACAAAGAGCAAGATGGCGGTCAACCCACTTCCATGAAGCAGGATGCCTCCTCCATCTCCCAGAATACATCAGCTCCATCTAAAGAAGAGTCAGCCCAATCAGCCAAACCCAGGAATGGAGGAAAAGAACGTTCCTCAGGAGGAGGTGGGGGAGGGTCTGGTAGAGGGCCCAAAGATGTAGACACCGCTTCTTCAGGATTTTCAGGGTCCTCCAGGAGGGACAGGGACCGCTCCTTTGAGAGAGGAGGCAACGCCTCCCACCATCATGGAGTCCCCGCCAAAGGCAGCAGAGCCAGCCGCGGACGAGGGGGCGAGTTCTTCGGCCGTGGCCGTGGTTACCGTGGCACCTATACGGCCGCTGCTGGGCCCAGTGGTGGAAATCGGGGCAGAATGGGCGGCAGGAGCGGCAGGGACTACCGCTCATCTGTTGCCGGTGGACACCACCACGAGTCCAAGGGTGAGGGGGGAGGTGGCAGACACGCTCAGGACCGGTCCCAGCATAACCCAGCCAGGGCCAGGAACCGAAGTGAAACCCGCAGTGAGGGTTCAGAGTATGAGGAAATCCCCAAGAGAAGGAGGGAGAGAGGTTCAGAGACTGGCAGTGAGAGTGGTGCAAGTGACCTCGCTCACTCAGACAAGGATGACAACCAGAAACCCAACACCAAGAATGGCTCTGATCATGCCAACACCACTGGCAGCGGCACCATGTCATCTGCACCACCCAGAGGTTCCCAGGCCCGGGTCTTTACCCCTAGGGGTGTGCCCTCTAGGAGGGGCAGGGGTGGAGGTAGTGGAGGAGGAAACATGTACAGGGGCAGTGGTAATGTTGGAGGAGCACCTGGAGGACACCGGGTTGGACCCAACTCCGCCTCTCACAGCGGGTCCTCCAAGTCATCAGCCTCGGGCCGAAAGCAGCAAGGCCCACCACAAACCTCTGGGCCCAAAGACTTGGGCAGGGGAGGAAATGGAGGAGAGAAGAAAGACAAGATAGCTGATGCAAGTCAAGCTCAAACTCAGGGGTCCAATCCCCCTCAGCCATCTTTGCCTGCTGCAACTCCTGCCCCTCTAGGTTCCACTGAAAATGGAGGAGTTGTGACCCAGCAAGCTTCAACCAACCCACCGTCAAACTCTGGAGGGCCAAATGCGCTCCCTCCTTCCACTAGCCGTGGGTTCCCTCCCAGTGGGTTTGAGCGACCACCTAGACGTCGCCGCCACGGGCGTTCCCAGCATCAGCAGGACAAGCCTCCACGCTTCCGGAGGCTGAAGGAGCGAGAGAATGCCGCACGGATCAACGGAGGAGTGGGGGTCATCGGGGGAGGACGGCCCTCCTCTCCCTCCCTGAATTCAGTTCAGGACAGTAACGGAGCCCCCATCTCTGCTCCCATGACAGGCAATGCCCAGAATGCTAACCACAACACCGCAGTAACAACCAACAATAACAGTGGTGGCGGGCATCTTAGCAATGCAAACAGCCACCACCATCACCACTACAACCAGGGCAACGCTGGGCCGACCCACCCCCAGCACCACCACAGCCACGGAGCGAAGTCCCCGGACTTCACCAACCAGAACTCCGACCAGGCCAACGAGGAGTGGGAGACCGCCTCTGAGAGCAGCGACTTCACAGAGTTCAGAGACAGGGAAGGAGGAGGAGGAGGAGGAGGAGGCAAGTCATATTCTTCTCACCATCCCCACCACCTGGGAAGAGGAGGAGGTGGCGGCGGCGGCGGAGG
>NW_023340268.1:7004555-7008830 GCF_004916995.1 Morone saxatilis
CCCTCCCCTCCCTCCCTTTAACCTCCCCTCCCTCCCTTTAACCTCCCCTCAAGAATCTCACCCCAGTTGGATTTGACAAGCATGTGGTTCTGCAATGGAGGTGCACGTGGTTTTGACAGAAGACATTCACACAGAGCTCCACACACACTCGCATATACAAGCACAAATATGACATCTTTACAAATACATGGAACACATGCAGTCGTGTGGGTGCAAAATGAAAATGTGGGATTAAATTGGCAAAAATGTTTGGATTGGGCTAATTTTTATATTTATGTACCTGTGTATATTTCTACCACACTTTGGCCTTGGGTGGTATTCAGTAGTGCAGTTCTGCATTACTTCCCTCACAAAGGGAAAGAGTGCAGCTTCATCTTTTAATGAGAACAATGTAACATAAGATGTTTTGTTTCTCTTTGTGTCTTTTTTTTTTTGTTTTGTTTTTTGGCCGCGTGTCAGTTAAGTTTCAGCCTCTGGGAATTGTTAGGGGTGTGTGTTTTTTCTTCTAAAAAGCAGGTCATTAAAATACCTTTTTACTAAATTCCCCAATTCCTGCTTACACTGACTTTTTGGTCTCCTGCAAAGTATGTCTCTGATTACTGTGATCCAGACCCATGGAAGTACTACTGCTCAGTGCTCACCTACACTTGCATTGATTTGTCTTTAATATCAATGTTTCTGCTGCTTGTTCAGATAGATGGTGTGATGATTTTTTTTCCCCCAATTAGTTGACCTGCTCTGACATTTCATTAGCTATTGGTTGGTCCTTTTTTTCTTTTTTTTTTTTAGGAAAGGCTTTTTCAGCCTCATCATAGTGTCTTCTTCACCTGCAAAAATCTAAATCAAAGTTTCCCCTGGCTGGACAATAGTTTTATTCTCTCATTCTTGAGTTTTGTTTACCCTCTGAAGACTGTATTGATAGCTTGATGGCTTTATTTTAACAACCATCATTTCCTCAGTGACTTTCATTTTATGGAAGGAAAATGTAGGTCATGATGGAATAAAGAAAAACTTGTTTCATAAAATTGTTTATGCTTCAATAGGTAATTGAATATGTTCTAATAAGCACTCCTTGTAGTATAACAAAAGTCCATGGTTGCTGTTTATTTTTATTTTTTTCTTCCTTGTTTTCTTTTTTTCTTTCTCTTCTTTGTGTTTATGTTTTTGGGAAAGTTACTTGTGACAGATCAGGACAGGTACTCTGTCTGGGCCCAGAGTACAGGCTGAGTATTGTACTATCACCCCCCTCCCCTCTCTGTGCTCTTGTGGAGACTCCTCACACCAAGAAGGACTACTACCAAAAGCTCCTTGTCTGAGGAAGTATTTTTCAAAGTGTGTGTTCTCGGGATGGCTGTTTGAGTACGTGGTGGCAACCAGTAGCCCACACTAATTGAATTCAGGACAATGCTGAAGGGTGACTGTCGAGTCCCCTTCTACAGTTCGTACGGTTTCCAAGATTTCACTCGTAATACAAATAATGCTGACCTGGAGCGTTGAGGAAATATTACACTTGTAAACATAGTTTGTATCATACATAAAAGACATAAAATGGCACACAGCTTGAAAAATAACCGGAGACTACATCCAGTGTGAACTAAATAGATTTTACATCTGCATCAATTCTGTCACTGCTGTAAGTTGGGGTTTGTTTGTTTACTGACAACAGTTTGAAGGTCGTCTCTGGGATGTTACGAGTTGGGCATTTGATGATTTGTGTATGTGCGTGCGTGCTTGTGTGTATGTGTGTGGCATGTGCGCGTTTCCTGGCGTCTGTGTAATAACTCGGGAAGGGGTGGGGACCAGGGGGTTAACATGAATGGCAAGCACTTTCTGCCTTGTTTGCCCACACTTGATTTAACCGATATTAAGACAATTCTACTGTTTCTTAAATACATCCACATATATACATCCAGCTGTGTGTATATGTTGTTCATCCAAATGAAGAACATACAGTGGAAAACTTCACCAGGTTATTTTTTTGTGTAATTTAAGCATACATTCTTCAGCAGGCAAGTGAAGTTGGACATATTTTTCACTGACTTCTTCTAAGCATGAACACACAGCCATGGGTGCAGCTTGCCTTGCCTGATACTGGTTTATACATTGATAGCTGTACACTTAACACTGGCTCAAAGAGTCCTTCATCCCTCCTTAACTCTTAATGTTGATGTGCGCATTATTTTATGTACCCATGTTTAAAGAAAACAATAGTGTATTCCAGAAAAAAAAAAACTCAAAGATTGTACTGTTTCCAGCATTACCAAGGTACCTGGAGTGGTTCAAACTGTTTTTAGCATTTATGGTTTTATTAATGGAACCATAATATACACACATGTATGTATATTGGTATGTATCTAAGTTTTGTCTACCCCAACTTACATTCCCACAAACAAATGTTGCCATTTTTAGTTCAAGGGAGCAATGTACAAGCAGAGAAGTGTCTTATTATAATAAAGTTATACAGAGAAGGCAAAATTAAATAAACTACTTTTGATTTAATGGAAACTGTAATTGCATGTCTCATTCTTCTTATGTACGTAAAGTGGAACGTTTAGTTTCAGGGCACATGTTTAGACAGGGCATAACAGGAAAATCAGGTTTAACTAATAACAATGGCAGTTTAATTCCATGTAGGTGTGACGCACCTAAATGGAATGCGGCCTTTATTATTACTTAAATCTGTGAACAAAACGTTCTTCATGAAAGGAACATACTTTGTGCCAACATTAATTTAAATACAATCCTGCAAACATAGTTATTATTAGTTATAATGTAAGATTACCACACCACATCAGAAATATCACAATATGTGGCGAATATATAGTATGTTTTATATAGTAGTAATATATAGTTTTAGGTGTGTTACCATCTTCACAAAGAAAAGAGTCATTATCTTCATGAAGTGCTTGTAATATAGTGAAGAGGAACTAAAACTGTTGTACATTTTTGGTTCAGTTTGGTTTACAATTAAACAAAAGGGAGTTGAAATAGTGAAATGAAATCATAATCACAGCCACAGGAGACTGAACAGCCACAAACTAAAGAGGCATCCAGAGGAAACACTGACTTCTTTCCATATTTTAGCTGTACAAAAATTAGGTTAGGCTGAGATTAAAAAGAAGTTTAAGTCCCCCCACCCCAATGTTGAAACTCATCCTGGCACCACTGTGTAAAGGACAGAACAACAGGTGCTAAACCAGGGGTCTCAAACTCAAAAATATACAATCTGGCCCACAAGATTATTATTATTTTTAATTTTTTGTTCTAGTTGTTTCATATTAGTTCAAACTACCACTTCATATGCAATTAAAATAAAAAATACAACTCTATTTTAAAGGACCAGCATGTAGCGGTGTAATTGCAAATTGCACAAAAACATATATTCTTATATTCAGGTGATTATAGATTATACACTAATACTTAACACACCTATGAATATTATATTATATTTCTGCTAATAGATCCTCCTAAATGTTACACACCGGACCTTTAAAAAAAATGTATATCATTTGGTGCAAAATAGTGGCAAAGGTCAAAGGTGCCTTCAAAGGGTTGATAAGATGAGAGCAGGTTTCGAGCAGGTTTCGAGCCTTCATTTGATGATATAAAAATCATATGAGATGACACTACCAGCAGTGGCCCCGGGGCCAATTTGAGTTTGAGACGCCTGTTGTAAACCTAGGGGTCGCCAGAGATTCACAGGGGGTCGCGAGGCCTTCTTGATTTTAAGGGGAGTAAGAAAACTTTAAAAATGTACACAGTAGGCCTATATGTCAGCATTTCATCTGGTTCTGTGAAAAACAACTACATTTAATTACTGTTTAAATATTAGAACATTATTTAAGATCTAAACTTTGAAGACCTGAACACAAGCTATATTCACAGAGCCTTCACGCTCTGATACAAAGCGTCGCCCTGTGGTAGAAAAGTACGCAGATAAAACAGTCAAAGAGCTAACAGAACAATGACCAAGCGTCAGGGGAAATTAAGTCTATTAAGTATATATGATTGTTAAAAAATATATTAAAAAAACATGATATAGACAAAGAATTGTATAAAAAGTTCCCAAAAATATCAGGACAACCCTTCTCTGATTAATATTCACAGGAAATTATCTGCTCAAATTTATCCACAAACTTCCTGCAGTTATTGTGTTTTATTTGGGTTCATTGTGTAGTTCATAGATAGATAGAGATAGATAGATACTTTACTTATCCCGAGAGAAATTCAAGAATCCAGTAGCATACAAACTACAAACATACATTAAACATACAT
>NW_023340268.1:7008873-7009017 GCF_004916995.1 Morone saxatilis
ACAGAATCAAAAATAAGATTAAAAAAAAAGTTGTCAGTTGTTCTGTACTGTTGTTCTTATGCATTATAAGAGTATAACAGGAAATATCTATGAGTAAGGTAACTTTACTCAATGATAGAACATTTCTGCTAATGTCATTTATCC
>NW_023340268.1:7009136-7021248 GCF_004916995.1 Morone saxatilis
TGAACCTTATTTTACTTTTATTCTGATCTCTACTCTCTATATTCTATATTTAGCTAAGAGTTTATTGTTTACTGTTTACTGTTTACTTTCTATATTTAGCTAAGGGTTTATTGTTTATCTTATACTGTATTTTTTTTTTTTATATACCTCTCTTATTTTCTATACAAGTGTTTTTTTTTTGTAAGCTGCTGGAAATCCAAGAAGTCTAAGTCTAGAAAAGGGGTGCCTTGAGAAAATAGAGTTGGGACCCCCCTTGCTGTAAGTGTGTAATACCCTAAATAAACAGTGGGTGGCAGCACGCTATTACGGGCACTGTGCTGGGAGGAAGAGGAGGAGGAAGAGGAGGAAGAGTAACCTACAGGGTGAAGTGGGAGGCGGTGTCCATCTTATTTACACCGGTGAGCTTGCTAAAAAAAATTTTTGACCTGTCGGGATTTTTCAACAGTACAAAAGTTCAAACGCCGGGTAAGTCTTGCAGGATGACTCTGGTTACGCTATGGAGCCGTGTAAACGCGGAGCCGGTGGGGAAGAAGAAGCTCCCAAAACAGAGCTCATCTTTTTGTCATGAGGCCCGTTTTCTGACGATGCGCCATATTGAATTACATTTCGGGGTCCTAGCCGCTAGCGGGGGTTAGCATAGCGAGCTAACGTCGGCTACATGAACAGTTTGTCGTTGCGTGTGGCGTTCAATGTCGGGGTTTATCAGTGTTAATATAACGTGTTTGATGCATTAAAGAAATAAAAAAAAACAACTTGTACTGCAACTGCAAGCTTGGGGAAATAGATTTAGACGGGGTAATGATAGCTAGCCAGTTAGCCTAGCCTTTATCAGTAACTATTGCTTCATACATAAAGCTTAAGTTACTCTTATTATGGTGTCACAATCTCATTTTATAACATTTAATAATCACGGAGGAATAATTTAAATCCATCAAAGGTGCAAGCTCGACTCTAGAAGCTGTCGTTATAGTTAGTGTTCTGGTGTGAATCAGTGTTGATGTGATCGATCGATTAATGCATCGAGTGTTTTTTACCTCTCTCTTTTATAGGTCTTCAGAGATGAGCAGTTCAGAGGAAGTGTCATGGATCTCCTGGTTCTGTGGACTGAGGGGGAATGAGTTTTTCTGTGAGGTGAGTTATTGTCTCCTCTTAACGTGTATGTATTTACTGTTGCCATCCATGCATCGAAATATCGATATGAAGTTCAGATAGTTGGCAGAATATTAAATGTGTGCACTGAACACACACAGGGACACTAACCTAGGGCTGTATAACTCCTCCAGATTATTTTATTAAACTTGTTACAGGAAGAATGTGAATGGTAAAAAACAAACTTACTTGGAAGCAGGAGGAAGTCTTGGCGATCTATAAATTGGAGAAAAAAAATATCCTCAAGCGACTGTAAAATAACAATTTATTAAAGTTAATACAAGCAAGGAAGCAGTCATGTTACATCCTTGAGTTTACATGCTCCGACTTCATAAAAAAAGACCTTTCTATGTCTGAATAAATCATGTTTTTTTGTCAACATAGACTTGTTTGACATCGTTTTTCCAAACCTGTGCGTTTGTATTTTTTAGCACACTTCCAGTAACCCTCAGCCTAATCACTCTCTAACTACTTGGTCATTAAGAAATGGCTTTATAACTTTTCAAGTTAAGCTTAACACAGTACTGCCACGTCCATATGTACATTCAAGGAGTTATTGATCACTGTAATCATTAGTCCAGTTCATACTGGCCCTGAAGAGATGACTCCAGTTTGTGACTGGATGTTATGTCACATGTTGGTGTCACATTTAGAAGGGATCTCGTTATGTGTATGTACAGGTGGATTTATTATAGATACTCGTAACTCTCTCTGTGTACCTTTTGGCGTAGGCTTTATCTGTTATACATCATGCTTAGTTCTTAACAAATAATCCGTTTTCTCACCTGATTTCTCCAACGAAAGGTGGATGAAGACTACATCCAGGACAAGTTCAACTTGACAGGACTCAATGAGCAGGTTCCTCACTACCGCCAGGCCCTGGACATGATCCTGGACCTTGAACCAGGTCTGTGTAATATGTTCATTATTTTTTTATTGTACTGGTTGAAGAGGAAGACTATTTACTTTATTAATCCACAATGGGGGAAGAGACGTTTTTAACAGCAGCCATTTAGACATGAAATAGTAGAGTAAACACAAGTGTTATTGTTCCAAACAGAGTCAGGAGACTGCAACTGTGCATGTCGGCTCACTGGAAAGGCTCTGCTACACTAAATGGAACAGAGCCTTAATTACCGTTTTATCACTCGTACACCTGTGTATGATTTCATGTTTAAAAGGTCTATTATTTTTCCACTAAAATGTTTACACTCATATGGCCAAAATACAATCACACACATACAGGGTGCCCCGCTAGGGCTTCTGTGTCTTGCTCAAGGGCACCTCAACAGTGCCTCTTTAGCTACCAGTCAACACTGCATACTGTTCCCAAGCCAAGTCCCTGCTGACTGAATTGTGAGACTAAATGTTGATCTTCATTCACCAGCTAACGTGTGTAACAGAGATGGAGAGGAAAGAGTAAAGGAGTTGCTGGTGTTTCATTCAGGAGACTTTCATCAGTGATCCTGACATGAACGTGTGCTGCTCTTTTTAATCTTGTATCATGTTGAGCTCTGTTGCACATGACGTCTAATAATAAATAAAGCAATTCTCTTGTTCACCCTGCTGAGCTGCTGCACAGGGTTGCTTCCCTCCTGTTTCCAGATGATTACACGTACTATAAAATGCAGTACAGTTCTTTTTTTGCAGTGATTTAGGGGAGCATCAGTGAAACCATCAGTTGATTCAGCAGCGCTTCAGTCTCCCTTAGATCTTTGTTTTATTCCCTTTCAAAGATTTGAAAATGATTTCTAAATTATTCTTTCTTATATTTAATAAGAGCCCTGTTGTATTTATGGTATTCCCTGTCCCTGAAAAATATGTATACAACTCTATAAACTGAAAAAAAGAAATGTGGACACCAACAATGTTCTCTGTTTCCCTGTGTGTTCAGATGAGGAGCTGGAGGACAATCCCAACCAGAGTGACCTGATCGAGCAGGCAGCTGAGATGCTGTACGGCCTCATCCACGCACGCTACATCCTCACTAACCGAGGCATCGCACAGATGGTAAGCGGCAGCAAAATCCACCCCTCTGCATTAGGAAAGCTGTTTCTCCATTACGTTTTACTTGACAGGGTGGAAAATGTCTTTTTAGACACTGCTGCTGACTTTATATATTCAGTAAAAGGGGTGATAATGCTGGATTAGTGACCTACTAATGATTTACATCTTTACAGTATTCATACACTAAACTCACAAATGTTGAACATTCTCAGGGTGCATTTTTCTTGCTCTAGATTTTAAAATGCAGCACAGAAGATGGACTAGCAGTTTTGCTGAGTAGTTAAAAGGATGTAAAATGACCTGAGTTGCAGCCTTTGTAAGCTCCCTTTTTAAATGAGCTGTAAAATAAGAACTTTTGCCACGTATAATTCTTTATTATTGACTCTCTATCTCTTGATTTATAACTTGCAGTTGGAGAAGTATCAACAGGGAGATTTTGGTTACTGCCCCCGGGTCTATTGTGAGAATCAGCCTATGCTTCCTATCGGTAAGTAAAACCATTAAATGCATTATATCTATGTTTTACACAAGTGTTGTAGCACAAGACAGGGTTAATGCCGACTGTTGGAGCCATCAAATCTGTCGACTCCAAACCATTTGTTTCTATTCATCAATAGACTGTCTTGGTTGTAGGAAATTTAATTGAGTTCATAGCTAAGCCAGTTTCTTCCCTTTTCTGCTCCTCCTCCTGTTCTTCCACAGGTCTGTCAGACATCCCCGGAGAGGCCATGGTGAAGCTGTACTGTCCTAAATGTATGGATGTCTACACACCCAAGTCCTCCAGGCACCACCACACAGATGGAGCCTATTTTGGCACTGGCTTCCCCCACATGCTCTTCATGGTTCACCCCGAGTACAGGCCCAAAAGGCCCGCCAACCAGTTTGTCCCAAGGTTAGTACGACAGGTTGAACTCAAGGTGTGCTCCCATAGGCTGTGACTGTGATGCACTGTTGGCAGTAATGAATCTATACGGGTTGCTGTAATAGGGGTGGGGAAGGGAATAATATAATTGTGTATCCTTGCAGTCCTAGTTAATCAAGCAGAAGTGCTAAGTACAAATATTTAAGTTGTTTGTACAACTTTATACTTTTACCCTCTACATTTTCACAAATATCTGTACATTTTAGTCCATATATTTTCAAAACAGCCTCATTACTTTAGTTTTAATGCATTTGAAAGAATTTCTAAATATTTTTTTGCATCATTCACGCCTTTCTAACATCAAGAACTGTGAGTATCACACATGACAGACGTAACAAGACAACAGAAGAGAGAGCGACTCAACTGCATTTGAAGTTTGAGCTTTGTGCAGAAACAGCCAGTAAAAATTTCCTTCAGAGAAACCAAGAGAGTACTTTCTACTTTTAGACTTTGAGTAAAGAAATTGAAAAGTATTTGTACTTCTGTACTTCCTTTGAGTAAAGAATGTGCACTTTTGCCACCTCTGCTATCAAGTGTGACGTGGTTGCTTCACATTCATTTTGAATACCTATTCTGATGTACTGCACTGTGTCTACCACTCTCACCATGAAAAGAACTTTGGAAGCCTGAATTATCAAACTAGCTGCTGTCGATTGATTATTGTTTTAACTCTGGGGAGTTTGCAATACTTGATTCCCAAATCAATTGGTAAAACTAAATTTGGTAAATCTTCAGTGTCTTTGTTACCAGGGATTACATACTCAAGAACCGATGCAATAATAATGACTATGAGCGATGAGATACAACAATGAAGTGATGATATTTTTATCCAAAAAGTCAAAGTTCAAATTCACTGTGACACATAATGTCCAGGAAAATCTTTTTTTGGCCATTATTCAGTTGCGTTAACTCAGGAATAGAGTCATTGTGACCTCAAAATAGGTTTTTAGCCATAATCTAAGAATTAATTGGACAACTTCAGATTTCTCACACACATGTTGACTGGGACGACACAATGAGTAAACAATAACTAGCACAGTGCCGGCTTTCATCTTTCCATCTCATCCTCTCACCTCTTGCCTCATTCTCAATTATGAAGCGTCATCGGAATCACGTGAGTTTGTACAACGTGTGTGAGTTACGCCTGCAGCTCATAGAGAGGCTTCGCATGGAAAAATGCCAAGTGAAAACAAAAGCGCCACGTCTAGTATAGCTATACTCTATAAGAATCCATCTTTACATAGTACATTATTAGCCAATAATCTATCATAATCCTTAAATAATCAGTTCGAAAACTGAGATCATGTGTCCATGAAATTTTATTTAGTGATATCTTCCATTTAGCCAAAAATACTTGTAAGTCATCTATCCTAAGTCTATCTATATATATATACCTAGTATTCGGTATACGTATATTTAAATGAGTATGGACAGACAGTGGATAGTAAATGTTGTCTACTGGACTGGTTGGCCAAGGTCATACATCGTCCACAGGGCGAAAATTCCTGTCTACTTTTCTCACGTGTGCGTCTTTTTCCTGCGCACCATATTGTTCTTTTCTAACACCTGCTTACAGGAAAATTCTTCCATGAAAAAGGACAGGTGGCAAAACAGGCTTAAACGTACTGCATTCCCCGTTCTTCTTCCTAAAAAGCAAATACATCACTGGGATCAAAATGAAACAGTCCATCAATTTCAGTGGTGCTCTTTGTCTTACTGCTGAATAATCTATTCAATATTTTGGGGGTATTGCAATGGCCAGAATGAAATTGATCACGCCACTCTCCTTCTTTCTCCAGGCTGTTACGGCTTCAAGATCCACCCCCATGGCCTTACCAGCTGCCCAGGCTGCAAGCAGGCCTCCAGCTTCAAGAGCCCCGTCCAAGGCCATCCGCTAGAGCGTCCAGGACAGGGAGGAGGGGGAGGGATGAGGGGATTGAGGAGGAAGATTTCGGCAGACCAGAAGACAGGAAAGAATTATCATCAGAAAGGGAGGGGTCACCTGCATTCTACAAAGCTTTTCAGGGATGCCCCCCTCCCACCTGAAGACTGTATTATTTTTGGTTTAGATAAGGGAAATGAAAAAGTATAAAGATTTTTGAGTGGGTGAGCGGAGACAGGAAAAACGCACAGCCATGCATCTTAATCCACACACACACACACACATGCACTTCATTACACTCATACAGTATATAAACATTATAGAATAAATAAATAAATGCATCCAACACTGGGTTCCATGCACGGACGTTACCAAACTCAATCAGTGCCAAAAAAAAAAACAGGATGGTGATGTAAGAAGAAGCTGAACCACACAGGGAGCCACGCTGCTTATTCTGTTCACTCACATTACGAGCACACTGATGAGAAGATGAATGGTGATGGGGCGGGGTGACGCTTCAGGGGAACTCTCCCTGTAGGAGAGGGGTTTTATGCTCCAGGACGAAAAGCTGGGAAAGTACCAATGACTTGGGGTCAGTTTCCACCTCTGGCTCTGTTTGTTCTTTTATTTTGCACAGTTTTGGGTAAAGGGGGGTGGGTGGGTAAAAACCCTCTCCGTCACTTGGAACCTCTCGCCTATTTACCCCCCATGCATGTACACTCAGGCTGGCATTCGCAGAGACAGTTTGGACGGTGGCGACGGGTGTTTTTCTGCATCACTCGTTTTGTTTCTTACATTTGCTTACTGGTTTGTCTGATGTTTTGATGTGTTGTTACACAAAGCATTCTGTAGAATTTGCCTTAAGATTCAGAAGAAGAAAAAAACACCCAGATTGTTGTTGTTTTTTTCCAAGAGGCACAAGCAAAATTAGTTGAGTTAGTTGATTTTCTTCTTTGTGCTGTTAGAAGAGGTAAAGTAGAAATAGATTAAAATAACATGAATTTCTGAATCGTTCAGACAATTGTAATCAGCCTGTGTCATTTCTCCAGCTGTCTGTGCGTGTGTCAAACAACTGTCTGTATTGGTACCTAAGTGAAAATATAACCTGTGCTACATTTTTTGCGAGACGTGCGCCCCCGGGCTTAAGGCCTGAAGTTTGGTTTGTCACCGCCCTTCCCTCGTAGCTCCATCCTCCCTTTTTTTAAATAGGTTACATTTTGGGAAATACGCTTTGCTTTCTGGCAAAGAGTAGATGAGAGGATTGATACGTCATGGTAATATGAAGCTGCCACAAGCAACCAGTTAGCTTCACTTAGCGGAAAGATCGCCTGGCTCTGTCCGAAGATTGCAAACCCTTCCTACCAGCACCTCTAAAGCTCACTAATCACCACAATATATCTCCTCAGTTAATTCCTACAAAGCGTGAGCATAAAAACAATAAATTGCCTTTTTTATAGGGGTTATCTGCTGGTTAGCGGTTGGTAGGCAACCAGTGTTCACTCATGGAAGTGACTGGTCCTCACCAAGACTGGCACATAACCACCTGTAACACCACTATGTCAAGTTTTAGCTCCTACCAGCAGTTCTGAACCTCACTAATTAACACATATCTCATTTGTGTACAAGTCTTTTTGTAATTTATAAGTCTCTTTTTTGCCATTTTACAGGGGCTTTGTGCTAGTTAGCAGTTGCTAGGCAACCAGTATTGACTCCAGGAAGTTACCTGTCCCAACCAAGAAGTAGTCCGGCACAAACGTACCCCTGCGAAAATGGCAAATTGATGTTTTTAAGCTTTTTGTGCGTATTAAACAAACAGGAAACACATTGGTTAGTGAGCCGTAGAGGTGTCGGTCAGGCTGTCTCCCTCCCTGGTTCCAGTTAAGCTAACCGACTGCTGGTAGTAGCTTAATATTTGAGAGTGGTGTCAACTCTAATATTGCCCTAAATATCAAACTATTCCTGTAAAGATCAAGGAGGAGACTCGGAGAAAGAGGAATTTAGACAATCTGAATCCTTCAGCTCACTCCACCACTGCACTGATCCTACTGGTGTCTCTCCACAGCACAGTCTCATTATTTATGTTCAGGTTTAGAGACAGTCAGACCACCAGCCGCTTTTTTTTTTTCTTTTTTGGTTTTGTTTTTGAAACAGCGGGGCAGACATTCAGTTGCCCTCCCTTCACTCTCCACTTTATTTTTGTGTGACTGGAACAGATTGTTTTTTTTTTTGGATTTCATGATACAAGAGAAGCGGTATTTATGTGTCCAGATTTTAATGAATATTTGTCTGTGTTGTCTTTCTGCTACTGTGGAAGGGTGAGCAGGATTCAGAATTCTCAATAAACTTCTATTTTCTTTTCATACTCTTTTGTCCTGTTTTCTTTAAGACAGCAGTTCTGCCTCCCTGCCACAGAGTGTCAGCAGAGAGCTTTTAAAAGCTTTATTTTTCCACATTTCAATATGTTTGAGGCACTGCTTGTTGCAGTTGGGTTTTTAATCTGAAATAAGAAAATATAATGTAGCACAGAAGAAGCATGAGGCCCACGACTATATCTGCATTCTTAGTTTATATGTTTGTTTTTGAGCTTTGTAGGAAGATTTCCTGTGGTGACGAGGGAGAATGATGGTTGTCTGGCTTCTGGGTGTGGTTGCAGTGGCATTTCACATGACTCTGAGTAACAGCATTGGTGGGGAAACACGCACAAACACAAAACAAAGAAACACCATCTAACTTCACTGACCCGATCATAAGATCTCAGTCAGGCTTGTGTAATTATTTTTAAATGAGCTCTTGGATGTCATTTGGGCTCTTTTTTTTTTTTTAAACATGAAAAAAGTCAGTGGGAAAAAAAAAGAAGCAAAATACAGTTTAATTTTAAAATATCCAGTTTAAGCCACAGAAACCCAGAATACACCTTGATACACAAGCAGCAGGAAAACGTTATAGTATGGCTTCTTTACATATGACTCATGAACTGTTTTTCCCCTCTGCACAGCAGCTGTCTTTGGCAAAATGACTGGCAGGGCTGAGTTGTCTTTATGTGGCTGTACCCTGTCAGTTTTTCCAGAGGGAGAAGAGGAGGAGGTTCCTTCATGACTCAGGATAACCTCAAACCACTGGTCGGGACCTGCCCTTCTTCTCCTCCCCGTATTTCAGCAACTCCTTTCAACTTAGTGCAGAGGAATCCCCTGTTTTTGTAGTCGGTGAGCGTCTATTAGGACTTTGTGGGAGAGCAGACCGTCTTCCTCTAATGGCCTGCTGAATAATGAGAGGTGTCTGTGTGTTGGGGGCTGGAAACAAAAGCCCTTACTGAGACTGTTTGCAGAGAAATAATCATACTTTATTCCTGTGAAATGTTCTGTCTCTGCTTTGCCACACCCAGAAGCCATATTGCACCATTTTCCTCTCAGACATTTCTTTTGGGATGCCTCTCTACAGCAAATACAACTATTAAGGGAATTGCCAGCCACAGAGACTGAGACCACACGCAAAAAAGATATGTATTGCTGATAGAAAAAATGCCTTTTTAGAGGCTCCACTCTCCACATGTGATGCTTCAGTCTGTGCTGAGGTTGGGAAACATGTTTTCTGGCAGAGATTCATTGAAGCTTTAACTTGACAAGACAAGTTGAAGCTGATAGATAGTAGCCAGTTTGGCTCCTGTTCAGCACAGAATACGATCCGCCCCTCTTTGAAGCAATGTCGATTTAATATGGCTTTTTCTTTTACACTGATCATCAGAAAAAGACACTTAAATGTAAAAAGTGAACAGATATAAAATGCTATACCCCAAAAATATAAATACCCAAAGTCTGTATTTAGTAGAGGCATCCTTTGGCAGCAGTGAGTCTGTGTGGATAGGTCTCAGTCAGCTTTGCACATCTGGATGCTGCAGTTTTTTCTCTGCTCCAGCTCTGTCAGGTTGCCACAAATTCTTGATTCGAGTGAGATTTGGACTCCGCGACATTAACATTTCTCTCTTTTTTTTTTTAAACTGTTCCTGTGTAGCTTATACTGAAGCTCATTGTCTTGCCTTCTTCCAAGTAGCAGGTTTCTTGCATCTGTGTCAGTTTTTTCCCGTCACAGGGCTTCCAGGAGCTCCTGCAGAACACCATCCCCACAGCACGATGCTGCCACCAGAATGCTAACACTGGGGGTCCTACATTTTGATTATGTGCAGTGTTTGGTCAAAAAAAGCTCAATGTTGGTCTCAGACCCCCCCAAAAAAAGCTGCAGGTCAGTGATCATGTGACTTATTAGCCATGCTAGTAGTGGTCCGTCAGTCAACTCAGTTGGACCACCACTTTGGTCCAGACTGAAATATCTCACCAACCATTAATTTGGATTGTTATATAATTTGGATATTAATTAATTAATTTAACCTTAATTACCATCACTGGTAACGCCTGTGTTTACTCTGTTTCCTGTCACATTGGCTGCTGTGGAAAAGGTCTGTTCTAACAACTTCCCCTGACTTCCTCTAGAGCCACCATGAGGTTTGCATGCGGTTCTGATAGAAATATCTCACAACTAATGGATGGAAAGTCATGAAATTTAGTGCACACATTCACATCCCCCTCATGATCAGTTCTGATAACTCTGGTGACCTCTGAAGAATTTAAAATATTTGTGCAGCACTTTGGTTTATGACAAAATTCTGGCTAAACTAACAGCTGCACTTTGTGTTCAGTGCTAATTGGCAAATGTTAGTATGCTAACACGAGACACAAGATAGTAAATAAGTTATATACATAAAAAACATTACACCTGCTTTACATCAGCATTTTACCATTGTCATTGTAGCATGAGGGGTTTCTTTGGTTTTCAACAGTGAAAGTTTTGCCACAATACTGCCCCACCCCCCCCCCAAAAAAAAAAAAAAAAACTCTGGATCGTCCATACACAAAGGACTCTTATACAACTGAGCTTCCTTGACTACGCACAGGTGATTTCCATTTAACTGATTACATGACTCCTGCATGCAGTGGACTGGTTGCACAGTAATAATTACAATAGCTCAGTTCCCGGTAGCAGTGACATTGAAACCAGCATGCACAATAGCCCAATAAGACCTCCACGAAGGAGAATGCAGGAATCATTATTACACCTGTGAGTTTCCTGCTATGACATGCCAAGATGTCGGCTGTGCATTAGAACAAAACACAAAAAACTTTTTATAGTTAATATTTAAAGGTTCCTGCTTTTGTTCCTTCTCGTCTACTTTCCCACAGTTTAGATTTTCCTATTGACTCTGCTGTTGCTGCTGTGACTGATGGAACAAGGATTAGTTTGGCTGGCTTCTCCTACACTCCCTCTTTCCAAGTGACGGGTTGAGAAACTTGAAGGATCTGTGGGCAAGACAATAGAGGCTTTTTCACGGGGCCCAAACAGCCTCCCTCACAGCAAAGTATTTCAAAACCATGACTCTGAAGATGTCATTTCATAACTGTGTCCTCCCCGCCCCCCATCCAGCAGGAAAACAAACCATGCCCCCTCTTTAAAGTCACGTGCGGAGATAATCATTTAACGGCTCACACAGAGTCAGCAAACAGGCCCACCACCCCGAAAACGTCTGTCATTTTGTGACTGATGTGGACAAACAAACTGAAAATCTTAGTCATTGTATTTTCATGACTCTATACTTGTCACCCGTTCACTAAATGCTTGTATCGCCTCCCCAAACATGTTTGCAAACACTTGGAGACAAACACACGCAGGAAAAAATGCTTGGGGGACAAGACCAGACTTGCTTATGTGAATAATTTCGTGTTATCCAAAGTCTCTTCTTGAAATAAAGTCAAGTGTTTGATTGCTGTGTCATTTATCAAGCACAGAACGGGAGGGACGGGTGTGTAGAAACCTCCCTTCCTCTTACAGCACTGTTTTAAGGTTTGATTCTTCTGGTAACCAACAGTAACACATCAGTTGTTATCTGGAAAACATGCAGTATTTGCATTAAAAAACAGAATCTATGTCTGTGTTCTAAAGGCTAAGAATACAAGATAAAAACATGTCACTGTTAACCCTTTTCTAACTAGAGCCAAAACCATGTGTAATTTAATCTTGTTTTTTCATATTTTACCTTTGAGATTGCTCAACTAGGAGACCTGGTTTTACTGGAAAAAATATACACAGTTAAATCCACTGTAACT
>NW_023340268.1:7021258-7022784 GCF_004916995.1 Morone saxatilis
TAACACAGAAGTTACACATGCAAACACACGCATGTAAATGAATTCTGGCCCCTCTTTTACAGCCGAAAGCAGAACTAAAGTTCATACTTCACTTTTTATAAATATATGTGTGTGTGTGTGTGTAATTTAAATATCACACTGTGTGGGAACCTTGCAAAAGCAGTTATTTTTTCTCTTTATGTTACATGATTTTATTAACATGACTCATTTTGAACTTGAATTTCTCAGTTTTTATTCACAGGATTACAGAAGTTAACATACTGAACATAATTTCACAGGCTCTCGCTAACCTTTATTTAAGCCCATATTATTCTTTTTTCTGTTGTAACACGTATATTATAAGGTGGTTAATGTTCTTTAGCAAATTGGGTAGAAAACAAAGAATCCTGCACACTGTCCATCACTATACTCACTTTATTAACATTTCAGTCCTCAGGCTTTCATCAGGTGAAGTTCCTATAAACAACATCTTTCATATACAAGCTATTGACACTTTCTAGGTGGCTTACAAAAAAAGGTGTTCAAATATAATAAATGCACCAATATTAGCGTAGGTTCACGTCAAAATAAAGGCCCTCTAGTGAGATTAAATACTAATTTTCTTTACAAATTAGTCCCATTATTAAACTGGACCTTTTTAAATAATGCTTTGATATAATCTGTACAGATAATTGAGCATTATTAGTTCGACACAGATAATATTTATTGGCTGCATTATGCTGTTCAGGTATGTGCCATGTGTTGTTTTGTATGGTGAAATCAGCTGCACGCACTGCCTGAAAGGAAAACCTGATTTTAATAATATCTGAGAGCTGAAACAAAGCCAGCACTGTTACTTCCTTGCTTCATTAGTAGTCATACGTACCTGTTTGTCAGGTGAAGTTAAATCATTCAAATGTTTACACAAGAGTAGACATTTATGTGTAACAATCGAACCGTTATGATTATATTCTGTAACCATGGATTCCGAATTTAGCTCTTTTTATATCAAGTATATATTACAGTTTTCTTTAAATTGTGCTTTTTTCTGTTCTTTTTTTTTTAAATTTTCCTTTAAATAACTGGTTCAGATTCTCAACAAATAATAAATAGAGTGAACTGGAACTGAAGAAAGGACTCAATAATTACATGTTTATTCGTAAAACAAGAGAAATATGAAAAAATAAAGTGTGTAATATCTGACATGACCTGTCCATCCAGCTGCCGTGCACCAACATAACAGCCTTAATTAGCCGCACTGTATGGACCACCCTGTTGAAGTCTGTCCAGCAGCTCTGTAGGAGACAAACAGCACATCCTCTAACGCCGGGCTGCCCAAGGTGGGGCTTGCAGGCCAAAGTGGGGCTCGTCATAAGGTTTGATTGGGCCTGCCAGATTAGCTCCAGTGGAAAAAAAATATAATATTATGTTTTAAATGCATTTTAGTTTTTGTGAGGTAAAATTTGATTCCTTAAATATGTAGGATTTCCTAATTATTAATTATTTTTCATAATCTCACAGGATAAATAAATAAATAAAGTATCTAT
>NW_023340268.1:7022882-7023159 GCF_004916995.1 Morone saxatilis
ACAGGAAGTCAATCAATTAAGGGATCTTAACAATACAAAAGGTTTTTGCGTTCAGCACAGCTTTGGCCCTCTATGGGGAAAAAGGTGTGGGCACCTCTGCTCTATAGAATAATAGATAGCTTGTGTTAGTGTGTGTTGAAATACAGCTTCAGGTCATATTAGACTGTTAACTGAATCACCTAGAGCTAAAGGTGTGGTGGGTAACTGCACCAGATAGTAATTATTTGGTCTGTTATGTCAATTTAGCTTCTCATTTCTAAAACAAAAGGACACTTCT
>NW_023340268.1:7023259-7030533 GCF_004916995.1 Morone saxatilis
CAGCCTTGTGTTGTATAATGATAAATACATTTCCTTGATTTAGTACTTGAAAATGAATTTTAATGTTAATGTTCAAACCACAACACCTTTGTTTAATGGTTTATTTGATCTAAGCAGAGATTACATACATAAAGGAACCTTTAATCTACCTGTTTATCTTAAGTGACCCGTGTAAATTCAACAGCAGGGTTGGTATGCAAGCATTATAAGTTCTTATCAGGTTTATAAAGTCACATTCAAGCCTCACTGAAACACACAACAAAGCTGTGTATTACTTGAGTAGCATGGACACTACTTTGGATTTAAATCAGAAGTTCATATATGTTTGGTGGGTGAAATCTTAAATATAATAAGCTGTGGCAAAAAGTAGAATATTTGCCAGTGAAAAGTAGAAGTATTGGTAGCATAAAATGGAAATAAAATTAGAAAACACCCAATAAATGTTGCCTATAACTTTCCACCACTGATTTTAAGTGGCTTAAAAGCTCATAAAACAACATTTAAAGTCACTTTTGAGCCCCCAAAAAATCCATACAGGAAGCACCAGTCCCCCCCTTTACCTGTCGATCACACAGGTGGGAGATCTTGAAAACACACAAACTGGGTGGACGCCCCTGAATGCGTCCTCTGATTGGATAACGGTGACGTTTGGATGGGAGGTGGAAGATTATAAATGCAGCGATGTCCGCAGGCAGGAAAAAAAAAAGTTGTTTGATCACATTTGTAACGGACTGAGTCCTCACAAAGCGGGCAGCTTCTCCACAAAGTCGAGTTTTGTAAGCTCATTCCTCTCCTTCCAAGATGAACAGAATTATTCTCCAGCTTTTTGCAGTCGGATTCTGCTTTGCAATCGGTGAGAAACTCCTCTAAATAATGATTTATTTGTTTAAAATGTTGTCAAAATGTCTCCTAATTTACTTGTAACTGACCTCTAAAACATAAGTGGTGTAAAATCTGACTCATGTTTAGGAATGAATGTTTAAAATGTGTTCCTCACTAAATCTACGTTTTTCTAAATGGAGTTTGGCGTGTCTGTGTTTTCTTGAGACTTAAAAATGTCTTAAAGATATCTCAGCAGTGTTGCTGTGTTCAGGTTGACATTTCCTTCTTGCAGGTTTTTGATGATTAGATTGTGTTAAATTTCTACATTTTGCTTCTTCATGGAGCTTTTTAGAAAATATATATTTTCCATGATTCTAATTTGAAAAATTAGAGAAAAAGGGCTCAACTTTGTTTCCTGATCCTGTCAAGTACACACTTTAAAATTGTGCTTTCTTTGGGTGGGATTTGGTTAGTGTTTGTCATGTATTTTCAGGTTCCCAGTGTGTGCTCAGTGTTGAAGTGTCCAGAGCTTGGGGCTGTTTGACTGGGTGTGTTCACACTTCTGCACAGTTGTGATAATTTAGGAACCAGTCGATAAAAATAAAAAAAAGGAAATTCAGATTACTTTTAGATTAACTAGCCTATAGTCCTGTGTTATGGTTACTGGTTACTTGTTATACTAGGACTGATAAAAACTCATTTGATAAGATAACATCACCTGTTTTGGTTATTATATTCAAACACTTTCTGTGTCCTTCATTTTCATCTGAAGGAGCTCATTTACTTATCCCAAATGATTCAGGACAGATGAAATAGTTAGCTAAAAGTAAGCTAATACAAAAAATGCAGAAGTAGTAAACATAATAGACGAATAGTTGAAATAGTTGAATTAACAGTTGAAATAGTTAGCTAGCATTTAAAGTAACTAAGTTAATTAATTAGTCGAAATAGTTAGCTAAAAGTAAGCTAATACAAAAAATGTGGAAGTAGTAAACGTAATACACGAATAGTTGAAATAGTTAGCTAAAAGTAACGAATAAACAGTACTTAGCTAATGTATGACTAGTTAGCTAACGTTAGGTTAAAAGTATTTAATTAACAGTTGAAATAGTTATGTAAAAGTACAGTTTTGTGTTACAGCAATTGTGCTACTGTTTTTTATCATTTGATTTAATAATTTACTCATTTTTTAAGCATGAATTCAGACATTACATCAGCTGTGAGAATTTGCTGATTTTCTTCATCATCTAACATATTTTTGGATAACACAAGAAATTTGAAGACGCTGTTGTGGGAATTTAAAACTCTCTTACTGGAGCAAATGATATACGGATTATTTGCTAATGACTTCTGCTTTGTAGGACTGAACAGAACACAGGATGAGTTGTTGCTTCCCACCAGGTGAAACAAAGTAGCTGCAGAGTTTTTGCTGTGGTTATCCGATGTGCACATCCCAGGGCTTTACTCTAATGCTGTTATTACAGGTTGGGGTGAGGCAGCCTGTTTGTGGTACGAGGCTGTACCTTCTTTCTTTTTTTTTTTGTGTTTTTTTTCCAGGCGTTATTAAATGACTGAATCATGTTCCAACCTGCGAGCCCTTTACATGAGAAATTCCTCACCCTGAAACAGTTGAGGCTTTGCCCAAGGTCTCAAATTCCACTTCTACAGAGGGTCTGCCGACCGGGGCGCACTATAAGGACCATTTGTTCCTCTGCTATTGTCTTTTGAGGCCATTGTAGTCCATTTTTGTCTTCGGGATCCCCTCTTTACTGTTGTTTCTGGCTCCTGTTTCAAACCACACCCTAACTAGCGGGAACTGTATTCCTATCCTGGTTTTGCTTTTTATCCTCTCAGGTGACTACTTTAAATAGTTGTTTGTGACACACGGGTGATTCACAAATGCAGATAATTACATACTGAGATGTCACACCTCCCTTCTACAAATGAGGGATGAGTGTGTGTGTGTGTGTGTGTGTGTGTGTGTGTACTCTGGGGAAAAGTTAATGATTTCAGATGGCGGTCTGGTTGGTTTTTGAAGTCAACATCTTACAGGCTACTGAGAGAAGCAACTGCCAGAAAAATAGACAAAAATACACACCTCTGTAATCCAGATGTCTGTAAATTTCTTAAGCTGGGAGGAAAAAGTCTAGAGAGGCTGTGGACTGAGGAAGATAAGATATGGACGTCATGTTGTAATGTGTACACTGCATTTTTGAATTAACCTATTGCATTTTCTTAAAAAAAAAACAAATAATGTAATCATTGTAATAAAAGCCTTGGCTGTCTGTGCTTGTTGTGAACCTTTGGTTCCCAACTTGTGTTGTCGGGACCTCCACTAGGGGTCGCCAAAGCTTCAGGGAGGGGTCACAAGGCCTTTTTTATTTTAAGGCGTGTTAGAAAACTAAATGAAAATATACACAGAGTAGGCCTAAATTGTGAAACACAACAATGTCTACGCATCAGGGACAAGAAAACACTAAAGTTGCCTGAAAGATTCTAATAAAAAGACAGAGAATTGTATACAAAAGAAAAGGGAGTCCTTTAAGGAAAAAAGTTAGTTCTTCTTTCCCAAACATGCTTTAAGTTGTGTTTTTATTAGAAGGGGATAAAAATGATCTCTCTGGCTACTCCTCCCATATCTGGATGCCATTATATCCAAATGCAAACCAAGAGTATTTATACAACACAGCGGACCCGCCCGGGTGCATTTATCTTCACCTTTTGTGAGGTTGTACTGTGCAGATGATAATTATCCCTACCTAGAGAAAGCTTTGGCAACAGTGTTTGCATATTTACCCTCCATCAGACTTTTCCACTTACTTGTTTTTCATATTAATCTTACGACATGGCTTCTTAATTTAACTTTCCGTGCACAGTGTTGGGTTTGGTGTTGTAGCACATGACTCACAGAGGGAGTTTTATATCGGCTTGTGTTATTCACTGTTTTCTTCCCAGTTCATAGGACCTTAACATGTGACCTTGCTGTGGTAATGTTGACACTAGAGACAACGCACATTTCAACACTCTTATCTAACAAACAAATCTTGGGTACTGACTCCTCCCAAAGCACTGATTAGAGGGGGAGATACCTGAAACGGGACACTTTCCACCACATCAGATTCCTCTGTAATTGCTTTTCTTGTTTTTCTTTGGTGTTGGATTAGTCTTTTAAAGAGTTAGCCATTGATATATTCTTTGTTTTTTCTGTCTCCCTCTTTGTTTTGGGCTCCTCAATAAGCTGATGCACCATGATCTGCAGTGTCAGTGACGGAGCAGTAGAGGGCAGTATAAGACTGACTCCACACATTGAGAGGGTGATTTAGTACAGTGCCACGCCTCAGAGCTCAAACAGGTTCCTTGCTATCCAAGTGGATTTTATTACAGTTGTATAAATTTGAATTACTTGTGTTATTTATACATATTTAAGCCTGTAAATCCTTTTTGAATTAGTTCAGACACACCTAACAGTCCTACAAAGCAACAACCCACTAGAACTTATCTAACACAATTTGAATTTAGGTACATTTTCCACTCTCATACCCCTAGTCAAAGATCTGCTTGTTCAGGTATTATGTATTGTCGTTTTTTTTATTAATAAGTAAAATAATAAACCTAAAAAAGCAGAATATGAAAAGTAGATCAACTGTAGATGAACTCTTTTAAACTTGAGATTCTGTAGTTGCTGCTCTCTGCCTCACATACTGTACTTTTATGAATTCTGAGCTACATGTGCTTTATATAATTTATTTTTTACTACTTTGCACTTCTAGTTCAACTACATGTCAGCGATAAATGTTGTACTTTTCACTCCACTACATTTATTTGACAGCTGTCATTACTTACTGCTTTGCAGGTTAAGGTTTTATATATAAAATGTTAATCTTATAAATTATTACACATTATTATTGATCCACCAATACAAAACTACCATAAAACACTGTCTAAATGGTATATAGATATAGATAAATAGGCCTATATAGAGATCTATTCTTAGAAAGGGATGTTCTTTACACGTACAGTAAGTGAAATGTTGACTTCTACCTCAAACAAAGTATTTCTACAATGTTGTATTCCTACTTTTACTCAAGTAAAGACTCTGAGTTTTAACCTGCTGGTTACTGTAACAGTTGTGGTGTGAGACAGGGGGGTCAAACTGCCAGCTCAGGGGCCATTTCTGGCCCTCCATCCTCTCTCCATCCGGACTGTGACATGAAACATTATTATATAATCCAGCCTGCAGGATTATTATTGTTTCAAATACATTTTTGTGGCTGTTTCATTTAAACTACTAACTTGATATACAATCAAAATAAAAACACACTTCTGTTTTTAAGAAGTTTGTTTGGTGCAAAATAATGACAATAGTTGGTTGATAAGAAGTGAGGAAGAAGGTTTCAGGCCTTTATTTGTTGTTTGGCTGCGAACAACAAAGATGATGTAAAATAATTAAAAACAAAATGTCGAAATATTGCACTTTCTTGTACTTGAAGTGGCCATACTATGAGACACAGTTTGAAACCACTGTTTTAAGACATTTCTCAGGACTTCAGCAAGTCATCCTCATTTTAAAAAAAAAAGCCTTGGCTGCTTTTTTTTTTGTCTTTCAGGTGAGTGTCTCACTCATGTACCTGTGCGGAGGCTGTTTATGGTTGTGAGAGCTAAATGACGTAAAAGCAAACAGTGTGAATTTCCAGTAAGGGAGAAGGAACATTTTTGGCATTTTTTTTGGGCTGTTCGTGCCAAAATGTATTTGAACGAGTGTGTACGAGAAGGATGTGCTTTGAAGTGCACCCACGATAAACACTTCACCTCCACTCAAGCATCTGTTTTGTAATTAGTAGTGGTAGTAGTAGTAGTAGTAGTAGTAGTAGTAGTAGTAGTAGTAGTAGTAGTAGTAGTCTTTCAAATACAGCTCACATGCCAATGTCCTCGGGTCTGCCTATCGTGTCTTGTTGTTTCTGTTGAGATACGTGGTGAACATCGCACCCAGAGCCCGTTCTCTTATTGAAATGTGCTGTTGTGTAGAAAATCTGTTGCAATCAACAGGAGGTGAAGACACAACCAATTACAGGTTGAGACACTTCTGCTGCAGTGAACAAACAGTCTGCTGTAATTGAACACAATTAGCTTCTCTTTTTTTTTCTTAATTAGTGTTATTGTTCCCATGAGACCTCGCTTCAGACCCGTGTGACAATTCAAAGTCTTTAGCAACACGTGCGTGTGTGTGTGCGTGTGTGTGTGTGTGTGTGTGTGAGTGTGATGGATGAGATGACTCAATAGCTCGGAGGATCTGGTCAGACTGGATTTCAGATTCCTCCCAGGCAGCAGCAGGGAACAGGTGACGTGTGTAACATGTCGGTCAGCATTGCAGAGCGGTGAGGTGTTGCTATGTGTGGCAACACTTAGGTCACATGATACCTCAATTGTCAGTGATTTACCTTGTTTAATTGTACAATTATGTGCAGAGAGTTGACTTTATTTATGTAGACATATTTAACATTTATATTTTGCTATTTTATTACACAGGATTGTAAAAGCAAGTCAGTCAGATATTTGTAGATGCCTTTTCTGGTGATTTGTTGTCAGATGAGACATTTTGTGCTTCCCAGATGAGAAAAGTTTTGTTTTACACCAGAGAACATTTTAATTCTATGTATGAGATTATATATTCGTGAGAGCAATACGAGAGGACATGAGGATTGTCCAAAGTGTTTAAATTGTCGAGTCTGCTTGAACTCGGGTGTAACCGAAACTAGCGTGACAGGGTGTGGGGTGACTTTAGGTACAAAGGTGTAGGTGTGTTCAGTTTATCCCAACATATTGTAATCTTTTATTTTGTCACCTGTTGACACATTTTGTTGTTTTTCAGCATTTCAATCAAATCCTCCTGTTTGTAGTCGAGTTTAAGTGACCTTTGGTCGTCTTTCCCAGTATGAACATATTAGTAAACGGCAAAGTATAACCAAAGATATCAATATAGTGCATGTGATTTGTGTGACGTAATGGGCAGTGTTGTCCAACACAATGCACACCTGAATGGTAGATGAGTCAGCTCTCCAAACATCTCAACAGTACAGCAGTAAATCTACGTCCTTTCTCTAAATCAAATACTTGAGTTAAATATTTGACTTACTTGAGTAATTGCTTTTATATATCGATGATATGAGCTGATTCTTACCTCACATTAACCTTGTGAGACTGTTCACTATTCTTGAGAAAAAGCACATTGTTCTTCTTACAAATAAAAAGTTTAATTCATCACTAATAAAACACACCATTACTCAATTAATTCAATTCTCAGCTTGCTTTCTTCTCATCATTATTGTCACAGAAAAGAAATATTTGGAATTTAAACAGGAAAGATGGAGGAAACCGAACAGAAAGAGTTAAGCTAAATTTGAAATATTGAATGATTCAGGTGATTATACACTAATGAAAACAGACCTATGAAT
>NW_023340268.1:7030556-7035992 GCF_004916995.1 Morone saxatilis
ATCCTCCTCAATGTTACACACAGGACCTTTTTTAATGAATGCACTGTGATACCACAAAGAAAAACACAGTAAGGTCAAATACAACAAAAATCAGAGGCTTTACTGAAACTCTGAAAAAGTGAAAGTTTAAAACTTTTATAAACTTTGTCTAAGACTAATCAAAGCAACAAGAAGAAAATGGAACTTTCCAGACATGTTTGTTTGTGTGTGTGTGTTTGACTCCAATGTGTACTTTCTGTAACAACTCTGGTCATGGGGCACTGAGTCTGAAACAGGAGTGACAGGTTTCCAACAATAGCTTCACCAGAATTGACAGTTGCTACTGAGTATCTCCTCCCAGATGTGTGTCACACATAGTTTCTGTCTCACAATTTGGCAGGATGTCTTTGAGGCTTGGCAACACACAGCATTGAACAGATCTTAATCTGTAAAAACAACAACCAGTATTTTTATGTACAAAATCTTAGGGTTTTTTCATTTTAAATGAACTTGGCACTGACTGAAACTGTCATTTGGAGCATGCCCAGGCCGACTAATAATAACAATAATAATGGATGGCTTGTAGCCAAGTTGCAAGTCTCTTTACTACTTCTTCAGAATTACAGTTACAACGTTTATAAGGGCATATTAAGTGAGCTTAAGTTCATTCAATGTTTCTGAGAGAAATCCATTTATACTGTTTTTCTGTCACCTCAGCTGATTCGGGCAGAGGTTTTGAGCTTCAGCGTGACTTCATGAATGTCTGCTGCACCTAGGCCTCACCAGGCAATCACAACACTGTTGAATTAGCATTTCCAGCAACAGTCATTTTATCTCCAGTAACCCTCTCAAGCCACAGCACCCACTGGGTTGCTGTTTACATTACATACATCACGCTTATCTTATCTTTTGTGTTATTACCTTTTTTCTGTGTAGCATCTAGGAAAACTGCAACTAAATGATGTCTCTTTGTTAAACACTCAATTGCTGGTAAAAGCCTATAGAGCTATCCCAATTACAGACTAGTAATTTTAACCAGGTCTGCTGTTGATGGACACAATCAGACGCACAAACGGAGCAGCTACTCACAGCTCCAATAAAACAAAATGTGGACGGTGGAGAGAAAGTTCCAGGAAGACCTGAGAAAGATCCCTAAATGAAGTTAGACAAATATATTATCAATGATTCACTATTACAGCTCATCAAGCCACACTACAACTCATTAGTCCACCATAGAGTACACCAAAGTACACTGATTTCGTGTACGCTAACTTGAAAAACATCAGCCTCTACTATGAATTTTGTATACAGTGCATGTGTACAATGAGTATGTCCTCAGTTTTTAACCATACACTCTATGGTCAAAAGCTCAAAAAAGCCCAAGCAGAGATAACTCAGATTTTTTCAGAACTGACAAGCACCTCCAGCACCATGAAAGACAGCTGTTTACACAAGCTCTGGTGCTCTCCATTGCAGGTAAACAGACCTTTTTTAGGTGTAAGATCGATGGAGGTCCCCATTTTTTAAATTTAGTCGTATTTATTGCCTATTTGATATCAATGATTTTTATTTATTACATTTTATTTCCTGCTCACCTCTTTGGAACTCGTCATGTGCTGCGTATATGCGCTGCTCTCACTTTGTTCACATTGCGTACATTGCACATACGTTGCAGGTGAGCTCATTCTCTGAACTGGAAGTGAAAACTCCTTAGCTGACGAACACCCTCGTTCAGAGTTAATGACCTCCTTTTTAGACCGGTTATCATTAAAGCAAGCTTTTGTCAACACACCTTGACTCTAAAGCAACTTCAGAGTTCCCATAGTCTGCAGTCATTTTTCTGTGTCTGGAGACTAATCACAGCTTTTAAATGAAACTCGTAAAATGGCTCAGGTTCTATTTTAAATAGGTCAAATGTGTAATTTGTCTGAGGGCTTTACATGTTTATCCTTAGACTTTTTAATTTGTAAAAGCAAGAACTCCACAATAAAACTTTAATTGGTGAAACAGTTATTGACTAATCAACAGAACATAAAAACTAATGGGTGGAAAAAATAGGAGCCTCATGAAAAGCAACTTAGGAGGGATAGAAATCAGATTGGTGTCAAAGAGTAGAGATGGCAGCAGTATAATTACAATATCAAGTAAATAAAGTGCACAATATAATTCTACGTGAATATTAAGTGTTTATAAGCAAGGCATGTTTGAGTTGCTGAATCAGATAAGACCATGTGCCACCAAGAGCTTGTATGACCTCGACCAATAAACCTCTTGTGTTCAAAGGTTGAAGGTCAAAATTGTCTCGTCCATGATAACTGACTTTGGCATTTAAAAAGGGTCCCACTTGGTTGACTATAGTGACACAAACTGCATCGTCTGAGTGGACGGTAAACACCGAAACGGTCTGTTATCAGCGAAGGCCTCCATTTCAGACAAACATGAAAAGATGTTTATTGTGTACGTAACCTCCTGATTATAGCCTGTTGCAAACCCATTTAAACTAATTCTACTCTTCTTCTTCCTCTTTCCTTGTCTCCATTCCTCTCTATCCCCGTCCTCATTTCTCCCTCTGATACCAGGCCAGGCCCTGCAGTGCTACGAGTGCAAAATTGGCTTCTGGAACTTGTGCCTAACCACTAAAACCACATGCAACAGTGGAGAACAGTGCTTCAGTGGTGTCGGGAAAGCAGGTAAGGAGCCCAGGGGCTACAAATCTCATCGGATGACATTCTCTCAAAGTTGTCATCAGTTCTGACATAACACCTTACCACTTACATTCTCAAATATCTCTGTAACAGCAACAAAGGAGGACAACCTTTTATCAACGGTTAAATAATGATGCCCCGATCAAGGTTTTTTTTTTTTTTTAGCAGCTAATCCGATCCAAGTAATTTAATATTGAGCATGTCTCGATACCAAAACTTGTATTTCTTGTTTTGGTTGCACATTGCACTCTTCAAGTACATTTAAAGTTAATAAATTCAATCCTATGCTTTATGTAGTTCTGCATTGCGTTAATGGACAGTTATTTTTATTTTTTTTATTTTTTATTTTTTTGGTCTTGTTGCTGTCTGAAGGGAGTTTCTCTCTTTGTTTGGTGCTTTGGTGCAGCGTTTGCCTGAGTGACCTGTATGAACTGTCCGTATTCTTCCAGTGTTTATGTCCGTCCTTTCTACATCTTTTGCGTGGATTTAATTAATGAATTACTCTTATTGGCTTTTTGTCCATGGGACTTTGTTGCACTTGCAGTGGCCTGTTGAGTGTGATTGTATCAGCTCTCTACTGCTATTCTCCTCCAATCAGGAGCAGCCCCACCCATTGTTGAGTTTCACTGCGGGCACACAGAGACACACAAAAGCACACACGCAGAGACACAGACACAGAGTTGACAATGGCTGCACTGTACATGAAAGCTTTCTTAGTAAGACAAAAGATTAGATCAGATCATAAAGCTCAACATAGCCGATACCGATCAGTTTAAGAAATGCCCTTATCAGTGCCGATACTGATCGTTCGTATGGATCGGGACATTCCTGCGGTTAAGACAAGGGTTTTTCTTACGCTAGAATGATTACTTGATTATTCCACTGGGGGCAGTGATTTAAACCAGTGATTCCCAACCAAATTGTTAATTAATCCATTAGACTACTACTGTAATGAATTAACTTTAGTATAAAGTAGTATTTGTAGATGTGTGAATGCCACTGCTCCTCATGAGGGGTATGATTAATAAGGAAGATTAATTAAAATCAGTTGCAGCTCTATAAGGTGTTGGAGATCACAGATCTGCCTCTTACCATTCTGAGATATTTATTCAAGTGTTTTTGAAATGGTGATTGTGATCGCTAATGTCTGTCTTCACTCACTATAGAAAAACTACAGGCTTGTTCAGTCTCTCTTTTTTTTAACTTATTGGCATCAGATCATTCTTCCGATCTGACAGCTAAGGTAGCCATGCACATAAAACATTAATTTATAATATATATCTTCACGGTCTATTTACAAAATAGATATTAAGATTTGGGAGGCTAATGCACGGTCAATATATTATACTGTTGCATGAACTTAAAAATTTAGCTTAAAAAACACATTATTTTTTACTTCAAACATTTTTGTTATTGTTTGTCCTTCCATTCCCTCCATTTCAGTGATAATGTAACTTCATATACCCCAACAAGTTTTACATCCAATGGAAATTAATGGAAACCAATTTGATTTTTAAGAGTAATCATTTGATGTTTCTAACAAACTGCAAGGTCTTAAAAAGCATAAATATTGCTCAAGCATTAGCACACACATGTACGCTAAAGCTGTGCTGCAACCCCCCCTAGATATGGTAGGTACGAGGAAGAGAAGAGGGAGTTTTACCGGCATCCACTGACTCAGACTCTGACCGTTATTGTGTGTGTTTGCTATCGCTCCACAGCCGGCTTCGTGGACATCAAGACGAAGGGCTGTCTGGCAGTGGCTGACTGCAACAAGACCCAACAGGTGAACTTCCCCAACAGCGACTCCAACACCACCGTTTACACCTTGACCAAGACGTGCTGCAACAACGACCTGTGTAACGCTGCGCCTGGACTGCCCGGCACCTCCGGGCTGAGCATGGCCCTCGCTGCCATCACAGCTCTGTTTGTGGCCAACGTTGTGGTTTGATGGAAAAATAAAGTGGATGCATAAATGCATAAAACACACACACATGGGTCTTGTGTTTTTTCTATCCTAGAAGTATAATACACACACTGATATAAACACTTACAGTGTTTAACACTTTAAGTGATCTAAACACTTGAACTGTTTATATCAGTTAAATTTAAATTCTCTTTTCTTTTTTCTTTTTAGACTCATCAGTAACCTGTCCCTGTTCTCATTTCATTATAAACGATATTAAAATGTTAGTTGACCGACCATTTAAAGTGTAAAACAAGTGTGTACCACCGACATTAAAGATGATTTAAGAAGTCCACCACAACTAAAGTGCCCTGCAATTAACTTTCTCTTCTTGAATGAGCAGTATAAGGTTTAGGCACAAGTCCATGGGTGTCAGTAGGTGAATTATGTGTTAGGCATTTCACTGTGTGATTTAAATTGTTTTTGTAGGTTGATTTGTGGGAATAAAGGAATTGTCCAACATTTGCCCAGAGTTTGATTAAAAAAAGATCAATACCACTTTCATATCTGTCCGTTAAATCCTAAGCTTCAACTAGTAGCCACTTAGCTTAGCATAAAGACTGGAAACAAGGGGAAACGGCTAGCCCGGCTCTGTCAAAAGAAATATGCCTACAAGCACCTCTAAAGCGCACTAATTAGTTGTTATTTCTTGTTTGTTTTGTCCTTGGGTGTAAAACAAGTTGATTTCACAATTAAATTAGTGAGCTTTAAAGGTGTTAGTGATTGTATTCTTTTACCATTGGACAGAGCCGGGACATCTGTTTCCCTGTTTCCAGTCTTAATGCT
>NW_023340268.1:7036034-7043974 GCF_004916995.1 Morone saxatilis
TTCCCATCTAACTCTATGCAAGAAGGGGAACAAGTATATTTCTCAAACTATTCCTTTAATTTATTGCCTTTGACCTGCTGTATTGTCCGTTTTTAGAGTTATAATGCCATTATATAGATTTCAAAGCTTCTGTGAACATTTCATTTATTGCCATTTGCTTTGTGTTCACTTTATTAAGGTGTAGCTAACATAATTGTCTCTTGGCTTATGTCTGGTACTGTCTGTGAAAACATTTATTTTGCTGGTTTTTCCATTTTTTTTTTCTCCTTTTACTGATATAGCTCAATCAATTCTGCGTGTAATCTGTTTTATTTTTTATATTTGAGTCAAATACACACTGCACATCACTTATAAACCATGGGGTTAAAAGCTTTTGTTTGTACCAAAAGTGTATGTGTAGGCCTGTCTGAATGTGTTTTGTAAAATTGGTTATGTAAACAATTCGAAGAATGCAATAAAATCCAAACTGGGTGAAAACAAACTTCCCTCTGTGCGGTGTTACTCAAAAGATTTGGTGTCCTCTTTCGCAATGTCTGTCAACTCGTCGCCACCCTGCAGGACCCACGGGTTCTTCAGGTTTGTGTCCAACAGCAAATACTGTATGCTACCTCTGGTATGCAGGCGCTGCCCTGATTTTGACACCGAACTGAAATTTTTGTTGTATGAGAAAATTGCCCATCTACAAACATAAAACATCAGTAAATAATACTAAATAAAGTGAGATTTTTAAAAAAAAAATTAAATGGCCTTTCAAAGGAAGCATTTCCTGAATGAAGTGTACTCTGGTCTCTGTGATCTGGAGGCTTTGATGATGTAATTAAGTTTACAGATACTCATGAGAAAACTGTTTTAATTATAAACCACCGTCTTTAGTTTTATAACACAAATTGACGATTGTCTGACTCCAATCAGTCAAGGGGTGAAATACAGTAGTATTATTTTTTGTTAGACTTGCAACAACACTATGCTTTAGAACCAAATCAACTCGTCAACTGATTGCTGATGGTTGAACGTCAGAAATAAATCCCTTTTCAAGCTAAAACGGCAAATATCCTCTGGTTTCGGCCTCTGAAACTGGAACATTTGATGTTTTTCTGTGTCATATAACAATAAACTCAATATTTGTTGGTCAAATGAAACAATCACTATGAATGTGTTAGTCCTGGGTTGTATGATTTTTGGACACAACAATGAAGGTTTAATTAAAGTTAAAATACACTATAATATATAAAGGAATTTTTCTAAATCTGCGATTCATGCAAATTATTTTTAAGATTGAAAGACAGGTTTGGACAGTTTGTAGCTCTCATGAATCTCAATCAGGTTTTCAACCATCCCTGACATTCCTTCACTCTCAGTGACTCTTACCTCAGAAGCAGAGATGAAAACAATAGGCTTGAAAACCCCCTCTTTTGTCCCCTCCCATCACTTCTATGAGTATAAATCCGGGGCCACTCTTCAGTCTGTACTAAACAGAGCATCAGATCCCCTGAGTGGAAGGATTTTTTTTGTCTCCGAGCCAAAACTAAGAACCAACACAACAAGATGGGAAGGATCGTACTCGCAGTTGTTGCAGTTATTGCATCTTTCATGCTGGGTAAGAATAAACAATGATTACAGATTTATTAAGTATGGACAAGAAATTTTCTGGCAGTGGTTGACTTGATTAAGATATTGTGGAAATGTTATGTTTAGTTTTAGAGATTTTATTGACAAAAAATATAAGTATGTGCAATTTGAAGTCTCCTGTTTAATAAGAAATTAAGAAGACAGGCGTGTACAGTGATTTGTTTTGGTGAATGTGGTGTTAAAAGTAATAGAAACTGAGTCTCTGAGAAACCCAGTTTCTATAAAGAGACTGTTTACTTAATCGTAAGTCGATGCTTTGAACACCACAACTGAAACTCCATTCACCTCCACTGATATGGGGCAACAGCAAACAATCTTAGAGGCAAATATCTAACAAGTTGAGCAAGTGAAACAAATTGAATGTACAATACAGTATGTTTTCACTGTGATTTGGGTGAATTGAGGTTAAAAGGAGCTAAAAACCAACTTTAAGTCCCCATTCACCATTGATTAGCATCCATTCACACCTGATAATTTCCTTTACAATGAAGATTGAAATCAAACTGATCATTTTGAAACTGGCTGATGTTTTTTATCTGTGATGATTTGAATTGAGTGTTAATCTAAAACAGGGCTGGTTTTTAACAATGACCACAGTGCAGGGTGTGGAGGGATCACAAACTCAAATAAGACATCAATAACATAAGATATCGGATAGGTAAGATTATTGCTTACTATGAAAAGAAAGATACATCACTCAATATCGCTGGTAGATAAAGCATTTATTTTCAAAACAACATATAGGGTAAACTCTTATCTCTGCCATACAAATAAAAAGTACATTATGGGTTAGGGAAAGTCTACAAATATCTGCCTACAAAATGTTATACCAAGAATAACATGGTATTATTTCAGCTCTAGATGCAAAAATGTGGTGTTAACTCCTTCAACCACACAAACATTTGAAGACTACTGTGCAATTTCTCAACATAAAGTTGTTTGATTCTAACTTTTGTGTTTTCCTTTATCTATTTCAGTGGATTCCCTGAACTGTAACAAATGCAGCTATGGTCTGCTGGGCTTCTGCATTAGCAGCTCTGAGATCACCTGCTCGACCAACACAAGCGTCTGCTTTACCGGCAAAGCAAGTATGTCACCTAATTACCTAAAAGCTCACACCCTTTCCCTTCAATCATTGTCTAACGGCACAGGCACTATTCAGTTAGAATCACTCCCAAATACTGTGACACCCAGTCACACACACATAATGTAGATCAACAAGCACACCTCAGTGTTTCCAGCCACCAAACACAGTATCCTTATCTGACCAGATATTCACATTTTTATCTTCATACTGATTCAATGTAGTAATTTAATACAATTAGCTCACAGCCCAGCTACACTGCAGTAGAAAATTACTCATTTACAAGGCCTGCGTGCTAATTTAGAAATAGCTGTAAGTAGCGAAGTGGTCAAAATAGGTACAAGTAATAAGTACTCATTTTAAGTTTAGCCATTATTTCCAGTTTTGGGCATTTTAATGTTTTGAAGAAGGAAAGGAAGGAACAAAATTAGGAAATGAAGCAAAGAATGGGTTATTGTTATTAGTGATTTTATGAGCTTATCTCAATGTAAAACATGATTCTGCAACATAAGGAAAGTATTTAACTATAGCAATGTAGGTAAAACGTAAAATAGTAAAAAGAGAAACACTCAAAATGAAGTACAAGTACCTCAAACCTGTTTCAATGCACCAAGTTACTTTCCACTTTTTAACACAAACCATTTCTCCTCAGGTTTCTCATCCATCTCTGTGGGCTTCAACACTCAGGGCTGCCGTGAGCCTGCAGGCTGCAACGCAACCGTCAACAGCACCCTGCTGGGTGTCGACTACACGACTAAAATCGACTGCTGCTCAACAGACAAGTGCAACCCCGTTCAGATTAGTGGGGCTCCCTCCAGCAAGATGACCCTCACCGCCGCCCTTGGTGTAGCCGTCCTGGCGTCCCTGTGGGGAAGCATGTTGTAATGTGTCCAATGCAGAATCAAAAGAAAAAAACAGCTGCTGAAACTCATTTGTACTATGATTAATTATACCAAGCAGGGTCCAAAAGCAATATTCAAAATGAACTTTTGGGACCATATGAGTGTATAAGTATGATTATTTATATGCTCGTATGCTGTGACACTCTTTATTTTCCATAACTCAGGTATTGTCATGACAAGGTTCAGTTTTATGATGAAGTTACATGAAACCCCGAACTAAAACATGGAAGTTGATCAATGGAATGTTTCAGGGAAACGTTGAGTTCGTAAATCTTCCAGGCTGTTCTCTTGCTTTTTTTTAAATCACTTTTTATTTATCCTTTTAACTACTTTGTATCTAAACAAAACATTGATGTGAAAATAAAGAAAAACACTTAAAAACATCCATCGCCTCTGCTACTTACTCTTTTTTAATGACTGTATTTATTCATTTAGCAGGTACAGTGAAATACAACGAGCATTAAAGACCAGTCATTTCTGCAAGTACAGATTGATAAACTATCAATCCGTCCTTCTTAACATAGTTGTTAAGTGAGTGATAAAACAGAATAACATACAAAATGACAGTACTGATTTAAAATGTACTGACATGCATTGAGAGAGTCTGCATCAAGCTGGGCTCCAAGGCAGGAGATGATGGTGGCCACCACCTTCTTGCTTTCTTGCTGATGTCGCAGCCTTGTTGGGACATGTGGCCATCCAGAACTCCACCATCTGGACCACCAGTGTAGCACGGCATACATCAGTGAATAAAACTGTTAGACAATTAGTCTTCATGTATTTCTGAGCCCACTGCAATCATGTCTCCTTGTGGCATTGTTTTTAAGGGTGCCGAAATACAGCTTTATGCACATCAGCAAGCCTCTGGAGGATCCTGCATCAAGAGGTTCTTGGGACTCCAGAGGCACCAGCAGCTTCAAATAGCTGTTTTGCCCCTAAGCTGCTCTCTTAATACGATGAATTAGCCTTACAGAAACTTTCCTTAACACGCCTTTATCTGAACGAACAAATCTTTTCACAGGACGATGATCTCTCTTAATATTTCGTAAAATATCCAGTGGTTTCATACCTATTTAAAGATACTATTTCACGCTTTTCATCTGCAGAAAGATCTTTTTTCCCCCCATATTGCATGAAACCTGTGACTTGCTTAATAATGTGGAACAACATCCTTAAGTAGTTTCCCATTAATTAGGCTCACCTGGCCAATTGAGACAGAACCTTCTGAGACTTGGATGGTCGTGCTCTAAAATGGTGGAAAGCAGCACAATTGAAAACTTTCATTGAAAAACAAAAAATCTAATGTTTCTTTAATTAAAATCATATTTGCATAATAATTTGGAACACAGTGTAATGAAAACATACCTGTGATTATCATATTCCATTTCTGCCAGTAGATCCTGCGAAATGTTTCACACTTTAATTCCCTGTATTTAGCATTTATAAACAGTATACATGCTTAAAGTAAAGTGTTACCACAATATTATCTCCTCACAATAGGAATACCTTTGAAGATGCATAGTAACTACGTTTTGTTGTTGATGCACAGTAAATAGCTTGGCAAATGACTGCAGAAATCATATCCCTTGTTCTTGAAGCCCATTTTGGCAACTCTTTGTGAAAATCATTTTTACATTAAACTTCATTCACACATGATTTACTGGTATTTTTCTTTTTTTCATCATTCAGACAATAACCCAATTCTGTAGGTCTATTGAACTGGTGATGCATATAATTGAATTAGTTTTGAACGTCACAGTGAGGTATTTCAACACAGGGATTTCATCATGTCTCTATAGCTGGCACTCCTTCACAGAGCCAAGCTCATATAAATAGTATTGTTTTGAATTACTTGAAGCTGCAAACACTGAACAGAAGGTTTGAGAGTATTATGATGACGATTTTCCAAACTTATGCTTAGAAATCTTCAAAGTCCTGAAAATAATGTACACCACAGTAGCTTCAGCCCACATTGTTCTTTACCTAATATGAGCAATATTTATTCTTTGCGTTTTTGTAAATAATAGAAACCATCCACACTTCAAACCGTACAGATTCCTTCTGGATAACCATCAATCATACTGTGTCTTTCTTAAAGCACAGTTGTACTCTACTTCTCAATAATATATCTCTATAATACTGCAAGCATATTAAAGTTGACTGTAATGCATTAATGCAGTGGATTGAATGTTTGAGGAATGTATTAATTTGTATCCACCACTTAAAGTTGAGCATTGCTTCTGCTGGTGAATCCACTACAATGTCACAAGAGCTGAACAACAGAACTCCTTTTCACAGCATATCAGTCTGTTAATTTGCTATGTATTGCATTACCATTTCCAATTCAGCCAAAGTAAACTTGATAATCAAAGCAATTAAAAACACAATCAGTTGTGTTTCCAAGTGCTATGTGAAAACTTGGCTGACAGCTCTTTGGGATTCTGGACCTTCTCTCCTGATGACCCCTCAAGGTGAACTCTTGTATGGCTGTCCATCCCATGAATACTAAATATGGCTGAATTAAACATTTTCTCTCTTCTCACTACTATTTAATCAGTTGTCTTACTGAGCTGTCTGTCTGGAGTAATCCCTGAGGCTCACTATCACACTGACTGGCATCATAAAGACAACTGGCACACTGTTCTGGAAGTATTCAAGCCTTAGCAATCCCACAGTTCCTGCCCCTCTTTGTATGCGCTCTTTAACAGCTACAACCCTATAAATCAAGAGAAGGTCTTTGTTATATGCTTGCAATGTTCTATATCATCCCTTGACCAAGTATGATTTATCTTTGCAAAGTAGTTGATACAGATAGAGATTTATATTGGGGTTTAAGAGGTGCTTGTGTGTATAATCTTTATTTTCTGTGCGATTATTTCCCTCATTTCATCATTTCAAGAGAGAATATAGCCATGCTGAGTATTTCTGGTACCCATGTTGAAGAGTTATTTTTTTTGTGGATTTATCAACACTGGTGTTGGTGGTCATATCCATTGTATTTTCATTTTGAAATTAAACATCTTAAACGTATATGGTCTGCTATAAATTCATTAAATGAGAAAAGAGAAACTCAGCTATACCACAACATTCTTTGACAAACCATGGGTGTATTTTTCCGTCAACAACAGTGGTCTCTACATATAACCACCATGTGTTGAATTAGAAAATGTACGGCTTTAGCGACCAATGTGACAGGAAACGTTTGGCAGGTCGTAAATCTTCCAGGCTTAGTTCTCTTGCTTTTTTTTAAATCACTTTTTATTTATCCTTGTTAACTACTTTGGCTATCTAAACAAATACATTGATGTGGAAAATAAAGAAAAACACTTAAAAACATCCATCGCCTCTTGCTACTTACTCTTTTTTTAGAATGGACTGTATTCTAATTCATTTAGCAAGGTCTTACAGTGAAAGGTACAACCGAGGCAGTTAAAGACCAGGTCGCATTTCTGCAAGTACAGATTGGTAAACTATCAATCCATCCTTCGTTCAATCAGGAGCTTGTTAAGTGGTGATAAAACAGGAATAACATACAAAAATGAACAGTACTGATTTAAAATGTACTGACATGCATTGAGAGAGTCTGCATCAAGCTGGGGGCCTCCCGAAGGCAGCGAGAATGGGATGCGGTTGGCCACCACCGTCTTGGCTTTCTTGGCTGATGGTCGGCAGCCTGTTTTGGGACATGTGGCCATCCAGAACTCCACCATCGGACCGTCTTAGTGTAGCACGGCATTACATCAGTAATAAAACTGTTAGACAATTAGTCTTCATGTACTTTCTGGAGCCACTGCAATCATGTCTCCTTGTGGCATTGTTTTTACAGGGTGCCGAAATACAGCTTTATGCACAATCAGCATTCCCCCTGGGAGTCCTGCATCAAGAGGGTCTTGCGACTCCAGGAGGGCACCGCAGGGCTTCAAATAGCTGTTCTTGGCCCCTAAAGCAGCTCTCTTAATACGATGAATTAGCCCTTACAGAAACGTTTCTTAGACAGCGCCTTTATCTGAACGAACAAATGCTTTTCACAGGCAGCAGAAGGGATCTCTCCATAAATATTTCGTAAAAGAAATATCGCAGTGGTTTCGATACCTAGTTTAAAGGCATGTACTTATTTCAGCGCTTTTTCATCTTGCAGAAGATATCTTTTTTCCCCCCCATATTGCCATGAAACCTGTGACTTGCGTTGAATAATGTGTACAACATCTATGTAAGTAGTTTGCCCATTTAATTTAGGCCTCACCTGGGCAAACGTAATTAAGGGACAAACCCTGTCCTGAGATTGATGGTCAGTGATCTAAACAGGCATTGGGAATCAGCACAAT
>NW_023340268.1:7043999-7052474 GCF_004916995.1 Morone saxatilis
AAAACTTTCATTGAAAAACTAAAAATCTAATGTTTTTTTAATTTAAATCATATTTGCATAATCATTTGGGACACAGTGTAGTTAGCAGTAATGAATAAACAGGTTTAAAAGGTTGGTTTAAAGTTTAGCTAAAAGTAGCCTAATGGATAAACAGTTGAAATGTTTAGCTAAAAATATTAACAGTTAAAATTATTAGCTAAAAGTAATGGATAAATTGTTGAAATGTCACTCAGTACGAATGCATCCTTGACCAGCGGGTGTGTAACTATCAAGTAGAAACCATTCAAAAACTCATTCTGGGAAGCGTAGCTGGCTGGAGTACAACATGTTGGGAACCACATCTATTGTTAAGAACTTTTTGCTAATAGTTTCAATCCATGTTACAGGAATGCCTCACCCCTTACAAACTTCCTTATCACTACAGTTGATGTGCATTACTGATATAACTCGGCCACGTATAAAAATGCTGACCAAGACTCATTGATCCTCAAAACTTTCTCACACAGCTTCTGAAACAGTAAGATCTTAAAGAAGAAGACCTGTAATTTCACCTGTAGGTACAGCTAAGAACATCACAATGAACAAATATCTGTGGAGCTGTGCAGCAATATTGACTCTGTTTGTTACAGGTAGGAGGTTTTTACTGTATTTCGTAGATAATAAGCAGAGCCTTTGTGAGACAGAGGGTTCACACAGTGTATTGACTCGAATACGGATCAATAAGATTTTGAGTTTGGCAATTTTTTTTAAAGAAATTATTTTAAAGTCTATCACACTTTGTAAACCTGTGACAAAACTGCATGAGAAATTCACAAAAAACACTGTTTTTCATAAACTTATTATCATACTTTTTGGAGCTTATACACTGTGCAGAAATAGGGCACCCAGTTCTTAAAGTGTATTTATTTGTGTTGTCAGAGCAGGACTGTGCTGTAGTTAATTAAAATGTGTTATGTTATTTGATGTGCACAGTGTAGGATATGTGACCTTAAATCAAGCTGCACCTATATTTGAGGCACCAAGTACGTGCATTTAAAGGGTCAGTTTACCCAAATAAAAAAAACACATATACACATATTTTGAGTGGTAACCAGCAAATATTCATGGTTTTATTAGTTTTTATGGTTTATCAGGAAGGATGAATTGCTGTTAAATGATATTTTCAATGTTCTGAGCATCACAAACATACTTCCATTACCAATATATTGAGTAGGAGGCAGAATTTTCAGAAATCTCAAAACTTATAAATTTACAATCTGTATGTAGCCCAAAAATAGGTGTGTCGTTTCATACAGCTTTCTTCAAAGTCACATCCTGGACTACATCCTTGAATCTTGAAAGGTTATGAAACAATCTCCTAATGTGTACTTTGTGATTACGGCATTGTTTGATAAAGGTGGAACAATGGAGTCAGATATTTGTTGCTACTGATTTAACTTATTTTCCTTCTGTATGACAAAAAGAAAGGTCCAAAAGCTTCTTTACAATTCGTTATTTTCTTGTTGTCTCCTCTCCCACAGTTGAGTCCCTCACCTGTAACACCTGTGATCTGTCTGTTCTCGGCTCCTGCTTCTTCGATTCTCCAGTAAGTTGCAACAAAAATCAGACCAGATGCTACATCGCAGTTGCCAGTAAGTTTGTTTGTTTGTTAGCAAGACAATCTAATTTAAAGTTACTGCACATCACCATAAACCTGAATCATGTATCAGGAACCTACATCTAAAAATAAAGTATATGTATCAAACATGTAATTTAGTATAATTTTCTTTTACTGCTTGTCTGCATTTATGGGATTACCAAACCAAATTCCTACCCTTAAAACTTTCCCTTTTTAATCATTAATTTAACTGTTCCATTATATTTTCAGTGAATATTAGCCAGTACATGATTGGACCAAAACAAGGTGTCCATACCCCAAAACACTATAACCCTAACACAGTTTTTATCCTTTTTAACAAGGACATTTCAGTGCTGCAGTTATTTAGGAGTACTTCACCAGCATTGCTGTACGCAGGCTTTTGGAAATACTGAGGTCCAAAAACTAAACTTGCTAGTGGGGTTTGGGGGCATCAAAGCATCAGAGTAGTTATTTTTATACAGTTATTTCATGACTTTTATTGTATACCCATACTGGGGACCTCAATAGTGGGTATGTGGCCATGCTCGTATCTCATCTACGCTTCCTCCAGATATTCAAGGCCTGTTGAATGTCCACGCACGAGGCTGCACGGTAGAATCCGACTGCAAAAACCAGACGGGACTGTCCATCCTGACTTATAAGTACAACATCACCAGGAGCTGCTGCAGCACCAACCTGTGTAATGGAGCCGCCTCCATCCAGCTGCCTCTGACTGCGGCTCTGGGTGCTGCGCTGGTGGCACTTTGGAGCCAATGGGGCCTTTAAAGAAGGAAGAGGAGGAAGAGAATGGCTTGCTCTTATTTCCATTATTTCCATCTTTGAGTTGAGATTTCTTGTCATACTTTTTTCAACACTTAATGTAAAAAAATGTAAAAGAAAAATCACTTTATTATGTCATAGCAATCTGCCCATTTAATAATAAACAGCCTGAACCCAATATACAATACATTTTCCCACATTTTGTAATAAATTATTACACACATTATACACACAGTGGTGACTATTATAAACATTTTGTTTTTTTAACTGCATTTTGAATAAACTGAAGCGTTTTGATGGTCTTTTTGGGGATCCCTGTCAAAAGACCACTGCAGCATCAACGCTGCTAGAAATAAAAGCGTGAATGAGGTTTTCCAGGTGACAAGTCCCTGAGTTTGGCTCATAAGATGATTATAATAAACTGATCTTGTAACTGCTTTTATGTAGCTATTTAGATTAAGATCACAGCCATTAGTTCATAAACGTCTTTAGAATGACTTCCTCCTATGGGATTTACATTAAGAAGTTGGTATTTATGGCAGGAAAGAGGTTTTGCCTTGTTTTTTTGAAATCAGTTTTATCCATTAAACTAAGTTTATAGAATAATACCTATTAAATAGGCTATAAATGATCCTGGACATTCAAATGAATGTATGTATGTAATATCATTATCTATAGCAGCTCTGTTATTTGGGAAGTTTAATTTAGGTTAATTACTTACTTTAGGAAGTTTAATTGTTCAATATGTAACATGTGCACATGAAGACATCAATTTTCATTGTTTATTACATAATACACCATATTATTACATTTTCAACATAAAAAAGTGCAACTCTGTTTTTTTGTCATAACCACCACAATGGACAAAAAGTACCTCCGGAAAGATCCAGTGGTGTCCATGTTTATGGAAATGTACCCAGATCTGTACATCATATCATATTTTATAAAAATTAAAATCTGTCAAAGATCAATGTCTGTATTGTGTGGCTATATGTATTAATTCAATTCAGTTAAATTTAATTTAATTTGTATGTATGTATGAAATTAGTTACATCAAAGACTCAAAGTCAGTTTTTTAGGATTAAATAAGATTCTTGATTAAGCCGCTTTTACCTGCAATTTTAAGTGGCACTAACTTAGTTTTGTAAGTTAAAGAAACATGCCTCATTAATAACTTTTTATTAATATTGTTATTTTTGTTTTCACAGCACAAATAATAGTTTTACTTGTTGTTTGAGTTATATGAACTCATCTGGTTTCACAGTGTACTAGTAGAAATGACTAACAATGATGACGATGACAACAATGATGATACAGACGACAATAGCCACAATGATGGGAAATGATGAATAATAATGATGATGATAATAATATGACTAATAATAACAAATATATATATGATGAGGTGAACATGTATTACATTTTAAGTTATTACATAATGAGGTGTTAGGTCACCAGCTTGAATCAAACCAGCGAAGATTATGACCTTGTGGCCACGCTATAACCATTCATCTACCAAGGTGCTCCATATTGTCATACTTCCCTAAAGTAAAGAATAAACTTCTCTGATAATTGTTGTAGCTCAATACTCCCAATATAAAGGGAGTGTCTCCTCAAACAATCCTATGTTTGTGGAGGATATTCTGTTATTGACTGAGGCTTTGGTCGCCATTGCAACGTGAAGCTTTTGAAAACGATTATGATGTCGCTTTATAATAAGCCACAAGTTCACAAAGGTTCAAACACACAAACACAAGTGCGTACAAACACAGGAATGAAAGTCATCAATTATCTCTTTTTTCTTTGTGTGGCTTTTTTAATAGAGTTCACTCTTCAAACGAACCTCAGTTTGTGTCTTTAAACGACGTCAACATGTTATAGAATATATGAGGGGCTAACAAATAAAAACCAGTGTCGACATTATTCTCCTGGTGGCACACCTTTTATATAAAAACAGATGTTCAGAGCCCATTAAGCTCATTGGAAACCCACTTCAGCGTTTATCTGTAGGAATATATCTTTGACCGCCTCTGCTGCATCGAGATCTTCTTCTCTGTGCTGATAATTTCTCGATTAAGACACAAATCTTTGTAAGAGCAAGATGGGAAAGTTGATCTGGGTCTGTGCGGCACTGATGGCAGTGTTTGTTACAGGTAAGAGCTCCAGACAGGAAGCACGCTTGTATATTTAAAGAGGAACTTTATCTACCTGAAGATGATCACTAAAACAGCCTTTTTACATGGATACAAATCAATAAAATCAGATTCACATATGAGGTGACAACTGAACGCTTTAATGCAGATCTTCATGATGCAGTTTATTATTATTATTTTATTATTTTTTATTTATACATTTTTCTTTTGATTGTTTTTTATCTGGTTAACATTTTAATATGTTTTATTACTTTCTTTTTTTTTTACATTTTAATAATAATAATAATAATAATAATAATAATAATAATTTGATGATTTGGTACATCCTTTTCTTTTTTTTTTTTTTTCATCTTTGCCTAATGCGGCATCCAGTGTTTCTTCTTCACTGCACTGTTTTATTGATTACAACTTCATTTATTACGTTGTGTGTGTGGAGTTGGGGTATTTTAATGTGTGACACACTTTGCTGTTATATTTTGTTTGTATAAAAAGTGCTCTAATTGATAAGTCTGCTTTATTGATTGATTGATTTAAATGTGTTAATACTTTCTGTACTGGGAAGAACTGTAGAACTGTTCAGTTCTTCATTTTTAGATATTTAGATCTACGGCCAATTATAAATCCAGTTTCTTACTGTATATCCACAAAGCTTAACAAACTGTATAGCTTTTTTGACCAGTCACTTTTATTAGTTTCTAATTTCTTTCATGGATGTTTTTTTTGCTGACTCATGACCTCAGTGTTTCTAAAATCGTGGCTATGGCCCTGAGGCTTAAAATCCTGTGTCATAAGTAACTGGAATTTTCTGTAATAGACAGAAATCTGTCTTTCTTTAATCCCTCTCCTTTGAGGTTGTTGTTAAATGGTCATATATCTATTCTCAAAATAGAACCATCAGAATCAGAAATTTATTGATCCACAGGAGGAAATTGGTTAAGTTACACTTGTTCAAGTTGCTAAACAAAGAGAATTACAATAAAATAGAAGTATGTTAAATATGTGCTTTATACTACAATATATAGCAACAATATAAATATAGAAAAAAGGAAAATATAAAATAAGAATGAGTGTGTTAGAATATGTATATTATACTACAGTATACAACAATAATATTAAGAATTAATTAATTTAATTAATTAATAAAATAAGACATGTAAAAATATGTAAAGTATGATATATAACAGCAGTGTAAAGAATAAATTGCTTTGTTATTCTAACAATGAAAACAGGTTTTAACCTTTGAAGATTGTAAGGAAGTACTGAACTATATCAAGCTTGAGAAACCACAACAGCTCTATCAATACTTCACATCATTTGGAAACCTGTTTCGAACCACAAACTTCTTGACATGTTTTATGTCCAGGAACTCGGATTGGGTGGGAAGGTTATACGTGGGGCTTTTTGTAAAAACTGTAACAGATATAAAACCATAGAAATGAATAAAGAAAATACTAGTTTAAGTATATTTATAACATTGTAGCATGTTTAAATGCTGTTTCTGAATATGATGACGACTTCTGTGATGACTATGATAACACCGTGATAAACTGTGGTGATTTCTTGTATCATGGAGTTTTGTCACTGTGGCTATCTGACTAATTTTCCTCCTTTGCCTAACGTAAAGTATAAAGACTTTCCTTTCTTTGTTAGCCTTTTTGTCTCTTCTCCTAAATCTCTCCTTCCCTCTGGATCACAGGTGAGTCCCTGACCTGTAACACCTGCAGAGTGGGGCTCGCAGGTAAATGTCTGTTCGGCTCCTCAATGACTTGCAGTGACTCTCAGCCCAACTGCTACTGGGGAAAACTTGGTGAGTAACATTGCACTGATCACAACCTCCATAAATATTGTATGAATGACACCAGATGGGTGTGTGTTGTTCCTCAACCTTGTTAAATTTGTATTTGAATTGAATTTTCTAACCACAATCTATTTGACACTATAGAAGATGAAAACCTGCCAAAAGGTTGAGGTGTGGCCGGACGCCAAACAAATCTAGTGTTTCATCACACAGCAGTCCGACAGTGATTTTCTGCTTTCATTTTTAGAGACAATGGACTTGTATTAAGAACCATAGCAATGTGTTTGCATTTACTTAATATAACATACTGTATACTTGAGGATGAGCAACTCCATTATCTATATCTGTTTCTGTTCAACCAACTAAAGTATCTGTATCTGAATGGGTGGGGCCTCAAACAGGCTGAAATTGATATGGTTGATCAAAGGCTGGTTTATTTATTAGAAAACTATTCACTGAGCGGCCTCAGCTAAAATGTTTTATTTTTATGTTTGATGCAGCCTTGTCAAAAAATTTACTTGAAACTAATTTATTTAACTCTTTTAGGCTAGTATGTAGTTAGTAGCTAGTATTTAGTATGTGACTGAAAATATGCCAACCTGCAGGCTGACTCTCTGATTTATTGTATCACATTTGTTTAATCTGAACACAAACAGAAATGTAAGGGAGTTCCCAGGCTTTGCCTAGAAACAGTAGTTAACAGCATGAAAATCCTCGTAAAACCAAAACGTGTGATTTATAATTTCTGTTTGTTTTCAGATTAAACAAATGAGATAATGTGTTTTACAGAGTTGCTAGATGGATTTTTGTTTTTTTAAATGTGGATTGTGGACAGAGCCAGGCTAGCTGCGTTTCCAGTGTTTCCAGTTCCGAGTTGTTAGCAGTTACACCAAGGAGACATGTATTTTAATTTAATTTTAATAACTGTTTGACTCTTACGTTGGGAACCACTGGACTACATTTCCTAACTGTAGTAGCCCCACAGTGAGCAGCTACAACAGTATAATGCTACTACACACTGATTAATCTGTATCTATTATAATAATATGCCAATAAAAGGCCATTCTTTTTTTTTAAGGATACTTCAATGACACTGCTAATAGTTTAATATATTTAATAAGGTCCCACTCTGAAAGTCTGAATACTTTTGACACTTTTGTAGAATTTTGAATGCAGGACTTTCAGGTGTACTTTTAACTCAGTACAGGATCTTAATACTCCATAAATGACACACTGAGTCAGACACAGAGTGATAATGTGCACTTTTTATAGTCTATATAAAGAGTTTAACAAAGGCTGCTGATCTGCGTGCCCCTCCTTTCAGCCTTTAACATCAGTAGGCTGATGAGCCTGGAGACTCAAGGTTGCCTGGCCTCTTCTCTCTGCAACCAAACTGAATCCGGAGCCCTCCTCACTGCCGGATACACCGTCACCAGGACCTGCTGCAGCATCGACCGCTGTAATGGAGCCACATCCATCCAGCTGCCTCTCACTGCTGCTTTGGGCGCTGCCATACTGGCCATTTGGAGCACCAGAGGCATTTAAAACAAGCAAAAAAATGATCAAATTCATGTTGTTGTTTTTCACTTAATAAACCTTGAACACATGCCTATATTGTGATACTCTCATTATTGTAACTTCTGAGCATTTAGGGTTTTAATACACAGTTTAAACATGTATCACAAATGGAATCCTTTACTACATGTAGGTGAACAAATAATAAAAGTTCCTTGAACTTAATTACTGTGAGATTTTCTCCAGGCTGTAAATTCAATAGCTGAGAGGGGTTTTCCAGTAGAGACTGAAGAACTTCCTCTTCATGCTACTAAAACAAAATACCTGATGAACCTCATTCTTGCACAGTACCCCTTCCTTGAGTCGTACCTTAAATACTGTCATTGCCTTTTCAGAAGCTCAGTAGACTGAGACAGGTGTTTAGACCTTTACATTCATTTTCTAGGAAAGAATCTGTTAACCTTGTAACCCCAGGAAGGATGAATAACTTCTTCAAAGCAGTGATTGTCCTGAGTGCCTTCATCGCAGCGGGTAAGTTTAGAATAATATTGAACTCCTGAGGTTTAAATGAGAGAATCAATAGACCTACACTAAATCAGAATCAGAATCAG
>NW_023340268.1:7052491-7054888 GCF_004916995.1 Morone saxatilis
CAAAATGGAGGATTAACATGCATTCACTATGATTTTTTCACTTTAATTCTTCTTTTAGTGCAATAAAAATAACTTTTATGTCGTAACTTTTCATATTGAAACATTTTTTTCCTGTATCAACTAAGTGCTATGACCATCTAAAACTATAATTTGAGGAGGAATGTACTCATAAGAAATGTCTGCACCCAGTACAACAGGCTCATTACTTGGGACAAACATAAATAAAGATGAGTGGTTATATTTACTGCCGATCATGATTAAGTCTCAGGTGATTTTACTGCTGCAGCTTAATGACATTCAGTCTGGTTCAAGTATCTGGTCCAATTACTGCACGTCTAACACAGAGAATTTATGTTCAAATAAACTGTACAATAATATATATATATGTACATATGTTTGTCTGTGTGTACGTGTGGATATACTGTATAGTCACATTATCTATACACATTTATTTATTTACCTAAAATACAACAATTCATAAAATCTCTAGAAAATTAAGTGTATAAAGAAGAGAATTAAAAGAAATTATTGATTTGCCTTATCTAAATTAATCATTTATATTCCACAATTTATGAGCTCCATCACTATATTAGTCATCAGCCGTGTCCAACAGGTGAAGCCTGTTTTAAGAAATAAGACCAGATATAGATAATAATATAAATTATATTTATATATACAGTTTATAAACTGTGTTACAACGTGGTTTGTAGTAAAACAATAAAATATGCCAAAATAATTTGTTTATTTTATTATTCATTATTTTTATTTTATAAATTAGAACAAGGAATAAAATACTACAAAATTCAATTCAGTAGCATCTTGTCTGGTTGGTTGAACAAAGAGGAAGTCTGGAAGAGCCGGAGGGGTTTTGTGTAAGATGATATGAAAAAAAAACCTCTCAGTTTTTGCACAAATGTTTCCTGGTACTTAAGGATGACGTTGAGTGATTTACTGAAATTTATTAAGAAAAATAAATATTACTGCACACTAAGTAAAACACATGAGTGAAGATGCATGCCATCCTCATAAAAATAAAATTAAATGTTGTATATGCATAATACATATGCAATATATGATCCAGACCATGTATGTGCCCTATTGTATGGCAGAGGTCCCCTATTTTTTTTTTCAAGTTGTTTCATATGAATTTAAACAAACATCTATTTCTATCTCTCTCTATCTCTCTCTCTCTTTCGTCGAACAGCACAATGCCTGACCTGTCGTCAGTGCCCTATTGGTCTACTTGGGACGTGTCTGTCTGGAAGCAACGTCACATGTAACAGTGCAGCTGAGAGCTGCTTTACTGGAGAAATACGTAAGGAAACCTCTACAACACTGTGAATACTGTGAATACAATACAAATGCTGCACTACCACATATCGATTCAACAATCTCACATAAAGGTTCTTTGGACTTTATCACATGGTAAAATTGCCCAGTTGTCTTTAAATGCTCAGGAGTTTCCACACTAATAAATGAAAAGTATACAAAATTCTGGGAAGTACCAGAGTAATCAAATTTTCTACTAATGTTCCTAAGTATTTGAAATGTTTTTATTTAGCAAATTTAGCTAAAATAATGAGAAAATTAATTGTTAAACCTGTAGGGGTTGCTATTGTTGCACAGTCTGCGTTGCTCACTGCCTTAAACGAGCTCCCTTTTTAAATTTTTTACATTTGCATTGTTTTTCCCTCCAGAGTTAGAACAGTAAAGAGAGAAGCTCACCTGCACACCCGCGGCTGCCTGAATCAAACCTGATGTGGGAAAGTCGCTGAATGTAGCATCCTGGCACTAGTTACAACTATCAGTGTCCGGTGTTGTACCCACAGAACTGTTATGGAGGCACTTCTTGTCCAGCTCCCTAAATCACTGGGCCCTCTGTGTTAACCATCCTGTCCTCTCTTTGGGCATGTGGGGAGCTGTAGTTTCCACACTTCGATCCCTGTTTCCCAAAATTTCTTAAGTGATCTATATAATCAGAATACTTTACTATTTACTCTCATGATTTGTGTATTAACATGTATTGAAGAAAACATCATAAAATAAATTAAGCATTATTAAAATAATCTTCTGCCTTGTGTCATCATTATAAAATACAGATTTCAGGGCCATGCTAGCATCAAAGGCACTGAGGTCATGTCCTTTTATATAATGTTTTAATTTTAGTTGTTTACTTTTATATGTAACCAGGAGGGGATTTTAATTATGCAGAGTCAATTTTTGTAAGGTTTTATGTCCAGCATTCCAGTATATTTTAAATGCGACTTTTTTAGGTCAAAAATAAATAAATAAAACAGTTTAGTAAGTTTCACCACCCAGAATTTAAAGGAAACAGTAGAACATTTTATACACACATTTTATAACCTTTAGCTGATAGAATAAAAAGAAAACAAGTAA
>NW_023340268.1:7054913-7056192 GCF_004916995.1 Morone saxatilis
GCAAGGACTCAGCCTTGGTACATGGGGAAGGAGTAATCACATTAATTACTAAAACTAGGCCTATATAACATACTTCGACAAACCTTTTTAAATTGAAATGTATTCAATTTTGTGTCTAAGGCATGCTTGCTGTATTTTTCCACCACTTTTCTGGTACAACTCACCACTTTACAACACTATACATTCATACACTGATCGCTGAGGTTGCCAAACTGCTTATCAGTTTCCACGATGATATGATATGATACAAAGCACACACACCCACACTGCACAACCATAGTGAGCAGCCTTGCCCATGGACATTTCAGCTGGACTGGGGGAGCCTGAACCGGAACCACAACTGCCCTGAAAAAACCCCACTGGACAAGAAGAAGCCTTAGATAAACAGGTTGTGTGCACTAGAAGCCATCCTTGGTTTTGAAATGGCGTGTCAGGTAAGGACGGTGACACAGGGTTAATTGTGTGGAGAAAACAATAGCGCGCTGTAGACTGTATAATTGGCAAGTGTTGACAACATGTCAGAGCACAGATGTTTCTTACAAAACAAAAGTGAAAACAAACCTCGCTCTTCTCATGCCCTTAAAGAAATAGTTTACCAATACAGGAAATCACTGTTATGTGCCTCATCTATCAGGTAATTCCATACATAGATCTGTATAAGACTCCTTCAAACTACTACCTGAAGTTTTCCTTTTTCTCAAAAAGATAATTATGTAGCAGTTTTAGCATCATATTCACAGTTAATTTTACTCATTATTGGGGTCCATAGCTCGAGACTACTGTACATGTGCCACAGTAGAGACATTTCTTGTTTATTTTATGCCTTTGTGGAACAGTATCAATGCAGCCATTTACCATTTCATTTAGTAATCTGGGGGGGATGTTGATATGGAGCTGTAATTTGATTTTTAAGTGAATTATCTATTAATCTTTCCGAGAAATATTTTCATTTAGCCTCTCAGGATGCTGAGTTAAATCAGTGTCTTCCTCAATCACCTTTAATACGGTGTTTGTTTACACACTGCAGTTTTTGTTTTGTGGAAGATTCTATGAATATGAATTTATGCTCAATGTCACTGAAGGTTTCTTTTATTCAGGGGATATTTTTTTGATAAAGGAAAGCATTTAGGGGCCTACAAGCACAGAAAAGACAGTAAAGGACAGAAAAAGGTCTGGGGTCTGACTTTCTCTCACATCATATTCGAACCGCAGGGACATTTGATACATTTCGCTGCAACTGTTGGTTCATTAGTTAGTTCATAAAAATGCATAAAATGTA
>NW_023340268.1:7056316-7056565 GCF_004916995.1 Morone saxatilis
TGGTGGTGAAATACTAAACTGTTTATTTATTTATTTTTGACCTAAAAGTCGCATTTAAATATACTGGAATGCTGGAATAAACCTTAAAAATGACTCTGCATAATGTAAAATCCCTCCTGGTTACATATAATAAACAACATAAAATAAAACATATATAAAGGACATGACCTCAGTGCCTTTGATGCTAGCTATGGCCCTGAATCTGTATTTTATAATGATGACACAAGGCAGAAGATTATTTTTAATAAT
>NW_023340268.1:7056655-7056811 GCF_004916995.1 Morone saxatilis
TTGGAAACAGAGGGATCAGAGTGTGAAACTACAGCTCCCACATGCCCCAAAGAGAGGACAGGATGGTAACACAGAGGGCCACAGTGAGAGGGAGCTGGACAGAAGTGGCTCCATTACACAGTTCTGTGATACAACACCGGACACTGATGTTGTAAC
>NW_023340268.1:7056906-7057415 GCF_004916995.1 Morone saxatilis
AACTCTGGGAGGAAAACAATGCAAATGTAAAAAATTTAAAGGGAGTTCGTTTTAGGCAGTTGAGCAACAGCAACTATAGCAGCCCCTACAGTTTAACAACAATTAATTTTTCTCATTATTTTAGCTAAAGTTGCTAAATTTCCCATCTTATATTACATTTAAACAAATGAACCATTGACATATATAAAGATGGACGACATAACAGCTCTACAAAAGTGAAGCCAAAACATCTCAATTGCCCTCTAGAGGGTGACTGCAGTATGGGTCATAAAGTCCGCTGCCTCCATGTTAGCAGATGGAACAAACAAAAAAATTATTACTACACGTCAAATGGCCTACATCTTTCCCACAGATGGTTTCTGTCACTGTTGTAAAAACATGCAAACATTAGAACATTAGTAGAAAATTGATTACTTCTGGTACTTCCCAGAATTTGTGTATACTTTTCTTATTAGTGTGGAAACTCTGAACATTTAAAGTTCCATGACAACTGGGCAATTTTACCATGT
>NW_023340268.1:7057515-7107768 GCF_004916995.1 Morone saxatilis
CATTTTCTAGGAAAGAATCTGTTAAACCTTGTAACCCCAGGAAGATGAATAACTTCTTCAAAGCAGTGATTGTCCTGAGTGCCTTCATCGCAGCGGGTAAGTTTAAAATAATATTGAACTCCTGAGGTTTAAATGAGAGAATCAATAGACCTAGAGTTAAACAAATGGAGGATTTACGTGCATTTACTATGCCTTTATTCACTTTAATTCTTATTGTTGTGTCTTTCATATCATAACTTTTCATATTTAAACTTTTTTTTTTCCTGTATGAACTAAGTGCTATGACCATCTAACACTATAATTTGAGGAGGAATGTACTCATAAGAAATGTCTGCACCCAGTACAACAGGCTCATTACTTGAGACAAACAAAAATAAAGATGAGTGCTTATATTTACTGCCGTTCATGATTAAGTCTCAGGTGATTTTACTGCTGCAGCTTAATGACATTCACTCAAGTATCTGGTCCAATTACCACACGTCTAATACAGAGAATTAAATTAAAAATGAATAATTTATATTCCACAGTTACAATGATGATATATGTATATATATACATATACATATGTATATATATATATGTTGTTTGTAATACATATGCCGTTTGTAATATCTGGAGTCGTTTAACGAAAATATTTCCCCCTGTGTATTATTAAAGTATTTTCTGATCTGCTTCTGATGATTTGAGCTTAGCACAAAGACTGGAAACAGGGGAAACAGCTAGCAACAAAATCCAGGAAGTAACTGCACCCAAGAAATAGTCAAGCACAAATACAACCATGTTTTTTGTAAGCATTAAACAAAGGAGATCACATTACCAGTTACTAGCTTTACAGGTATTGGTAGGTAGAGAAACCAGCACATATTTACTGGTGCTGTTGAACACTAAGAAATCTTCAAATATGCTGTTGAGTGAGTTACTGTTCATCTGATAATGTTTCTCTCTGTTTCGTCGAACAGCACAATGCCTGACCTGTCGTCAGTGCCCTCTTGGTATATTTGGGACGTGTCTGTTTGGAAGCGACGTCACATGTGACAATGCAACTGAGAGCTGCTTCACCGGAGAAATACGTAAGGAAACCTCAACAACACTGTGAATGCTGTGAATGCAATACAAATGCTGCACTACAACATATAGAAATGTATAACAGAACATAATGAAATTACCAAAGAAAATCATGACTAAAAGTTGGGACTTCCTTTTCTATCCTCATTAAGACTCACTTAAGACAAGCAATATGTATAAGTGATAATATTTGAGGTTCAAAGTTGTGGAGCTTTAGACTTTATCACATGGTTAAATTGAGATGTTTTGGCTTCACTTTTGTAGAGCTGTTATGTCGTCCATCTTTATATATGTCGATGGTTCAGATCTGTTTGTTTAAATGTAATATAAGATGGGAAATTTAGCTAAAATAATGAGAAAATTAATTGTTGGGGTTGCTATAGTTGCTACTGCCTAAAATGAGCTCCCTTTAAATTTGTTACATTTGCATTGTTTTCCTCCCAGAGTTCAACAGTACAGGGAAGCTCACCCTGCACACCCGCGGCTGCCTGGACTCAAACCTGTGTGGGAAGACGCTGACTGGTAGCATCGGGGGCGCTGGTTACACCAGCAGTTTCCAGTGTTGTACCACAGAACTGTGTAATGGAGCCACTTCTGTCCAGCTCCCTCTCACTGTGGCCCTCTGTGTTGCCATCCTGTCCTCTCTTTGGGGCATGTGGGAGCTGTAGTTTCACACTACGATTCCTCTGTTTACACAGTTTTTTAAGTGGATCTATATAACTCAGAATACTTTACTATTTAATATGATTTGTTGTATTAACACATATTGAAGAAATGAATAAAAACAATAATTTTCTGCCTTGTGTCATCATTATAAAATACAGCCATTTTTTAGGGTTTATTCCAGCATTTTAGTATTTTAGACTCTATTTAAATGCGACTTTTAGGCCATAAAAATAAATATTCACTTCAGTATTTCACCACCAGAATTTAAAGGAACAGTAAGTAGAATTTAGTGGCATCTAGCTGTGTAGTTGCAGATTACAAATCCCTCACTTCACTTTCCCCTTCCAAGCAGGGATGATGTCAGAGTTGGGTGTGCTAAGAGAAAGTCTATAAAGTGACATCACACTAAAGACATTCATGGTTTTTGCATTCATTTGAATGTGGCCAGGATAATTTAAAGCCTATTTTATAGTTATTAGCAACATTTTACACACATTTTATAATCTTTTAGCTGATAAAATTGATTAAAAAAACAAGGTAAAACCACTTTCTTGCATAAATAAAACAGTGTGTACTTGTAAATCACAGTAAAAAAAGGAGAAAGTCATTGTAAGTTTATGCATTATTATGAACTAACTAATTAAACTTTCAGTGACACTGAGCATAAAATCATAGTCATAAAATCTTCCATAAAACAAAAACTGCAGTAAACATCTGCCGTATTAAAGGTGATTGAGGAAGACACTGATTTAACTCAGCATCCTGAGAAGCTAAATGAAAATATTTCTAGGAAAATGAATAGATAATTCACTTCAAAATCCCCCCCTCCATTCCTCTGACATGTTGTCAACACTTGCCAACTATACAGTCTACAGCGCGCTACTGTTTTCTCCACAGGCCACCTGATGGTCTAATTAACCCTGTGTCACCGCCCTTACCTGACACGCCATTTCAAAACCAAGGATGCCCTCTAGTGCACACAACCAGACTGAATAAAGTACACCACAAAGAATACTTTAGACATGATATTAGAATAACAATATGTTTTTATAGGCTTAGTTTTAGTAATTAATATGATGAAGACAGTATGATATTGGAGGGTTAGTCCCTACTGCTCAACTGATATCTTAATTATCTCAAATTCCTTCTCGGACTGCTTTGATTTTTCTGCCATTAAAAAACAGTTGTACCCAATTATTCGCAGCTTTACCCAACTTTAGCAAAAACACTGAAAAGAACATTTATAGTTTTTACTTTCTCCAGGTCAAATATGAGATTTAAAGTTCATTCCTGATCTTTTGAAACACTAGTTTTAAAAATCATTCAGAAAGTTTAAGGCCTTGTCATCTATGTTGTCTCAAAGTTAAGTGAGACAGTTCCCTCTTGAGCTTTTGAAAGAGTAAATGAATAAATACATAAAATACAAGAAAAATCTTATGATCAAACTAAACTAAAGCTGGATTGAATACTGGACTATATGTTAGGTCTTAGTTTTTTTGAGTTGTGTTTTTGAATTGTAAAGTAAATCCCAACAAACATTTCTGACCTCAAATTGAAAAATAAAAACGTAGTCTGGCTCTTGTGGGTTCAATAGATTTAACTTAGACTCAAACTCTCCCTTTGGAAGTTTCTCAATGACTCCTGGAGCTCCCTGGATCCCAGTTTGGGCATTCATGACTGGGAACACTGTATCTGAATTAAGCCTTTGACTGTCTGTGTTACGTGCTCAGTGGACTGGCAACCCAGCAGGACTTTCCTCATAACATTTTATTGATTTTCCAGATTTCTGGACCAGGTTCAGTACAGTTTTTCATGTCTTGTTTATCCCCTGAGAGCAAAAAATCAAAGCTCGATATTTCCCTCTACTGGTTGTTTACACTACTGCAATACATACTGTAAAGTAGACTATGAAAAGTCATAATTCTGAACAAAATATTCACAAATAAATAAATGCAAGCTACATACAATGTGTTTTTGCTATTACGACACACCAACTGCCTAATCCTGACTGCTTGTATTAAAATTACACACATTATATTTCAGAATTAAAGCAGCAACAAGGAACTTTCATTATGTTGATTCTGGCGGCCCCTGTGGACAAAAGCGGTAGTGTTTCCATCACCGCCTACCAGTGGTACCACTAGTAGGTTTAAGACGGTTTAAGCTTTAGTTGATTGATTGGTTGGTTAGTTAGTTAACTTTATTATTCCAGTGTTTTGCATTGTGGGCAAAAAACGTAAAATTGCACAATAAAAACACACACAGTAAAAACAATCATCGGCCACATATTTAAAAAGCATTTTACCTCACAAATCATAAACCCTTATGGCGGACCAACTATGGCTCGCGAACCCCACATTAGGTGTCTCTAATGTTAACTTTCTCTTTTGAAAATATTTATATTACCAAGTATTTTGTCACCTCATCTTCCCTCCTTCACCCTCCTCACCATGTATCCACTGTTGGAAAGTAACTAAATAAATGTACTCCTACCTAAGTATATAAATCTTATGCTATTAATAACTTGTGTGTACAAACTGTGGGCATCAGATAAAAAAAATTACATCTTTCGGGACGTTGAAGGCTCCATAATTTAACACTCTGAAAGGGGTAATTTTGCATACTGAGTACTTTTGCTGCTTTAAGTAAATTTTGCTGCTAATAAAATAACTTATGATATACTTACATGATATGAGTCAGATAGTACCGCGTCTGTACACGTCTCATTCTAAGGTAACAAAAACATGATTATTCTTATGTTCAGGTGATTATACACTAAAAAAAACATACCTATGGACATTATATTCCATTTCTGCCAATAGATCCTCCTAAATGTGACACACTGGAACTAAATAATATAATATTTTATAATAATATAACACATTCAAAGGAGTAATTCTTGCTGGTAAATGTCACTTTTAACCGACATAAGTCAAAAAGTATAGAACATAAAAGCATCATAATGAAAAAGGATAATATAACTAACTTTCAGCAGTATAATATATAAAAAGAAACATACAAATTAAAATAAATAAATAAATAATAGTAATTTATTTACAGGAAGACAATAATCAAAGGAGTAACTTCACAGAAAAGTAGGCACTAACTGAATGGACACATTTTTTTTTATTGTTTATAGACTCAAAGCTCTTCTAAAAGGTTCAAATGATGGACGGGACGTCGACAACTTCACACTGTTTACTTTGTAAATAAAGGATCTACCATGAAGGACGGGTCCTCCGTCTCTTCTTCCTCTTCCTCCCCGCCGACTTCAAAGCAGCCCGCGCCTTTTTTCTCTCTCCGTGTGCTCTTGAACGCCACTTTATTTGCTGAGGGCTCAAGCCGTCACGCAGCACCAGGAAATGGAGGAGCTGCGTTGATGAGTGTGTGTAGCTGCGTCCGACGGAGAGACAGCAGCGAGAGAGAGAACTGGGAGGGGAACCGAGCAGCGGAGCAGCGAACAGGCGACAAGACTCCTAACTTTTTAAGGTCGGTTTTTTGTCTTTGTTGGGAGGGGGGGCTCTGCAGCTCTTTAAAAGTGGCTACAAGTGAACACGTTGAGCTTTTTCGGAAGGGAGAGGTTTGCTTTGTGTAGCGTTTTGCGCCACTTGTGGAGCTGCTACAATGTGTCATTTGTCATTTGCTCACCGGGACTTTGCAGCGGAAGATGGGCTTGGCTGCCCGAGTTTCGAACTCGTTTCTCGGGTGTAAAATGTAACTTTGCTGCCTCATATATGTATTTTAACCCCCTGTTTTGTGTCTTGTTTCTCCCTTTTTAACCCCTTTTAAATAAATAAAAGGACCTCGTGCATCAGCAGGTGAAGATGAGCGACGTCGAGCAGCCCAAAGTTGAACTTTTTGTGAAGGTAAGCGACTCAGTGATGAGTTTGAAAACACCCAGAAAGTGACGCCGGGCCCCTGCGACGTTGTGTGAAATGGGTTTATTTAACGGGTTGGTTATCTTATCGTTTCATCCGCAGTCTCAGTTAATTGTTATCACAAGCTGATAGCGTTATCTCTCACTCTTAATGTCACCTTGTGCGTTTTAAATTCATATTAGTTAGCCCCCCCTCCTCTGCTGACTCACCGGGCTTATAAGTGACAGTAAGACTAATCTAATTAAGTGCACGTTAAGATAATGGGCAGCCGACTTTAATCTATATTTAGTATGTTGGCCAGGCAAGCTTATCTCATTTTCTTTGAGCCAAAAAAGCATGCTCTAATATAACCAATATGTCTTACCCTGCCTCCCCTCATGGTCTTACACAAGTCTCCCATAATGATTCCTCTGTATGAACATGTGAACATGTGCACGACCCCCCCCCTTCGTCTTCTTATGGGGTGAAAGATGCTGTTGTAACGTCTCTAAATCCTGGTTTCTAGGCAATGACATTCGATACCTTTTAATTAACAGGAAACATAGGTATAGTTTCATTCTGGCCTTGGTAACAGAAAGTAAGTGGTGGTCTGGTTTACTGTAAATGCAATGTAAAAGTTTGTTCTGCATGCTGTTCAGCCCACAGTGGAGATAAATAGCGGCTGAACATGAAATATGGCTTCCCGCCTGCTGTATGGGGAACATTTTAAAGCTGTATGATCATTTCCTGCTCAACTTGAATGCAAGAATAAATCATGTTGTGTAAATCGCTGGAGATAATGATGGTTTTTGTTGTGTATTAATCTACTATTTATTTGAAATGAAACATGAAATGGTCAGAAAATGTTGAAAAATGCCATTTTACAGAGCCCGGTTTGTTGTCTGAAAAAAGCGTATTTTTTCCAAAACAACAGTAGAAAACCAAACATAGCCAGTTTATGATGTAATAAAACAAATAGTTGATAAAGGAGTGATAATAAAACTGGTTATATTTGTGTTTATGACTAATTGGTCAGACAAAACAAGACATTTAAATGTTGTGTTTTAGAAAATTGTGATTTTGAAAAACAGATTTATTCTCTATTTTCTGACATTTTATAGACTAAATAATGTAAAATAACAGCAATACTCATTACATACCCCCCTCTTCCCTATCTGTGCCTCTGCATGAGGAATGATATAAAATGATGCACATTTTCTCTGGGTTTTTTTTTGTATTCCAGGCGGGCAGCGATGGTCAGAGCATCGGCAACTGTCCCTTCTCCCAGCGTCTCTTCATGGTGCTGTGGCTGAAAGGAGTCACCTTTGACGTCACCACAGTGGATATGAAGAGGTGAAAACACTCGACTTGGACATGTGTGCCGGTGGTTTGGCTTTGGGCACAACAGAGGAATGTCCGCCGACTGTTTTAAAGCTCCCAAATGTACCGTGCAGTAAAGGAACAGGGGGCATTTCTTCCAGATACTGAGTGTTAAAAGATGTAAAGCCGCTCTGGCATTAGTTGCAAACATGACGAGTAATTTCCTGTGGTTTTATGTTTTTTTTTTTTTTCTCATTTTCCTTTCCTTCCTCCCTTTTTCTTTAATCTCCCCTTCTGCTGTTTAACCCTCTATATCTTTTCCTGGATGTCTGTTTCTGACTTTTCTTTATTTCCATCCAACTTTAGGAAGCCAGACATCTTGAAGGACCTGGCTCCAGGTGCCCAGCCTCCCTTCCTGTTGTACGGCAGCGAGGTGAAAACCGACACCAACAAGATTGAGGAGTTCCTGGAGGAAAATCTCGCCCCTCCGAAGTAATTGCTCCAACTGTCTGTTTTACAAATCAGTTTTATTTTGGTGGGGTTTTTTTATTTTTTAGATCTGAAACAATTAGTCCATTAATAGAAAAGTGTTTAAGTAATTTTTCAAACCCAAATATCAAACCTGGGTAATTTGTTGAACAAAACAAGCATTTGAAGATCTCATCTTAGGCTTTTTTTCAATGTTTTCTGACATTTTGTAGTCTAAGCACTTAATGAATGAACTGAGAAAAGAACTGGCAGGTTAATACATAATGAAAATAATTGCTATTTTCGCAGTTTTTGTGTCATCCTGTATGAACCCTCTTGATCTGAGCTCTTAACAGTTCACATTTCATGCAAGTTTCATTCGTGTGTATTTTTGTTTGTGATGTGATGATCGTATGTGAATCATCACCCACCTCTCTGTGCGTTTAGGTATCCTCGTATGGCCGCTCGTAACCCAGAGTCCAACACAGCGGGCATGGATGTTTTCTCCAAATTCTCCGCTTACGTCAAGAACTCAAACCCTCAGGCCAATGAGAGTAAGTGCATCTAATAATAATCTAATTGTGTTTTTGTTCATTTTTTAGTAGACCATGTTTTATTTTTGGTGGTGGTTTCTGTCGCAGTTCCTTCTGTGTTTCTGTGATGGACAGGAAACCAGCAGGGAGCGTCCGTTAATAACATTATGGTCTGAGCTTTTCTGCCTCAGTGCAAAGAGGTCACCTTCTGCTCTCTGTTTCGGGTGATCTTATTGGAAATGTCAGTGTTGTTGGGTGAAAACTGTGCGCTTATTTAATGTACTCGGTTAATTCTGTAAACCAAAACTCACTCAGTCATTTCAGCCATTTTAAACAATGAAAAAAAAAAAAGAATTGCTTTAGTCTGAAATCAGGGTGCAAACTATCCATTTAGCTTTGATTAAACACTGTATTTGACTGTTTCTGTGTATGCACATGTGCTCAGATCTAGAGAAAGGTCTGCTGAAAGCTCTAAAAAAGCTGGATGACTACCTCGGCTCCCCACTTCCTGATGAGATTGACGAGAATAGCGCTGATGAAGTCACTTCCTCGTCCCGCCCCTTCCTGGACGGCCAAGAGCTTACTCTGGCTGACTGCAACTTGCTGCCTAAGCTCCACATCATGAAGGTAATCTTCTGTTTCAAGCTGTGCAGCATGGAGGGCCTGGGAGGAATTCATTATAAGGTTCATGTTTTGGTGTGAAACTAGTCACGTTTTGTTGATTGTGTCTCTCTCACACTTTTTCTCCTTTTCTCTCCCCAGGTGGTGTGTTTAAAATACCGAAACTTCGAAATCCCTCAGTCTCTGACAAACCTCTGGAGGTACCTGAACGCTGCGTACGCCAGGGAGGAGTTTTCCTCCACCTGCCCAGTTGACGAGGAGATCCACATCGCCTACTTCTCTGTAGCTAAGGCTCTCAAGTAGGAGGAAAACAGGATGCACAAGAACACACCAGCAGAACAACATACAAAAGCACAACACACACATACTCACCTGCACACGCTGAGCGTTCACTCTGCAAGCAACGTGGTCGATCTGTTTCTCAGGAGGCTTTCGTTGCATCTGTGAGATAATTTTTTTGCAGCTTTAAAAGTTGATATCATCTTTTATAATGTTAGATCATTCTGATAGGTTACACTGTTGTTTGTTTTAGAGAGGGTTATTCATGTAGTTTTCACTGTAAAAGGATTTTAGTGGAATCAACTAATCTTTTAACATTAACATAAATATACAAGTTGTATTTATTTCAAGTTAATTAAACTTTTGTTTGTATTTTCTGATCATTTCAGGACTTAAAAACACAAGTTCTTCTAACTTGAAGTATTTTGACTTGAAATGATGAGTTAATTAACAAAGTTCTGACTCATTAAATGACGTTTCTAAAGAAACATGATCAGCATATTAGCAGACTTCCCAGCATGCATTGTTTGAGAGTGCCTGAGGCCCTTATTTTTTCATTTGAAGGCAAAATATATGATTGAAACTTGTGTCTCTAATACACAGAAATGAACAACTGACTCTGCAAACTAAGAAAATGTAAAAATAAACCTGTTTGTAATGTTCATTGTTGGTTCAACTTAATATCTTAAGCTTATTAAACATGTTTTCTCAAGGTTAGTTAACTTGACTCAACAACTTTTATATAAGACTTTAATAACCCTTCAGCTCACATTTGTAAGGCAGCAAATTAAGTTGAACCACATCAAAATTATTTACAGCGAGGGATACCTTTTATTTGCCTCGTGGATCCTTTATGTCAGTAAGAAGATGAGGAAGCACAGAAATCAGATAAGCTGATGTAAAAAAACAAACATGCACACAAAAAGTCAACTCTTTCTTAATTTATTATGCTAACAAGCTTGTTGACTGCCCTCATATCTACCAAGTTTTCCTGGTAATTCAGCTTTCCATGATTTAATGAACTCCTGGTAACTTGTTGACCAATTTGCTTGCAGGCTCACACACACACACACACACACAGCCACACACACACACACACACACACACACACACACAAGCACACACCACTCACACTCCATTGACATTTTCACACACTTAAAACTACAAGCCTTGTTTGTACAGTTTCACATCAGTAGATACAGCACTGTAAAGTTGGAAATTGATGAAGTTTGCTCCAAGTATATTGTTGTTGTTTTGTTGTTTTTTTTTTTGAGGGGAGGGGGCGGGGGGGGTTCATACACAAAGCTGCCTACCAGATTAAACTTTCACTAGTACCTTGCAAGCATCACACAAGCTGATTCAACTCTCATTTTCAGACTTGGTATTAAGGAAATGGGTTTTGTGATGGTGACAAACGCATACTAGCGCCAGCTCACCTGCCAAAGTGTCTTTTGTGGTTTGTATTGACTTTATTATTCGAAACAACGCCGTTGACACTTAAGGACTACAAGCCAACTCCTTTTTGAACGGTTTCGTATTCTCCTTAGTGCACCTCGCAGAGGAAAGGGGGTGCTTTCTCCCCCCGGCCTGCAGATCGCAGATCGCAATTTGCTTTAGGGAGGCAGAGCTGCAAACAGTTACAGAGACAGGAAACTATTTCAATAGACTTGGGCTTCCCCTTTCTGTGCTCCCACGGCAGGCGTGAAGGATTATTCAAGATTACCAGGGCTGTTTGTGATCTGCTGTCAGGGCTCCTTGCCAACAATTTATTTTGTTTTGCCTGTCATGTATGAAGGATCCTTTTTAAGTGTCATATAAAAGAGAGATATCAGGTTGTGATTGTATTCAAGGTGCTGTGGGTAAGGAAGTAAAGGCTCTTGTTAATTGCTAAATTGCTACACAGAAAGCACTCCTGCCTCCTCTAGTAGCTCGGGGACACAAGGCCTGTTGTGTTGCATGGGTAAAAAAAAAAGGAACAGCAAGAAGTTAAATATAAACTGCACGTTTGAAATGAAAATAGAACTCGCAGCTTTAGATTGTTGCTTGTTATTAATTGAAGGATAAGGCTGGTAATGTTCTATAATCTTCTTATTGTCAACAAAGAGCAAAACCAACAAGACATTATGTCATAGCTCACTGCGCCCCGTCAGTCCTAAATCAATACACATTTGTTGCACTAATGGGTATTTATAGAAGGACAGTGTATTTGGGAGTCAAGACTCAAAGCTTGGATTTGTTGACAATTAGAAAAAATATGTAATATCACCTGACTTATCATTAAATCAAAAACATGTATATTTAGTGATTGCACTTAGCCGTATTGTGTTATCAGTTGGATTAATACACTCTTGGGAGTCTGAAAATTCTTGTAAAAGTGACTTGAAATTGAACCGCTGGGAAGAACTGGAACCAATAACAACGCCTCGTCCGACTGTTGTACCAGGAGGATTGTATTAACTTAACGGCGCTATGCAAATTAACATTTATAGAGGCTGTTTGCGATTAACACTTGATTTATACAGCAGGTAGTGGTGTGAGCATCTTTGTTGTGAGCTCAAGATTGCCTCATTATGTGTCTCTCAGATCAGGGTGAAACAAAATGAAACCCAAGTGCAATTTAAAGTGTTTGAAAAGACAGTCTTGTACACAGACTTTGATTATACGTCCAGTGTGAGCACAGTTGGTTATTTTTCTTTTCTTTTCTTGATTTGAATCAGACAAGTTAAATCCTTCCCTTATGAACTGAGAGGTGTGACAGTGTTGGATCAAAGAGATATTTTATTTGACTGAATTGTTGTGGATTTCATCTATTTTCTAAAATGGACCAACGTTTAAAGGGATCGTGTCAGAATAATTTCTAACTATAGGACAATTTCAGGGACCATTTAACTTGATATATTCTTTAAAATGTTACTTTCATTCGTTTGTTTTTCACTTCTCTGTCTTTTAACTATTTTTTTAAAATCTTCATATACATGTATTTTCTTTGTCATGAGACCCATATTGCTTTTCCTACCCTTGTGCAACTCCTTACAAATATTTTAGCCTTTTTTCTGTCTTTTTCCATGCTTAGGGGTGGATACTAAAGCAGTAGATCTAACAATGAAGACAATCAAACTAACAGCACCGCTGAAATGTATTTTGTACTTTAAAGCTCTTACAAAGACACGCGTATTAATATCCCAATAAAAAATATCTTGATAATAAATCAACCAGTGATTGATGTGTTTTTATTTACTTTTTAACCGTTGTCAAGGGTAACAACATGGAGATGGTCAAGACGAAGGGACACAAAAAGGTGCAAACAAATAATACGTACATACATAGCTAATAAGGTTTAAGTAGAGCACAGATAACAAGAATAATACTGAGACGGCAACTTTTCATTGTAGTTTAAGTTTTATTAGCATCATTATCGGGTCATCGTCAATGTAACTTGTAAAAAACTGATACATGGCCAAACTAAGGATATTGTCCAAAACAAAAGAGTTTCAAAGAAGTTGTTAAAACAATCAGGTCCATTTAGTATCTTTTCTGGAGCTTTCACCCATTTGACATGGAAATTTAGATGTTTAAATTCCCAGTTGAGTATTTTAACAGCCTCTCATTCATGTTTGTGTAAAAGCTCCTTCTTGCCTAAACCGTCTCATTTCAAGGTCGATTTAGTTTCTGCTCTGGAGCTTTCTATCGTATCACGTGGTCTCCAGTGGCAAACTGTCTTCCGTTTCCAAGGTCAAAAATGAACTTTTGAACTTAAAGTGTAACTACACCCTTCAGTTCTGCTCTGTCCCTCTCAGCAAAGGAGAGAAAGGAGAAAGTTTTGGGACTTAAAGGGTCAACATGTGGGACAAGAGATAAATAGTGCTGTGCAGTCCCACACAAAGTGGGACACCTGGTCAAAAGCTCCAGAACAGCTACATACTGGACCTTTAGTCTGGATTGTTCTGTCGGCTGCTGTTTTCCAGAATCAACACTGAACTTTGAACCACATTTTAATCCCGAATGGAAAATAGACCTTGAGGTGAGATATAGTTTGGTGTCATATAAGTTATTTTTACTGATTTGGTAAATTGAGGTCTTGACAGATTTGTAATGTAATGTCAAATTGAATTGAATCAAACTAATAAAATCATATTCGCTTCTGAAAACTCATATCATTTTCTGGTCACACTTTATTTAAAAACAGGGATTCTCAAACCCTACAGCTTGACCCCGTGTAGACATCCCCCACACCCCCCACCCCTTCTGATGCTGCAGGCCAGGAGAGTGAGTGCAGGCAGCAGCAGAGAGCGAGCTGCCTCGCCAGCTGAGGGCAGCAATGGACGGGCAGGCCCCATTACAGCGGTCCGTATCACAGCAGACTGTTGGTGTAGTTGAAGTAGAGGCGCCGAGGCGTATTTCTGTCCCAGCTCACATCACACTGAGAAGAGTGGCGGCAGCTCTTCTCGTACTATCGTATACTTGTAGTGCGCCTACAAGACATGAGAAAGGAGAGAAGGGTTTATTTTTTGAAATAGAACATGGTTAAACAAATCTATGGAGGGGCAAAGAAATGCCATAATTTTATTTTATTTTGTACTGGAAATTGCATTTAAAAACGTGTTATATTTTAGGATTAGACATTTAACAGCAGATATTCTTTTTGAATAGACTGTTGCATTATGGGTTGTTTGGAGCCTTTCCGTTAACGAGTGTCTTCAAGTTTGTTTATAGTGTGTCTATTGCATTTGGTCAACCCTAAAACGGTTTATTTACCTCGTTAAACCTACAGGAGTCTCTAACAACTCGTGTTTTTGAAGTAAATTAATTCCTAACGAGTGGAAACAGACCAGGGATTAAATCACCAGTGTCACAATGAAATACTATTAACAGACAGTTAATAAATGTTTATAAATGTTTTTAATAATGTTTGCTAAATGTTAAATATACTGGGCCAGAGCTTTAAATAACATGGTTTTAAAACAGGGGGGTCATGGGGACAACAGGGGTCTTTGAGTGGGTTCTAGGAGGTCCCAAGCAAAAGAAGGAATATTTTAACTTTTATTACATTTTTTGGAAGTTTGAACAACAAGGAAAGAAATAGGGTTTTTATTGATTGTGATTTATAGTGATTCCAGTTTGACCATTGATTTACTATGAATGACTTTATAATCCTGAAACATGGAAATAAAATAAAAATACCCAGAGGGGATCCCTCAAGAGAAACTCCTTTCAAATTGGGGCTCTAATGTGCATCTATTGTGAGGGTTTGGGAATCCCTGCTGATAAAAAGATATTCCTACGCTGTCTCAATTTGCCATAATATTGATGCTGATGAAGAATGTGAGTGCGTTTTGGCTGCTTTTCTTGTTATTTACCAAATTGTAAAAGGTGGATAATGTTGAATGAGTTCTGAGCCAGGTGATATCACGTTATTGAAAGTCTATCATCACTTTTCTCAACTACTCTTCCCACATTGAAAACTGTCCGAGCATTTATGGGTTAAGGTGCATGTAAAAAAAATAAAAGGTGGGCTTTAGCCTCTGATGAGACACAGTGACGTTTCGCCCCACCCACAGAGCTATTTTTAGGGATAATTTGATGGCATCACAGGCATTAGTGAGCTGACAACCAGCCTGATGAGACATGGTGCTGAGCTCTGATCCACTGAGTCATTCTTTTGTCTCCTTTTGTCTTTTACACTTGTGGAGTCGAGGGAGGATCAAGCTTGTTAGAAGGCCCTGGAAACAATTCTTATTATTTTAGTGTCTAGAGCAGCAACACACAGAGATCACACAGTAAACATTTGCACAAAGTGTGTTTTCTTTTTTAATTGTTTTGGCTCTGTAAGAAAATATTGTATGGATGACTTTGCTGACTTAAGCCAGTTATTTTAAAATAAGTCTTTGTTCTAGATTTGAGAGCTTCTTGGGTTTTCTATGCAAAGTTTTCCAGATAACTCAATAAACTTTCTTCTCAGAACTGGATTTAAAATAAAATTGGATTAGATTTAAATGCAGCTTTAAGATAATTTTGCCTGAATTAGGTGAGCAGTGGAAGACTTACTACAAAAAGGACAATAGTTTCTACTTAGTTCTTCATTGGTGGTTGTAAACAGCCTTAAATTAAAGATCAAAGTCAGAGTTTTGACTTAATAACCAATGTTTTTTCTTCAAATCCAGCGTGCTGCAGCACAGAGCCATTTCTCAAATCTGTTCCCAGACAATGTTCTGTACAATGAGGCTTTGTCTGCCAATTTGTGGCCATCATGCCCTAGATTCTCAGAAAATAATCTCATCTACAGACACAGAAATAAACTGACACACACACAGAGGTCTGGATCTCACCCCGTCTTCCAATCGCAGTACTAGACAGGCAGCGTTGCCCAGCTGGGCACTCCTGAGGAAACTTGAAGCAGTCCAGAGGAGAGATGGAGGGGAATACACAGGTGTAACAGGTCAAACAGGCTGAGGGGAACAATGAGAAAATAATTATAAAAAGGAAACTAGTAGAAAATTACTGCAATGTATATCATTGCAACATTGACATCTATGAATGTTTAGACTATTTAGTTGTACAGATTAGAAGACCTTTGGGTGTCTCATTTTCTTGATGCTTGTTTTGGTAACTGGTTCTGACTGGATTTTAGTGTTTAGATCAAAAGACAAAGATAGAGAAGAGTCATGCGCGCCTCTCCACCTTGTTCTCTTAGATATATCTATCCCAGTGGGAGTGTTTTAATCAAGCAGCAGCAGAGTTCTGCTTCCTGGTTCCAGCACTATAATAAATATATTCAAATAAAGACAACAGAAACTGACCAGGGAGTGGTTTTTTATTCATCAGAAACTTTCTGTGAGCCAGATTTGCATTTTTCAGACCAATTCTAACACAGAATGATCTATTGACAATGAATGGGACGATATGAAAATTTCATGTCATGATTTTCCTGGTCAAAATAACTGCGATTAATGATATTGTGGTAATCATCAAAATATTCTTAAAAAATAGTACTAAAACAATAGTGGAATCACTTTACCTATGATTTTGTTAAGAAACAAATATTTTATTGTATCACAGATTGAACACCAACAATATGCACCCCATCTCAGCCATGGTGAAAGACATGGTGAAAAAGATGCAGGCTCTTGCTTGTAGATAGAATTCAAAATAAATCAGGAAATCAATATAGGACTGTACAATAGTGAGCTAAACAGCTTTTTCAAGTCAAACCATATGAGGATAATCACGGTTATCACGATAATGAAAATTCACCACGATATACTTATCTGAGTGTTTATTATCGCGTGTGATAATATCTTGTATCGTCCCATTATAAACTTATTATTATAAACCTGTCAGGGCTCTCTGCAGACAAACTATGTCATACAGACACTGTTTCTATATATGCCAACACTAATTTATCTTTGATAAGCTAATTTTGTTCAGTATATCAGCTGGAAAATGTATGAGTCTGATCAGATTGTGAGACATTTTGCAAAATGTAAAATAATGCCATAATGATCTTTGACTCATAAAGTCATACCAGTTTGATGCACACTTTAGCAGGAATAAATCCTTAGAAATGATTATTTTAAAAAGAAGAACAACACCCAGTATGGAGGCAATGTTATTACACTAAATTACTTTTTTCATCTTTTGTGCACAAACAAGTTTTTCTAAATCTTAGCACATTTAAACATTTCAGTTTTGCCTTAAATAGAGAAGAAATTAGACACGTCACTGAAAACACTGTTTAAATGTCCTCTTGTAACAATTGAATTCTTTGTGTGTCGTACATACCTGCCAAAGGTAGACAACACAGTAGGAGTACAATCAGAAGTTGTGCACGAGACATGATTCTTCCAGTAAGAAGTCCTTAAATTGTTTACAGGTAACTTTTCAAGAATGTCCAAAAATCTCGTCTCGGGGGAACGTTACAGCTCTGTCATCAAACTAACTGCTGCTGCTGATTCGATACGTCCCCCAACTCATTCCCAAATTAAATTTCTCCTCGTCTTTGAAGTGCACACCCTCGGTCTGTTCCTCACTGTTTCTTCCACGTTACTTCTGCTGTGTTTAGTATTAAGCTGATAAAGTGGTAAAAATGTGCTTTGTAAGTCAGCACCCTGAGGTCATCTATGAGTTTTTCTCTTTATGTCACTCTTGTCTTCTATCTTTTGTCATAGGCCTTCATTTGAATACCCCATATTACTCAGGCAGTCAGTGTCTCCTCCCAAAAACCTCTAATTTAATTTGGAGAGTTAATTATGTGCAGCTGACATGGTTAAAGACAGCATACGAACGAGATCTGTGTTTTGAGTTAAGTTACAGAAAGCGACACTTTACAACAACAGCATCTTTACACAGTGATTAATTAATTAAAAGGACAGTCACTGAGGGCACGTTTAGAGGAAGTTAGAGACAGAGAGTGTGTAATAGAGCCGAATAAGATGACCTCTGACATCACTGTAAAGGAGTTCAAGCAGAATATCATCATCAACGATTTTTTTCACAACTGTTCTCTAAGATTATTTTAAGTGATTATTGCTAAACGTTATGCACATTTTTATATCAGCAGTGTTATTTTTCATGTATTTGGGGTTTCTGGGCAGCTTTAAACTTTGTAAAATTGAAAAAATGATGAGACAGCTGTAAAGTTGAGTTTTTGCTGAAAAGAAGAATACCATGCATGTGGGGTAAAAACAGGCAACAAAGAGAAGAATTAACCAAAATAAACCTGGACTCCAGAGTGTTAAACTGCTGTTTAGAGATCAAATTTAAAAACACGCTTCCTGCTCCTATTTCTACAGTTGTGGATACAGTCTTGTTCTCAGTGGTGTTGCATGTAAGAAATCCAACCCTTTATTTGAGTCCAAATAAGACATTGTGTGTGTGTGTGTGTGTGTGTGTGTGTAAGACAGCAGTTAAAATGGTGCAAAGAAGACAGACAGCAATAAAAAACAGCATAATGGAGAAAGAGTCAGCGTCTTCGACAGAGAAAGAAACAGGGAGAGAGAGAGAGAGAAAGTCAGCAGAGTCAGTGAGTTGGAGATCGAGCCAGTTTAACTGAATTATCCTTAGGGCGTAATAGGAGACGTGAGGGCAGCATCCAGGATGGTCTGCTGACAGCAGTCTTGTGATAGTGTCAGCCAAGCTGGCTCAGACTGAATAAGCTGTTTACCAGTTGATTAATTACACAGCCAGTAGCCTGAAAAAAAAAAAAAAAACTCCCTTAAAACTCCTGCCAGTTCAGACAAACAGTATGAAACATTTTCTTTCATTCGTCTTGTTTAACGTGTAAGTTTCTGACAAAGATCAGCATGCTGTATGCCGAAATGATCAGTGGGCGTTGACATTTCATAAATGTTGTTAGGCATCTTTGACTTGTGACATTCTTTGAATTATTTGTGTTTGTTGATCGAGCAATAGATTTTTGAATAGAGTTTGGTGTGAAAGTATCCAAACATGCTTCTCTGTTGTGAATTTACAGTGAGTGTGTTACAGTTGTACAGTGTGTTATATTACACATTTTTCTGATTTGTTGACTCTTTTTTGTGTTCACTTTGTCAAGGACTGCAGAATGAAACCTTAAATCAGTTCACTACTGTTAGATAAAAGTGTTTTATCTCCATGTTTCAGCTTTGCATGAGCTGCCTGTTTGTATGTTGTAAAATAAAGAATTTAAAAACTGTAGCTGAGGAGAAACGCTTTATAAAATTTGAATTGTGGGGGAAGTGGAGTAGACAGTGCTTGTGTGGTAAACCTGCTGATGCTATATTTGACGGGGATGTTTTGTGTACTGGCTGAAGGATCTCAGTGGACAGATGGTGTTCTTTAATCCTGTCTGTGCCCTCTACCTCCCATCCTCCATCCCTCCACATTTCTCTCTACTATTACATCAACCTCACATTTTCTGCCTCTTTTTCTTCCTCTGCACAGAAATACACAGAGATATTTATTTTCTTTGTCACTGAGTTGCCTCCGCATATGAACTGATGAACAACTTTGGCTGCAGTAACTCAGTCTAGTCAGTAGAAGGGAATATTGTGCTGCTTTATGAGTCAGAAAAGTAGTCACACATGCACTCAAGTGCACATATGTATATATACACAACCACAGCCATCTGTTACCTAGGACGTGTTTATGCATGTTTACATCCCTCCAGTACAAACTTCCAAACATCAGTCGCCAAATGTCAACCATAAAAAAAAGTTTGATTAGTAATTAATTGTAAACACAATTCAGAAGACTGCTGTTTCAAACTACGCAGAGCTTTTTCTTTAGCGTCTGATGAGGCAACCTGTTTATCCAACAATCTCAACAGTGTCCAACATCATTTGACCCACATTTCAGGAAAAGCCAGATTATGTTTTTGGTCGAGCCACGCAGACAGAAACAGACGATGGCAGAGTATATAGGCTTTAATCTACGATGACTTTGAACAGAAGGAGAGGCCAATGAGCTCTACACTGTTTAGACAGCCTGCTAAAATGAATCAGCTGTGAACCTGATAAGGTTAATGGAGCCATTTATTTAGACCACTGTGAGAGAGGTGAAGAATATTGACTTACTTGATTCACAGCAGACTGTCCAGGTTTATGTTTTAAAAGGCAGATACAGGCATAGAGACAGGGCTGCTGATACAGTATCTGACCTTTCATAAACAATTCATCAGGATTATTGGAGTCCTTAATCCTTGAAAAACCTCATATAAATACTCCAATCCCTCATTAATTCAGTGTCTCAGTACAAGGAAGGGGTGTTAGGGTAGGCTTATATGTGGCAAAAGTAGGGATTCATCCATGGTGCTTAAAAAGGTTGATGTATGCTCAAATTTTCATGTTAATATGGTGAGCTAAAGTTGAATTAAACTGTTCTCCATTTCTCTGACCTGCAACTTCGATGTTTCAACACTTTAATCAGTCACAGTTTCCCATAAACCCCCAAATTGGTAGTTACTGTAGGGTGACCAAGTGCAAATTGACCTGTCCTTGCTTTGGTATGCTAAGGGGAAATTGCGAGTCACCACAAAGTCACAAGCTATGCAGATTTAGGCAGAGACTACCACAAAGAAAATGCAGCTACAACAAAGACTGGGGAACTACTTATAGCCGGGTGCAGCCAGTGGAAGGAGACTATTGCAGGCTATCACATCAGACCATAAGAACTGTGAATTTGCATTCAAATAAAGTATATTTAAGTCCTTCACATGCTAAAAGGCCTAACCTATAGCCTAACCAGCATTGTGTGCTACTGAATCAGCCAGAGGGAAAAGCATAGAGATGTTTATTTTAAGATAAGTTAGACCCCTCAGTATTGGTAATGTGTCCCACACAGACGTACTCTTTGTCCCACAGTTGGTTTGTTGGGATCAGGTATTGTGATTTTCTTTCTTTTAATAATAATGTAGTTTAATCTAGCTTCTAATAAACTACTCAAATTATTTACTTTAAGTTGATATTCAGGCTCAGCTCGAGCTCACACAGAATTATTTCAGGCCTGATTTTTTTGTGGCCCGATCAAAGCTCTAATTTATATTTCATAATCTTTTTAAGTTGTTATATGTAGTTGGATTAATGTTATTTCACACAATTAAAGTCTAATTCTGGACAATACTGTTCCTTGTTTTCTTAGAGAGGATGGGAACTTCATGTCTGATGAAGTTATGTTTGTTAATGACACTCAAAACTTCAACAGAAAAGGTTTAAATAACAGAACCCCAGTGACTTTGTACTGGCCGGTATCGATTACTACAATGTGTTAGCTACAGTCAACATTTATTGAAAGCCAATACAACAGAGGCTGTGGTGATTCAAATCAACGCTGATTGAATCCGGACAGGACGTGTGGGGGATGGGGGGGTGCAGGGATGAAAGGGTGGGAGGAGAGCCGTTGTCAGACTCACTATAAATACATGAAGAAGACCGGAAGTGTGGCTGTAGAAAATAAGAGCATATCATTTCTCAAATTTGAAGTTTTTAATGTTTTTGTGTACCTGCTTCATTTTTGGCTCGACCACAATTCGGTTCGAGGTTTTTTACACTCGCTGGTCAATTTTATAAACTGAGATGTGGCGTTAAATTCCTCAACATAGCTGAGATTTGAGATATCCTGGTTTTATTTTGAAATGGGTAACCGGAAGTGTGCGCATTCACAGCCGCCACCTTGACGCGTAGTTTGGTCGGCAGAGAAAGACAGAGGGAAAAAGGGAGCGAATGAATAACGGGAACTGGGTCGGTTTGGAAATTAAACCCAGCAGAGTTTCCCTCTGCGTGGCCGAGCGTGGGAGCTGCTACAGATAAATAAAAAGGTAAGCAGATATAAGTCTACATCTGTGTTTGTTATTTGTGTAACTTTGTTGATGATAGTTTCCCCGGTAGAGAGATGTGTAACATCATCAGAAGTATTTGGGAAAGGAGCAGTGAACTGCTGGGCGGCGCACTCCTGCAGCCAAACACTCAAGATGTTTTGTTCTGTGTGTGTCTTAGGTTCATATTCATCACTGCAGCTGGATAACTCGTGGCTTTTTACATTGTCAAACCCAGTGAAACCACACAATAATGCACGAAATGTAGAGTATTGCATCAGGAAAAGTGCTATTGTTCCACAAGGTGTCAGTGCTTACATTAGTGGGCAGCACAGACACTTAAATACTTGCTGTTAGCTTTGATTTGATAGATCAAACCTGCACTAAGTGTTCTGAATATACTATTTGTGCTGCCTTTTTCAAAATATAATGCATATCAAAGCTCAGCACTTGTTGCATATGTTATGAAGCAGATTTTAAGAAACATCCTGTGTGGATGGGAACCAAGTCCCCTTCTGCAGCCTCACAGTGGGCGACTGCTGTGAGTTACAGGGAAGATGATAAAAGGGCAATTGTCCCAAATCTAACCCACTGCCCCAACATGAAAAAGGCTTTGCAGCATATTGCACGGCTACTGAATAATGTTTCTTTTATAATCTTATCTTACCTTGGACAATGCTCCTTTTGTCTACTTTCAACTGTTCTATCTCTGTGTGTTGTTTCAGCTGTCCCTGAATGTTGTTTTTATTATCAGTGATGAATTATAGTTGTTTCCTCTTACAAACTAACAATCACCAGTTCATCTCCAGAACAATGTGGGAGATAGGACATGGGCCTGCAGTGTTTGAATACCACAGAATATGTTGAAAAATTGATCCTTTCCTTTTTTGTTTCTGCATTTGTTAATGTGTCCAATTCCCTCTGCCTTAGGCGGGGATCGTCTGCTTCGACTTCTTGGCAGCCACACACAGAGGAGTAGCCGGTGGAGTACTGGAATGAAATAATAGGCACAGGGATGAAGATGCTCTCCACTTTCCTCCTGGAACTCTTGATCCATCCCATTAGCTTTGTTTAGACTTCAGCTTGTGTTTTTACAAGTAAAAAAACACGTACACATCTTTTTTTTTATTACCTCTTGCTTCTCCTCTTCGTATTTTGGCGGAACACCAATACCTTGCTACCAGTTTTTACAAACTTAGTTGAAATCATGGCAAACATGTGCCTGTACGGCAGCTTCACCCACGCCGTGGTGCGGGGCATCCCAGAGACCTTTGGGAAAACGGTGGGAGATGGTCGCGAGAACGGGGAGATCTCGGTGGACCTGGCCAAAGCTCAGCGTCAGTTCGGTTGCCTAACAGGAGCCCTGAGGCAGAAGGTCGGCCTGCAGCTGATCGAGATCCCCCCTGACCCCGAGCTGCCAGAGAGCTGGAGGATAGAGGATGTGGCAGTCATCCAGGGAGACACAGCGCTCATCACCAGGCCCTTCAAACAGCAGAGACGCAGTGAGGTAACACAGTGGAGAAGAAAAATGGGCTTTAGTTAAGGCATTTCTGCACCCTAATCTATTGCACTTAATCTTGCTTTGTGAGATAAAGGGCAGTTAGTAGGAGCCTTAGTGCTTCACTCCTTTAAGATAGCATTTAGTTGCCTTTGTGTGTCACATGGTCAAACAGATCCTTGTTGTTACTTGTTGCTGCATTCAGTTATCTTTTTAGAAATTCCAACATTTGAGATTTGAGAGCCTGCGGAAAATAACCTCTTTAATGAGCAACTCAAACTGCCCATATTTTGACAGCCATGTTTTCTTGTCCTGTTTGTCTGTTAGGTTGGATTTCGCAAAGCAATATAATGCTTATTGGCAGCTATTATTACTTAAATCTTGAATGTCAGGTTCAGTTAACTTTAGTTTAAGAGACTGTAATTTCCAAACAACTCCCCAAAACTCCCGGAAAGAACTGTAATTTGGTACTAACTATAGGGAAAATAGCGATTTAGTGGTAAATGTCCAATTAATTAGTTGTGCTTTATTTTACAGGTCTGTAATCCTTATGTTTTTTTATTAAGTTCAGTGGGAAGAACTACTGTATGTAACTTGGTTGTAGTAGGAAGGACAAAATAGGAATTTGAAAGAACAACTCCACTAAAACTGAAGAAAACATTCAGTCATTATTAATTTATCACTGCAAATCTTTATATTATTAATGTGCCAACATTTCATAATGATTTTGGGAAATGACTAGAATATTCTTCAGAGGTTACAGGAGACCCATTTTTATGAGAAGTTACAGTGGTTTCTTGAATGCATTATCTACAGTAGCAAAGCTTTAAAAATAGCTTGCAGCTTATTTTTTTATTTGGTCTTTACATAAGAAATAAAGGCAACAACCTTGTTCACAGAAATACATTTTTTTATATGCTTTGGAACTTGTTAGGCACTAATGTAAAGTATTCACTGTTTTAAATATAGAGAGATGGATAGTACAGCGAAACTATGTTCATCCAGAGAAACAGGCATATGGTAACCACCTGTATGGTTGTCACACTCTCATACTGAATCAAGTTGAGCATGACTGTGCATGCTTTCTCTGTTTCCTTCTCTAAACGTCTCCAGGCGGAGGCAGTGAGGAGAGTGATGTCAGAGCTGAACCTGACTGTGGTGGAGATGGGGGCCGAGGAGGGGGACTCCGGAGGGGCCACGCTGGAGGGCAGTGACGTCCTCTTCACGGGGAGGGAGTTCTTTGTCGGCATCTCCTCTCACACCAACCGCAGAGGGGCGGAAGTGCTGGCAGACACGTTCAGGGTAAGCAGCATAAAGAGAAGATTTAGCTAGGACCTAATCTCCGTTTGAATCGACAGTGAACTGTGTTTTGCTTGGGCCCTTTTGTCATGAATACACTACACCTATGTTATATGTTTCGTTGATTTGTGTACTTGCATCATCCCAAATGTTTCCAAAAAATGATCAAACCCAGAGAAATTTGTAATTGTAATTTAGCTTTCATAAATTGACTTGTTTATCCAGTTTTAAGCCACATTTTGACAGTTTTTTAAGTTGTTTTTAACTAGATATGATTAGCAGCAAAACCAGAAACTGATAAAAGCTCACCAATAAACCATAAAATAACCAATAGAGTTGAATTTTTCAGCCAGTGCCACAAAGACAGTCTTAGTGCCAAGATGCTTGTCAGAAAATCCAACCAGCTGCCAAAGTGAGCAGGTGGCCATTTGCTGTATTGCATTTGGGGAATTATAGTCTGTAAACAGTGATGAATGAGGCCGCTCCATTGGCCTAATAATGGAGGCCACATAGCGGGCCCCCTCGGGCTTGACACGACACACCCATTAGTATTGATTCTTTTACTTCTCTTAAGTGCATTTTACGCACTTCTGCTTTTCTTAACACACACCCACACACACACTCTGCATATGCTTATGTTGAGTGTGTGTGTGTGTGTGTGTGTGTGTGTGTCTGGTATGAATTAGTGTGGGTGGGAGGGCTCATGTGGTCAGAACAAGGCAGAGGAAGATGAGTGTTTACTTGGACATCCTCTGTATCGTGTTTCAAAATTGTTACAGGATAATTTTGCAAGTTTTGCTGTCGTCATTCAATCCAATATGATAACACTTACGTAGATAAATGCTTGTTTTATATATTTTGCAGCTAAGAGAGAGATTCCATAAAATGCCACCTCAGTTTGATTCAGCTCTTTGTATTTTTAGCCAGTTGTTGGTCAGTTAGTCCACAACTTCGGTCCAGACTGAAATATCTCAACAACCAGGGATGCATTGCAATGAAATTTGATACACACTCTCATGGCTCCCAGAGGAATCCTACTGACTTGGATAATTATCTGACTTTTCCTCTTGGCTAGGACTAGGGGACAGAATGTCTGTGTGTGTCAGACAGGAGAGGACAGAGCAGCACAGCAGTAAATTGCATTCATTTGTTAATTCTAAATCGTTGTACTCTCAGCAAAGTTTTTTATTACATGACTGTTTTGGTACAAACATTTACCTGCCAGTGTGGTGGAGTGTTTCTTCACTGTGGTATTGCTACTTTTACTTAAAGATCCCTTCCAGACATGAATTAGTCAAATAGTATGCTTGAAATAATGTGTGTATGGTGTTTTTCTGCAAAAAAGTATAATTTCCACATAAAGAATGAATATGCAAATTTTGTTCATTTCTACATGTGACGTCACAAATCATGGTCGTAAGCCCTGCCCCTTAAAAATCCGATTTTCAGTGAGCACAGAGAAACTTTCCACTTTGAGCAGATAAATGTGAGAACATCCTTCTAATGTCAAACTCTGCACATACATCGTTCTGCACAGCGAAGCTCAAACTTCCAACTGTAGGAACAAGAAGAAAAACATATTTCTGAGTGGAGGGGGCCTTTAAGTGCTTCTACCACTGCTAACGATACCTGTAACACTGTTTCAGTTTTATACAGTTAAAGAAGCGTAAAAAAGTGTAGAACCTATGTCTTTCTTAAAACTACAGAATAAGTGTTAAGTCAGGAGTTACTGCAGCTGTATTAAGCCCTACTAAAGGTTTATTCAGACCAAGAGGTGGCAACTGCATGACTGCCTCTGATCCTTCACAAGAAACCCCAGAATCACTCAGCAGGCGAGCTATAAGTGGTAAAACGTTGACTTCAGTAGAACAGAGCCGCCGTTAATGTTATTAGTAACACTTCAGTGCTTTTCCTGCTATGACCGAATGTCCACTGTGAAAAAAAAAAAGGCCTCTGGGGGGCTTCTGCAACACTAGATGATGTCTCGTTTGAACACAGTGTGTTAATTAAACCTTTCAACCTCCATCTGCGCAGGACTTCGCTGTGTCCACCGTCCCCGTCTGTGGCGGAGCCCGACTGAAGAACATCTGCTCCATGGGAGGTCCGGACACAATCATCATCAGCAGCACTGACGGCGCCAAGAAGACACTCCGGGTGAGTGAGTGTGTTTACAGTAAATGTTTGTGCATGCACAAAGTAGTGTTAATAAATATAAAATACTATAATCTTTTAAAGGAATAGTTTTGAGGAATATTAGCTTTCTTAGGGAATTCATATGTTTTTATCAATACCAGTTATTTATCGATTCCCTTAGTAAGTAAGTAAGCCTATACAGATTTTCAACGTCAACCTAACAGTTTTATTATCTCCGAGTATGAACACACTGTAGAAACAAGAGTAGTGTGCAAGAAGCTCCACTGTTTAATTTGGAACCGGTTCCTGATATCCGTCCCTAATATTTATACAGTATTAATTTCCATTTGTTTTCTTAGTCAAAGAAAAACTCTGCTAAGCCTGTCTGTGTGGCGCTAATGTTATTATAGGATATTTACCTTTGGTAACTGTTAGAAAGCAGTGGCACTCGTGCATAAAATATCACATACTGCCATTCCTGGAATTTAAGCCCCCGTTGAAGAAAAGAGAGATGTTTCACGCCACGCTTTGGATCCTCTCTCCTTCTTGTTTCCAGCAGCGTAGTCAGTATCTGCCTTATTATCTATCATATACACATTTTCACTCTGTGTCCGTGTCAGTGTTTCCCTTCTCTCTCCTGACGTGAACTGCACAAATCATAAACATTTCCTAGCTGCTGAGGTCATATTAATAATGGGACTAATGTTGCCATTGAGTCTGTGTGTGTAATGCTGGGAGTGGTCTGCTGCAATATGTGTGTGTGTGGGGACCTGTCAGGGTGGTGCACCGTAATAATAAGTGTGCGTTTGTTTTCAGATGATGGAACAGCTGACTGATCACCACTATGAAGTGCTCACTGTTCCAGAGGAATCGGCAGCAAACTGCGTCTACATCAAAGGTCCGTCTAATCGAGACTTCCTGCTCCACCGACCTGCAGAGGAATGTCCCGACAGTGTCTCTGTGAGTACAGCTGAGGACTTTGTTTATCGCCGGCCTCAGTAAAAAAAGAACCTTATCTTTATTAAGTTTTGCATAATTTTATTTTATTTTGTCCGTGGCAATTTAATATTGGTTAAAGTTGGGGGATTCACAGGAGACAGAACCTGGCTTTTAGTCCCCAGTGTAGGTTCAGCTCCAAGAACTCCTTTTATTAGACCCCACCCAGCTGGGTGTAATGAAGGATTTGAAGTCTCAAATCCAGTCCAAGATAACCCTGATAACAACCAGGGTTGGTTTTTTAGACCTCCAAACCTGGAAGTCATGGTACTGTATTCAAAAATCCTGCAGGTCCTATTATTTAAAGCAGTTATTTCTGACCGTTTATCCAAAGCAGCAGAGACTGTGATTGAACCATATTATAAAAGACGATTAATGGACCTCAGATAGACCTTGTTTCCTTGGTGCAGGATTTTGGCACAACTGCTTCAAATGAGAGCAGAGATCTTAACAGAATAAGATGTGTCACAATGCAAACTGTTGTATTAATTATGCAGTGACAGTTGCCTGTTCGGATCCAAAAGCTGAAACGTCTCGCTCACTATTCTGTCACTCGTCCTCCATTGTTGACCTGTTGAAAATGCAAGTAGGTGGGAGGACAAAAGTGGAGATATCTTGAAAATGTGAAACCAGCCTTTTTTTTGTTTCAGAATAATACAAGTACAGAATAGTGAGCGAGAGTTGGAGGTAACTTCTGACCAGGGATGAGCAATGTCTCTAATATTACCAATATCATTAGCATACCAACCAAAGTAGGAAGGAAATAATAAGAGAATTATTCTAAGCCATATCATCCAATTAAAAGTGATTATTTACAGGTACAGGGTGCAACATTCAGGAGGATCTATTGGCAAAGTATTAGTTTTCATTAGACTCATAAGCCAACTCACATTCATTAAATTAGCTCTTATGAAATACATTAGGAAAGGCGCAACAACTAATATTGTTACTTTATTACCGTTTATTGGCAATCATTGATTTTAACAACAGCACCTGAAATGATTTTACTTTGGGTCAAGAAATAATAATATTAAATTAGCCTTAAACCCTACTTTTGACAACCCAGAATTCTCTGGTGAATTAATCGTGTAGTTGCGCTTCGTGATTGCTTTCAATGGAGCAGTAATAATTAAACATATTAATTTGTAATGATTTCTGCTGTAGAAAATGCAGCAGTTAATATGCCTACATTATCTCTACTGTCTAGTGGTGTATAACATTCAAACAACTGGCTGTCATATTATTTACAGGCCAGATTCGTAGCTGTGAATCTCACTGATTTGACAAACTCTTTTTTTAGCTTCTTGCATTATTACTGTGAAGCAGTTTTCCCCCTCTTGTTCCTCCTTTCATTAGCCAGTAACTTTTTCCTTTGAGTGTATCCAGTTTAGTCTGTGCCCGTGGTGATGAGTGTGTGTCTGGATGAGTAAGTTGTTTTCCTCTTTCCTCTCTGCAGGCCTTCCAGAAGCTACAGGACTACACCCTTCTGCCGACAGCCTGCAGCGAGGCCTCCAAACTGGGAGCGTCTCTGTCCTCGTTCTGCCTCCTCATCAACAGAAAGCACACATATTTCTGAAAACACACTCCTAACCATCAGTACGTTACACAGCATTTACCTGCACATGTTTTATGGTGGAGTGAAGGGAGAGGCGAGGCCACGTCGCAGATTAAGATTCTTGTCTATTTATTTGTAACACCGACACACATCATCTGTATGAGAATATGATCCAACTGTAACATCTGCTATCTGACTTTGTGTAGCAAACGAGCTGATTCTTGGCACCGCTGCCCCCCCCCCCTGCTGAACCAACAGTGCAGCACGCTGGTTCCCACACAAAACTCTAACCACTAAATTCAGCTGTAGCTTCACACTGTTTTAACTTGTGACCACCACTGAGCTGACAACACATTAACACAAATGTAATTAAAAGAAGAACACCAGGGTAAACAGGCGATGTTGGTACTCAGGGGTTTCTGCAGGATTCACCTAGTTTAAGACACCAGAGAATGCAATTTAATACCTGTTTCATGAGCATACCAACTAAAGTGTGATGGAAAACCAGCAGGGATGTTATGACCTTCAATTATTTGTCACAATTATTCAGTACTTCCCAGCAGTTTGTAATAATACAATTTGTAGGACCTGGATAAGCAGCATAAAATTAGTTGATGAACCAATTAAGTGGTCCAGTGTGTAACATTCAGGAGGATCTATTGGCAGAAATTGAATATAATGACCATAGGAATGTCTTTCATTAGTAACACCTGAAAATAACAATTGTCGTGTTTTTGATACCTTGGAATGAGTCGCTTTTGTCTAGACGCCACAGGTTGCCTTCCATGTTTCTACAGTAGCCCAGAATGGACACAAACACAGGATCTGAATGGACTTATACAGCCAGTTAGTTGCAATCTGCAACTTCACCACTAGATGCTACTAAATTCTACACACTGGACCTATAAGTCTAAAATGTAAACCATCACTGCTAACAGCACAAGCAGAGCTTTTTAAGATATCCTGTGGTACCCAAATGTATGTCTGCCGTTTTGTGACAGTGTATAGTCTCTATTCCATTACTCTTCTTGTACTAGTTTTACTGACAGCCTCAATTACAGAACATGCTAAGAATAATGCAGAGTTTATAAGTGTTTTAGCTTTGTGTATGAATTTGTAGCAGGTGTAGTCAAGCCAATAAAACTGACAACTCAATCAGTTATCTTGTGTAATTTGTTTACTGTTCAAGAAATTGTGTGTATTTAAAGTAACACTCATGACACCAAGGGAAATTTCTTCAAATTTATTTGTTTTGTTAGAAAGCAAAGATGTTTAACGGTTGGACTTGGCAACTCTCTCCAACTCGTCCTTCTTCTTGATGGCATAAGAGTTAGATGAACCCTGAAATGAGGAAAAATGTTTAATATACATTTTACAGCAAAATATCAATGCAGGACCAGTTAATGACCACTCACAAGGTCACTACTTGAAAGAACACTAATCTAACAGTGCTTCTTATTCTACATTACACTATGAATCAGAACGGTCATGCTGTAAGTGGATAAACTCTTACCTTAGCTGCATTGATCAGCTCATCAGCCAGGCACTCGGCGATGGTCTTGATGTTCCTGAAAGCAGCTTCTCTTGCGCCTGTGCACAGCAGCCAGATAGCCTACGAGACGAGAGAGAGCAGGACATTAGTGGGTGAGAGGCTGACAAATTCACTTTGGTGGAACAAACACTGACCGGCAGTGTAATGTATCTGAGTTGGTGATTGACTGGGCCACATCAGACTACAGCCAATGAATAAGCAAAGATATTTCCTCTGCGAGCACTCTAGCACACCAGGGCAATGGGAGTGTCAAGGCGTGACTCTAGCCTCGCTTAATGCATCAATTTCATATTAAAAATACATAGAAATGAAAAGGCTAGGCTAAGACTGATTATTTAATTCTGAACAAACCTAATTTCCCAACACAGACTATTTGTAGCTGTTAACCAAATACATAATATAACTCATATCAGCCCTGTCAGGTAGTTCACTGTATTAAAATTAGTTCTTCCTCCCACTTGCACTTACAATAGGCACAATTTACAGCTAATTGCCCAGATACATACAAGCACAATACTTTGTCTGGTCTTTGGGTGAGAGGATTTTGCTGTAATGCTACACAGTAAATGAATGTTAATGAGCGTGTTACCTGGTTGACTCTGCGGAGGGGCGACACGTCCACAGCCTGCCTCCTGACGGTACCGGCACGACCGATACGGGTGGAGTCCTCACGGGGTCCACTGTTGATGATGGCGTTCACCAAGACTTGGAGGGGATTCTGGGAACGAAATGTAAAAATGGTAGTAAGAAATCTCAAAATCAATGCACAACATGTGGTAACATCAAGAAAAAGACATTGAACACCAACTGAAACCTGACAGTGCTGATAATCTGCTCAATGTTGTGTTTTACAAACAGGGTCTCACTTTGCACTTTGAAAAGAGCATTTTATTGTTTGTTTTTTTAAATTAACTGGGAATTTTACTTCTATTGTGTGCAAAAATTCAAGTGAAATATCATTGACAGTACAATAAATGTGGTCTGTTTTTGAGTTAGTTACTTTGATGGCGTTTGTGGCATAATTAACAGCTCATTTGTATTTCTCTTCAAGTTTAACTAATGGAAGCATAATGAGTTGTCTCCACCTTTTTACTGTTTAAATCAGGAGAAGAAATCACTATTGGGTCTGTGGAGACTGGGTGATCAACTAATGCTGATCTGCTCCTTTTTCAAAATTCAGGGCTTTCCCCCCCAGTTTAAAAAAAACCCCAAACCGTGGCAAATGTTGTCCAAGTTAGTGGTACATACCTCTCCAGTCAGCAGGTGGATGATCTCGAAGGCATGCTTGACGATGCGCACGGTCATCAGCTTCTTGCCGTTGTTGCGGCCGTGCATCATCATGGAGTTGGTCAGACGCTCCACAATGGGGCACTGGGCCTTACGGAAACGCTTGGCGGCATAACGTCCTCCAGAGTGTGGCAGGTACTTGGCGTACTTCTCTTTCACAGCAATGTAATCCTGCAGTGCACAGGTGGTGGTTTAAGCATCGTGATTTATGCCGATTTTAACCCTGCATGGTTGTTGCACAGTACGTATGAAATGGTAGTGTGTCTGAGTTGGTGATTGACTGGGTCACAACAGACTACAGCCAATGAATAAGCAAAGACGCTTTCCTCTGCGAGCACTCTAGCACACCAGGGCAACAGGTCAGTGTCGAGGCGTGACTCTAGCCTCGCTTTACATTGATAAAAAGTACTTCATTAAAACACAGTGGATAAAAGCAGCGTGTCTCTTGCTGCTTACCTGCAGGGAGATGTCATTGATCTGGACATCATCGGTGCTCCACTTGCCAAAGAGCTTGATTTCTGGGGTCTCAGCCACAGCTGGGGCAGTCTCCCACTCAGTCACTGAGGATGGGGGGAAAAAAAGGGAAGTGGTCAATTAAAGCAAAGAAAATTCAAAGTTAAGAAAAAGGCAAATCTCACTTCATTAAGCTTGGCCCATACCCCCGTTTTCCCCCTTAAAAATGTATATTTTAAAGACAGGGCTGGAGCAAAAGGAAACTCCTTAAAGTTACATCTGGTTGTCTAATGATAACATAAGCAAACTATTTAGTTGTCGGGTTGATATTGATCACAGGATGAAGCAGCCTTATCATTAATGTAACCATATCGTTTATTTTACAATAACATCGAGCAATATGATAAATCACATTAATCCCATGTAACAATTACACTGATTGGGATCGATATCGCAGCTCTAACCTCTCTCCGGCGTTAACATACAAGCGATACAAAGACATACACATTTGTTCCTTGCACAAATCACTTTTAATATAACTATTATACTAATACACACAATTTAATAACATGACAGCCACATTTCCATAGCAGGGCCTCGGTTGAAGCCTATTTCTCCAGACTTTAGCAATGTCGACTGACAAGCTAACGAAGGCTTTAAAATGACGACATTACACGTTGATTAACAGTGGTAGTACTTTCCATCGTGGACAAACACGGCCACAGTTCGTATACGATCTCATCATTCTGTGAAATGCAGTATTGAGTGAGATTTATCGAGGTGGCGGATCAACATGCCGCATCCACATGTGCTAGCAGTTAGCCACATGCTATCGCTCAGCGCCGTTGTGCTCGTAGAGTAACACTAATGTGGAAATAAAACCACTTTACGACCAAACTGAGAGGTTTTTTCTCTTCTTTCTCGGACAGCGGGAGTCAGTGCCGCGTCTAACTACCCGAGAAATATATTTTTAAAGACATATGAAGGGAGGAAAGTGTGATTTTTCCACTCACTTGTGTCTGCCGTCCTGTACCACACTGCTCTGAGACGGAAAAGGGCCTTTTCGGGGCGCCGCGCGCAGATATCCGGTGAGCTGGTCGGTTACTTCCGGTGCGCAAAGCATGTATGGAATTGTATCTTATGTTTCATTTATAAAGTAGTCAACAGTTTCTGGGTCTTTCTATATGTCTGGTGTTGGAGGTCGTTGGAAATAATATATTGATGAAGAAAGGAAGCATTTATTGATTTACATCAATATTAATACTAATATATAATACTATATAATATATATTACGTTTCACTTGCAAACAAGATAACATCTACCAACTTTTCAGTTGGAAATAAACTTGTCAAAAACAAAATAGTTACAGCAAATATAACACATATGCACATTTTACACAGTAAACTTCCCTCAACTAATTAAAATTCACCCAAAAAACAACCCAAATATAGCAAAACATATTATATATAAGTTGAAAGCCTAAATTAGGTCTCATAAGCCTACAGTATTTTAAAAGAAAAAAACATGGCCCTAAGAGGATTAAGTAGTCAGTATACTAATAAAATCTGAATTTAACTATAAAGAAATATAAGGAACTCTTTCTTAATTTTTGTATTGATATTTCTTTGAAACACTTCCCTCTGGCAGGAGGCTGCGGTCCATCAGGACCCAAACCTCTCGCCACAAAAGCAGTTTCTTTTTCTGCCCGTCTGCAGCTGGCCTCATTATGACTCTTATACCCATGTATATACAGTATGCATTACATTAATGCACTCCCGTCTTCTGCAGTTTTCTTTTCTTATCTTTAATTATTTATATTTTGAAAGTACTTTATTTTTTTGTGTGATTTGTATATTGTATATTTTATGCACCAATGCATTAGGACACATTCCTCGTAGGTGTAAAAACCTACTTGGCAATAAACATAATTCTGATTCTGATCTTTTTACTTATATTTATATTTGTGATAAGTGGAATTTATGAATTTAAGAACGAATTATCCCACAAATGAGTGGGAATTTATGGTTAGGATGTATGATTATTCACTTTAATGTTCCAGTTTCTTTTCTTTTCTTTAAGAGTCATGTATTTCCTGAACCAAATGAACAGAGATGAATAAAGACAATAAAAGATGTTCAAACCTTCTTTTATTGACAACATTTGACAGTTTCATTGGCAGACCAAATACTGTAGAAATTGTAGGACAGTGTCAAAATAGTAGGTTCTGTTTGGGTTTAAAAAAAACTGTCCATATCCACAATTACTGTTTGTAAAGCAAGAAAACGCAGAGGACATCCCTTAAATACCTACCTTATGCAGTTAGGTCAACTAATTTGTACAAGTAAACATGAAACAAAGGATGCAACAATATTAAAAGTAATACTAAAAAATCTAACAACTTTAAAACAGTTAAAATCATCCAATCCTCATCATTTCCCTTCTTTTCATCTGGTTAAATATTGTGCAATGCGTACTATGATCAAATTAACATTCTTGGTTTATCACACAATAGATATTTCCATTCTTCTTTTAGGAAACATATATAAGCACAACAGGCAACCATAAACATCCAATAGAATCCAAACATTTAAGAGAAATCAATCCCTTTTTCTGACAGAAAACAGACAAAACATGAAGGTTGCTAAACGCCTGAGATATCTAAATGAGATGGGAGGTACAAACTGCCATATACAAAAGTCTGGTAGACAAGTAAACACTAATATAGTACTGCCACTCTCTGGCCATTATCTCTCTCTCCACCCCTCTCCATCCATTTTAGCACCTTCACTAAAGGCAGTGTATCATAGCACTTCGGTATTGGACATGAAACACAGAGGCATATGGGGAAGAGTTAAGGCTTAATCTACTAAAGCTGCAAAGCACTGCATGATAATGATAATAAACATGATATTCACACTAAAAACATGACCACCCCCCAACCCCCTACCCCAGGGTTAAAAATGCAAGGGTAGAAAGATATATATAAATTACTGCATCATACAGTAAGATGAGCAGGGCAGTGATTCTGTACATGTAGACAAGATGACAGAACGTTGCTCAGGCACTCTCGTGTTGTGTGGTGTTTTGAGGTATGTATGACCAACCACACACAGACACACACACACACAGATAGATATTGTATGTATGTGGACTCAGTATTTTAAAGTAATAAACTTTTTTTTTTTATATATTAAAAGGGGCACTTCACCAATTTTTAGTCAGCTTGACACAAAAAACAACAAAAAAGCCAACGTCAGACAGGTAGGGTTAAATAAAAAGGTACAACTGAGTTGCATTCATTTGGGAATAAAAGCCAGGATATTTCAGCCTCTCTGCCTTTGCTACATTTGATTTTTGACCCTTTTTTCTTAAATCTGTCTCTTACAAGTCCCTTTAATTTATAGAAAAACAATACTAAATTGCTGAAGTGCTCCTTAAATGTTAAACTTAACAAGCCTATGGAAGCCTTTATATTTGTTGCTTCTGACAGTTTGTGCCTTGTACTTATTTTCTGAGAAAATCCTATCAGCAAACACACACAGTGACGTGCCTGATTTGTCCGACAGCAGCACGGTTAAAAAAATTAATATTTAAGTAAAGTTTAATTGCGTAGAGTAAGACAAGAAAGATTGATAACACTCTCACATCCGTACGATAAACATGAGCTGTTAGCTTAGCTTAGCTTAGTCTAAAGATGGGAAAAAGGGGAAACAGGTAACCTTATTAGGGTTATTTCTTGGCACTAGCTTCCTGGAGTCTTCGCTGGTTGCCTGGCAACCTCACAGTGATGACAAGACTCCAGGAAGTGTGTCCGGCTAAGAAATAGTCCAGCACATAACCCACCATAACCTTTTCACACTTCATATTTTGTGCAATTTAAACAAACAACATAAAGCTTGTTAATTAGTGAGCTTTACAGCTGTTAGGTGGGTTTGGTTTCCTTTGGACAGAGCCAGGCTAGCTGTTTCCCTCAGTCTTTATGCTAAGCTAAGCTAACCAGCTACTGGATGTAGATTCACATGCACTGCACATACATGAGAGTGGTATCAATCATCTTATCCAACTCCCCGAAAAACCTTAACCTTATAGTTACTAAGATGAGCATAAGAGACCACATACAGGAAGTACAAGGAAGAACAAACGCTGGCAACACTGATGTTAAATTCATTTCTAACTGTAATCCAAAAAATTTGATTACATCCTTAAGAGTACACCCACAAATGTTTGTGAGGATACTTTACAGTGGTTGTAGAGGCAGATTTTAATACATGGTGGAAGGTAAGAGCTTATAAAACTGCAAGGTAAGTGTGTGTGTGTATGTGTATGTGTGTGTGCTGTAAAAGAGTTTTGTTTTACACCAGCCACTTCTCCATGCACACGTGGAACACCGTCTCATTCGAGTGCCAAAAGACGTGTTCGACGCCGGGAACAGAACAGATGATCAGATCTCCACGAGCTGCCAGCGTCTTCAGACCGAAAACATCTCTTAAATACAACTGAAACAGGGAAAGAAAGATTCTTCTAAATAAAGGTGCAGGAAAGGCTTAGATCATTACGTGATCTAGATGAGGATGAAGAACGAGTCCATTCATCTTTTAATTGCTTTTTATATGATGATATAAGGGCTAGAATAAAATGTCCCTCATTTCCCATGACTTATACTTGTTTGACACTTGAGTCATGATTTAGGAAGTTAACCTTTTTTGTGGCAGATTTTATTTGTGAAAGTGGGACAGTAGATCTTTGTGTGCAATGTAAACGTTATATGAAAAAAAGTGTTGTGTATGTGTGTCTGTTGTGTGATTTTACTCACATCTTGGTGCTGCATCTCAACAACAGTCTCATTGTCGTCATAAAATCCAAACTGACTATAAAATCATGAGAGAGACGGAAGGTTATACAGTGTGAGTGTCACATGAGTCATCTGATAATCCACAGTCAAAAAACGTAAGTCGCATCAAGCACAGCCGAGTAATGTGTGAAATCAGCATAGAAAATGTTCCACTGTGGGACCCTTGTAAAGAAAAAGCTGCATTCAAGCTGTACAAATAAATAGAAAAGGAGAAAACTGTTGCAAACCCGTAGTTCAATCAGTGTATATGAATCAAAGTAAACTGCAAATAATAATACCTCAGCTGTAGCAGAGAACAGACTTCATCAGGGATACAGAAGTGTATGAACAATATTCAATGAAGTAATCAACTTTGGTCTTTTAGAGGCATTTTAGCACCACTCAGATTTGTGCAACTGTGTGCCTCAAGTGTATATATGGTAGAAAACATTACAAATATGCCATAATTACCATAAAAACATTTTGTCTGTAAGAAAGATCATTAAATGAAATCATATGTCAGATCAGAAGACAGAAGATGAATTCACCTCGACTGCCAGGGAGTGATGACCCCATCGTCTGGACCTCCGATCAACACCAGCTTTTTGATTTTCAGGAAGTTCTTCTTCCACTCTGAGATTGAGACATAAAACACAGTAAATAGACACTCAGTGACCATTTTATTGGGTACATCAGTACAGTCTATTGCAATCCAGTACAACAGCTCTGCTATAAGTTCTACAAAGTTCATAATGTTCTGTTTTTGTTGATATCTTTAGAAATGTGTAAATGCAATCATATGTTTATTTATGTGGCCACAGTTAATGCTGATGTTGTACTAGCTGGTTGTACTATCTCATCCATGTTAATTTTGGTATATAACACAAAAAAGCGATATTTATTCTTCATGTTCTCATTTCTAGAATTGATTGACAATGTAGCCTATATGTTAAAGTATTTAACATGTTAAGGAACATTTAATTTAAACATTTGTTTTATTTGTTTAGATATACACATAAAGATATTTCAGAGAAAAAAAGGAAATGTGGAAACCCCCCGGCTTTTTTGTTTTGTGTTTTCCTATTATTCAGCACTCTGATGTCCTTAGGACCAGCTGTATACACAAAATATTTGGAGCTGAAGCAGCTGCAGAACATTGTTATGCTGACAAGCTAAAGAGGTCAAAACTGGTCACTGCTGCATCATAAAGAAAGAGATACACCCTTTGATAGTTACATACATTAAATATGGATGAGTTTTACCCACAAGGAATGTGCTGACCTGTTGAATTAGGATTGGCTCTCTCGCTGTTGAGCAGAGCCAAATAATCACTGCTGTTCACGTATAAGTCTCTGTGGTGAGGGTCTGGAGACAGAGGAGGAGGAGAGAGGACAACAACACGGTACGTCAAACTTCTTGCTTCATAAACTCACACCGTCTGTGTGTCAACTGCATGAGAAAGTTATTCCTGGACTCTCACCATTCCAGTAGTTGCAGATAGATATCCTCTGACCTATTGCAGTGTAGCAGAGGTGGTAGAGGTTGGACTTCACAAACTGTGGGAAGAGGTACTTCAGGTAGTCTGTGTCTGAAGGAAAACAAGGGACAAAGAGCAGGATGAAGAGAAGGCTGAGAGCTGGAGAGAAGCAACTCGTCATTAACATGTTAAAGCCGCAATAACTGATCTTTTTGGCCACTTGGGGGCAGCAGAAACAACTTATGAACACAACATATACATATAAACACCTTTTAAAAGTTGATATGGTGTTAGCAAACATTAAACATCCAGCAGTTACAGAGAAACATTATCATTTAGGTTGCTTACATTTTTTCCCCCGGCACAAATAGAAATAAAGTCCCAAAGCTTCACTAGTTTTTTAGGGGATCCTTTGAGAGCAATGAATCAAAACAGGAAGGTTGCAGGCAGACAGCTAAACAATGAGCACTATAAAGCTCCGTAAAGTCAGGTGATAATTCTCTGTAGCCTCATCTCCACAAGCGATCCATTTTATGTTGTCATTTGACACACTGTTATTCTAAAAACATCGATTTCAGGTACTTGTCTTACATATACTCCTTTTGGCACTGGCCCTCTGATATTGAATTTCTGGGGAAACGTTTCACAGGAACATAACTCTATAATCATCTCCACGTGGCGTCTCACTGCTTTCAATCGTTTGGTTACTCCCTAATCTGTGTAATGTATTCAAGGTCTGAGATTTTTGTATAATGTCTTCCTGTGTAATCTAGTTTTTCTCTCTTTTTCTAATATTTATTTTTTTCCATCCCTTAGGGTCTGTGATTTGCTCATTTATACCCTTGCTGTCATGGGTGTTTTCTTATTCATTCTATTCATCCTCAATGAGATATTGCGGTAAAAAAGTTTTAAAAAGGTTAACCCACCTCCATATTGCCCGGCCTGAGGCGAAGACAGAGAGATAAAAGATTGAACGTTGTGGTCAGACAGAGTGGAGAGGATTCCTCTGCAAACCAGCCCACCTGTGATAATGTAAAAAAAAAGAAGAGATTTTTCATCAGTCTTTTTACCTGCTTTGGAGTTTCTCTGCTGTCAGAGGTGTATCAGTGGACCAACACAAGTAGGTTATCACTTGCTGTGTATGTGGTACTGCTGGAAGTTGGAAAATCTTGGATTTTATGAGGAAAGTACAACTTCATGATGCTTTGAAAATTTGAAGAGAACTAATTTTCTAACCCCCAAAAATGTATGCAATTGTTATATTCAGGGCTGCAACTAACAATCAAATTTAAATTAAACTGCTTATTTTCTGGATCAAACTAAATTGTTTGAGACAATAGAACACCATGAAGAGGTGATGCACATTATAATCTCTGTAAATCAAAAGGTGACATCTTCAAAAGTCTTTGTTAGTCAAAAACCTACAGATATTTAATTAACTGAAAAGTTTGGCATCTTGGCTTGAATAAATTGTGTAAATGATTAATAAAAATAGTTGGCAATACATTTTTCTTCATTCAATTAATTGATCAATTGACTATTTGTTTCAACTATGAATGAATTATCTATTTTCATGCTCTGCTTGGTGTATTCTCCTCTGATTTTATCTTGATATTTACTGTTTTTTGGTCTCTATGGTCTCATTTAGTTTAATTATACTGTTGTTATCTTTGTTAAATATTTTGTGTAATTGTGTATATAGTACTTTATGTCATTGAGGACCCTCCTGAAAACAAGATAGCACATCTCAATGGGTTATTCCTAATAAAGAACTTCCAATTAAAACAATTATTTTTTACATTGATGTTCCCGAAAAAATACATTTCAGTTTCAGTGTAGTTCTGTGGTAACATGTTGGAAAAATGATGAGTAATTTACATGTATGTTGGGAAACAAAAACCTCCATCTGCATATATATTTCTTCCCCTGGTTTTTACTAACTGGAACATTTAACAGTATGAATTACAAGCTGCTGGCTGGGAATTTCCAACTCCTGCCTGAAGCAGAAATCCCAAGAGTCCTAAAAAATTCATCCAGAGAAGAAAACAACAGTCTTGTAAAGCCCCATCTTTTAAATATATGTGTGCAATATTTACAATTTACAGAATAAAGTGTTACTCTGAGGTCAATGTTTGCAAGAATGACATCTTAACTAAAGACACATACCAAGACTGCTTCATAATCTTGAGCAAATACCACATTTATGTCTTATGTCACACACCTTGTGAGTAGCAGATAAAGTGGACCCCGTCTGCGGCATTTTGCATTATTGGGTAAATAGCTGCCTTGAATCCCTCCACCTGCTTCCACATGGGCTGCAGGCTGGCACTCCTGTCGAACAAGTCGATGACCGTCACATTTGTTCCAGGATGAGACTGCGGGAGAGAGAAGAAGATGGATTTTATGATGATGATTTTACATCATGAACAGGTTGTGCTGGTCCTGAGTGCCATTAATACCTCATATTGTTGCATGAAACATGAAACAGCTACAGGAAACAACACGCTAACCTCTTAAAAGCAATGCTGGACGGTAAAGCTCCTCTTATATCAAAGGCCCATCGGGATGTTTAGCTACTGATTGATCAGGATGTGCCTGAAGTATTGATGATTCATTAGGTTGTTTGGTAAGAAGGCAGGAGTACAGACTAACTGAAGCAGAGAGAGTGCGGTCTGAATTTCCGCTTTCGATTTTCTTTTTCCTCCAGAAATATGGTTTTAGGCTTTTTAGATGTGAAAAAAAAGAGGAACTTAATCTTTGGTTTAACCTCATCAATCCTGCCAGAGTCACCACAAATAACTTCCTTTGTGCATTACATCCACTTCAAGCCCACCAGGTCACTCAAAGTGTGTGTAGGTTTCAAAGAGTGTGTGGATGCAAGAATAAAAGCAGGTAAGGGCACATTTCACTGTACAGCTTGAACTCTTGTGCTGACAACAGTGTACAAACTTTACATCACAGCACTAACCATTCAATTTTCTGCAGTATTGCTGCAGGAATAATGCAGAAAACTAATTCAATGTACATTACAAGACTCCATTACTCCACTACCATTATGATAAAAGCTAAATGATGTGACACAGTACATATTGCATGATGTGGCTCCACGTTTAGCTGATAACATCTGGTCACACAAGCTGTAAGGCCTGCAGTACATAATGTATAGGGTGAACCTCTGTGACATCAAATACATTTATTTTGCTCTCCATGAAATATCTACCACCACAATGAGCCAGCCCCAGTTTGTTCCGACCACTCACCTCGTTAATGAACCGCTGTAAGTTTTTAAAATCCCCTGAGCTGTCGAACAAACCGTGCACTATGATCACCGGCTTGTACCCGACCACCGCAGCCCAGAGACACGCACCGAGCAGCGGGTACAGCAGCCCGGCCGCCCCGCTGCTGCTCCTCCTCCTCCTCGACATAGAAAAATGGGAGCCCTTCATTATTACTCAAAAAAAAAAAAAATTTAAAAATAAAAAAAACACTAAAGAAAAGCCTGCAAAATAAAATAAAAACATAAAATCCTGATGTTTGGCTAATGTTGTGCTATCATCTCCATTTCTTTTCTTTTTTTCCCAAGCGGAGGTGAAGAAGAGCCGAAGTCCGCTCGTCAGTGTCCTTTAAATAATCCTGTTTTCACGCACACTGTGTGTTTATTGTTTATTGACACTTCAACGTAAACTCCGAGCAGCTGCTGGGCTTTGCTTTGGTTTCTTTTGTTTGTTCCGGTTTTAAATTAAGTGATACGGACGTTGCTGGCGTCATTTCCGGTCACCGCTCGACCAATCAGCAGCAGGGACATATAACGCACCCCCCCTTCACTGTGTGGTTATAACAGTCATTATATATATATATATGTTATATATATTGTGTAATAATACCGTAATAACGTTAAATTAGTCCTTTTTTTGTTTTTTTTTAATCCAGTGACTTTTCAATCAAGTTTTTATTGTTCAAAAATCTTTAGTTTTAGTTTAGTTTTGATAAGTTTCAGTTTTTTATTATTATACGATAAGTTATTTGTTAGGGGCGAGAAGTTCAATAGGTCTTACAATACAAACTTTGTGAAGGCCGTTGACTCACAGTAATGTAGACGTCCCAGTCTCAATTAACATATGAACCGATGCCTCCCCTTGTTGTGTTTTTATTTTTTATTTCAGTAAATTAAATTGTTTTACACACCTAGTTTTAGTTTTTAGTAACAAACCTTTGACACAGACTTATAGTAAGAATCAATGATTAACAAAGCAGGAATGAAACACTGAAACAGAGTTTGCCTGCTGTAATCATTTCTGTTATACAGGCAAATAAAGATCCCCTCCTAATGAGCTCATTCCCTGTAAAAATAGTTAATCTGAAGCTCATTTGAGGTTTCAGCTGTCCAAATTACTCAAATCAAGTGGATATCTTTCAAAGTTATTGTCTTTTCAGTAGAAAATCCCCTCTGTATTTCCCTGATTGAGCTGCAGTGGAAGTACAGGAACAAAAAGAGGACATTTTGCTGTATTTAAATACCTCAGTCTTTATATGAAAAGTGATTTAAAAGGTCTCATCATGGCCGAGTTAACCCAATAGGAAGCCCTGGAAAAACAAATATTTGTGGGCCCTTATTTTATTTATTTTATTATTTTGACACGGGACTCTTATACAGCACAGTAGACTATTGTGTTGTGGTGCATATTATTACAAATTTGCAATCAATCAAATAACAGAGGGTCTGGAGTTCTGATTGGTAGTCCTGCCCTGGGTCTCACAGCTGTTCACTGTCAGCACGGCTTCATGAGGTTTACTGCATAACTGAAATAGCTCTCTGATCTCTGCCAGGATGCCATCACACAGGCACAAAGCGTAACAAACAGTTGAGGTTAATAACTGTCATACTCTCACACAAACACACACATATAAACACATTCACTTAAACAAGAAACCATGTGACAGCAGGCTTTATTGACTAGTTCTGCAGGTTGAGAGCAGAACAACACAACCCCCTCAGGGCCAAAACCTCTTCACACTCATCTCAAAACACAGTAAATACATACATGCACTGTCACCATTAATAAACCAGCTTTCTGGCTTTTGGTCCATTTCAAACAGACGTGTTGACCTACAAAATCAATGGTTTCCATAAACATTTAAACTCTGATGGCAGAGCAACACATGAAACATATTCATTCTCAATAAAGGGTACCAGAAAGGCTGCTGCTCGTCCTGTGGCTTCTGAAAGGAGTGCAGTCAGTTTAAACACGTTCTTGTTTTGATTAATGACGGAGTGTCAGGCTGGCTTTAACTTTGTTTCGCTTTCACCAAGAGATATTGCAGCATTAGATGTCTCCAAGTGTACCCATTGTAGTGACTATAATGCAGTGTGCTTGCTAAGCTCTTGCTAGAAAAGGAAAGCGATTTATGGCTTCATCAAAAGCTTTAAAAAAGCATCAAAAGCACATCAGAGACTCTGTGTTCAGTCTTCAATATGGTCTCAGATTTAACCGCTCTACTGAAGCATTGCATGGCATGCACAAGAAAATATCCACGTCATAAACAAGCCTCATCAAGACTTCTACGAAATGTTGTTTTAAGAAAATAATGTGTTTTTTTCCCTCCAGGTGTAGAAGAGTGGGTTCATCCCGTTGGATCAGAGCAGCTCTACACAGTAGGCTGCAGCAGCTCCTGTAGCTGACACAAGGTGTCCTTCAGGGTGAGAGCTAATGTCCCTGCGTGTGTCTCCTCGCAGCAGTTGAAGGCGGTGATGGAGAAGTGGACGTGGTCTGCCTGCGGGTTGTAGCAAATGGCGTAACCGTCAGGAACGAGCGGCCCGAAACACATCACGCTGTCTGTGTTCGCAGGCACCTGAAGGAACGAGAGAGGATAACATGATATAATGTACCATTATATAATGTATATGTTAAGACTGGGTGACAGGGCTGAAAACAAAGCTTGAATATTTTTTTTGTTTTACTTCAAATCATTAATTTGGACACCGATATTTATACAGCTGAAACAATTAATTGATTAGAAAGAAACGTTTTTCAAGAAAAACCTCAAAATACTAGAGAATATTAGAGACAAAGCAAGCTTTTTAAGTCACTTGGTCTCTGGGAATTTGTGATGGGATTTGGTTATCCTTGACATAAAATCATGTGACAACTCCTGTCCTTTATTCAATGCACTGTATTTAAATTATACGATAAATTACAGAACACAGTGACATAAAGGAAAAGTGTCGACTTTGATCAAGCAGGATGAATCCAGAGTGAATGACCAGATTAAGAACAACTACTATACACAGTAGCTTGTTACACTGTAAAGGGGTAAAAACACAAAATGTGACTTGTAAAAGTGGTAAATTACAACCGGCCATAAAAAACACTTCTGACTTCAAGAGCAAAATCAGCCGTATACTGTAGGACGTGGAGGAGCAAATAAGTCTGAAGTTCATCATTAAAAAAACAGAAGATAAGCAGTTTGACTGCTGGAAACTCCCAAAATACACTGACAGTAAATGCATCACATTAAGAAACATCACATGCACCAGAACAACTGGAAACCTGCTGATTGAAAATTCCCTCTTACATATTTAGACTATCATTTAAAAAGAAATAAAAAATTCCCACTTCCTGTTGTGCTACAGGACTGTCAGCACCTACTGTAAATTAAATCTCAAACCAACTTAAAAGTGACGTCATGTAAGATTTTATAATTGTGTGATTTGGTTTCAGAGTGCAATAACACTGTTGATTACATTACTTATGATCAAAAACCAGCCAGTCGACAACTTTTCTGACCAAAACTTCCTCTTCCCGGCGGACCAAAGCCGCTGTACTACCAGTGTAAACACCAATGTACAACACCAGTACGGCTACTTTACTGTCCATCAGGAAACTCTGTAAATCACAGAGGGTTGAGGCAGAGTAGCCAGAGGACATCAGAGGGAAAACCAGAAAACATTTTCTCCATAAAATAAGATCCAGTTTCACCAAAAACAGTAACAGAACAGGAGAAGAACAGGCACCACTCACCCTATTACAACTCAGCAACAAAATGATTTTGAAGCTGTTCTTTTAAAGTAGTAAAGTTGCATAATGTTGCTTAAACACTATAAATACACACCTGCCCCGTTCTGAGTTTCCAGTGCGTTGCCAGGCCGTAGGCTGTATCCATGAAGATTTTGGGAATGCTCAGTCCTTCCTCGATGGCCTGCAGCTTGAGGGCCAGCAGATGGCGTTCAATGCCATGTCCCTTAAGTGCCTGAACAGAGCAGGGGAAAAAAACTATAAGATAAGTGTTTATTAGTCAATAGCAGTTGACAAAAGCTGTTGAAAGTTTACTTGTTATTTACCTGATCAGTCAGAGCTGCATAAGCATCAACAGCTTCTCTGAACAGTTCTACCTTTGCTTCCCGCTGCATCAAAAAATAAAGACAAAACACTATGATTACAAGCTAAACCACATTTCTCCTCTCTGTTACATCACCTGACACTAAACAAGTTCAAATTAATCCACAGTGGAACAATTGACCAGCGTTTCTCACCGACACAGATGGATCATCAAAGGCAAGGATAAACTTGAGTGTCTGATTTGTGGGTGAGCGGATATATTCTGTCCTTCCTCCTCGAAACATCCTCTGAGAGACGATATCACAGGTAGGACAGACCTCATTGTGAACCCTAAAAAACGACAACAAAATGGAGTAAAATCTGATAACTTCAATGTTTAATCATGTTGGTTGATCACTGATGTACGTTCCAGTATGAACCACAAACAATACAAAAACAAACCATTAAGATAAGGCATTTGTGGTATTAACGTTGATCTGAGTTAGAGACAAAAACAAAAAAACATCCTGTGACCTGAATACTTGATGACGTCACTGACCTGTAGTAGGCGAGCTGCAGGGCGACCTGGATGAAAGAGTTTGGACTCAGCTTGTGCTGCTTGGGAAGATCCTTGCCAAACCTCTTGAAGTTGAACACGTTCACGTCGAGGTCGTTGATTAGTCTGCGGTGAATTTAAATCATTATTTTGCGTTCACAATTAAATTGTTCTAAACTCAAGAACTTCCAGCGTTTTACAGCAAATTAACTAATGTGACTAAATTATTTTAGTATTTAGTATTTAGTATTTTGGGCAGAGGTAACATCTGTCCAGCTCAACATTGCATGTAATAAAAAGCTTATTCCTCCTTTAGATGTTGGCATCTGGATGATTTAACTGAAAAATACACAGTAGTGATATAAAGCCTTGTGTGACAAGCCCGGATCGCAATAACAACTTCTAAGTGATTATAAGAGTCAGTCGAGCTAATGACAGCTTTCTTTTCATCAAGGTTACATTCACACAGAGAGAAGATAAATGCGTTTACACTCGTGTAATTTTCCCGTAGGCCGTGTTTGTTTCAGCGTGGTTAGATTTTGAGGCAAAAGCAAACATCGAGCTTACACTGTGCAGCGAGGTCATTGTTCTCTTATCATTCTGCACAGACTCTAAATTCACACTCAAACACTCCACCCTGAAAGAAGAACACACAAGAAGAAGTGAGAAGCTTACATGTCGAGGTTCTGCTTGGCGTGCTCTATGTCTCTCTTAATTTCTCGGTCTATGTGAAAGTAAAGCTTCTTGGGCATCGGCAGAGGGACCAGCGGGGCTCTCTTTGGGTCTGGTTTCTCGCTGCAGTCAAGAAAACACAGAGTTACTCAAGAGAAAGGCAGATGTAAAGCAGAAATCCAGCCATTTTCCAGCTTATATTCTATCATAATGATCCATTTTGGCTAAATCTGTTTATGCTTCTTCACTAAAATCACTGTGCATTTGGTTGCCTGTTCTGTAATGAGACATTTAGCTGCAACTTGCCAGCGATCAGCAACAGTGTTTCATGAGAAAAATGTCAGTCAATCTGTCTTCCAAATGAGTGTGGAAACTTAAAAACTAATAAAGTAAAAACATTTTAGTATCATTGAGCTTCAGTAATTTAAAAAAAATACATGTTCTGGTGGATTGTGAGAGCCTCAACAGGCTGTGGCAAGCAAGATAGGATCAAGGTTGAGAGTTTGACTTTAACAGAATAAGTTTAAAGCCAACATACAAGTTAACACTACTTTAATGTCAGCTGTGTCTAAATTTAACTTCCCCTTGCTACTGGCTGATAAAAAAAGGATTACATGCCAGGAATTGCTTTTAACCAGTGAGATAAATTCTCGCTGTGCTCAATTTAAATGCTACAGGCTGAGATTCAAATAAACACACTGAATTCAGTTGTGTGTTTCAAAGTGTCAATATTAGGGGTGTAAGATATTTATCAAGGCCAATAAATAATCAGCCAGTAAATGGAAATTTATATTATTAAGTATTTAGATAATTAAATCATATCTTTTAACTATAGTGATAAATTATCAGTTAAGATAAGAATTATTATCAACTTTATTGATCCCACATTGAGGAAATTAGCTTGTTACAGCAGCTCAAGATACAACATACAAGATATAATAGAAATTGAAAAAGTTATGTGTACAGTATATACACCTTTTTATATACTGATATGGTTGATGGGAGATAACTGCACAGGATATTGATAATAATAGTAATTTATTTATAATATTTATATTATAAATACACATTTATGCAAAATATATGTATTAATAATATTTATTTTTTATTTTTTATTCTTGCAAAATGTTCAATAGGCTGTATGTTCTATGAAAGCCAAATAGTGTATTTTTTAAAGGAACTTTACTAGAAAAAAAAAACATTTTGAAGACTCAGAACTGTTGTTTGTTTGTTGTCTATCTTTGCTCACTACATCTCAGCCTTTTTTTTTACCCTCAGGTGTGCATAAACTACAGGTTATAAACTTCTTTTTAAGACACTAAAATGTCTTCATATCATATCGGTATTGGCCATGAGAGGCAGGTAATTATCGGCTATCGTATCAGCTGAAAGAAATCTGTTTCATGCATCCCTAGTTACTATAGAAAATTGTTTAAATACAAAAAAAAATACATAAAGCACCACAATACACAAGAATATGATCATGTCTCCTCATTAACCCTTTATCTCACCAGTAATCCAGGATATGATGCAGCAGTGTTGCTATGGGCGGACCCTCCGCTGTGGCTTGTTCATACAGAAGACCCCAGGAGCCGTCCTCTCCCACCACAAACTATCCAACACAGAGAAGAGCTGGCAGTTAGTTGATGGTCTTAACTAACGTTTCCTTCTCCTACGTGTATATTCCTCCTGCTCACCTGCAGTGTTTTATCGAACCAGCGGTTCCCACTGTTGGAGAACGTCCCGCCTCCGTGCAGAACCTGTGCGGCCTTACGGCTGGCATACCTGTCAATCAAAGTTGGAACAAGCAAAAATCAACATATAATAATAACAATAAATAACAATACTTTCCATTTCATACTACTTTATACTAAACCACTACATTTCATTGGGAAATACTCTACATTTTACTTCGCTACATTTATTTGACACTTGTAGTAACTAGTTACTTTTACATAAAGTAACATATGAAATACTTAAATGATAGGATGCAGTACTATACCATTAATCTACTCAGTAGTATACAGAGTATTAAAATGGGCTCCACATCTACAACATTAAAATGCTTCTACATGTATTTGTTAGTGATAAAAACAGAATATTATATATACCTGTACTTTTAATTGCAATTGCAATATAATGCAGTATATAGTAGTATAGTAGTAGTATAGTATTTAGACCATGGTATTTCAAAGAGTTTTTAACTGGTTGTGAAATGGTTTAATAAAGAAAACAAAATAAAGAAACACTACCGCTTTTGTCCACAGGGGACGCCAGAATCAACACAAAATCAAAGTTCCTTGTAGAGTAGTTCTTGCACTAACTAACTCCACTACTGCCTGTGACTCCAGGAATGATTATGTCAACTATTCAAGACATTTAAACCTATGTAACATTCCTTAGATATGACATTTCAAATGGAGGAAGTGACAATTGTACTTAAGTGTGTTGCTTAAGACCGAATGTCATCAGACAGCACAATGGTATCTTAACACACACAAAGGATTACACAATGTATTTAACAAAAGACAGTCAGAAATACTTGAGTGTGGTACATAAAAAGAAGAAAGAGAGAAACAGGAGACGAGAAGGTGTGGTGTGTGTGTGTGTGTGGTGTGTGTGTGCGTGTGTGCATACTTCTCATCTGATATCCTCATGACTGGAGAATCCAGACACAAGGAGAAAAGTCCCGTCTCTATCAGCCGCACTGATTCCTTGTTTAGTTTATCTATGTCACACACAGAGACAACATGGAAAGAAACAGAGTATTTAAAGAATAAATTTACTGTCATATCTTTGTGGTATCCAATAAAGATGCCCCGAAATGAAAAGGAAACCAACAGAACCCTGAAAGGTGGAACATAAACCCACTATCATTTTCCTACTATATTTTAACAGTATATAACCCATGCACCCATCTGACAGTGCTGTGTTGTACCTCTCAGCAGGCGGTTGTAGGCCTGTCCCCAGGTGTGGCGGTGCTCGCTGGTCAGGATGCCCATAGGCTCTTTGTCCGTCTTCCAGGACTGAGACCGGATCCTCAGCAGCTGACTGTGGATCTGACTCTCCGTCATCCGAGAGCCGTCGCTGTTGTAAACCTCCAGCTGGAAGAACTAGTAGACAAACGGAGAAAAAGGAGGCCATCTTTGTTACGTCTTTCCTCTACGGATAATTTGATAAAAGATGTTAGAGGGGTGAAGCTTTCTGTGTTGTTTGGGGCAACAGTGGGTGTCACCTGACCTCAGCAGCCCCCACTCTATACAATTTTTTGCTTCAGACTGTCTTTGGGCGTGTTGTGTCCACAGTAAACATATTTGAAGTGATTAATTTAACCTCTGGAGCTTTTCGATTTCACAATCACCGCCCATGCCATCATCTGCAGTGCTGCTGCTGCAAACACAAACTGAATACTAGACAGATTTGATCCAGTGACACTTTAAAAAATATAACTCATTTTGGTTTATGGCTAAAACTATTCGATTGAACAGTTCGAGTTTAGAAATCTTTACAGTATTTTGTTTGTGGTGCTAAA
>NW_023340268.1:7107868-7115756 GCF_004916995.1 Morone saxatilis
GGATTGTGTAGAGAGAGAGAGTTGTCGTTCCTTAAATATATGTGAAATTTTCCTACGGTTGTGAAGCACCCGACCTATTTGGATGGATGGAGCTCGATGACTTCCTGGTTGTACGAAAACAACGATTTGTTTAATTTGGCTCTCCCCTTTAAATTGAAACCACAATTCCCTTTACAAAACATTTTTTGTATGGTTGCCTGAAGTAGGGTTGGGTACAAAACGGGGCGGTACCAATAGGGCAGCCAGTTCCGACATAAACGGTAGTAATGCGACGCGAATAAGAGCGAACAAATTTCGGTGCCTCATTTCGGTGCCTGACTTTTTTTTTTTACCCCCCCCCTGGTGTTCCGGTGTCAACCTTTGCGTGACGTCAGTGCCGCTACTCCAGCACCACTTGTTTGATCAGAACTGATAGTGAGAGGATCAATGAAGATGCCGAAGGCAAAAAGCCTCCAAGGTGTGGCTGCATTTCCACGTCTAAGGATGCAAGCATGCAACCAGATTTGATGAAACATCTGGCAACACATGGAGTTTTATTTTAAAGCCGAACAATGCACCGTGTTTGATTAACCTAGACGTTCAGCGCCCAAGTCCAAAGCACTTCAGTCAGCCGTAGCAGTGTCGGCCTTGGCCAGACAAATTGAAGAGACCTCCCAGTCCTGCCATTGTGGTGGTTGGGAGATCAGCAGCTGATGATGATGATGAAAATCAGCCTTTCCTCTTTCGGGTAAATCTAGTAAATTTAATGCGCAACCGCTAAATCATGCATGTCAAGTAGCTAGCAAACACCGTTGCCATTCAAACAGGCGTGAGTGAGCAACCGTGTGCTATGTCCCGTCCAGTGTCCGCTGACTTTCTGCTTAATATGAAAGTCAATAACAAGTTGTGTATGTAGTGCAAAATGTTTTAACTAAGTTTCAAAACACCAGATTTAGCAGGGCCAATTTGCAATTCACAGGGACGGCAACAGATAGGCTTACTAAAGATTGTAAGTTATTAGGCTAGCTGTTACATGACTGTGTTCGAGGTTTAGACCTAATGTGGTTAGCAACGTCGATATAGTGAGGCCCTATACTGTGTATTAAATATTTGCTGCTCCGATGTCAGATATTTCTCTGCGTAAAGTAAAAGTTCATAATATGTGAAGACCCAAAATGTTGAACTTTAAGTGTTTTAACATCAGTATTAAAACCCGGCGCAATTTTTAATTTAATCAGAAACGGGTTTATTCTGAATATTAATGGTCCAATGTGAATTTTTATATTATATTGGTTTTTCTTTATTACCATTTGGTAATTTTATTTTGTTTAAAATTTAAGTTAATATTGTTGGTTCAATTTGGCCTGGAAATAAAAGGGTATTGTTTTTTGACAAAGGCTGTAGGTTGCTTTTGTACGTATTACCCCATACCACCACACAGTAACTGATATATGGCAGCACAAGAGAACAATACAGAATATATAGTGCTTTGTGAACTATTATATTGAACAGTAATCCCTGAATTGTTATACGTATCGTATCGCAGATTCTTGCCAATACACAGCCCTAGTTCTGCCTGTGATTGATTAGGTCCATTTTTGGAGAGCAGCCAAGGCGAACCTGATATCACTGCCACGGTCAGTAGCTAACAAGCCTCTTTGTCCTGAATACTTGTCTCATCTTATGAGTCAGCTCAATTAGAACCATTTGGAATGCAACACAACCTAACAGTAACGGTTTGATTGAAATGTGTTAATGAACCAAATCAGCACGACACTAATGTCTGACTTGTGAAAAGATCCAGTGTCAGTAGTAATGTGCAATATATCATCTAACCCATTAAATTACCTCCAGAGTCATCTTAGACCTAATGAAAATACAACACTGCCTGTGTTCTATTAGCATATTCTGGTTACAGATTATGGGAAGCATAAAAAGATGGATTGAAGAGTGTAAAAGTGTGATTGAGTGAGAATGTGAAGGCAAGACCGAGAAATATGGAGAGAGGGAACTCATACGTTGGCCCTCCAGTGGTCTTACATCATCTTTTAATGAGAGCCATAATCTTCAATGGCTGCTACACCAGGAAGGGCTGAGTGGCCTTCAAAGGGAATACTGTTAACTCTTCATGACACCAATGCCAGCAGGGAGAACACTGGGAAGACATGGATGCATAGATGAAGGGATGCAAAAGTGCATGATTGGATTAGTGGATGAAGGGAACAAATGATCGGCCAGTTGAAGCAGTGGTCAGGGGCTGGATGGGAAGGAGTATGAACAGATGAATTATTGGAGGGATTACTGACTGAATAATGGGAAACTCAACTATACAGATGCTCATTAGCTGTTAATATACTGTATGGTGACAGTTCTAAATGGATAAGACACTTTTGCAAGAGTTAGATCTTAGAGAGGATGCACCTTCCCAGTATTTTGTTTGTGGTGCTAAACCAAAGTCTTTTAAGTTCCAATGTTGAATACCAAGGATGAATAAAAGGTAGCACACACACAGATTTCCAGGACAAAGTTATCAGCTAAACATGCTAACATTTCGGCCCAATGGCCTTCGTCAGAGTATCTGATTTATGTCACATCAGACATGACAAAAATGGCCTCCTTCTCCCGGAAATCTATGTGTGTGCTACTGTTTATAGTTCTGGGTGTTTAACATTGAAATTCTATTAAACAGTTTGTCAATCAATTGGAAACTATTTTGATTTGATAACATTTTTAAGTCAGTTTCAAGCAAAAGTGCCACAAATTCACTGGTCCTGACTTCTCACTATTAAGACATAAATTTGGGCTTTGGGAAGTTGTGTTTGTGGCATTTTTCCCTCACCTTGGGAGGCAGCTGGACTCGCAAGATCACAAAATCATGAGATCACGCATAAATCCATCCACCCAGATCTATTCTTTTCTTTTTAAATTTACTGCAAATTTAACATCAGGACCTCAACTGAAATGACTAAGCAGTTGTCTCAAGTGGTTTTATCTGATATGAAGACAGGAGAAGGGCAATAAAAGTGGAGAGCACATCAGATTTGTTTTGACACCTCTCTCTGCCAAAATCTCTGATCTCACAGGATGACCTGCTGCCAAAATAGCTTCTTGTGCGGTCATGTGACTCCTGTTTACGCAATTGGTTTAGGCCTTAAGAAGCCAAATAAACAGGCAGCAAAGGTGTGACTGAACAAGACTCAACATGATTGCAATGTCGTATAACTCGCAGAGATGCTGAGTCAACAACGATGGAGAACAAAAGAGGAAAAAGTAATCCGACAGCGGCACCTGTTGTCGGCTCATCCCACCTGGTAGTTCCTGACGACGGTGATGTGTGTTGGCGTGCGTCGGGAGCGGCCGTGGTGGGCGATGTAGTCGTGTTTGGGACCCGGGATCCTGCAGGAGGAGAAGAGGAGCGGGTAGAGCTCCATGCACAGAGGCTTCCCTCGCATGTACTCGACCGGCAGCTGGCCGCTGACGGAGACGGAGACAAACAGACATTTAAAATCTATAAACCTGCATGTGGTTATTTTTATGTGAGAGATTGCTGAGTCAGTGGCCTGCTGTGGCTGAATGAATGTAACTTATAATGACAAAGACACAAACTACACTAGATTTTCCTTAATCTCTTGTATTTGAACACTTTTTAAATAAAATAAAATAAATCTTTCATCTTTGCTGTACTTCTTATTACCCCGTAAAGCACATTGAAGTACCCTGGTGTATGAAATGTGCTATACAAATAAAGTTGTGTATTTCTGGGGGAAAGAGCATACACAACAGAGAGGTTTGAGTAGTTTGTTGTTGGCTCTGCACAGATACTGTTACCGACAGTGTAGGCAAACAGATTTAGACTCAGATTGACTTCATACAGCAGAGAAACAGACTGGTGCCCAATGGGTTTAAGGTTACAGAACTAAAATAGAAACTAATGAACGTGACTGTAACAGCAGATTAAAAAGGAGGATTAGTGCAGTTTATGGACAAAGTTGTCAACTGTTCGTAGTTAATAACTGGCTCTAATGATTGTAGCAGATAATTATTAGTAGCTGGTCTAATTTGCTTGTAATGAGGTTATTTTATATCCTGAACTGTTTGTGCTTTCTAATACTGATTGAATTCATCCCCACAAAGCAGTAACACTAACAAGAGTTATGAAGTAAAGTATGAAACCGAAATTCTTCCTTACCGTTGATAACTAATTATATTTACTTAAAGAATGTTTTTAACTACAGTCTTTACGTGTTTAAGTTGAGTATTTCAGAGTGAAATATTGAATATTAAGAAATCTCCCCCTTACCAAGGGATTTCAGTCTGAAATTAAGTCCTTGAGTTTTATTTTAAAAAGTTTTAAGAATATGCCAGTGTCGATTTTCTTAATGTGCAATTCTGGATTATTCATTATTATGATGAAATATTCTTACTGTGCTCGACCTTTAAGTAGAATTATGAACGCAGGATTTTTACAAAAAAATCCTATTAACTAACTATAAACTATTCTTTCTTTTAGTGAAATAAAGGATCCTCCAGCACTGCTTTTATAACATTTAACCTTCAAAACATCAAAAGGGATTAACTGCTCTATTAATGTGCACATTTCATTCAACTTACGTGTTGATTTTGGCTTTGAAGTCCAGAACTGCTGCAATCAGTTTGGATGCAAACCTGAGTGGAGACAGTAGTTTTATTAGATAACACAGTTGATTATTTGCTCTGTTTTTAAACATGGAACAGGTGGAAATTCATCAATTCATTCAAAATTCAAACAATTCATATTCAGTAGCATCTGCCAGAGGTGTCACATAACTCTTTAACTCTTTATTACTACTGAATAACAGAGCAGAAAACAAAACATCATCACAAAGTTAACTTAAAATAATCTCAGAAAAACATTTTAAGCTTGACAACAATTCATTTTCTGAATTTATGCAAATTATTTTGTCTAAACTTAAAGGTAATCAGATTACAAGGTCCTAGTGACAACAATGATTTACAAAATAAACAGGTGTGTGTGTGTGTGTGTGTGTCCAGTATCATGTTTAAGGTCAACATCCTGGCAGAGTGTCTTCATTGGAAACATCACTGACACAAAATAAACACATTGATCACTGATGTTTGGCCATTGTTCTGTTAACTCTTTGGTCGTTTGAACTTTTCTACTGCAGAATGAGGCTGTTTATCAGAGTGTGAAGGCTCTGTGAATGAAGGCTGTGTTCAGGTCTTTAATGTGCTCTCATGCTGTAAATTGAGATCTTAATTAATAATCTAAACTTCACAGAAATTAATCAAATGTTGAGATGTAGACCTACTGTATATTTTTTTAGGTTTTCTTGAATCAAGAGAGCCTTGCGACCCCATGTGAAGCTCTGGCGACCCCTAGTGGGGGTATTTAAATAGCTTTTCTGAGTTGTAAGGGAGGTCATTAAAGATGCTACTAGTGTCCGCTAATAGCATCTTTAATGCCGTGCGTGTGTGTGCGCTGACTCACACTAGCTGGCTCCTCCAGCCATTATAATCTCTCCTGGGCAGAGAGATGGCCGGGTTCGAGTGCACCGGCAGCGGCTGTCTGCTCTCCAGGTACGCCCACTGCACCCACCAGGGCGAGATCTACACAGGGAGAGGTGTGTTGACAAATTTTATCAAATCCACAAACAATAAAAATAAAGACATTTCCTGTATTTGTTGTTTTTCCACAGCTAGTTTTGGTTTTTAGTTTAGTGAACTGTAATAACTTTGGACCAAACCACAGAACGGAAGGACTGATGTCAGATTTATAAAACGAGGGGAAAAAGTGTAATGTTTTGTATTGTAAACATTTCTTTTACTATAATAAGGAAGATGTGTTTTTTATATATATGTTCAATGTTTCAGCCCAATTTATTTAGTTACTAATTAGCTAAATATCTGCTTTGTCCAACACCTTAAGCGCGCAACAACTTAACAGATAAAGTATTAAATCATTTTCAGTCATTTGGTGTCAGAGTTTATCTTTCTACAGGAGCTTAAGAGCAGGTGTTCCGTTGTTGCTTTGGTCTGACAGATACATAACAGTGCTCTTATACCCACCAATAAGTGCTTTACACAAACCACAGCAGCTCTATCTGTGCTTTACAAACACACTCATATCCATCTCTAACAGCTGTCCCATTTCCCACACTGATACAGCAGACACAGACCCAGTTCTTCTTGGTTCTGGCTCTCCTCTCCAGGCCCTCCTGCAGCTGCGCACCGAGGCCGCCGGACCTGCCGAACTCCTGCACCATCCTGCGGGTGTGGCTGAGCTCCTCGGGGGGCAACAGGGGCTCCAGGGCCCTCAGGTAGCCCTGCAGGGTCTGGGCCAGAGGGGGCACCGGCTGGGATGGCACAGAGGAGGACAAACACAGCTCCTGCCTCAATGACACCTGGAAAGGAAGAGTGAGACGTTTAAGGACTTCTGGAGAACTGAGTGAAATATGTGTGAACTGCACTGCAAACTCCCTTTGTGGGGAAATCAAATTAAAACTTTTTAAAGTGTAATTATAGTGACGGTGCAGTAACTGTGCATGTCAGCCCAGTGCAATGACTTCCATCAGAGTTTGACTAAATGCCAATAAAAGCAGGGCACGTCTAGGGCGTATCAAAATAGGAAGTGTGGAAGATATGATTGTGAAAATATGACCCGCTGTCTCTTATTCGTTTAACAGCTCTGTTGCTATAATAACCGCGCTGTGTGGAAGGGTATAGGCCAATACGTCAACAGTAAGTCTCTCTTTAGTGTTAAAGTTAACTGCAAAAACAGAAACACTCACCCGAGAAAGCCATGTTCTGCAGGATCCTGCTTGGATCTTCCTCAAAATCATGTTTCACTAAATCAGAAATCCACCCCGTGTTGCATCTGTGTTACAAAAAAGTAGCTTTTGTTTTTATATAATTATTATCGGATAACTTTTGCACAATCCCCTACACAGTCAGACGGTCAACATGAAGCCCAGCCCTCCTCCTATTTCTCCACGGTGGATGCGAAGGAGAGTCCTCATCGCTCGGTAGACCCTAGTTTGAAAACATCCGTGCATGCGGTAAAAAAACAAAAAAAAAGTCAAATCCCTCCGTGTTTTGTTCCTTCAAACTGCGAGCATGCCAACATTCACGTACTGAACCGAGCTGGACTGACGCTACAAGCCTGCACACGTGTTGACGTAAAAATGTTTCCGTAAACAGCTACGTGACTGGAAAACTCAACGTGTAATACCGCGTGTGTCCGCGGAGTGTCGCTGTTACACCTCGAGATGGCGCTGTTTAAAGTTTCATGTAAAAAAAACTAAATCAACAACAATAAAACAGATATACAAACACACCAAAGGGAGATAGGTGATAAAAGAAAAGAAGAAGAATTTAATAAAAACTTTGTAAAGCTTAAATGTGTTTTATGTTGATGTAAACAGTATTTCAATTAAGTAAAAGTATTAATACCACACTGTAAAAATACTCTTGCATTGAAATACATAGGGAAAACCATATAAGCATGATCAGAAAAGCGTAATTGAAGTATTAAAAGTAAAACTACTAAATGCAGTGATTGTTATACTATTATAGATTATTATTACTTATTATTACTCATGCATTAAAGTAAAAGCAGGATTTAACTGTTATAGTTGGTTGAGGTGGAGCTAATTTTAAACTTTTGGAGTTGTACTATTGTATTGTATTGTATTGTAATTGCTTTTAATGTTTAATTCATTGTTGAGTGTTGTAGATATAGCTATATTTTTTTAATGTGTTGTTTTTATTACCTTTTTCTTTCCTTTTTAACTTATGTGAAGTGTTTTTGAGGTTCTTTAAAAGCCCTCTATAAATAAAAAATGTATTATTATTATTATTATTATTATTATTATAGGACTGCAACTTATGATCATTTTCATTATGGATTATT
>NW_023340268.1:7115856-7160277 GCF_004916995.1 Morone saxatilis
GATCGATACCACTCTCATACATATTTGTCCAACATGAAGGTGGAGCCAGCAGCAAGCTAGTTTAGCATAAAGACTGGAAGCGCTCATATGTTTTGTGCAGAAATCTTAATTTGTAAAGTAACTTGTAACTAAAGTAAAAGTACAATATTTCCATCTGTGTTGTAAAAAAAAGTGTTAACTTTACTTATATAGTGTGTGAAATGTTCTGAGGCTACATTTTATTTTGCTGATATTAACATTTAAAAAAATGACAAAAAGTATGTAACTGCTGCGTTTTTTTAAAATTTCAACCTGGGAAACTCCATCTGTTGACGAAGATCACTGGATACAGCTGAAAGTGTATCAGAAGCATCATTTTGATCAAAGGGAGGAAAACAAATAAAAGAAGAGACAAAACTGTTTTCAGAGATATTTATTAGATTTTTTTTCTCTTGAAGCCTGCTTCTTCAACTGTCATAGAAAAAAATAATTTGCACAGAGCTTGCATCTTCTTTTACCAATTAAAATATTAATTTACAAACAAGAAATACTCTGTATATATTGTATTATAAACGTAGCACAGTCAAAAGTCAGATATCGGCTGTAATATGATGAAGTTAATCTGTTAATTGAATTGTTTATGTTCTCAACTCTGCTTCCTCTCAGAGACTTTCACTCACACAGTTCCCCCCACTTCCACGTGACAGAAAAAACAAAATAATACCTTTATTTATATCCAAACACATTAACTGTTACCAGAGTTGTCACTGTGAACAGTAAGGCTAAAATAAACCCCACAAAAGATCTCGAAAAGTCCTGCACACATTGCACCACCCCTGTTCCTGCAAGACTCAACACAACACCCACTGAGAGGACGTTTTCCCAAAAGGCTTCAGACAAGAAAAATATAAATATTGTATATAAATATACAAATATCTATAAACCGATCATCTGTATGGGCAAATCCAGCAGGCACATGAAACCAGATGATACAAACATCACTCTTCTGTGCTGAGGCAGTGCTGACTTAAATTTAGAAAGTAATTAACAATAAAGCTATAAAATATATGAACTAAAAAATAAAATCTTATCAGTTTCTTTATATTGCATAGACAAGTGATCCTTCAGTGCATCCCTGAGGGTCTTTTTATATTATGTACCATATGCATACATTCACATTTGTCCCTCAGCTTCCCTGAAAGTAAAACTAGGTGATATTTACCCCAGTAAACACAATTCCTTTTTCAACTGCATAAACCAAACTGTACTGTATCTTCCACGACACTCATTCACTCTGATGCTAGATAAAACAAAACACCACAAGGAGTACAAACACTCACGTCAACACTCGATTCAGTAATTCAAAAGAAACAAAACATAATAAAAATCACATAATATCATTCAAGAAAATGTTGGTGATCTCGTCACATGGGCAATTTTGGCGATGTGACTGGCTTCTACCGAGGGCAAGACTCATCTGGAAGACAGAGAGGTGGAAGGTAAATGAATATAGGATTTATATGCTATTTTTTTTTTAATATTTTTAATTATTCCCATTCACCAGGAGTGACATTTATGGCTTTGTGAGGACCATAAATGCAACCATACCATTCCATTTGCGCTCTAATAATATCAATTTTACATCGCCCCCATTTAAAACCAATACGATTGTTAGTCTTGCCCACTCTGCTACCATTTGCAAAGCTCTGAAAATTGGTCAGTTCGTTTATTGAAAGAATAAGGCTGGCGTTATTCCAGATGTTTCTTATGTTATTGTCAACAAATCCCGAGTAAAGTGAAAAGAACAGAGGTGGCAAAAGTGCACATATTCTTTACTACAAGTAGAAGTACAGATACTTGTGTAAAAAAATACTCCAGGAAAAGTAGAAGTACTGACTCAACTTCAAAAAGAACAAGCTCTAAAATGTACTCAATGTATAAAATTAGAAATTACTCTCTTCGTTTCTCTGAATGATATTTCTACCGTACTGTTTTTATCTTTTATATTGTTTTCGTCATTTTCGCAATGTTACGTCTGTCGTGCTGCTATTATATGATATATTATATATGATACGCACCGGTCTTGATGATGAAATGATGCAAAAATACCCCTCAAATGCATTAAAACTCAAGTAACAAGCATGGTTTCAAAATGTAAGGAGTAGAAAGTACAGATATTTGATTTAAAAATGTAGTAAATAACTACTCAAGTAAAGTACAGATACCGGAAAAAACAGGATTACATTAGCCACCGAGCTAACAGACTTGCTAAATTACTTTCAGCTCGCTAACTGTCAGTTTGTTAGCTGTGATTTTTTTTCCCTACTTCAATAACTCCTTACTGAATAAAATAATGTACATTCATGAGAACAAAATGTCAGGGGAAATAATCGGCAAAATAAGAGAAAATAAACAAACGGTTGGAGAGCTAATGCGACTGACTTTTAGTCTGTCTCAATTGTCTCTAAAGTCCCAAACCAAATCATTACTGCTAAACACTTAAAGCTTTAACTACTGGGTCACAAATACATTGTTTAAGTTTAAAGAAAGGCTTTACCATGTACTAAACAACTGGGCACTGTAGTTTTTAGCTAATGTTTCTCAAACAGGAGTAAACTGTAAACTACAGGGTCATCCAGTACAACAGTAGCTCATTTATATTTTTATAAAAGGTTTTTGAACAAAACTTGAGCTCTTTGGTGCAGAGAAATAAGCTACATCAGGCTATATTTGGCTTCGTGGGAAATAATTCATTGTTAATTTTTGGTCTTTTCTTGGTATTTGTTGACAATAAGAAAAATACAATACAGTAAAATATTGCCAGACGTATAATTTAAGGAAAGTTCAGGCACTCCAGCCCCTCTTCTGTGGTGACAACACAGTGAAAATAAACAGACAAGAAACAGAAATTTGCCATCTGAGCCGGAGTAAAGTCTTTGGGAGAGTCTGTAAGACGTCATGAATGGCAAAACAATGTGAATCCATAATCTCACTCACTACACGTTGTGTTTTTTGAGAAGGGGGTGACACTGACCCACTCTTATACCCCGTCCCATTGCAATCCCCACATTCTTTGTGCTTTTGGACACGATCGTTCCTCCGTCCACCTCAGCCTCCTCCTCCTGCTCCGTCTCTCCCTGCAGCTTCCACAGGTCATGAGGGTGGGGGGAATAAGCCAGCATGGACGTCTCTGATGGATACTCACACACCTGCTCCAGCTGCTCCTCGTCGAAACACACCTTTCCCTGTAAACATAAGTAAAGAGAAGATTATTTTACATTTACTGTGCTCTAGTCAAATACATTTTTTCTTTCATAAGGGTAGGTCTTGTTGAAAACCTGCTGCGTTGCATTAAAAAATAATAACAGCAATTAAAGAAATCCCAGTTTGCAATTTTATTTTCAGGCCATCCACAGAGGACACAAATGTGGTCAATTGTGGGACCCGGCCAGTCAATATGTGCACATCTGCAGCAAACACTTCATCGCAGGTTAGTTAATGATGTTACTGAGTAAATGACATGTGTTCCAATTGTAACTGTAGATTGAAGCGAACAAGGAAAAAGAAGAAGATGTTTTTATTGTGAAAAATTATATATATAGCTCTACCATATAACACCTGCTTTTATAATGGAGTTTGGTTTGAAAGTCTTGAGCAGAGGGTACTTTAAATGTAATAATACGCAAAAATTGAGCTGACCTACCTTCTAATAATAAACACTGTAAACAGCATAAATTAGAAGTGGACTCGTAGTAATAAACTGCTATGAAAGTTTAGACAGCAGTTCTGCTTTTCCACAGCAATATAATTAGCTTACTGCAATGACTTAACATCACTTTTTGCCTGACTGGCTGTATGATTTCCTAATAGCTAAAAAGCTATTTGATATGATTTATTTATTGAATTGGCAAAGACATCTGAATTTGCATTTATTTATATTTATTTTATAAATTAGAGGGAGTGCTTTCACCCAAAAGGGGGATGGGGTATTAGGGGTGTATGAGAATATTATATAGTGATATTTTCTTTTATGATATTGTATCTATTAAACCCCCAACAAGTAGACAGCAGTGTTGCAAACATAAACTGAGGGCTATGATGTTGGATGTTACAGCGACTGTGTGTTCTTTATACTATGATGATGATTTTTCACTATATCACTCTGCTTACAGTATCGCAATATATAACAATATATTGATAACAAACATATGGCATCCACTCACAAGAAGGGGAAATTATTATCATTTGGAAGAATTTGGAGATACATTTCATATCAGATCTTCTGGTTTTTGTCCCGTATTTAGCATGTTTTGTGTTTATATTCGGCTCTGTAGTGAGTGCTCTGTCTATTGTTATCTGTTGATTGAAGGCAAAATGGCAAAAACAATTTTTAAAGAGTAAAGTAACATGTTCAAGCAAGAATTTGATTTTCTAGTGTCAAAATTATAGTATTTGAAATCAACAAATAGTTGTTTTTTTATTGATCTACATACAAGATTTAAATACAGCTGCAAAAGCTACCTGTAATTAGCTTTGAGAGGTATCAGGAATTAAAACAGAATATGTTAGATAGATATGATATGATGATAGATATATATGACTGGAAAAAATTTGCTTAAAAATAAATAGAAGTTTAAACACGTCTGTCTTTCTGTGAAGGGAAATGTGTCTGTTTCAAACACTTTGTGCATTCATTGTTTTAGAAATCAAAACAAATAGCAAAGAAAGTTAAGAATTGTCAAAACTAAAATGTAATTTTTCCCTCAGATGAGGGCAAAGAGCAGTATACGTGCCATATCGCAGTTTTTTCCTTTGACATGTGCTTACTTGGTCAAACGTAAACAAGCTTTGAGGCACTGAAGAGAGTCTCAGCCTGTCTCTGTGAGATGTTTGTACTCTGTCAGTGTAATATTAACTGACAGCATGAGGCTTAACACAGCCGAAATACTCCCTCTGCAGAGTGCTTACTGACTGAACACTTCATGCACTAACTTATAGATTATTCACGGAAAGACTGTCATCACACACATGAAGGAGGAGGTTTAGTGTGGGATAGATAAAGCGTTTAACTCGTCTTTGCCTGGACTGATGGATATTTGTGTGGTGTCTGTTTACTCAAAGGTCAGCAAGGTTTAAACAGACCCAACAGGAAATAGGCCGATAGGTCAGTGCAGCACATCCACTGTGTTTCTTATAATAACAGCAGCTCAGCTCTGAGGCCTAGATGTGTACAGTAGTAAACAGACATGATCTGGGGGGGAGCCTGAAACATACAGACACAGCACACAGTATACAAGCTTCACCCGTCAGCGGCTGTCTGCAGAGGAGTGCAGATAATAGCTCTGCATTAGAGGGGCTGGGCGAATCATGCTAAGGCACAGGAGGCTAATCCTCCCTCCCTGAACCCGATTAACCCAACACAGCAGGACAGCAGAGGCACCGGGTGAGAGACAGAAACTGAAAGAGTAGAATAAGAGAGCCAAAGAGGGAAGTTTTCATTAGCAGGAAATTTACATTTACTGTAAAACTTCAGCTAAAAGCAGGATCCCCTTTACTAGCCTGCTGTGGCTACAAGTTTTGACAAATAAATGCAGGCCTCAATTAGACGCCTGGTCTGGATTTTTATAGAAATTCCCACCGGGTCACCCGCTTGAGCGAGTTCTAAGCTGCTTAGATCGCCTACACAAATATTTAAACTTTTGTCAATATGGACATGCTACACATGAACTGTCACAGATTCAATCATTTTAGGGAAACCATGAGCACCAAAGCATAAAATGATCAAATTAATGATTCATAATTGATTTATACAATTACAACATTCATACTGGTTTGAATCTATCTTTCTAATTTCAAGAGTTTTGTGCAGAAAAAAATTAAAGGCCGGTCCCAAATAGACGCCTGGTTGAGTTCAGTGATTGAAGCAAATAAAAGCCTGGTATATTAATATTTGACCACACCTCTTTACAGTACTGCTTGTTTAGTAACACTATAAGTTTCTATATGTGTTCAAGAAGACAATCCTTTCAAAAGTGTGTGTTTATAATATGGATTAATACATTGATTTTGACCAACAAATTCCAATATAAGTTATCTAATAAAAGTTTCTACTTTAAACTAATACAATTTCAGACAGATTCTTACATTTCAAACAACAAAAAACACCATATTTTTTGTTACAAGAGTCTGAATCAATGCAGGGTAAGTTTGAGGGAGTGACGCTCCAAGATTAAAAGCATACGTATGAAGTGGGAAACGAAGAGGGAAACGAGGAGGAGTAAGACGAGAGCAAGAAGACGAGGAGCAAGCAGGTCACCCCCCTCTGTGACATGATGGCATGGATCAGATGGGGGAGGGAAGGAGGCCTGACGTCAAACAGTCTGAAGGGCATCAACGAGAGAGCAACAGGTGGTCAGAGAATCAGCACCGTAAAGTGGTCACTCACTGCAGCTAAAGAGGTCTGTGCTTATAGATGAAATGCTTAATTAGAAGTCTGAAGAGCAGAGCTGGAAAGTACAAAGAGTACAGCATTAAACCCCTAGTTTCTCTTTCACTTTTGTGTTGATTACTATAGTCCAGTTTCTTGAAACAGATGGCCCTGTATTGAAACAGTTTAGTGTCTGAGTCGCATTAAAAATGGGTACAGCACCACTGTGTCTCTTGTTCAGAGGAAGTGAAGAAGTTTGGAAGAGGAAGTGAGCAAAAACATGCAGTGTGACAGGGAGTTTCTGACTAAATAACAAGCCTATAACATCTTTGATCCTCTCAGTATGACTAAACAGTCAGTATGTTAAACTGTCATTTTTTTAACACGTTACACTACCATCAAGTTATTATCACATCTTTCTGAAACAATCTGTCTTCTCTTTCTTTCCATTTCACCCACGTCAAACTAAGAGTTGGCGGCCTGATGTCAGTAACGCTCTGCCATGCAGTGGAGGGTCAGCGTGGTCAAAAACTGTTTGCCAAGACTCCAGGCAAACCAAACCCCCGCAGCCAAGAAGATACAAAGAGAGATTTGTCTGAGAGGAACGAAGAGCTGACTCAACAAAAATGGCAGAACTGGTGCGAGGGAACAAGGAAGCAGTCTCCAACACACTCAGTTGTAGGCTGAGAGGACTTTACTAGCAGTTTAACAACTCTTATATAGAAAAAAAATCAATAATCAACAATAGGATTCTTCTAATAGGCAGTCAGGTCGAATGAAACACATGAATACAGTCAGATTCATCATCACAGGATGGTGTCATGAAGTTTATTTCTGCTCTGCTGAGCACCATTGTCATCCAGTCTTCTCCTTTATTACATAAGAGCTCATGTGCCACTCTTTCTCAAACAAGGACTAGATTTAGAAAAAGTTAAAAAGAGGAAACATGAAAGTCCTAATATGAACTTTGACTCCAGTGAATTTCACTGAGTCGAAACTGCTCAGACGGAGTTACTCTAAATACCAGTGTGGTCTTGCACATGTGGTGTTAGGTAGGCAGACAAAATGCAAAAGAAATTGTGAGGAACGAGCTGGCTGCTTGTCATTGTGGTTTCCTACGCAACTTTTCTGTCTCTGGAGCCTGCAATCTTACTGCAGAAGTTTAAACAAACTAAAAGGCAAAGTTGCGTTTAGGAAAATTACCATCAGCCCTACAGACCAGTAGGTTTAATACTACTCCAAAGAAGGCCAGACTTTGTTTGTTGTGTGATCTAACTGAGAATGAGGTTCACTTTTGATTTTGCTATCCTGTCTACTAGGACATAAGGGATGTACCTTTTAGTAAAACATCCTCCATTTACCATGATTTCTTTTGGCTGAATGATTATGAAAAAGGGAGCCTTTCTTGTAGCAAACGTTGTGTGCCAAGCTTGAGAGAGAAGGCAGAATGTTTTGCTTAAGGCCGAGCTGTATAGTAACGTATAATCTCTCATTTTGTAATGAAATGAAACTGTAACTGTACTGCACTGTGCAACTGTGCAACCTTATAAAATCAAATCTAACATATTTTCTTGCATTTGCAATGACCCTTGTTCAAAACACAAAGCAACTATCAGTTTGCTTTCACAGTCTTTCTGTGGTTTTGTGCCAATAATAAACATCCAGAAAGATGTAATTTGTACCACTGCCCACACATTTGGCTAAAATATGTCTGGTGAGATCATCATCATACGATTAAACTCAAAAGTCTGCAAAGAATTAGACTGGGGAAGCAAAGGCAAAGCAGATCACTCCAGGATTTTATGGCTAAGAATCAAGATGTCGTGCTTGATAAGGCTTTAACCGGCTTAGGTCAGTCTCTGTGATCGCACTTCTCAATCAAAAGGGATGTTCTCCCAGTGAAAGGGGATTCTGCTTGACGACGAGGGACCATCAGGCAGGTGACACAAGGTGATGCCCTTTGGCCCCCCTCTGATGAATTTCATCGCCATTTTGACAATATTTTGAAATACAGTCAAGTCTTACAATTGTATTGTCACTGAACACAGAATAACACTATAATTTCTACTCACCCTTTTCTGGGTCCCTCTGTTCTTGACCAGGCAGGACTTCTCCAGATTCTGATATCCACCAATCACCTCAATCTCCTCCACTGTGGGGTACTTCTTCTTCGCTGGCTGGGCCACAGTGGAGGTGGTCTGGGCTGGCAACGTTGAGGTCTTTTGGGGTGTTGACAATGCTGCTGTGGACCCCGTTGTAGACCCCGTCGCTCCACCTGCTCCCCCTGCTCCCCCTCCTCCAGCAGGCTTTCTCGGACAGATTGTGATGGTGGCCCCTCCTCTCTTCACTTTACCTCCAGAGGCACTCCTGATGGAGAAGAGCGTGGGCGATGGGGTTGGAGATGGAGACACACTAGGAGACTGGGCAGGAGATGGAGAGCACGGGGAGGAGGCCGGGGTTGGGGCGCAATCCAAGGGTTTTAGAGTATTGTCCGGGGATTGGCTTCTGAGAATTGAGGGGGAGATGGTGATAGTTTGGTTAGACTGTTTGAGCTGAGATGTTGGAGAACAAATACCCTGAGGAGACACTTTGGGGCTTGACGTTTCTTGATCTTTCTCTTGGGTCTTGGCATCGTCCTTTATCTGGTGCTTTAACAATCCTCTAGGGCTTTGCTGCACCTTTGTCTCTCTGTCCTTCAGAGGAATGTTTGGTGACGTACAGGACTTCAGCACTTCCTGCTCTTTCAGCTGAAACTGCTCTAACTGTCGTTGTATTGTCTGAACCCCACAAAAGTCTTCACCTGAGAATCCTTTGTTGTCGCTTTGCTGTGCGTTTGACATGAGGGGCTTCACTTTAACGAGGTGCACCGACGGGATGTCTACAGTCCTCTCCCTCAGACACAAGCCTGACCTCGAGCCAACTGTCTCCAAGTTGTAGATCCGGCTCATGGCTGCGAGGGAGTTGGGATGAGATGGCAAAGGGGAGAGAGATTGTACAGGATCGAGAGGTGATGTATATTCCTCTAACTCTTCCTCTGAGAGCTCCTTTTCTTCCTCCTCGTCTTCTCTGTTCTCGTGTTGGCCCCGGTGGCGCCTCAGCTGTTCCTCCACATGTTTCACTGGGTCGTTTTCATCCTCAGATATCTGGAAGCTGTCAGAGATAACTTCGGAGGCAGCAGTGGCATACCCGCTTGTTACTTCCTCTCCACTGACAGCTTGTGAGTGTGGAACAGAAACAGGAAGCTGAGGGCAGGTTTTCAACACGTTGACTTCCTGTGTGACGTCAAATGCAGTCACGGATGTCTGCACTTCTTCATCTTCCTGTCCCCTCTCTGCTTCGACCAGCCTCTTCCGTATATGAGCTGAAGCTTCCCACTCTGCCTCCATTTCAGTTCCCCTCTCATCATGCCTGTCCCCGGCTGTCTGAGAGACATTTACATCCGCACCTTCACTCCCACCTGCATCTTGTGCCTCTCTTTGTTTCTGTCTCTCCAGCTCTCTTTGTCTGATTTTCTCTCGCAGGGACTCGATGCGGCTCAAGGGTTTTCCGATCCTCCAGCTATCCCTCCTCTCAACCCCTTTACCTCCTTCCCAGTCTTGCCCCTCGTCTCTTTGGCCTATGGCCTTTTTTCTCTCCATTTCTTCGCCAACGTAAAATACAGTTCTTGGGATTTGAATCTCGAGGGGACCTGGAGGGATCCCCATGGGTGCAATCCTTTTTGGAGATCTGAGGATTAAATCATGAACAAGGGTCTCTGATCCAGAATCCCTGTACACTTGCGCCTCCTCTTTGCTCACTTCATAAGCAGCCTTGTAAACCCTTTCTCCTTTCTCATTGCTATAAACAGTTGTGTCTCCTATTTTTTCTATTTTACTTATAAGATCTTCTGTGTGTTGGGACAAAACTGAGTGTGTAAGGTAAGGTCCTTGTGGCCCTGTACCACTCCACTCTGGCGCTCTATGGGGGTCTCGAGCCCTATCTGTGACAGGACAGAGTAGACTGGAGCACTCTGTGAAAGCTGATTCGTGTCTGTACTGACTCTCAGCAGCGTGACATAGACTGGCAAGCTCTGCTGATGCAGCAATGATAGAACTCTTCTGCGCAGCTTCAGGTGGGATTGTGCTCTCGAATTCTTCTTCTCTCCGGAAATCTAATAACTTTTTGTCGCAAACTTGCGCCTCAATCTGTCCTCCTGCCTCTGAATCTTTTTCTACACTCAGCTCTCTCTCTAAACTCAGTCGCTTCATTTCTCTTTCAGCTTTTGTTTTTCCATCCTGCCTGATCGGTACTCTTCTAGCAAACGAGATTCCCTCTGTGTTTTTGACAGATGCCACTGTGAATCCCTCATCTCCATCTGCATCACTTGCCTTTTCCGCAGCCCTCGTGTCAATGGGTTCTACTTTCTTAACTTCGCTCCTCTGCCCCCCCTTTTCATCCTCCTTTTTTAACTGCCTCTCTCTGTGCTTTCCAAACCTGTCTTTATCTAAAAGTCGTGCGCACCCCATTTTGATCTTTGCTGTAGTGTCCTTCTCCAAGCCCCACAGCGCTACACTCTTGTCTAAATGCATCTTCTCACGTAGTTTTCTCTCATAATACCCATCGTCATCTAAACCATTCTCTTTAGAACAGATGACACGATCAGAGAAGCTAAATGAGCGTTTCGGCACACCTTTAAACAGCATATTCCTCGCGTCTGCCTCGGATAGTTGGTCATCGTCATCTCCTGAGTATTTTCTCCTCCCAGGCCGGAGGAAATTATCAGAGCTTTTTGATCGAGATGGAGGCTTGGGGTGCTCTCCGAATTTACTCAGCAGCTGGCTGACCCTCCCTCCTCTGTCAACAATACTATTATCCGTGCTGTCCTTCCTGTCTTCTTTAATAACTGTTGCCTGGCCCCAAGGTCTCTCTTTGTCTTTTTCTCTCATCCAGGACATGTCTGTCCTGAGCTCCCTGCCCATACTCTCCCGCCTTCCATCCATGCTGCTCTTCATCTCTCCATCCTCTCTACCCGAACCTTTCTCTCCTCCTCCTCCTCCTGCTGGATTTCTCTCTTCAGGGCTTGCCGAGGGCTTTATGATCAGAACCTCAGAGGCTCGGATCTCAGTGACACTTCCCCCTCCAGCCAAAATCTCCCTCAAGTCCATCTTCATCCCTCTCTTCCCCTGCTGGTCCTCCTCTGGCCTCTCCCTCTCCGTCTCCCGCCATCTACCCCTCCTCTCGTCGCTGCCTTTTCTGTCCTGTTCGATGATGATGATGTTGTCAGCTCGGATGGTCCGAAGACACGGGACAAGGGGAGAAAACGAACTAGATGGTGGATCGGTTTCTTTTTCCTCCTCGTCTTTTCTTACTTTGAGGAATTCCCGCTCTCTGACTGCATCTTTTGCTGACTCTTTCCACTGGCTTTTATCTTTTTCCCATCCCTCCCTGCTATTCTCTCTTTCTCTTCCTTGACTCCTGTCCCTGCCCCTCTCTTTTTCCCGGCCCTCACTTAAATCTCTGAATCTCTCTATTTTCATTTCTATATCTCTTCCTCTTCCTGACTCCCCATCTTGACTCCTGGGGCTCGATTTGTCTTTCTCCCTCTCTTTAGCTTCCGGCTCGTTCCCTACTTCTGCATCCTTCCCCTTCTTCCATGAACTCTGGGTGCGAATAAATGGGTTTTCATGGACGGGAACTATAGTTTCTACAGACACCTGACTCACTGGTCTGAGGTCTGCATCCAGCCATTGCCCCGGATCTGGACTAAGTGACAGTTCACTTCCCAAATTGACCGTTACAAAGCTGTCTGTGTCACTCAGACCATCAGAAGGAGTTCTGACATCCACCTGCAGCAGACAGACATCTCTGTCCTTTTCTCTGTCACCCAAATTGTCCTGCTTCGCCTTCCTCCGCTGGATGATCCCTCGCTTCCAGGCGGGCATGTTGGCAAACTTCTCTTCCTCCTGTTTCTCTCTCCTCTCTCGCTCCTCCTCTTCTCTCCTCTTTCTCTCCAGGAGGAGTTGCTTCCATTCCGGCAGAGAGGAGACAGACATAACAGAAAAGGTGCCGGGTTTTGGACAATATGGCGTTTGTCTTTAGAGCCTCTGGGAATACAAATAAAGAAAAGATTAAGCAAAATCAGTTGTCTCCCACTTGTCTAAAATTGTGTTAAATTCAGGTGTATATAACCCGAACCTGAACTTCTGGGACATAATAAAGTGAAAGCTCCAAAATGCAGGGGAGTAATATGAAGTTGATAGGTATTTTCAGTGTTTAATAGTATAAATAAATATGCAAATCAATGCAGAATCACAGCATGGGACAACATTTCTCAACACTAGCCTGCAGTCTCAGTTTACCTGTTGTCCACTAAGTCCAACTTTAATCTTTAACACAAAATAATATAATAAAATGTATCAAAATATCATGCACATTATGCACATGTAACAGAGAATCCCAGTCTGCTTTAGTGAAATATTTATAATGAAAATGTTCAATTAAACTCACCAGAAACCCAGAGATTATTTTTCTAGCCAAGATATTACAAAATCCGCTTCGACTTTAAAGTTGTCATCTCCACTTGTGCTCCACTCCTCGATGGGAAATCCCCTTCGGCAATAACCAACAGATGAATCTATGCTGTCAAAACGTTGGGTTTAAAAAAAACTCTGTACCACCCAGTCAACTCAGCCCACGACCTGACAGTGCATCAGAGCATGAGAACGCGTCCGTCGTCGGTATAGTAGTAAATATTTCCAGCTTCAGAGCGGCAGCGCTGTAATCCGATAATTACATTAAATTCCGTCAGGAGAGTTTAGTGGCACACACCATATTGTCGGACCTGAGAAAAGGCGTTTAAAGAACATAGCCGTCTGCCCGGGCTCCAACCCCCCACCTCCTCCCTCGACTCATCCCTCCGTGCCGCAGGGCTAATTGGGAGAAGAGGAAGGGGGAGGAGACGAAGTGGTGGAGGAGGGGAGGAAGGGACGGAGGTTTACCTGAAACAGACCAGACCTGATCAACCTTCCTCATAATCAGTGGTTTGGGCAGCAACTCATTACTAGTAATACTACTACTACTATATTACTTGCCCTAGAAACTAGTAGTGTAACTAATTACTAATACATGTCAATAATAAGTTAATTCTACAAGAGAGAAAACTTGATTAAATCCAGTAATCCACCTCAAAATATACATAATATATAAAACAAATACATATTTACTCTGCAGGTTTGCAGTTATGTGTTAAAATTTTGCAAATCTTAATGAACAAAAGTACAATTTTAAGTATATTTTGTTTGATATAATGTTTGATAAGAAATAACATGCAGTTAGAGGTTCAGTTTATTCATATAATTTCTTCTTTCTTGTATATTCTCTTTTTTTAGAGGGCTCAGCCAATATGACTATGACTTCCCAACTATTTGTTTTAATGTAAGCAGGGGGGCACTGAAAAAAAAAATATCATCTTAATGTTCCAGTCAAATTATTTCCATGTTATAATCTCTACTGTCAGTTTTTGTTGGAACTGATTCAGCAGTATGGTCAATTAGGAGGCTGCCGTTTGTGGTGCTGTTCCAGATTCTGTCCACCCAATTAAATAACAGAAAAGGCTGTAATTATAATACAAATTAACAGCACCACAAACTGCAGCCTCCAACATGATTATACAGTTAAATTGTTGGATTTATATCAGGACTGTTGTATCATCAATACTGTCAATGGGTGACTCTTTTTACTATGTCCACACAAGATGGCTGCCTCATGCGTTTGTCTCTCTTAGGAATTGCCATTAGTTTGTATCTAAGATAATTACAAATAAACTAAACTAATAAGACTGCATTAGTTTCAGCTAAGTTTACCCAATAAACTGGCACCTGAGCATATGTTCATCCAATTATTTTCTTTAATTAGCAAATCCAGTTCCAGATGCCTAATATGCCCCCACTCACTAAAACTGTATTGGACTTTTTTCCACTCCACCTCACCCAACTGCAACAGTGAAATGTTAATTATATGGTCAATTATATTATTATAACAGTCACAGGGACTATTTTCCTGAAGTAATATTTTCAGTGCAGGACTTTTAGTGAAATATCTGAATAACTGCTCCACCACTTTGAATGAAAGGTTCATATAAATGAATGCAAATATACCAAAAGCAGCTTCTCAAACTGGTGCAACTTAAAAATAAAGAACAGACTTGATATGAAGATATAAACAGAACAAAACACAGACAGTATAGAACTTATTACATTACAGTTATTATTGTCATTACAGTAAGGGCACAATGCAGACATGGGACAACTCATACATGTTGAATCAAAGATTACAGTACTTGAAGAACAAGAATTAATAACCTGTTAAGGAAAATTCTGGTCTCTCTGCTAATAAGTGGTTTCCAACTTTATTCTGTTTGTTCAGATTCCAGTGGAATATAATTGGTCTGTTTGAAGTGTCCCCGACACAATATAAAGAAAATACATTCATAATCTTGGAAATGCAATGAGGCTTGTTTTTCATTATAGCTGCAAAATGTGTACAAATAAAGCTGCGGTTTTGCCAGTGTGAAATCTCAGTGGTCACATTGAATGCAACAGTGTAATAACTAAAATACAATGATGAACAAATCTAAAAATCAATGTAACACCAGCCACGTTTTAAAAACTGATACAACCTCATTAGCAGAGTTTGTTTGTGTTTTAAAATGGTGGAATAAAAAAATCTCCTCTTGTAAGAAAACTCTCCCTTTCTGTAACCACATGTAGTGAAAATAAAATTCTAAAAAACAGTGTCAAGTTGCAAAGAATTCTACAGAAGCCAAGAACGGCCATGGATTTTTTTTTTTTTTAATGCTTATCTCTTGATAACGGCTTATTAATTCGTTATCTCGACATAACGAATTAATTATTTCGTTATCTCGACATAACAAAGATCGTTGATCGTCTTGACTTCAAACTAATGCGCTGCCACGAACGGCTTCCGTCACTTACCGGTCGGCTACAGCTACGGCCAGTGGCTACAGAAGCCGTTCGCGTTAGTTTAAAGTCAAGACAAACACATTATTGAATTAATTTTGACACAAGATAACGATTGCGTTATGTGAGATAACGAAATAGAATCTAATAGTAGTCTCGAGAACAACAAACTTTGCTATTTTTGAGGATAACAAAACTTTTGGTACAAAGCTGCCACGAGACGGCTTTCCGTTTGCCCACTGGCTGTGCTGTAGGCTGGGCGGTACGAATAGCAGCTGTACGTTGGTTTCTTTACTTGACTGAAGCCGTTGTGGCAGCTCTTTGTGAGGTGAAATCAAAGACAAACACATTATTAATTAATTAGTTATCACGAAGAAAACGATCTTTGTTATATCGAGATAACGAGATAATAAGTCGTTATCACGATATAATTTAGTGCATAAAAAAAAAATCCATGGCTGTTCTCGGCTTCCGTAGAATTCAGTTTGAGTGTGGTCATTTGCTATTTTTCAGTCAATAGCCAGAGCAGGTTTGTTCTTATTTAGCACAGTAGATAAGCGGTCACTTTTAGAACAATATTTGTGGTTTATATTAAGACAGCAGTGTCACATCACAGCAATAAGAAGACTGTAACTTCACTTCTCCTTGTGGTTGCTGTTGTCTCGGTCGTTGGTGTCGGCGCTGCCCCGGTGTGGCTCGGTCAAGAGCTGCATCTTGCTTTTAAGCTGGACACAGAGGTAGGCTAAATCCTGTTTGTCCAGGGAGTGTGCCAGGGCCAGGTAGGTCGACAGAGTCCCCGCCAGCAGGAGCCTGTCCAGGGACAAGGCCGGCAGGAGCCACAGCACGACTCCCAGCTCCAGGCACACCGGGTGGCGGAGGTGAGACAGGAAGCGCTGGGCACGAGGTGACTTGTGAGACAGGGGGTCCCCTAAACCGAGACACTCGTAATACACCTGAGGGACCAGAGGGACAAATTAGGTTAAGCAGCAGCAACAATAACAAGTCAATCTATTTACGTAACATTTTAGAGGTTTTCATACTCACTGTCACAGATCACTGTTACACTGAATTTGATCTTTTCTCAGTACGTCATGTTGCTGTTTTGGTATCAAATCAAAATGAGTGTATTAAACCTTGGATTCATCCTGTGGATTGCAGAGTTAACTGTTAAATTAACTGATTTTTATATCTGAGCCCAGTGAGGTTTGTCTAGTGTACAACATTTGGGGTTAGAGGTTCAATTCCACACCCACACTAAAAGAATAATGGTGGGCACAGCAGTGAGTGTGTGCACCAGGTCTAACCACGGGTGAAAGGATGCTCTCTTTCGTGCGTATCAACCTTTATAAATGAGGCCACAGGTTACCTGCTTGATGCCCAGCAGCTCTGGGTAATCAAAGATCATGAGGATGCTGCAGATGACAGCCCAGCAGAAGAAGTGCAGAGAGAAGCAGAGCAGAGGGAACCAGACACTCCAGGGTGCATGACGCACTGACCACAGACAGGGGGCGCCAGTCACAGGCTGCCAGTAATGCATCAAGATCTAAACACAAGAGGACAGAGAATAATTATATTAGTGGTGTACGGAAACAACATGTATTAGAAAACCTGAAACATGTTAGAATTTAACCATAAAATACAGTAAAACTGCATTAATATATATATATATATGAGAGTGTGTTGCTGTACCTGGAGTGCCAGTGCAGTAGCGAAGCAGTATGCCGTCCTGTTTAGGGCCCCCAGCACTGACCCAAGGGCCTGTTTAACAGGTGACCAGGCGAGCAGGCTGTGCTGCGTGGTGAAGAGAGCCAGCAGCCCCAGATCCACCACAAGAGACCTGAGGACAGAGCTGTCCTGCAGGGCCACTGACCACGGTATAGAGTCTAAGGTGTGGTGAACAAGAGGAGAAAGGTCAGTTCAAACAGTTGGAGTTTGAATATTGTCATAAATTATGTTAACATTGAGCATTAAAATATAGTCAATAGAAAACAATTTGTCATTATGTATAACTTGTACAGTTATTGGTCTTTATTTCAGTTTTTAAATTCAAATAAATTAAAACTAATAGTTAGAGTAAAGCTGTAGCTTGTTCAGCCAAAATTGAGAAAATATATGAACAAGATGCAGAGTGCAGACAATAATTAAAAGAGTTATTTGTGTATAGAGTCCTATATAAGAGTACATAATAACACATATGGTACATACTGTTACAAACTAAACAAACTAGTTTTATTCTGTAATAAAAAACCTACACATTAAGTATGATTTGGGGAAGGCAGCAGGGTTTACTGATGAAGTTTATCTCTTTTTGCACACTGTAACTAACCGGTCAAGTCTAATAACACACTGTTATCCATAAAGAACACACACGTACTGTTTGTAAGCACTCAAGCGTTAAACATGCCACAGTAACGTCGGTCATTCTGCAAAGTCTGTGTCTTTTCCGTCCCTTGGATATTACGTGCATAAATAGGGGTTAGTTTTAGTATAATAATAATCTGTATAATATATTAAATTATTAGGCCATTTTTGGGGGGAAATTTGAAGATACATCACATAAATCCTTAATAAAAACGACCTACAATCAATGAAAAAATATGATTTTAACCTGTTCCCACTCTCTAACTCTACACTCACAGTAAAATATAATGATTAGAATCCTTCAGAAATCTTATTTTTTTATTATTGTGTGACTCTTATTTCCAATTTAGACATAAAATACATTTTATGACGGAAAACATGTTACCAAAAATGCAAAATCTTCCATTTAGAAAGCATGTAAAAAATAAACAAAATGGTCTGAGATTGACAATTGCACATAGTAATAGTTAAATGTGTGTGTTATTAGATACAATGCTGAAAAAAAGATAACGAACCAAGTATAATTTAAATTTTTTTTACATCTAAATTAGAGTTTCATTACACCCTGGACCTTTGTACTGTAATAGAACTGAAGATTTGATCCTCCTTATCTTTCAATTTAAGGTAATATCAGTTTAATTAAACAGTTGGTGTGTTTCTAGTAAATACTCCACACTGTAGTTAAACTGGTGTAACGGTTTTCTAACAAAGTATGTAGTGTTCCAAAAGTAAAAACACTATTTACAGATAAATATACATGTTAAAAAAATCGCCACTAAAAACAAACCAACAAACTATAAAGATGAAATTCGAAGAGAGAAAAGGTAATTCGCCCAACGTGGGGCTCGAACCCACGACCCTGAGATTAAGAGTCTCATGCTCTACCGACTGAGCTAGCCGGGCGCTGACCCCTAGTGGCCACTACTCGCATTATCAAGTACAGTAAAACACATTCATGCTTTAGCATTATCTGTCGTGACTACATAGAGACTGACGCGCTTGTGCTGCAGCACAGGAGCTAGTTCACCAAAGCCAGTTGAGTTGTTGCTGACTTTTGCTCACTGTACACCATAAGTTCATTCATGTTATCACCAGCTACTCTTACAGTAATTGCTACGTGTCAGGCCTCTGAAAGTCATCTAATATTAGCCAACTGTTGGGTGAAACTTCCACTAAAAGTTAACTAACTAACTTCTCCTGGTCGCCTGCCAGCTACAGTTGGCGTTAACGTTACGGAAGCTTACCTTGACACAGCGTCGTCTCCCCGGTGATGTTGTGGTAAATGGCTCTAAATGATATAAAGCGAATGAAGTCTGCACCAGATATGAAGACAAACGCAAAGTTAAGCAGAGCCGCGGTACAGAGAGCCCAGCGGCGCACCGTGACTGACGCCATTTCAATCAGCGGTTATCTCTTCATTTAGTAACTTCCACAGTGGTTTCTTCCGGGAGGGGAAGCTTGCGGTAGTACCGATTATTAACACACGGTGGCGCTGCTGCGTGGTGCAGCCAGTGAGGGCAGAGTGCATGCATCTGTCAACGTGGGTTAAATTTCACTTGTACTTCAACCATCAACTACAAATCAGGATACTGATTGATTATGTTCCTCTGCAGTTTTAACGACCTGTTTCGAGGAGATTGACTTTAAATCATTCTATAAAAAATGTCTTTTTACTTTATTGTATTTTATTTTTTCATTATATTTTATTTTTATGGCTTCTATCCTGCTCTATTTATTGTATTTTGGTATTCATTATTTTTATATTCATTTATATTTTGCTATTGTTTTATTTTTTTGTCAAAGCACTTTGTAAACTCTGTTTTTAAAAGGTGCTATATAACAATAAGTTATTATTGTTATTATTATTATTGTTATTATTAACAAAACAACAATAAAGTATAAAACATAGCAAACTACAAATACAAATAACATGATTAAGGCTCAGAATAAAAATCTATATTATTACATATTTTTCATGACAAAAGCGCCTCAATCAGTCTTAAACTGAGAAAATAGAGGAGGATAACTTCCAAAAAGGCTTCATCTCCCGTCCTGGAGGTCAAGGAGGAGGTCTTCATTACACTAAAATGCAGTAAAGGCTGCATAGTATGAAGAGGAAATGTGGGTCACCAGTTTGAAACCTATTAAATGACAGCATTACCCAAGAAAGATGTCAAATAAAAAGCACAAAACAACTCTTTGGAGCGACTTTATTGCAGACTGGAAATCCTACAGATTCATCACAAAACAAAACAAAACCAGCAGAAAAACACGGAAAGATGTGTATCAGCCTGCTTCTGTCCTCAAATGAGGTTAACCTCCCCACTGAAGCACTCTACATGGTAATTTCTGTTAAATGACACCACTCGAATAGACTCTGTGGATCCCTGCAACAACCAACAAATGGAGGGAAATCGTTATGATAATTACTCAGACACTAAAGTATCAATTACTTGTACTTGCTGTAAATCAAACGATGAATTCAGCTCACCTCAGTTGGCAGTATCTGCACTTTGCAGGCGGCACATCGAGGAGCTTGAACCCTGAAACCATGAAGAAATCTCAGCAAACGGTCACAGAAACTCAACAGTGAAGTCACTCTGGGTGTGACTTATCTCATGTGTAGCCTGTCTGGCAGGGTTTGGTTTCATCTTTGTCTGGAGTGTGAATTAGAGGGCTTGGCCCATTTTTTGTTGCACAGATCTCAGAAACTCACCTGTGGTAGTCACTGACACAGTAAACTCTGCTGTCTGTGTCTACAGAGAAAGGCTGACCCTCCAGGCTCTGTCTGCAGACCACACAGCGAAAGCAGGACGGGTGGTAGGACTTCCCACGAGCCTGCAAGACCTGACGATGCACAATTAGCTCCTCTTTACACACTGTATACGTACTAATGTGCACAGACAGTAGATGAATGCATACTCACCATGTCCATGATTAAATACCCACAGCTGCTACACACTTCTGGAGATGGATGAACTCCTGAGTACTACATTAAATGACAGAAGAATTTACCCATTACATGTCTGGTTGATTGCTGTAAAAATTCGATACAAACATATGTTTGTACAGTATTTAAAGGACCGGTTTGGAGGATTTAGTGGCATCTAGTGGTGAAGTTGCAGATTGCAACTAACTGAACACCGCTCACGTCTATATTTGATGACCCAGGAAGAAGAACAGACTGTGAAGTGTGTAGGAGAAATTACAGTGTCCGCGAAACTTGTCTATTCTGGGCTACTGTAGAAACATGTCGGTCAACATGGCGGATTCCATGAAAAGTGTATCTGAGTGTGGCGGAGAGAGTGACACTTTCTACAGGAAATTCCTAGTACCATTTTGCATCTTAACAATAGGCATTTGCTTTTGCCCTCTGGCCCAGCATAAAGTTTCAGTTTTGGCCCTTCAAGAGAAAAAGTTTGGGTAACAAAAACACAACAATTATATATTCAAGTGATTATACACTAACATACCTATTAATATTATATCCAAATTCTGCCAATAGATCCTCCTCAATGTTACACACTGGACCTTTAACTCTGTGTACAGCCAATGCTAAAACAGGATGTTCTTACCAAAAAATCCTCCTCACAATAGATCCTTCCTGACACTGTATAAAATGGCTTGCCGCTGAGCTTTTTACCTAAACATGAAATAATAGACAAGTTGTTGCATAATGTGACATTTGATAACATCCTGATGAAGCAGATTAGTTGAGGTTTTGAGTGATGAACTAAGATACAAAAGAACAACGTCAGGTTTTAGAGGCTCCAACAAAACATCCACCTTTCACATCAAGAGGACTCACTGCAAATGCTGCAGGTGAAACAAGTGTCGTGGAATAAATGTCCCATCGCCTGGCAGGCCCTCTCCTCGCCGTACACCACTTTACTGCATAGTGTACAGCTTCCTGAACGCAGACCACACACAATACAGAAGAAGCACAAAAAACCTTTGCATACTGTAAAGACTGACAACACACATGCTGAACTATATTAAGTCGCCAGAGTGCTGGAATAGATTGCCACTAAAAGACTGTTGGAAAGGTAAATATTCAGTGTATTCCTTCCTTACCAAAGTTAAGATTAGAACTATAACTTGGGTCCATCTTCTACAGTATTTTCCCCAGTTGTCTCTGCATGCTGGAGCCTACAGTATGACTGTCTGGGGGTCTAATTTTATGTGTGGTGCAGACAGCTGTAAGGGGAGCTGCTATCTGGGTTTATGGGTGTTGCATTCGCTTGCTTGTGGTCTGTCTTCAGACCCACTGACTCCTCCGAGGTGGCTGGCTGAGTGGGTGGCAACAGATGAGGCCCACTGGATACGAGATAAAACACTACAAGTATTTAGATACTGAATCTGGATCTGTGTTCAGTTATTGACAATTTATAATTCAAATGGGTATTATTGTCATCATAGGACCTGGGAGTGTTTTTCAGACTTTTTACACCGTGTACCACCTCAGAAAATATTAATTTCCACCAAAAGTACCACCATTATGACCTACGTTAAAATGTAGTAGCGTAGGTCGACCCCATTCAGTTCAAGGAGCAGGTTCAACAATAATAATCAATAATAATAATAGTTCACGTTTGGAGCAATGATTGCAGTGTTTTCTTTCTATATTACATAGATTACTTATCGCCTTTTACCTCGTAACTAATCATGGATTGTTGTTCGCACTATAAGTGCACGAACGTGACCACGTAGAAAAATATTACAAAAAAAAATTGTTTTTATTTAATGTTTTCTAGTATTTTGATGTTTTAAAATTAAATTACTTTATTAACAATATTCCTCCACATACCACTAGGCAGCTTGCGTACCACCAGTGGTACACATACCACAGTTTGAGAACCAGTGATCTGAATTGTATGGGGTGGAAAACCTATTCAAACCCTTTAACTGAGTAAAAATAACCAGTGTAACAATGTGAAAATACTGCATACATAAATAAAGGTAAAAACAGTACTTTAATTACTTTATACAAGTTTTGTTCAGTGGTTTCCAAACTAGGGGTCGAGGGTCAGTCCAAAGGGTCAAAAGGCAATTCAAAGTACCTAACATAAAGACATTAAGACAAGAAATAAACGAAATATAAGGAGACACATTCATAGGATTTAAAAGGATTAAAACTAGTTAAAATAGAAGATTAAAACTGGCTAAAATAGGAAAGAAGACACATTCACATTAATATTTGGAGGAAAAGTCTGGGCCTCAAACAGTGAAACAAACAGTGTTTTTGAGGTCTACATTAAATAATGGGCACTATCCTCTCACTGACTGGTGCGTCTGTATTCTTTACTGTATTATCTGTTTGTGCATATTGAACAAATTATAACTTGATCCTGCTCATATTTCTTGTGTTACTGCCCTCATGTGGCCTGTTCAGGTCCTTCGTTTGGTAACTCCTGACCTAGAATCAAACATTTTCAAATAACATTTGGAACCTGCTTGGAGCCCCGAACTGATTTTAATCATACTATGCTTTTATCTAAAAGGTGTTTTGTTGTTGTTCCTGTTTTTAATTAATTTCTTTTTTATGGTTCTTTTTCTTATTGGTCTGTTGAGAAAATAATTGGCCAGGAAAGAAAGACAGCAAACATGATGACATGTTACCACATGATGAAAAGAATTTACTTTTGATGACTGACTGAGCATCTGTCATAAACAATAAACAGTCACTTGACATGTTACACAACCTATCATGTCTCCAAAATGCAATAGAGTACATTATGAGCTCATAGTTAGAGTGGCTCATCTGTTTAAAACTCAATGAACTCCCCTCAAAAGGCACCGGAAAAGAAACTGTGTCCATGAAACTCTCAACAGCACATGTTTGGCTGTCAGTACCAGAAGAGGGGAGGGGACTGACAGCTGCTAATTCTTCACTGAGGTCCCTTGTTGAGGCTCACTGAAGCTGTCTTAATTCACCACACCGCCCTCTCTGCAAGCTGTCAGACTGGTTTAACAAAAAAAAACAACAACATCGTCACTTGTGATTGAATAGGTGTGTGTGTGATTGTGTTTTGGAGATCAAAGTGCTCTCACAAAGACAGAAATATTATTAAGACATATACATATATATTTCTGTTTTGTTTCGTATTGTGATTGAAGTTTTGCATTTAGAAGACAAAAAAGTTTAAATTATAAAGGAAAATAAGACTTGTTTTGTCTGGTGTTGGATTTGGGCTTAATTGTAGGCATTTTGGATCCAGATTAAGGGAAATTAGTGAGGTCATGAAAAGCCAAAATGTAACTCAGAGGTGTGTTTGTGAGTGGTCTGCCCTCAGGTATGTTTCTGCACAGGAATGTCTGTGTCATGAGGCATGTGGAGGCAGGAGGGAGCCTCTGCAACATTGGAGTGTTATTCACAATATACTAACACACATCAGTCACATTTCCATCTTCAAAACATGCAGCTGACAAGGCACAACCATGATTATATTGAACATATTACTCATTTAAACTCAAATATTCCTTCAGGGACTGAATTTAACTTTGCTGTTTTATTCCTTTTGCAGTTACATTCATCAGCCTCTGTGGCTTATATTAATTTGGGGATATTCAAACCTAAAGCAACCTCTACTTTGTCTCCACACCCCGTTCCTATGCCTCGTTTTGGGGATACACAGCACGATGCCAACAATCCTTGGCATGTTTGGCTGTTTATAAATAGGGCAACCCATTGTGCCACACTGTGAGGGGAAGTCCCATAAGAACCCGTGTGTTATATTACATACTGTGTGTATCAAACCCAATGCAGTGCTTTGGCTCAAGGGTACAACGGCAGGGCCCTGCTCCGCCTCAACCGTCAAGTTTGGACAGGTAACTCCACCTGAGGTCCACGCCCTCCGCTGCGCACAGCTACGCCGGAGCAGGAAGTGGCTGTCAACGCTCTAACGCTGGAAAGTGAATGGAAATGCGACTGTGCGTTTGAGAAGAGAAACAGCAGCATTTGAAGATTTTATTTTAAAAATCGTCTTACCTTTTTTTATAATTGGAAAATCCTTATTTTTTGAAGCGAACATGCGGCTCTGTGCGACCTCCGCGCTCCTGGGACTTTTGTTTGTGACGCTCTTCGATGCATCAGGTGGGATAACGATCTCTTTCAGCGAGAAGCATATGTTCATGTATTGTTTGGTGACGCTTTGTCCATTTCCCTGCTCTGGTGTAATTGCTTTTAGTTGGTTAAATGCGCTAAAGCATCGCGAAACGCCCTGGTATCATATTGCAGCAAGTGTGTTCCAATTGGGTCAAACACAAAAGTTACTATTGTGATTTAAAAAAAAAAACAAATAAATAAATAAACGTGCTCAGGTGAAACCTAATGCAAATATGGAGTGAAGAGTGTTAAAAGCTCTGTCAATGCATTAAGAGATGATGGAGGACATTAACGTTATGTATGATTGACTTGACAGTGCGGATGAAAGGCTGGAGCACATATCCAGTCTGAGTGCTTCAGCCCTGACTTCTAGACCTCCATTTTCAAAAAGGTTTATGAGTCATTTATGGAGCTTCCTGGAGGCATGAATTCATCATGACTCCATTAATGATTGACCAGCAATCTGCTGATAAAATATGAATCTCTCTAGCTCAAACTCTGCACTTTTCTTCCTCACTAACCTAATTCATTTTCTGGGGGGGGGGGAAGTCATCAGCAGGAGGGTGAATTTATTCTCTTATATAGTGTTTGTGGAAATTATGATATAAGCTTCTATTTTCCCACTAAATGTGTCAGTTTGAACCCTGTGACATCCTCTACACACCCACTGTTTTCTGTCACAAGAAGCCCTCTAGCCAACATTTATGCTGCAATATTCTTATGTATTGCTTTCAAGTCCTTGCAAGTTCAGGTTGTGAATTCCTGTTTTGGACTTATGCAGTTTAGTTTGTTTTTTCTATAATTTGTTTATTTAAGAAGAAGTCATTATACTATAAATCATAAAAATGATATTATAAGACAAGTAAAATAAGTTTTGGACTATTCTGACTTATCTGACCTGATAGCTAATTGATTGAAATAATTATGTAATTGATTGAAATAATTATGTAAACTTAAGATTTTAAAGTAAAAATAGCCTGAAACTAAATATAATATAACTATAACTAATAATTAGTTTAGCATAATTGGATATTTTCCTCTCAAACTAAATGTTGCTAACACTATATATTCATTTCTAAATAAAGCAAAGTCACTAAAAGAAATAACATGAAAGCCTGACTGATACCAGGTCGATACCCCCTCCTCCCCTCCATTGCCCCCACGTTTGGGATGCCCCTATAAAAACATGACCCCTCCAGGGTGCCCTTTCAGTGGAGAAAATGTGTTAAAGTGCCCTCAAGGGTGCTAATCCTCACCCTGACTAAGCTGTTTCACAATAAATGTATCACAACCTTCTGATGAACTTTTTATGGGTTTGTATCACCCCCTGCCCCTCAAACAGCCTGACTCCGCCACCGGCTGCTGATGTGTAAGATCACAGATGAAACTGAAACAGCATCATCTAAGTTTTTAAAAGGATAATAAAGTACAACTTCCCTTAAAGGAAAAGTTTGCTTTTGCGATATAAACGTTACCCATGCTTTCCAAAACTGATTCACCTTGAGTTCCTCTCTTTACTCAGCGCTCAGATGACTCATGATAATGAAAAGTCAATGAATTTGCTTTGGTCTAATCACTACACAACATGGGGATAGGTGTGCCTGGAACCACTCTGTTTGCTCAAGCGTCAACAGAAAACTGTCTGACCGTTTCTGTGTGTGCTTTGTTCCGTTTGTTACCTAAATATTGCTGAGGTGTTGAACTGATTCATTATATTACAAGAGAGACGGACATTGTTCTGCTCAGTGTGAACAAAACTGATGTCCACCCATCTGATTGATCTGCTGATAATGAGTTACTAATAATAAGTCTGCAAAATGTATAATTGTTATTAAACAATGCCCTGTGTAACAGTAGGCACAACAGCTAACATGCCCACAAAGACAATGCTTACATGCTGATGCTGAAACAGGTTTGATGTTTATGTTGATGGGAATGAAAGTAGGATAAAGTGTTGCACACTGTCATTAGTTTTGAATATTATGACCTGATCGTGTCTGGAAACCATGAATTCTGCTCTGAATTTCATTTAAATTTCTCCCATAGTTGTTTAGATGTTTCATCCTGAACCAAAGTGACTGTCCCTGCCATCCCTACAGCCCTGCTGCTAGCTGTAAATAACCTGAAAATGATTATCACAATAGTTGCAGATTCATTTTCTGTCGATTTACTTCGAATAATTAGCTCATTGGTTCAGCTCTAGTTTTGAAGCTCATTTCGCAGCTAATACGAAATACTGTATATTGTGTGAGTATGTGTTTGTGCAATATCCAAAGATTCATGTCCAAATATGGGAATGCGTTTCTGCATGCTCTCAGGCAGCTGATGTGCATTTAAAACAGAACAATACTTCTCTCTTTAAGCTATTTGCAGCTAACTTTCTGTGATCTGTTCCCTCAGAATGTTTGCAGACGGTGGTCCGACCAAACAAAAGCTCGACTGTGACGGTGTCCACGGAGCTGCCGTTGGATCAATGTGCTGTGTGTACAGTCAGCGGGGTGAATGACACACAGACATCCTGCCACTCCTCTCTGTCTCTGGTGCCCGAGGAGGAGGTCACACTGCTGTTCAACTGCTCCCAGCCGATTGAGCAGGCGTTCACTGTGATGATTACTGGCACCATTGGTGAGTTTACTGGCATCGTTTATTTAGCAGCTGAAGAGCCAGAGTTCAGGAGCTGCTAGAGACCACAAACGGAGCTAAAAGAGAGTGAATGTTGGACTTACATTGGCCTGGTGGTCAGGAACACAACTCAAAATGAATTAATGCATGTTGCTCTGTATAACAACTTGTGGCCTTGAGATAACATCCCAAAAACCCCCGTCATTCTAGTCTGACCTTAGTCATAATAACTTAAAAAACTTGAAAAAGTCCCTTTTTTAACCCTTTAAGATTACATCCCCAGTCATTTTGTACCCCTATTTAAAAATATATGCCAAAAACTAAATTTCTTTGTATTTTATTTTTATATTTTTATAAAATGTGACATGTGGTTACATAAGCATGAACTAACCAGTTTCAACTAATACCATTCACCTGTCAATCAATCTTCAACGTTTAGTGATACAGAGTAAAAATTCATTAGTTAGCTAGCTAGCTGGCTCTCTACCGAGTGTTTCTGGTGGGACAGGCCTCACTGATTACTACAGTGGTTCCCAACATTTTTATTAAGGGACCCCTTTTCTATGATTGAATGACTGATGACCCATGATAAACTATACAATGAAACCAAATACTTGATGCAATAAGGAAGTTTGTGTAAAACAAGCAATTTTTTATACAATTCTTCATCTGCATTTTGCATTTTTAACAATCATATATACTTTATAGGCTTCTTTTTCAACAGATTCAGTGTTTTGTTCTCCCTTTTCTAATGCAGGGTCTAAAAAAAAAAGAAATTTGAAACATTAAAAATAACAATTTAATTTTGTTTTCTTCATAGAAATTAACAAAACACTAAGACGATTTAGGCCTATTGTGAATATTTTTAAAGTTTTTTTTACACCACTTAAAATTAAGAAGGCCTCACCCCCCCAGAAGCTTTGGCGACCCCTAGTGGGTGTCCTGACCCCAGGTTGGGAACCACTGGATTACAAACACCACACAACCTAATCAGGGATTTTGGGTGAAACTGGATCATATTTTATGAAAAAGAAATTATTGAGCTGAAATTCTTAATATTTTCTTGCCTTTTAACTTTAATCCAGAGTGCACCAAGGACACCTGCAGCCCTACAACAGTAGGAACCCAACCCTCCATCCTCACAGAGTTCACCAGAACCTTCACCTGGGACTTGAAGGCACCCGAGAAGATAGTTGTGGGTCTGGACATCCTTGGAGAAGGACTGATGGAGATGTCACAACCATGCCCTGACGGATTTCAGTATTCGGTTACCACAGACAAAGCAAGCGGCAAGGGCACCACTCAGTATTGTCAAGGTGGTTCTGTGACTCGTTTAGACCTGCCCAACCAAGCTGCTGTGTCTTTGCAAGTTAAACCAAAGGCTCAGGTCCAACCGATGTTGTTCCAGGCCTCCGCTGGACCATTAAGTAAGAAATTATTGAATACACACTCTTAAGAAAGCCTGTAGTTGAATTTAGTCATGCTGCTCAAACTTAGCCTAGTTGTAATGTGTTTACTAAGTGGATATTTATCACTAAATATCACTAAATTAAGGTTGCACCACACAAACTCGTTCTTAACAGTAAAGTTTAGTCATTTGGAAAACTTAAAACTGTAATCTTTGTAAGTATTATTATTCTTGGTAGCTGTTTCCCTGTTTCAAGCCTTTGTGCGTACTGATATGTCTCTCCTTTCCCCCTTTAGAGGGCAGAAAAGAGGTTATAACTGTTGATTCCAGCACGACTGTGGTCGTTAGCCGTAATCCTGAGGAACCAGAGTGTGAAGTGTGCTCTGTTGATGGCTCCTCCACCAACTGCAGCCCTACAGAAAAGACACTGACGAACGTTGAAAATCTCACGCTGGAGTTCAGCTGCCTAAAACCTCAGGATGTTTACATCCTGAAGATAAAAAAGAAAATAGGTGAGAACTGTGTTTAAGTCAGTTAAGTCAGTTACCAGCAGAATTTAGGATTAACTACACATGAATGGAAGACAAAAATGACCTATTTATAAATAAAAAAGGATAAATAAATAAATAAATTCTAAAATAAATACATAAATAGATACATATGTTGATTAATAAATGAAATATTAAATGAAAAAAATAAGCTGTTATAAATACATAAATCAGTAGTTAAATGAAAAAATAAATCAATGTTGGTAATAATTTTGGAAATGTTTATTTCTGATTGATCCTGCATTTATATATTTCTACAACAGAAATATAGAAATAAATCAATTAAAGAATACATAAACAAATAAACATTTGTAGAAATGTAGAGCTGATTAAATATTAAGTTATGTCAATTTTAATTGAATTTGTTTAGCATTTATTTCAGTATTTATTTCTTTATCATTAATTAAAATGTATATTTAAAAATATTGGTAATTATGTCACCATTTATTTAATGTATGTACTTGTGGTATGTACTACGTATGTAATAAGTCATGTTTTGTCCTCCATAGTCATGATACTGAAGTCTAGGCTATTTCTCTTTCTGTGGTACCCAAAAAGTAAATAAAAAAAAGATATGTTCATTGTATAAATTTATCATTTTTGTTACTCAGAATGCACCAAGAGCTCCTGCACTCCTGCTGCAGGAGAAGTTGATCCCAACCTCTTCAAAGACTTTAAAAAATCCATAACGTGGGACATTAGTGTACCACAGAGGACTGTATTAACTCTGGACTTCCCTGGTGGATTAAAGGAGATGTCTGGAGCAGAAAATTGCCAAGATGGCCACCAGTATTCAGTGAGTACAACTAAAAGTGATGGAAAGATCAAAACTAACAGCTACTGCAAGGGTGGGACGGTGTCTCATCTGGATCTGCTTGGAGCGACGACTGTGACTGCAGAGGTGCCCAAAGGAGGAGAACTGGACTCAACAGCATTCACTGTCAAAGCAGTACCGAGAGGTGAGTGCGAAACAAATAGCTATTTATTTACAGAACAACATGTCAAATACATATTCGTAAAATCTGATGCCACATCCTGTAAAATGACACAAAGATGCTTCATTAAACATACCTAAAATAAAAAAAATTTAATAGTGGAAAAAATGAAATGAAAAAAATGGAATAAAATGACATATCTTATCAAATTTATGTACATAAAATAACGGATATGCACAAACCAGTACAGAGGGTATTTCAGGAAGTATAATTACAGCAGTTTCAAGAATAAAATTAAGAGTCTACAGTCATGCTAATAGTTAAGTGAGGCTGTATTCAAGAGTCATAAACAACAAATTCAAATTTTGCCCTGATGATAGTATTATGTAGATTCAAAGTTATTAGAGTTTGCCATATATGAATGTCTACCATATTTCATGGCAGTCCAGTCGAGATATTTAGCTAAAAGCCTAAAAAATAATTAACCCTATGGTAGCACTACAATAAAAGTCTGGGGATCACCAAAGTCAGTTGGATTCATCCTCTGGGGACCATGAATGTCTGTACTAAATAATATGGCAATCCATCCAGAAGTTAGACCAAAGTGGTGGAACAACAAACGTCACTCAAAGGATAACTTTGGTATTTGTGTTTTTGTGTCAAAGTGAGTAATCGGAACAACGAGTTTTAAATGTGGTCTAGTACTGAGCGAGAACACAGTTGTGTCCTGCAGTCATGTAACAGCCTACAACGCAATCTTTGTGAGCAATTGTGCACCGTCACAAAAACATTGCAAATAAGATCCAGATTGAAAAATACTGAAGTTACCCATTAATTAAACAGTTACTCTGACACATGCCACATACTTTATTCCAATCAAATCATATGTAATGTTTAATATTTGAGCTTATTGTTAATATGAACGTACATGCCACAATCTCTCTTAAGCTGAGAAGTCTTTGCTCTCGGGTCTGCTAAGTATCTTATTGCACTACTGTTCTCTTTAGCTGGCAGAATGATGATTGTGACGCCTGATCCTGACACCATCATCACCATCAGCAGGGTTACCAGCGAACCAGACTGCAGCGTGTGTCACAACAAGTTGCCCAAACCGACATGCAACACAAGATTCCTTAAACTGACGGATCCTACCAACACCTCAGTAGAGTTTACCTGTCCTCAACCTCAGGATGTCTTCAGTGTGGAGATCAACAGAGAAATTGGTATGTCTGACTGTGAACCTGCATTCTGCACAATCAAGTTTGTGCATTCACAATGTGTTTGATAAAATATCATCTGAGTTAGGATTCAAAGATTAAAAGATACTCTTAGTGACCATGGACAGCACCAAGATTTGATGCAAGAATAACTTCCAAAAAGTACTACTAGTCTGTTATATAGCCTAATAGTTTTTAACTTTACCCACCAGCTGAGAAAACTCCCATACAGTAAAACTACAGTGAAATCTGATTAATGTTTAGTTAGATCTAGAATTGTTTCATGCAAGCAAGGCTAGCAAGATTAAATATTTATTGAACAAGAAAAACAAAATGTAAAGTACATTTTAGACGAGGAGAAAACAAAAAAAAAAAAGGTTAATCAAGTAAACACGTCAGTCTAGACTTAAGTGCGAAGGAGACATCTTGCTGTCATGTTCACTGTGAGAGTAGTGAGAGATTTCTTGTCTTTGTCTCTTGCAATTAGGGCAAAGGTTAACTTTCACAACCCCAAGTCCTGTTGGGTGGGTGTGTAGCAGCCATTAATGTTACCAAATGTTCTTCACATTGTTATTTACTTAATATAACTTGTGTTTAATTAATTGCTTTGTCTTATTGAAGCATGGTATGAAGCATAAATCCATTTCAAACTGTATGATTAGCTCTTTCCGAGACAGTTTAGGAAGAACATTCTCACATTGACGCACACACTGACTGGGTTTTTAAGATTTAAGACTTGCTTTCTTGCTTAAACTTATTTGCTCAAATTCCAGACTGCACAGATACCTCTTGTTCGGGTAACATTGTTCAGGCCGAGTCCTCACTATTCCCAGACTTCAATCGGACCTTCACCTGGGATCTGAAAGTTGTCTCCACTCGGGCTTTCCAGCTGGACTTCCCAGAACCGGGGATGCGACAGATTTCAAACGAGGAGACCTGTCCGGATGAGCACACATACTCTCTTGTTACCTATCTGCGCACAGGGCCAGCAACCATTGGTACCTTTTGCAAAGGAGGAACTGTGACCACCGTCCTGGCTCGATACAAGGGTCGTATGTCTCTACAGGTGCCTGGGGACAGGAAGCTAGATCCTGTTGACGTCAAACTCACTGTTGGGCCTGAGACCAGCAGTAAGTTAGTAATTTTATTTTATTTTATTTTTTATTCCTAATACATACTAGGGCTGTGTTTTGGCCAGAATCTGGCAGTACAATACATATTGCCATAAATTGCAATACTATAAACAACACAATAAAATTGCAATTTTAAAAAATATAATATATAATATATAATATATATATTGTAAAATATATATATATATATATATATATATATATATTATAATATAATTTTAGGAAAACTGTATAGTATAAAGAACGCACAACAATATGTAAAACAAAGTCTACTTTTGTTTGCATTTGTGTGTTACATCCAACATATAGCCCTCAATTAAAGAGGGATTGGTAAATATTTTGTATATGGGTCAAAGCCATGTTACGATATAAATAGTTGCATTGCCGCACTGTTAAATTTATAGCAGCTATATGCTTCCAAAGTCATCATCTGGATTTTGGCTGTTATATGTTCCATGTACTTCTATATATTCTATACACTATATACTTTTCTCTCTACCCTACTTTCAATTTCTTTTTATGTTACTAAAAAATATTAAAATACCATCATCACCGTCATCATCGTATATAAATAAGAACAGTTTTGTCTTCAGGTATTGCTATACAGACCCATAATCACTGCTGAGTTCCTTTTTAAAAGCTTATTTAAAAGGGATATAGATGACTTCCTTTGCATGTTTCCTACCAAAATAATCTCTCCTTGTTTCTCTCCAGTGGTGGCAATAGTTAAAGCCAACCTACCACGAGGTGTATCAGACACAGACTTCATCACAGCCAACTATCCCCGCGATTTTCCTAATGACCAGCAGATGCGGTGGGACTTCACAGTGCCCGGCATGCACAACTATACCATGCACTTCCGTGATCACACAGCTCCAGAATGCCTCCAAAAAGAAGTGGAGGTGGAGTACCAGAAAGAGGACAAGAAGGTGACCAAACTGACTCTGACGGATCCTCAGCCGGAGCATCAGCAGGGAAACTTCAACATGACGCTGAAGAATTGTCAAACCAACAGGACGCTACAAGGACTGACCTTGAACTACAAAGTCTCCGTAATGAGAAGTGGGCATCCAGGTACAGTGATAAAGCATGAAAAGCTGCTTGCGTTTTTACAATAAGAACGATGAGACGGAATACTTTTTCATCCAGGTGGTTAGAAAAGTCTTTGAGGAAGGGTTTTTTAATGATGATTGCAGGGTATGTATTTAAAAGATAAATCCAGCGTGTAGTTCTGTGACTTTAATGTAATGGTAATACCCGATAGGCACAAACTTTGTACATTACTTTACCCATAGAAATACATCATTTGGGGATTTTTAGGTCAAAATTTGGTTCAGATCAGAGTTTTTGCCTGTGATTTTAGTATGCGAAATTACAGTACTACAATACGGTTTGTATTTTATATAGAAATTAGACAAAAACAAACACCAGAAAAAGGTTTGCTGATAAAATATTGTCACAATAAAAGCTGAGATGATGACTTCCTTTATGCTTTGTATTTCCCTCTCAGTTCTGTGTACGGTGGATCTAACCAAACACAAAGGAGTGTCGCTGCAGATAGAGAAAGTGGGTTCTGATCCCAACTGTGAGATGAGCATCGACTCTGAGGTCAAAGAGAAGATAAACGTGGCTGCAGGCACAAAGGCCAGCCTCTCCTTCCTCGACTGTCCATACGAAGATGTGCGCCTGACTGCCAGTGAAGTTATTGGTAAACTGTTTTTTTGGGGGGGCTAAAATGATTGTAGCTTTGTTGTTTTCAAAGTATAAAGTCTTGAAGGAATAGTTCGAATTATAAAAGCTTTTTAGTATATCTCTTTAAACTATATCTTAGGTTTTTCCTTTAGTTGGAAAGTTAATAGTGCTAAATCTCCTTTTGTGCCTCTTTAATAATAGGGTGCCAAAACATGGCGTCCTGCCATCCGACAGTCCTCACTTTGCCCGAATTGGATTCCTGTCTACGGATGCCCCTCCACAACTTCACCTGGCACCTCAACATCCCTCAGGACGGCACAGTGGATCTGATGTCGCCCACAGGGAGCCTCCAGCAATTCCTGCCTGGCCAGGAGTGTAATCAGTCTGTCTCCCTGCATGTGGCAGAGGCCGATGGGTTCTCTGTTGGAAGTTTCTGCTTTAATGGAGTCATCAAGAAAGTTCAGGTGCACGCCAACGTCTCCATCACAGCCACAGCCCAGGACTTCAGAAAGGACAGGGGGCCTTTTCTCAATGTCAGCTTCAGTCAGGAAATCTCAGGTAAAACAGGAATGTAATGCAGGCTGCAGCTAATGATTAGTCTGCAGATTATTTTCTCCGTTAATCAATTAACCATTTTGTTAGAAAATAGTGAAACTGGCCCTTATATATTCCCACAGCCCAAGGAGGCATTTCATATGAACTGTTTTGTCCAACCAACTGTTAACAAAACAAGGATATTCAATTTATTTTAAAAGTAAAGCAGCAAATTATACCTTAAAAAGCTGAAATCAGAGGATTTTTGGGATTTGTGCTTTTAAATGAAAATGTTCTGACCAATCAATTAATCCTTTCAGCTCTATTATATTTTCTATTATATTTTTTCAACATTAAAGAGTTCTGACATTTTTTAACAGATTTTAATCAATTCGAGTGTATTTCAGGGTAAGCTAAAGTGGATAGATGGCATAGCAACCACCCACACATGACCCAGGGGGAAACTGTAGTTGAATAGACCTTTTTCACAGCAGACACTCAAACACAGGTGCAACAAATAACATTATCCGCTGTGGCATTGCATTGGAATAATTACTGGAACAGAGCCATAGTTAATGTCATAAGTACGTTATGTACATACGTTGCTTTTCTGCTATGACAAGTCAAGATATCTGCTGTAAATAACACCTATGAAAGCTTCCAGAGCGGGACAGAAAACAAGGCAAACAGACAAATTGATGTCAAGATATTTCCAGATGCTGCTTCAAAGGGATTTGAGAAAAGAAGAAAAAATAATTTATTTATTTAATTACATTTATTTTATAATAATTGTATCCTAAAGCTGCAGTAATATATATTTTACATTTTAAGGGATCATATGTTTTTTTTATAGTAAATTCAGGACCTTTGGGTTTTGGCCTATTGGTGGGAGAAACTAGACCTTTTTAAAGATGTCACTTTGTAATAGGCAGAGCATTTGCTATTTTCTGTTATTTTATAGACCAAACTGGTTCCATGATCAAACAGAGCAAATTCACTTTACTTTTAAATTCCACACAGGGGCACCATTACACCATAAATGCTCGAATAGCTCAATTTGTAGACCAGCAGAGAATAATCACACACAGGACACAGTACTGACAGTATTTCTATCCCGTTACAGATAGCATTATTTACAGAGTCAGTCCAGAGATGTCGTCCCCAACCCTGCTCGGCACCCCAAACTGGCCTGAGGGGATGAGGCCTTCCTCCACCTTATCCTGGATCGTCACTCTGCCGAGCCAGTACCAGGCACACATGCAGTTTGTCAACATCAGCCAGCCCAAATGCAAAGAAAGTCACACTGCCATCAAGGTGCAGATGCTGGGGCAGGAGGAGGAGATCATGAGCCGCAGGGAGGACGAGGAGGTGGAGGACAATTTGACCGTATCACAGAGTTTCTACCTCAACATGTCTAACTGTGTACTAGAGAGTGGACAGTTTGGTGCAGTGACCAAAATTGTTGTGCAGAAGAAGACCAGTAAGCAAGCCAGACTAATTTAATGCAAACAAAACAATCCTTTATACATTATAAAACTAAATAACTTAATTCTACCATGTCTTCTTTTTGCCTCTACAGGTCTGTTGGCAATCTTCCTCGGGATAGCAGGAGCTCTTTTGCTTTTGCTGATAGTGCTGGCTGTTGTGTGCATCGTCACAAAGTGAGTTCACCTGTAGAAAAAACGTGAACATCTGAGCCTGTATTTATCAAACATGAGATTTTTAACTTTTTAACTGGTTATGAAACAGTCTCAGTTCAATACTGATGCCTCTATTTCTCAAATTGGAGTACGCTTTTTTAATTTTAATTTAATATCAGTCAATAAAAAATGGAAATGTAAGTTTGATGAATCAAATTTTCTATTCAATATTCCCATTTTTAATGCAATTGTTAACTGTAGTAAAACCTCACAAAAGAAGCAAGAAGCCAGTTTAGATATAATAACAAACAAAAGTCAAGAAGCTGTCTGATGTGCAAATTCTCTTCCACTTATTGATGATATTTTTTGTTTATATTATTTATTAATGCATTATTTAGTTACTTTTGATATATTATATTATTTTACTACAGTTTTTCAGCTTTGAGGCTCCACACTTTAGTCTTATTCTTAGAAGTTTAATAAATATGGGCCCTGGTTTCTACCCAGGTTGGATCATGTTTTATCTTTAATCTTTCTATCTTAATTTATTGTCTATATTCTGTAATATATTTTTGTAACTGGTGGCTTTTGTTGTTCTGCCTTCAACTTTTCAGGAAGAAGAAAAGAGATAAAATGAACAAGGAGTCATCCATCTACATCGGCAAAGGGAATATTTTCCGCCCAGGTGACATGCACTTCACCAAAACTCGGTCTGAAAACGAATCTCACGTCTACGACTCAATAGATGAGACGATGGTGTACGGCCACCTGCTGGGTGACTCCAGCTACGCCGACAGCATGCAGGACCACTTCAAAGGGATGCAGGTGGACTCGTATCAAACGTTTACAGGCCCCACTGATGGAGAGCTACCTGTAATCAAAGAGCCGGACCATGAGCCTGAGATGAACCAGTACAAGACATTCCTGGACCCGTCTGAGACTTTCCTCCCGCCCCGTCCGCGCACTCCTATCAACCGGCAGGAAAGCCTCGGCTTCGAGGACCGCAGGATGGTGGAAAATGAACTGTACACGTTCAAAACAACAGGCAATATCAACACGATCCGACTTTCCGGTGTTGACATGGAACCACAGCCGCCGCTAACAGAGTAGTCCATATAGTGTGTCAGGACTGTAACTGCATGATGGACCGCTGTTACTAAATCTTCTGTACTGATGTGAACTTGTGCCTCGATCACACTCAGGGAATCTGAGTTCAGATAAACTTCTGAATATGACTTCAAGAGTAGATGCTGTGATCCTCGTAGCTTTCTTGCCCAGAGTTAGGAGATCTATACAATTCTCATGTCTGTGAGATATATATAAGGCTACAGCCAGCAGGTGGTTAGCTTAGCATAGCATAAAGACTGAAAACAAGAGGAAACAGCTAGCCTGGCTCTCTAAAGGTCACAAAATCCACAGAATTTACTGGAGTCTTGTTATCACCCGAAGTCACTGCCTCCAGCAAGTTAACTAATAACACACTGTAAAACCTTAACCAAAGTATAAAAAACAACTGTTCCCTCTGTTTCCAGTCTTTATGCTAAGCTAAGCTAACCACCCGCTGGCTGTAGCTTACAGTACAAACATGAGGATGATATAAATCTTCTCGTATGACTCTCAGCAGGAAAGCAACAGAGTCAAACTTTGCATTTTAATTTGATTTGTTTAGTTTTATTCATTCTCTGCCTATGGGGCATGGACTCAGGAGCAGGGACTATCTCTGGTCCTTGTTTTAATGTTTTTTTACCACATATTGTTTACTGTTTTTTCTTTACCTGTAAATACAATTTAGGGGTTTTTTGCAATAAATTCTAGGAAAATGGTCTGGTGCAGAAAGTTTACTTCTTCAGGTAACGGCTGCCATCACACTGAATTTTCCTCTTTATGCTGAGACAGTCGTCTTTCGTATTCTGGATAGTGAAAACAATTTCAACCACAGGAACTCTGGCCATGAAAAACAGTGTGAAGGAGGGTGTGGACGACTTCAGACTGCAGAGCAGAAGCCAATGTTTACCGTGGAGTTTTTACTGGAATTAACAAATGCAGAAGCCAGGTTTACATAGTTGCACCACATTTCTTGCAGATGCAGGTGTTGAATTTAAAATAAAAGACAATAGAAGAATGAGTTTTCATAGTTTATTGATGGTGATTTTTCAGGTTACATTAGGCTAGACATTATAGGAGACTGAAATACTAGCAAACTGAAATAATCTCTCAAAAGAATGTGGTTAAAGATTGTTTTTTCTATATTAATGCAATATTATTACTTATAATTCTGGCTCCATGCGAGTCTTGTCGTTAAAATACAGTAGTTGTGAAGGGCTGCCTGAATTTAAACCAGTGGTTCTCAACCAGTGAGTCATGGAAATACTGTAATAGAGGTGTGGAAAGAAGTTACACCCAGTTTTTACATTTGTGAAAGGTGCCAGCACCTACACACTCATTTTGTTGCAGGAATACTGGTACATACTACATATATATATTTGGAAAATTATAATTGTATTTAAATATGTACAAAAATCTTTAAAATGATGGCAGAAATCATTGATTCCTTTGGAGGAGACAATGTCCCATAATCTCTAGTTTATTCTAGACTGAACTGTGAGCATTCTGGTTTTATTCTGACCACAAGGAATGCTGCAAATGACATATCACCAGATCACTTTAGTCAAAAATAACAGCTTTACATGTCACTGTCTTGCAATGCAACTGACTGTGACTGCTAGAGCAGAATTTAGTCCCTGGTGAGAACCACTGGCTTAAAATTTAAAAGGCATTGCAGCAAGAGTACACTGTAAAAGCAGCTAAAACCATGCGCAGTCTATGATGAGATAAATATGATCAAACAATGTTGAACTGGCAGATGGAGGGCTTCTCGTCACGACAATTCTCGTCAGACCACTTCCCACGGGAGGCCACGGACAAGACGACACAGTTCTGGGACTGGCCGCCATCTGGCTGAGGGGACCGGCTGTTGGATGTGTCCCAGTTTTTGTATGTAATGGTGGAGCTGGTCTGGTCCACCCAGGTGCCCTCAGTCACCATGTCGTTGAAGCCCAACCAGACCTGCTCATCTGGGCCGATGCTCTGGCGGATGTAGTCTCTGAGCTGGTCGTTCTCATCGCTGGATGTGGGTGTACCGAGGACACCGCCCAGGTTGTTACAGTCTTCACTGGCAGTGTGATAGCGTTTTCTCAGAGGTTCAGCCAAGTAACACTTGCCATTGATCTTTATGCCTTTCAAACAAACTGAAGAGAAAAATAAAAAGGGGGCAGATGGTTAGATAGACCTAAACTGTGACTCAGTGTCATTTGTTTTCATTTGGAGATAAAACAGGGAGCCTGTGATCATGTGAATAAAAGTCCTGTGGTATTTTGGAGACAGCGTATGAGCACAATATCCTCAGTTAATGAGCAACATGTTGAAAATGGTGCTTTTTCTGTCCTGAAGATTTTTGGATTTGCAGGAGCAACTGGATATCATTTTGTGTTCAGAACAAGAGGTCATACAAGGGCATGCCATGTGTTTTCCAGCCTGAAACGTTTCAAAGACTACACGTGTATCCCATGTGTGTGTATTTTAATGGAAGCATACCTCAGACTGTTCACTCCAGCTTTAATACATATTCGATGCCCTGAACAATGAAGCTTATGTCATGACTATCAATAAATTCACTCAGCTACACCTTAAAACATTCACATTGTAATCCACAGCAGACAGAAGTGTTCGTTATAAACGTGATACTAATGGCTGCTTGCCCACTTCCACCTTGCTGATACCAGGTCTTCAACCATGGCCAGCTTAACCTATTAAAAATATATAGGAGCCCTACTGACCCTCTACCTGCCACCTGGCCCTTAGTCTCGCAATACCAGACAATTGGAGATCTCAGTACCTACAGACTGTCTGAGGATTAGTGTTATTATTATTATTAAGATGAGATTTTGACCTTGCTTTGTTGATTATGTGCCTTAGTGTTGCAAATTCTTATTAAGAATAGGAGACCTTAGGGTAATCAAGCCCTTCTTAGAGGAATTATTTGCATTCCTTTATCTAATTTATGATCCAGCCGTTCAGAAGACAAGCTTACCTGTCTGCAGCGCTTGTTGTTCCTTCAGGAGGTTGAGCTCCTGGACAATGTCATCGATCTGTTTCTGTAGGTTTTCAACGGCAGCATCCTTGGTTGTATCTGATTCCAACAACAACAGGAATTAAAATTAGTAGTTTGTGCATGCTCAGTGATGGAAGAATAACTAACAAATTTTTGTATAATTTCTTGTTTCAAGGAGATTGGAGCACCATTATAAGAAAGAAAACATGCTGTTTAAAGAACAACTACATTTACTAATATCTCAAACAACTCTTAAGATACATATAATATCACATAAATTCGTCCTATAGATTGTAATCAGGTGTTTTCTACCTTTTCTCACTGTCTTCTTCTTTGGTGGAGTCTGCTGTAATGAGCAGTTCACCAGTAGTAGTACTCCCAGCAGCACACACACTCCTTTGAACTCCATGGTTAGACCTGTTGAATAAGGCTGCTCCAACGTGGATGCTTGCAATTTATGTCTCTCTCTCTCTCTCTCTCTCTCTCACACCCTCCCTCTCATATCTCCTAACAGGGAAAAACCCAAGAGTCCAAAACTGCCATTTGCAGGAATAACAATGCGACCTCAGGAGCCTTAAAGGATGGCGTGTGTGTGTGTCTCATCTGGCTCAAGACACTTCAGATGGAGGGCCAGTACTAACCATAGCCAGGCCTGGAAAGCAGGTGGAGACTGGCAGACAGGGCACCACAGTGTGAAGCAGTTATGAGCTTTCGTCAGAGTATATGAAAAGGAAACAAACACTGACTCATCTGTTGCATAAATGCCTAAATAACTTGGTTACAGTTTATTTCTTGGCTCTTTTGACTAGTTTAAGCTTTAAAAAGAGATGGAATAAGACTCTCTTTCCTAAATGTAAGCCAAATTGTTCTTCGGAAGTCCTTAGGTATGGCCTCATTTGGAAAAATGTCACTATTTCCAGGTTTTTTTGACAGCAGTGAGGCACTGAAATTGAAAAATCTCTTATGCAGTTTTGAATTACCTGTTTAGGTACGTGCAATATTATCCCTTATTTTAAAATTTTATAAACCATTCTCTGCATACGTTTTCTTCATTTCAAAGTCTACTCTGAGCTCAAGCCATGAATGGGAGTTTGTTTTGGACCTGTCTGCTCTAAGCCAGCGCACACACAACCTACAGCAGTCTGAGGGCCAAGTGGAAATGATCCAGTCACATCTGGACTTTCTGTAAGACTTCCATTTTACACATTCTTCAAACTGACACGTGGCAAAAACAAAAGGATGCAGAGAGTCTGGATTCTTCCTGTGCATTTCTGTCCTGGCAGTACTGCACTGATTTCAGATCTGCTAACTCTAAATCTGCTTGTTTCTTTAGCAAAAAAAACTAAAACTCATGTTTGGTGAATGTGGAACAAAAGCACAAGGACACACACAGGTTTCACAATATAGCAAGTTATCTGTTTAAAATACTGCATACTGTTCAGCAACATTAAGTGATGGACCTACTTGATAAAACATAGTTCCTCTGTAATATCCATATTTACTTTGTTATTGTTAATATGTTAAAATAAATTATCTTTATTGTGGACAATCAGATGACTGGTTACTGCACAGGTTCATCTATTGCGATTCAATTGCGATATTTTGACCATAATCTTCTTTCCAAATCAAATCACCAAACCAGTTCTCTAAGATCGTCTGTTTTACTGTTAGAAATGCAGATGTAATAACACACTGTTTGATTTTGCTTCACATTAAAAAGGTCCAGTGTGTAGGATTTAGTAACATCTAGTGGTGTAGTTGAAGATAGCAACTCCCTCGCTTCACCCTCCCTTTCTAGGTGCAAAGGAAAAACTACAGTTGTCGAAACCAAACGCACAAAAAACACAAAAGACCACTGTTTTGGGCTACTGTAAAAACATGGCAGTTCAACATGACTGACTCCATGGAAGGTGACCCGCTGTGTCTGTAGATATAAAAGGCTTATTCTGAGGTAATAAAAACACAACAATTCATGTATTCAGGTGATTAACCATTAATGAAAAAACATAGTTAGTATATTATATAGAATACTATATTCTGTTTCTGTCAATAGCTCCTCATAAATGGTACACAGTGGACCTTTAACATTGATGACAGGTAATCAGTTACATCCATCCAGAACCTGTCAGGACAACAGGGCAAAGCCATAACATGTGTGTTAAAGAGGTCTTAATTATCAAAATCAAACTTTACACCTACATGTAAATTTTTTGGTATTTGTTAAAACATGCCACAAAGACAAGAAGGCTATACAAAATCAAAGCTTTATTAGAAAATTCTGTATACATGTACACACATACTCTAGATGCAGTAGTTTATCTTAACCAAGGAAACCAACTTTCTGTCGCTTCTGTCCCAAACTCTCCTCCTGCTGCAGCAGCTTCATGAGTGGAGCATGAAGGGCCTTCCCGACCCGTTTACCTGCCTGGAAACAAAAAGAAAAATACTTAGCATAAAATCACATTATGCTAATGCTTTAACTGAGGCGAGAGGAGGCCAGATGGCCGAGCAGGAGGGCTAGACTCACCTCTGTCATTTCGAAGATGCTCTCTGGATCCAGGCTGCCTCCGCCCACCTTCCTCGTACAGGTGACCGTGCCCTTGTGTGTGACAGAGATGATGAGGCTGGCCACAGAGCAGGCCTTCTCCTGCAGAGTCGCGTCCACCACGTGCCTGTGACCCACCTACAGAAAAATAATGTCAGGGGAGCCAAGCGTGTACAGCTTCACTGTTTGTGTTATAATGGGCTTCAGAAAGTGAGCTTACCTTGCATAACGTCACAATACAAGGAACGTTTTCTACATTAAGTCTCATACAATCATACGGGTCATCTGACAGCTCAATTTCCTTCCCTCCTTCGTCGTCAGCTGATATGTGCACTCTGGGAATTCTGTTAGCAAGGGAATCAGATCAGAATCAGTAATGTAGAGCTTTCATTTTACCTAATGAACCCAAATAAACAGCAGAAGAGCACTTTACTTACTTTGTGTTGAAGAGAGCTGCCTTTATAGCTACTGAGATGGCATCGTACAGGTTTCCGTCACACTGCAGGAGCTGTGGAAACACATCAGTGTGAGAGCTTACCTTATGAGGACCATTGAACCGAATACACACAGACCAAATAAGTTGATTCTGATGTCAAATGTGCCGCTTTGATTTATTCCTCCACTGAAACACAGGGACGCTTTGTCCAGGAGAAACTGACCAGCTGTACATGGTTTATCGAACCGTATTTTACATGCAGAAAAGAGATATTATATCTTATCATCAGGAAAGTGGGAATATAAATTGTATAGTACAGCAGCCACATAAATAGAAAAAAAACGTACATTTTGTTAATCCTACATACGTTTTACAACATACAATATGGCTCACAGGTATGGGGTCTCCTGTTTTATTGGTGTGTTTCTTCTTTCCTTCAATAATGGCTATTTTAACATAGATAAAAACAGAATATTTCAGGCACCAAATGTATAATGTAGTGGAGTAGTTTGGGCCCAAACAAGAAAATGTATAAAATGATAAAAACATCTATTTAGTCCAGGGGTCACCAACACGGTGCCCGCAGGCACCAGGTGGCCCCCAAGGACCACATGAGTAGCCCGCAGGCCTGTTCTAAAAATGAAAACTGAATATTGATATTATCTGTTTCCCACCTTGTTAAGTCATTGTTGATAATTATTGTGAGAAATCATTAACGCGATCAGTGTCTTCACATAGATGAGTATCAATAATCATTAATAATAATATATA
>NW_023340268.1:7160289-7178002 GCF_004916995.1 Morone saxatilis
AACTAAAGGCAAACTGAGCAAATTTGTTATTTCAGAAGAGTGTATCAAACTGGTAGCCCTTCGTATGACTCAGTACCCATGAAGTAGCTCTCAGTTTCAAAAAGGTTGGTGACCCCTGATTTAGTCTATGTCCCCACAGAGCTGCGTGCCAGAGGAGAATAATGTTGCACATACTTTGATACCAAGCTTTTAGTTTCTTTTACCAATGACTGGCGATCTCTTATATTCTTATTTAACTGTTGCTTCGAGGGATCTCGTTTGGTTGAACCATTGTATAGCATTTTGTTCCCCTCATCTATTTTCAAAGAGGCCTTTCTACAACCTAAAAGCATGAAAGAATGAAGCTACAAGGATTAATCTTTCCTTTATGTCCTTGATGATGTTGCACTCGAAACAAAACACCTTGACAATCACTGAATGAAGTGTTGGCCTGAATGTTGTAATTCCGGACATTGTTGGACACAACCACTCACCAGCACATCCACGTAGAGGACCCAGCAGTGTTCACCTGCACTGATGCAGAGACTCTTCAGGTCTACACTGTGTTTGTTGTTGAAGACTTTGTAGAGAGTGTTACTCAGCTCCGTCCCCAGCTCCTCGCCTCCTCTGCCCTCAAACTCAGGGGTTGCATTGGCCGAACTGGTGATGGAAGGTGAAACACAATTATATTGTGAGGTAAACAAAATATGCATCAGTTTTATTCTTACTTGAGTTAGTGGGAGAGGGGTAAGGAAGAGAAAGTAGGTAAAGCAGTGAGAGTGGCTTACCCTATCTCCACACACTGTTGAATATTTATGGTAAAAATTGTCTCTGCCATGATACAACAGTACCTCCTAGTGGCAGGGTATCCATCAAAGCACAACCCCAAACTCTGAGTTTATATTTTCATGAGTTTTCAACAGCGTTCCTGTTGAAAACATTTTTGTCTGAATAACTTTCACATTTGATTTAAATTCAAAATATGTAATTTTGTTGAGTTGTTGTTTTTAAAAAGTGAATGCTTACAAATGGTACCTCATTGTTTAATATTAAAATATTGCACAGCTACTTTTTGGTTTAACTTTGACCGACCACATTTACATTTAGTTTTGTGTGAAATCTTTTAATGGATCATTATTAGTGTTTTAGATAATTGGGCTTAACTACGTTTGTTTGAAACTGTGTTGCTATTATACAATCTATTCTGATGTCTCTATTATGAAGATGTGACGGATGTGGAATATGAAAATATATATCAGGAGACAATATAAATTTGTCCACTATTAGATATTTTGCTATATCGTTTATACCGTCTTAGTTATCCCTTTAAAATCTCTGCAATAGGCCACTGAGGGCGATGTTGTGATTGTTGAAATATCTCGATCTGACTCATATTCAGTTTGCAGGATTGGCCAGAAATAGACATTGAAGGCTGCATCTGAAATCACTCATTTACAACACCCTATATATTTAACACTCAACAGTGTTACTCTACAGTGAACAGAGGACAATTATAGACCACAACTTAAAATGCAACACATTGCATTGTGGGATTGTTATCAGAAAGAAGCACAAGCCAGGGACACTAACTTTTCCATTCCATTGTGCAATCTTTGAGCACTGACATAAATAGACACTATATAGTAAATAAGGAGTGATTTTAGACACAGCCCATGCCAATTTTTGCCCAATAACATTCAGAATACCTTGATATGTAGTGATACTATGACATAAAACTACATGTAACATAAGATTTATTTCCATATCCATACCCTTGAATATGCATCATACCTACCAATCCACAAAGAACTCCAAGTATCCTTCATTTGGCACCATGGGCCTTGGTTTTCCAATTTCAGCCTTAATCCCAACTAGAACTGCTGTGTGGCCCTGAAAGAGAGACGAAACACATCAGAAAATAATAATAGGTAGTAATTCAATCGTCCTCCCAAAGAAATAGCATTCAATTCAGAAAACAGACATTAGATAGGCTCAGATATAACTAATAATGTAAATCTTCAATTAAAAGCAGGTTTCCTTTACCAGCCTGATGTGGCTACACGTTTTGACAAATAAAGGTCTCGATTACAGGCCTGGTCTGGATTTTATAGGAATTCCTTGGATGCATAAAACCACCTCTCCACTCTCTCCCTCTTGGTCTCTTGGAGTCTTAACCTGTCCTAGCAGGCAAAGAAGCCAGCTAAAGTCAGCGAATAAAGTTTATTTTAGTTCATTTTACAGAAACCATCAGTGCCGAACTATCAAATGATCAAATGATCAAATGAAGGATTCCTAAACGAGGTGTTATTCGATAGAAGTAATATTCACACTGGTTTTATAGAACTTACTATCTTTGCTGAACAAGAGTTTTGTGCAAAATGAATTAAAGGCCTGTCCCAAATAAAGGCAGGTTGAGTTCAGTGATTGAAGCAAATAAAACCCTGAGTTTTACTGTAAGAAGGAGTGCAGTTTGGCACAAATGAGAAGTGTTCATGGCATCTTCTTACTTAAACAGAAAACGAGCCAACACGTGGGACTTGTGTTACACATACTGCACATTTACCAGTGTGACTTTGGCCGAGCCGTCTGTGTTGGACACCACATCAGTCTCTATTTCCATGTGTCTGTAGTCCTCACAGCCTCTTCCATCCACCCGTAAGTCATCCTGGCGACCAGAAAACCAACATGTCAACAACACAGCAGTCTCTGAGTTACAACCGGCTGTCGAGGCATTTGTCGATGTTTCTTATAATAAAGTTTCCAACTCACCCGAATACCGTGTAAAATGTACACTTTCTCTGCCTCGCTAACTTGTACTGTTGCCATAATGCACTAGCAGGTAGTGTGTGTGTCGCTTTCATTTAACGTCATCAAAAGAAGACAAAGTCTCTGGTGCTCGTTTTGCTCACCTGGACGCTCCGGTGGTTTGAGTTTCTCACGATCCTGCGGGAGGTGGAAGACCCCGCCCAACCGGTGCGGCCAGTGTCTAAAAACCATCGGTGAATTCTTAAAAGTATTTTATCCAGAAACAACTTCGAGACACTTTTTTAAAAAAGATTTCACTCTGTTGCTTAATTTAGCAAAATTTAACTTATTCTGGTGTAAACTCTTAATAAAACCTCACCTGTCAAAGATGTTTTTAAGGTTTTTTATATGCATGTAGCCTCTATTTAAGTAAAGAATATATCAGTTTGGTCTGTTTGATGTTTACAAAGCACAAAGATTTCTCTGTCACAGACTTTGGGACAGATTTAATAATAGTTTTCATATTTCCTCTGCAGCCAATGCTTGATCTGGTTTAATGAATCACCCTGAGTCTGGACTTTCAGGCAGATGTGGCTGCATGCGGGGCCCTTATGAGCCAGTGGAACTGATCTTTGTCATGATGAATGGACACTTTTAAACACAGAACTGAACAACTGAACACCATTTTTTGTGTACTTCTGTTTTAAAAACAAGTCTGGAGGATCAAAAATATGTTTAATTATTTTTTTAAGTAGAGACCTTTATGAAAATACAAAAAGTTAGGTTTTAACTTTCTTTAAGGATTTTGGAAATGCCTTAAAAACAGCAGCAAACTAGACTGGACGGATTATAGCCAGGCAAAGCAGACACCCAAATACAACCACCTGAATGTCTGCTAATTTAACTATTTGTAACTTTATTTTGGGAATATAGAAGGTTTGGTTACTACCATTGACAGTATGGTTACTACAGGCAAGGAAGGAAACTATCCAGGGACCCCCAGAGCTAGAGGGCCCCCTTAAAGCTACAATACTTACTTAACTTAGGATATGAACAGAATCCACCCCGTATCATGTTGAGCTATTTCAGAAGGACAAAGTAATTATTAATTATCCCAAATGGAGGCAGGATTTTGCCTCACATCACTATTTGATGCTTCGAAGGGGAGTTCGAAGTTCCAATCTGCAACTACGCTGCAAGATGCTACTCTAATCCTACACAGTGGACCTTTAAAAAAAACTTAAAAGATTTGGACAGGGGCAGATCTTGAGGGGGTGGCATCTACCTGGCCACCCCTGTTTGGCGTCAAATGCTGCCAAATTTAACTATTTTAATTAATTTTTTTAATTTTTCTAATCTGTTACGGCCACATTTTAGACTAAATGACAGCCTTAAGTTCATCGAAAGAAGACGTGTATTTGGAAAAAAAAATGCCACCTTTGGATATTTCTATTAAATGCTTTACTAATGTGCCACAATAATATAATGTTTTTAAGTTCAAATATCTTAATTTGGGCGGTTTTCTCCAAGCAAAAACCTGGCTTATAATATGAATTGTTTTCCCGATTAAAGATGAGCCCCTCTAGCTGCCACCCCTCACCTGTAAGCGAGCTCCGCCTGCCGCCTGGAACAGACTGCGCTCCAGGGCAGCCAACCAAAACCAAACGTAAACAGGGAGAGCAGTATCGGACTTCCCTGGTTGGCTGCTAACGTTTGTGTTGTCCCGCATAAGCTTTCCTGGATCCTACCAAGAAGAAAAAAAAAAAAAAAAAAAAGGAAGCACCCGAAGTTAGTTTAGACCAACCGGCCTGTTTTTAAGGATGCGTCGCCCAGCTGCCTCCTCCTACCAGCTGGCAGTCCGCCATAACAACGCGAATTAACACCTCGATCCGAAACCGAGGCCGGGGCGGGTGGAAGTGGGAGCAGGTCGGCGGAGGCCTGGCTGAGAGACTGGCTGCCCGCACATCAGTGAGGTTAGCTGGGTATTGCGCTAACAGACGGAGCGGGCAGGAAGGAGACTCCACTCTTTGGAAGGCTGTTTTTTTTTTTTTTTTTTTTTTTTTTAAACTTCTAAAGGCTCTAAACTGCATTTAGGACCTCTAGAAACTTTTGCGACAAACCGGGAGAGTGCGAGGTATGTTTTTTTTATTTATTTATTTTTAAAGAAGCGGTTGTGTTACTCTTGAAATGTGTGTTAACTACAGTGTATGAGTGTTTTATCAGCTACCAACTAAAGGACGATCCAGATATCCTGCTCCAGCTGCCACAGTTACTTCCTGGTCGGGTTTATTGTGTTAGAACTTTCTGGAAGTTCATTCATTATCATCCAATAATGGCACACATAACTGTACAGGCCCTATTGGGCATTGCAAGAGGGTTTCATTTTGTGGCTCACCCATCTTCAGGGAGGTCAGAAGTCAGTTTTAGAGTCCTGATCAGAGAGTTTAATTTCTATCACCTATTAAGCTTTACAACATATTTGAATTGAATGCATTCACCACTAAATCACAGCAGCCAAGCTCAAAAAGAGAGTATACAGCCAACATTGTCATCCATGCATTCATTATAGTACCACGTTAGAGGTACAATTATTAAAAAGTAAAGCATCTAGCACATTAAAGAGTCAGATATTTAACTCTGGAGACCAAATTTGAGTTATAAATGAATGAATTTTGGATTTTTTTTTTGTCGTCAAACACATCTTCAATGGGATGTTCTTGTTGCTTTGCTGGTCTGAGAGTCATTTTTCAAACCACAAAGACCAAAAACAAACCTTCACTGGTTACTGAATGAAATGTGAGTATTAAAGCTTTTGTTTTTTTATGTATGATCACACACATCCTTTTATGTGCTGGACAAAAAAAGAAGAAGTCACTTTGGGCTTGTTGGCATGTTACTGATTAGATAATGAATCGAGGAAACAATTAGACGAACCATTGATAAAGGAAGTCATGATTAGTTGCTACGCTTCTCACTAAAACTATTTAACATTTGGATTTTTTGTTTGAAAAATGACTTTTAAAACACTAATACATTAACATCAATCACAATTTTCTTTATTTTGAAAGCCAGCTGTTACCAAAACTGGTGCCTCTGTAGTATTTAGACACAGTCACAGATTTAGATAGCTGTGATAGGAAAAGCTGTTTAACAGATTCCCTCCATAGAGTGCTATTTACACCCAGGGGCAGGTGTGTAGGGGTAGCATGGGAGAGCAGTGACCACCCCTAGAAAAATGCCATCCCAGCTGTAACCCCAGTTTGGTCTCAAATGCTGTTAATTCATTTGGAATCATTTGGAGAAAAAAAACGTGTTGAAAATTAAAAATTAAAATCACACAAATAATTTAATGATCTGTTATGGTCACCTTTTAGACTAACTGATTAATCAATGAAAGACGAAGACTGAAGATTTGGAAATAGAACAGTTTATTGGTTTCTAGTGCGACTTTTACACATTTATATTCAATGTTTTACTAATGGGCCACAATAATGTAATAATGTTTTTGAGCTTAAATCTTAATTTGGAGCTTTTCTCCGCAAATACTGAAATATGTGATTGTTTGCGATTAAATCAGCATTTATTGCTTATATGCCACCCTCTTACCACTCATGAATATTCTATAGATCCGCCCCTGTTTACACCTCGCCTGTCAATAATTACCTCGTTGATACTTTTGTTAATCCTCTAGTTTCACCGAATCTGGTGGGTGACAGATTTTTGAACACCAAAATCAAGCTCCAAAAATGTGTTACTACAACTATCCAAATGATTGTTATATCTCTGATATGCAGCACCCTTCTGCCAGCCACTGACAGGTAAATGTTCAGATTTACCCTCCACTCAATAGTCATTATTTAGTGTCTAAAATTCATATTTTACCAGCATTTGTCTGCTGGCTGGTGATGCATGTAATTCTTTAAATCTAATGCACTCACCCTGCTCTTGCTGAAGATGTCATATAGCAACACAGAGAGATATGAACTCTAGTCAAACTTTTGTTTTGTATGTTGCCAAATGAGCTTATCAGTAAAGTGAAATCATATTAGAGTAATGATGAACTCCAGCAGGGGGTCAAACCTATCTGCATCTCATCTCTCTTTATGCGTCTCATCCTTTCTGCCACCAGTCAGTGCTGTCAGTTACTTTCAGATGCATTCTAGCAGCAGGGTATCAAACATCCCCATAAATCATTAATTGAATATCTGACTGTGAATAGCACACGTTTGGAGTTAGTGAGTCATTTCTACAGTATAAATCTGGCATTTTCACATACTGTATCTACTCTAGCAGCAGTCTATCGAGGATCTTGCAGGCTTTTTTTGAGGGGGGGGATTGTTGCAGCCTAAAATGCCTGATTTCACAGCACAGCAGCTTTTCCCAAAAATAGCGACGCATATTTTGATATTTTTAGGCTTTTTTCTCCACAATGAAATTGCAGAAGAAAGTGAAAACCGCGCTGTTCGGAGGATAAATGTCGCACATGTCTGCATCTGCACAGCTAGAAACAAGGAAGTGAGTTTGGTGACATGTTTTATGCAGGAAACTACAGTGATTGGTCAAATTTGCGGGAAAAAGTTGTGATGATATGACAAAGGTCGTGGGGAATTCATGGGGATTGGTTTAACTTGCGTTGATTGTTGCGATTGCAACTTCCTGGAGAGACCATTAGTAGTGCAGAGGCTTAATGGTAATGGCAAAGAATAGAGCAGCTCTTCTTAACTGTACTGGGGCTGTTGTGTAAAGTGTTTACAATCAGTCAGTTGTTTTCATTGTAAAAAATAGCTATTCACTGAGAGAAATCTATAGACTCATTCTCCAGTCCACATGAAAAAAGAAACAATTGACTCAGTTGTTAATGAACTCTGGTTTTGCAGTTGGTTTCACTGCAGGTCATTCATTACTTTATTGTCAGAAGTCCTATCTGAAACTTCACAGTTTTTAGGGCTTCTTTGTTTCTAATGGAGTTAAAAAAGTCCACATAACAATGAATATACCAGCTGCTATCAAGTGTCCTGTATCACTGGAACAAGTTCTTCTGGAAATGCACAGCTCCCATCAGCTGAATCAGATCAGATCTATACTGGTAAACGGTCACATGAATTACCAACAGGTAAAACAAAACCAACAAGTACTTTTCTATAATAAGATCTATTAAATGAAATGATTTAACAAAAAAAAAAACAGCTTGATCCGATTTCCTATCCAACATTTTCTTTGTTCTGAGGGTGTCTACATTTTCACAGTGGGATTGTGCACAAAAATTGTGCTTCACAATGTAATTATCCCTAATTGTCTCCAAGATATTAATTAAACTCCCCTTTAAAGATGCTAAAGTATCTATAACATGTACATGTTGTAACTCATCAAGGTGGAGCTAAGTTTAATTACAATATACTGTTGGTTTATACTTACACTTAACTTACTTAACAAAGCATCATATTTTATAAATCATCTATTTTCCTAATCTGCATTGTATCTACAAACTGTACTGGACATACGTTTATTTCTAGAGCAAGTTTTAATACACAAAGACAATTTAAAGTGCTTTTTAACACATTAAAATGCATTTTAAATAAATAAATATTGGATAATGAAATATCCAGTTCAGTCACATTTAGGGAATGTAAACCTGCATTTAAAGATTTAAAGCAGCTAAAAAGTTATCACACTGCTATAAATGACCTGAGAGGTTTTATATGGTAAAATACAGCCACAAATGTTTTCTGGTGTTAAATCATTAATTTATAGACAAGCACCAATAACTCAGTGACATGGGTTTAATGTGTTTAGCTTTCTTTGACTTTACTTTCCATTATAAGGCCGCCTGAAAGTTATTTGTAGTCAAATAAAAGTATAGAGAAGCATACAATGGAAATACTAAAGTACAAGCACCTCAAAATTGCACTAATAGTACAGCATGTGTGCAAACATATTTACTTGTACTGTTTACCGCCACTAGAGTCAACACAGATAATACAGTAATCCTCAACTTGCAGTGAAAATGCTCCGCAGACACACTAGACCTACAACGTGACCTCCCACAATGCCTGACTCCCGTTGTGTGATGACAAGCGTGGTGAAAAGGTTTGGGGGGGGGGACGGCATCAGGAGTGGGGTTGGTCATACTGTATTTTATAAAGGTCATTTCAACCACAAAGTAGATTTTTATCGAGACAATGCCCTCGTCTGACAGTTGTTTTCAGGGTTGGACTTCTGGAATGATTTGAAGATGGGTCAGGTTGTTGAGAAGTAACCCCTGTAGAAATGTACAGCTTCCCTCAATTAACTCTTTGCCTTACCTAAATGATTTCAGCCTGGGAGTGCCATCTGAACAAAGTAAAAATACTTTACTTACAATTACGAAGCTGTGGCTCATCCTCGTGGTTTTATTTAAGTAATGCATAACTCACAACTTAGTAATAATTTACATTATAATTAGTTTCAACTTGCACACAGCTGATGCAACAGGCTGGAGGTGGGTGTGGTGCTGTGTGGAGAAAGATAGGCTACCAAGGAAGGAAAGGGTTCTGGCGAGTGACTCGGGCTGTAATGGGCCGTGAGATGTTTTAGTTTAATCCAGAGAAGTCGTTCATTACTTGCCTTGGAACGCCGGCATATCGTTTTCATTCTGATTAAATTCCTCTCCTCTGGGGAAGCATGTTTAACTGTCGGGCCAAGCACTAATTAATGCGGACATAAAAGTGAAATTAAGCCGTCGGTCAGTTAAGCCTAATATATAGATTGAATCCTCAGGAATGGCCGAGCAATTTGATTGCACTCATTATAAGCTTAGGTTTTTAGTGAAGAGATCCAGCCATCCTCTGGGAGTTTTATCCCAGTCTGAGTTATCTACATAAAATAGTCAGGACTATTTTTAGTTTTCTGACATTTTATCTCCTTTGAAGTCACATCATCTTTGTCTACACACACTCAGACCTGCTCGATTGCTTATTCATGAGCCCCGTCTCCAAACAGAGCCGGACACAAAGGCCCGGTGCAGCTCAGGACAACTGGGTAGGCTGTTTTTGTTGAAGCATTGTTCCAACCAAATAGTGAAATATAGTTTCTAATTCCAACCACAGCCTCTTCATTTTGCTGTGAGACGAGTCCGCCTGGATTGTTTGGCCCTGTTGGGATTGGACCAGTCAGTGTTTGTTTCTCCTTAAGCTAATGCTTCCCCCTGAGTATTGTCCTCAACCTCATTTGCTGATTCACTGTCTTATTAGTCGCTATTTTTCTTGATATTCCTCAAGGACGTAGAGCACTTATTGGATGGTTTAATTGTTGTGGGACAGACTTCTTGCACTGTGATATTGTTGACAGTGACACTTAATATATTTTCTTCATTTTTAGCCTGCTGTGTAGTCACATTAACGTAGCAAGCATATATCCATGATTAGTTACAAGCTAAAATGTGATGGTAAAATGAATGGATGAATGCCTTTTTTAGTCAAAAATACCAAACATTTGGGGAGCCCTGGTAGCTCCCCTGGTAGAGCTGGCACCCCACGTGCCAAGGCTGAGTCCTTGCTGCATGGACGTGGATTCTAATCCAACCTGTGGCCCTTTGCTATGTGTCATTCCCTCTCCATTGTTGTCACGTAGCACTGTATAAAACTGACATTTTTCACAATTTTCTGCCATTTTATAGAGCAAACAATCAAGAAAATAATCATCAGATAAACTGATAGTGAAAATAATTGTTGGTTGCAGCCTTACACTAATACCGTCCCTCACTGACACGTACTCTCTCCAAATCCTTCGCCTAATTCTCTAATTCCTCTCCTCTTTCATTTTCTTCCCGTTTCTCTGCTCCCCCTCTTCCCCTCCATCTGTCTCCCATCACTCCTTGCAGTATGTGGTTGGAGCCACGGGCGCTGTAGGATGAAGAGCCCGGCGCACCGCACCAGGGACATCGAACGGCAAGCTGGCTACCTGAAGCCCGAGCACTGCGCCCCTCCCCCGCCCCGCACTGGCTCCGACACCATGTGGTTCATCCGTGACGGCTGCGGCATCGTGTGCGGCATCATTACCTGGTTCCTGATCTTCTACGCCGAGTTTGTGGTGGTGTTTGTCATGCTGCTGCCGGCCAAGAGCGTGATATACAGCCTCTTCAATGGGGTGATCTTCAACGGCCTCGCTTTCCTCGCCCTCGCGTCACACGCCAAGGCGATGTGCACAGACCCGGTCAGTCAGACTCTGATTAGCAGATTGGGTGTGTTGGGGTTAGTTAGTAGACCTCTTTTGGTTCTGTCTCTATGGCTCCTACAGTTCAGGATTAGTGGAAATATCATGAAGATGTGACAGGTGTTGAGGTCTGTACCAAACAAACATGTTTTCTTACATCTGCAGAACAGGATTTGTTGGCCAGGTTATCTCTGCAGCACTACTTCATGATAATGCTGTTTGGGCACACATTTTACCTTTATCAAAAAATTGCAGCTTCTGCAATTTGCTTCTGCACATGTTGAAATTTCGATAATATTTCGACAAATTGTGCAGCCCTACTAAATACTGTAAATAAACATGCCACCCAAGATACACTTAAATTAAGATACTGGTAATGCATGGACCACCTTTAATATTTCACATGGTCCACATCCTCAAAATAATTCTGTTTAACCAAATGATCACAGTGTAGCTGACAGCAAACCTCAGGCAGGGTTTTCTTTGCAGCATAAAAACACTGGTTGCTTTCTGGGACTCTTTTCTTTGCTTTGGCACCATTCCAGTATCAGTTGCAGCCCACAGCTCATTTTTGACTCGGGGGCCACCTAGCGGCTTAATCCTGCCCTGATTCTAATTGTTTTATTTTTGTGTTTTGTTCTAGTTTTAAACTTCAGTGATAAAGCCAAATCATATGTTTCTGTTTGAGTTCATTTTGCTGTGAGGGTGAATTTATATCTTAAGAGTTCCAGCAGCTACATTAATGACAAGGAAACAATGTAAAACATCTGCAGGAACAGGAACTACAACTGAATTCCTTGTCAACTCATCTTTTTTTCCTCTCTCTCTCTCTCAGGGAGCCGTGCCTAAAGGGAACGCTACCAAAGAATTTATCGAGAGCCTGCAGCTCAAACCGGGACAGGTGGTGTACAAGTGTCCCAAGTGCTGCAGCATCAAGCCCGACAGAGCTCACCACTGCAGGTACAGCACTGCGTGTGAATGTGTAAATTGGAGGAAAGATTACAGTTCCCGCTGCCAACTCTGCAGATTTTTAGATGTAGGTCTGGGCGGGTAGCTGCTGAAGTCTGCACCTTACGGAGGAAAGTCCTGTTTGTTCCTGCACCAGGTTCTCCTGCCTCACCTGTGTGTGTTTTTTATGGTGTTTTTATTTTATTTTAGAGTAACTGTGTAGAATTTCCCTGCAGACTTTGCAGCTTGGTAATAAGGAGTTCCCTGTGTGGCTGTGTGGTTTCTCTGGGATCTCGAGGCACGAAAAGCACAAAAACACTGCAGAGTAATTGAATTGTAAAGCCAGTGAGTCATTCTGTCTCAGAGGCAAAATGGGTGTCAGTTTGAATGAAACAGATTTTCTTTGCTGAATATTATGAGTCATCCTTGTGGGTGGTTCAGATGATACACTGTGATGATACACTTATCTCTAATGACTTGTAAGGGTAATATATTACACACAGGATTGCAGCTTTTTAAATATAGATTTGCCTCTGAAAGTTGGTAAACAAGGCACACGGATAGATTGAGAATGACTTTCTGATTTGTCAGATGATAGATTGTGAGTTGTCAGACAAGCTGCACTTCTCTGAGATAAATAACACATCACACACACACACACATACACACACAACCAGCCAACATGACTGAGAGCAGTCTGTTTTTCTCACATTAGTCAGTGTCAACATGTGAGTGAATTACTCTGCTAAAAGTGAGAGTAAAGAATTTGTTTGTGGCTTTTTTAAAATTTTTAATTTACTTTGGCAATCATTAAATAAACCTCAAAGTATCCTCAAAAGGTCAGTTTGCTTGTAATACTTTTAATCTTTATTATGCACCTTTGTGTCCACAGTGTGTGTAAACGCTGCATCAAAAAGATGGACCACCACTGTCCCTGGGTGAACAACTGTGTCGGAGAGAACAACCAGAAATACTTTGTGCTCTTCACGGTGAGTCTGTAAACACCGGAGATGCTCAAATACCTTTGTGCAATTACATTGATCACGTTGTGCTGTCACCTCAGCACTACAGCACTGCATAACAGAAGAATAATGTGAGCATGCTAACACTAACTATAGTGCTCCACCTCACGTGTGTACTGGACTCTTACACTATATCTTTACACTTTTGCAACCTTAATTTAAATACATTCAGTATGAAATATAATTTAACAGCTCTGTATGTCCAAAGATTGAAATAATGTCAAATTTAAAAAAGAGCCCCCATTTGTTTTTTCAATTTTGGTGTTATTTTACTGTTAATGAGTATTATCTAAACACTAAGTCTGTCTACAATATCTGCTGCTTTTGTACTGGGACTGATATATACACAGTGTCCAATACTTCTCTATATTTTTTTTATTATTTATTTATTTATTATTTATTATTATTTTTTATTTTTTAAGTTATATTTAATCTCTGTTTTTTCTTACTTCCTTTTTCTTTATCTTATTTTATCTTTATATGACTAGTGCCATTACTGCAGAGCTGACCTGTCTCTTCTTCTACCAGTGACCCTGTGTTTATCTACATGTGACAAATTAAAGCTGAACTTTGTTTTGCTCTTTTTCCCCCAGATGTATATTGCACTAATATCCTTCCATGCGCTAATCTTGGTGGCCTTCCATTTTGTTTTCTGCATTGAAGAAGACTGGGCAAGTGAGTAGTATACTGGACATCCATCTTAATGTGCAAATATAGCAAGAGACTATTTTTTTTGGGGTTGACATTCTTTAAAAAAAAAAAGAGAGTGGAAAGCTGTGCATTTATATCTCTAATGCATTTATTTCAACATTTCTTCGAGATAAAATACATTCTTACCAGTCGTAGCCAGAATTCACCGTTATTTATTTTATTATGTCCTGTTAGAGCTGACTGTTGTTTATGTGCCTCACAGGTAACAAACTTCCTTCTTTTTAACATGACAAATCTTTCTCTCTCTGCCCTCCCTCCTTCTCCAGAGTGCAGTAACTTCTCTCCACCAGCAACTGTCATCCTCCTCATCCTCCTCTGCTTTGAGGGTCTCCTCTTTCTGATCTTCACCGCAGTCATGTTTGGGACCCAGGTCCACTCCATCTGTACCGATGAGACGGTGAGTGAAAACAGCACTTCTGTGTACCTCCTGACAATTGAATTTCAGTTGCACCAGTGAGTGGGGTGTGATGGTTGCATTTGAACAGCTGTTTAGAGTAAAGAGCCTTCGTCAGCTGAAGGGCCTTTAAGCAAGTCACTAAATCCATTCCAGCTTACAAAGGACATTCCCCAGTGAAATGGTACTCTAGCAAACATTTGAAGATAACAGAATTAGAGATATAGTTTATTACATTTATTTGGTAGATATTTTTATCTAAAGTAACTTAGAGTAAGTGCATTCAAACTCCACAAGAGCAAAATAGTTAAACTCTAAAAGAGGGATTTCAAAAGCTGAGATAATATTGGACCTATTTTTCTTGGGCAGTATCCTAAAAGATGGTGCACTTTATCTTAATTTTAGAAATGAGAGAAAGGTTGTTTGGTATTATTCGCAAGGCTCTGTCCTTGTTTACACCACAAAAAAACACATAAATTCTGGGGTGCATTGGTGACCAAGGGAACATTTGAGTTTTGTTGAATGCTCTTAATGTGAAACAGCAGCAGTAGGAAATGTTGGGTTTGCATAAAACAGCTGCCATATGCTGTGAATGGAGTATACAATAAACAATGAGGCTGATATCAGTGAGATACAATTACAAACAGGAACACTAGATTACGTTTTTACCTAATTTTCAGTGAATCTTTCATGTATGTGAAGGCATTTTGAATACAACGTAGGAATGGCGGAGTCCGCCACAAAAAAATTAAGGTAATTGCTGAATGTATATACGTTTGATGGTTATTGCGGAAAAACGCACACCATAAATAGTATCTTTAATGGGGTTTAAATTTATGAAAATCTTGCACCAACCATAAATTCCTCTCTCTTTTGTCATTTCCTATCATCTCTCTGCTGTCGACTCTAATAAAAGCACACAATGCCCAAAATACACGTTATTCATAACACTGTAATTAGGCATCTAGATACCATCTACATAGGGTTCCAGTACTCGGTATCGGCAAGTACCCAAATGTAAGTACTAGTACTTGTATTTGGTCTGTGGCGTTGGTCCATCCATCAGTATAATGATGCACACCATATACACTGCAGCATCAGGGATAGAGTTAAGTTAACCAAATACACATGCAGCTCTTACTATAGTTATACAGCAGTTCTGACTTCCTAAAATAAATAATAAAATCATACTCTGTTGTTCCCTAAATCCGAGCACAAATGTAAGTGGGAGAATGTAATTCACTTATATCCTCCAGGTAGGCTGAGATTAGTGCATTTTCTCATAACGTGCCCGCCCAAACCACCCACGGCAGTGACTCACAGCGTTATAATATTCACTACAAAGATCATCTATTTCAGTCAATTTCAATCTAATGAGCCTCTGCACTGTTAATGCATCATCATCTATGTATGTGTGCTGTTCTTAGACATCAGGAAATGTTGACAGTGAGTCACCTAACCCTGATTAAGAACTCTGAGAGAACAACAAAATAATGCAACACGCTTAATTTTTAATCCCTAGTGCTGTGTTATTTTCTGCTGGTACATTCAATTTTTATTACACAGTTATATGTTCTTTTATGTATCGTCTTTAATCATGAATCAGTAGTTGATGTCACATCTCCTCCTGTGTGTTACATCTTGTCCCCGCAGGGTATCGAACAGCTTAAGAAGGAGGAGAGAAGATGGGCCAAAAAGTCAAAATGGCTGAATATGAAGGTGGTGTTTGGCCATCCGTTCTCTATATCCTGGCTGAGCCCCTTTGCAACTCCTGACCACGGCAAGGCAGACGTGTACCAGTACATTGTGTGAAAGCTGGAAGCCTAGCTGAGCTCTGCTTCTGTAGACTTGGACTGATCAATCTTGGTCTGCCCTCCTATTGGCGGGACCTCAACGAGCATGAACTCCTCTTAACCACTTCTACATATTCTTTCCTTTATGGATACTTCATTTATTGATATTTCAGGGTGTTTTGCTGTAAGCTATTACGTTGTCAAAGTATGTTTATTTTTTAAAAACCTTCTTCATTTTATTGTTTCCCTCTTGGTGCTGAATGAGATTAATGAGCTGTAGCTGTACAAAAAAAAAACCTCTACAACTTGACAAGAAGCACTTAATAAGAGTTGGCAATACCAAGAGACTAAGTTCTGCCTTCTCCGGGGGAAAAAAACCTGCAGTATGTCTGATCATTTCCTGCTTCCAAGACTAAACAATGTGAAACTGAAGTCCAGAAAGTTTTTGCTCAAAGAAGTGCAGTTCGGTGCCAAGGTGGGACACCGGGTTTTGTCTTCCTGTAAACATTGTCGTGATCCTGTCACTTCTTTATTCGCTGTATTTCTGTCGTTGCAATAGTCTTTTGCTGAGATGATTTGCCTTAGAACAGTGCATTAGTGAACGGCATCTCCTTATTTTTTTAAAGACATTTCTATTATTTTGCCTTAATGTGACAGCTGAGACAGGATCACATTTGGTTATATACTATTTTAATTGCGTTTGTTGTATCCTTCTCTGATGCCAGATCACTGTGAAGGACATCCATTCAAGGCTGTAGGACAGAGAGCAGCAATAGCCTCACAGTGGCCAGTTGAAGTTATAATCCTTAAGATATGAGTCCAGGTGGGTTCGGCGAAACCTGTGGTTACCATGGTAACAGCAAATGTGATTTTGATATTACAGCAAACACTTGTTGAGCAGCTACTTTGTCAGAAATGTAACAGAAGAAAAACTGGAGTTTAATCTTCAATTTTCCATCATGTTTTCCCAGCAATGTGCGTTCCCACCTACTACCGTTATGCGCATATTAGGAGATTCATTGAGATAAAACGTTGGTGGAGCTAACTCTTAGTTAGGAGAGGAAGAGGATGCAACGAGAAGACGTACATTTTTAAAGTTTTCTTGTTTCCACTCGGGTGTTTTTAAGGCACAAATTGAAAGTGTGCACAAAAACAAGTGGCTGGAAACACACTTAGTGAAGCTGATATAAGTGAGATAAAAGCCAAAACAGGCAATATCTTAACAAATCTTAAGGTATATAATTTAAAAATCCCACATCTCACGCAGGTTAAGAATGTCTCGTTTCTCGGCTTGTACCTAAAGTCCTCCAGTTTGACCAGTGTCCTTCTTCTGATCATTCGACACCTCTTTGTGTAGTAAATTAAGCTGACCTTTTTTTTGCATGAAAATTATTTCCATCACAGTCACCAGCTCAGATGGACAGTCAGGGAAAAAAGCAATACACATTGCTCTCTGAATGCACTGACCCTAAGTGTAATTCACTCGCTCTCAATTGATGGAATTTGCTTGTGGATAATCCAGTTTGTCATAGATTGTAGTTGTGAGCCCGACCGGAGGGAAAAAAGCCTTACAGGATAAAACGTTGATTCAACTTTAGGTCAATGGAAAATGTTCACCGAGGCCTGAAAGACCACAGTAGAAATGCACATTTTAATTGTCACAGTTGTGGACAGCACTGGGCCACCCAGTGGGAAGAGATTATACATTTTACCTTCGGTGATGAGAACTTGATGCAGATAGGAAATAGGCCCCTTCAAAGCATTTAACACACAAAATGCCTTTGCCCAAATGTGTTCGAAAGCCTTACTGAAATTATGAAACATGCTTTTGAGGGTGATGAAAGGACATATTTGAACATACATGTTGCCAAATTGAATGCTTAATGAAGGGATTAATAAAACCATTTCAAGAGTAGAGCATAGTCAAGAAT
>NW_023340268.1:7178067-7187592 GCF_004916995.1 Morone saxatilis
AAAATGTTCCCATCATGTGGAGATCCAACAATTGCAATCCAGTTTACACATACAGTACACCAGCTTTCTTCTTTTTTCTTGAATTGTTCAGTATGTTCTTGTGGTCTGGTATGAATACTATTTGTAGAATTTACTGTGGACCACAGGATGTTTTTTTTTTTTCTTTTTTAATGTGGTATTTGTTAAAAGGGGGGTGAAATAAAGCTGTATGTATGTGACACAACTTTCAGTGAAGTTACGTTTTATCAAGTTGCTTCATATTTTGGCAGAGAAGGTCTTACTTTGTGAGAAATTTCCAAAAAAAAAACTATATTGAACATACTGAAGACAGCAAAAGTTTCAGTTACTTTCCGTTAGTTACCAATAAATGAAATTACAGAAGTATATAATAAACTATTCCACAGTAAAGCCCATCATTAGAAATCTCTTAATTTCATTTGAATAACAAGAGCAGATTTCTCTAGGTAACACAGAACATTTATTTTAATTTAATTAATCGTATAAATATTTGATTGACTTAGTTTTATTTTCATTTAGGCAGATATGGTCTTATGTGAGAAATTCAGAAAATCATTTTAATGTCCTTTGTGAGAAATTTAGACACAGGGATGAAATGCCCAAAAAATTACATATTCAATACTAATGTCAAATAAAAAAGCAAGGTCTTATTCACTGTAAAAATCATTTAAAAACAGATACCATACACAGTAAAGTGCAGTACATTATTCTACAATAAATTAAACTGTAAAACCTCCAAGCTTTAGTGAGAAATTATCATATAAATACCTTTGCACTTCACTATTTGATGGTAGCTGCAGATGGATTGGACAATCCAATTCAATAGTGTATGAGTTGCAAGTATGTTGTAATTTAAAATGTTTTTTTAAGGTAAAACTGATGAAGTTTTTTGACTCAGTTTATTTGTGTATTTTGAAAAAAAAAAAAAACTGAGAAATTTGGACACCTAATTTTAAATTCAGGAATGGAAAGAAAAATCTTTTTGATATGGTGTCAAATAATAAAAACTATAAATAAACATGTTCTGTCCTCATTGCAGAAGCAAGCTGTTATTTGCAATATAACTGGAGAGCAATGCATCTGAACACGCTTCAAACTGATTTATGTTTTTACTTCCATTTACACAAGAGGTATTTAAAGGAAGAGAGCTGATCTAATGGAACATGAAGCTGTAAGTGATCTTCATTAGAAATCTGTGTTTGAATGCAAAGCGAGAGCACTGAAGCTAAATGAGTACAAAGTCCTTGTTTGCTGCAGGAAGACAGACCATCACATCTTTACCTAGTTGAATACAGGCACATTGTAATTGTGATTGTTACGTCTAATTTAGTTCATCTGGATGTAGAATATAAGCTTTTTGTATTTGAACAACCGACAACGTACTTAACATCTTCCCACAACCAACAACATCTGATGGAGACGGGGATCTTGTTTGTCAGATGAGATGTTTATTTAATAATTCAACAGTGTGTGTTTTTTCTCCCAGTGGAGATAACAATTTACACATCCTTTAAAGTGTTTCCTATTAACAGAATATATTTACACTTTTACAAATGTTTTTTTCACATAATCTGTAAAACACATCATGAACGGATTATATCATAGCAAACAGGGTCACTCCATTTAAACACACTGTTTTAATTTGTGTTAAAAAGTTGAACATAATGTTCAATTTGTCAGTGCAGCAGCCTTCAGATTAAAGCCATGATTGCACCTATTTCAGGTTAAAGACTCCCAACAAACGAATGCAAAATCAGTCTGTTTTCCATCATTCTGCTCATTAAATATTCAGACTGAGCAAAGAAAGATTGTTCTCCTCTAAGAAGCTCCGGTGTCAACAGTACACCAAGAGATAGGTCAAAATGTTACTGATTCACAAGAAGTCCTGATAAATTTACTGTTGGTGTTTTTTGCACTGCAGCACATTAACTCATTAATGTGACACACACATCTTTTTAGGTCAAGATCGTATTTCACCGGTTTTCTAATCTCTCTGTACAACCACATCTACAGTTTATGTGCACACGGATATAAATACATCACACTCAGGGCCATGCCGCTGTCACAGAGCTATAAACGTGGCTACTGCAAAGCTCTGACTATATTACAGTGAGAGTGGGTTCACAGGTAGATGGTTTACCCTCATATCATGCCGTTAACTGGAGAAAAGCCAGGCACCAAAAAATCTTAAGAATCATAAGCAAGGATTACCGATATTAAAGGTAGGTTAAGGACAACATTTTTGGATATATGATTATTCAGTTTCTTGCTGAGAATAGGAATAAGATTGATACCACTCTGTCTGTACGTAAAATATGAAGCTACAGCCAGCAGCTAGTTGCATAAAGACTGTAAACAGGGGAAACAGCTAGTCTGATTCTGTCCTGAGGCTCCTATGAAGCTCACTAATTATAATGTGCCGGACTATTTCTTGGCCAGGTCGCTCCAAGAAATAGTCTGGCTCATAACACCCCAGTAAAACCGTTTCTTTCATATCTGTCCGGTAAATATGAAGCTTGAAGCCAGTTAGCTTAGCTTAGCATAAAGCCTGGAAAAGGGGAAACAGCTAGCCCGCCTCTGTCCATTTCACCTAGCAGCTCCTCTAAGGCTCACTAATTAACATGCTTGTTGATTAGCTGGTTAGCAATATCACAGTGACGACTCCAGGAAGTCACTGCTACTGGCCAAGATATACTCACATCGCCTTAAGTAAAATTCCAAATTCTTCTTTTTACAGTTTTTGTACAGACAACTCATGTTGTTGACCAAAAGGTTTCCCAAAAGTAACGTAAAGCTAGAGCTGTTTTTATACTTATGGATTAAACACTTAAAACAGGATAATTAGTGAGCTTTAAAGGGGCTGGTAGGCTAATCGTGTTATCTTTACTGTTTTGTTTGTTTCCATTCCTAAGCTAAGCTAACTGGCTGCTAGCTCCATGTTAATATTTACCGTACAGACATGAGAGCGGTATCAATCTTCTCAGCTTACTCTTGGCAAGAATGCTCATAATCTTCCCCCCAAAAAAACTATATATTTTTTTTATACTACTGCAAACACAGCCAGGGTACCAAAACACGGAGGCACAAACAACTAAATTCACTTCTGAAGTCGCTGCCTGTGCTCGGTGGCTGTGAGTGATTTCCACTGATAATAAAAAAGAAATCCTGCGTGGGGAGTACAGCCCTGCTATGAAACATCACTCAGCCGGCCTTTAATATGAGAGCTGTATAATCACATTGTCACTGCAGTCACATTAATAGGGATGCATGTAAATCGCATGATACAAAACCTGCACAGCAGCAGCTGGAAGGACATCGGATATATTTGTGCATTGCTGCTGTGGGATATTACAGACAGGTATTATAGCTACCATTATGCATTTATATTATGATATGTATCCAAACAACAGCAAAGTGTGATCTTTATATACTGTTCAATAAAGCAACCTTTGATGTCATGTTCAGGCAAATCCCTGTATACTACTTAGCTGATTTATGAAACATCCCTCTGGTAGCATATTACCATTGCCTATGCTCAGTTATTAATGCTCAAAGCTCCCTCACGGTTACACACATCACAGTGTTATGAGGTTTAAAGGAAGTATAATGTTATTGCACTCTCACTGACAACTCCAGGGATGTAGACGGGAAGCTTTAAATTACGCCAGGTGTGCATGAAACCCCCGAGAGATTATGAGTAATGGACTGATAATCATAGCGTGTAACAGAATAATATGTGATTGCAAATGGAGGGCGCATAAAGCTCAACAACAGGCAATCAAGAGGCCACGTGATGCCTTTTGCTGCAGAGACAGTTCGGCAACTTAAGTAAGTCACAAGATTCTGAGTTTAATGGAATGAAGCAGCTCACAGGGACGTCGCTCTGATGTGGACTGACGCTCCAGGATTAACTGTTGTGAGATATTTGAGCTCAGGCCTTGGTAGGAACATGCACACATCTATCATTATGATGAAAGACCAGCTGCCTCTGAAAACGTGTGTCATGCTCATATCTTGAGGTTAAGGTTCAAGCTGTCAAGAAAGGCAAATAAAAAGGTAAAAGAAACACCCAGGAAGAGAACAAATTCTTACCAGGGATGAGCCTTTCAGTGCTACATTAGTGTTATTACTTGTGAAAATACACCTCGTTCGCTAAGTGCTTCATTTATAACATCGCCTCGAGCATGCAAAAAAATGTCGGTGTAGGATGTTTACAGTAAGTGTCGTAGTAACTTAAGGACATGTTACCTCTTTTCCACCAAGGCAGTTTGAGCGGTGGTTCGGAGCCGGCGCCTAATCTTGAACCAGTTCTTTGCATTTCGACACCCAAAAAACGGGCCCAGGAGTGGTTCCAGTGGGGCACCAACACCAAGAACTGCTTACACCAGGGGTTGGGGGGCAGTCAGCTATGTATTTATTAGCTCTAGCTAGCTAGTAATTTCTCACATTAATGTTACGAATATATATAATATTTAGCTTGATGGCCGTTGGTCAGCTACTAATGTCTCACATCATTGGTACAAACATAACATAGATGTTACGAGCATAATATGTTAGCTAACATTACCCAAGCAAGCACTAATTTCTTTCATTCGTAACATCAATGTTTCATTCGTAACATTGTTTGTAACTTTAATGTTACATTCAAGGTTAGTAACATTGCTTCAGTAATGTTAGCTGACCAACAGCTAACGTTGGAGACGTATACAGTGATGTAATGACGTGGCTCTATGGTGGCCATGGAAAAGCAAACCAGGTCTTAAAAGGTTTTTAAGTTAAACCAAGTCTGAACCGAGACTAGCACCAGCCCAGAACTAGCCGTAGGTTTGCACTGGTGGAAATGGAGGTATGTGAGAATTAAGAAAGCTTTGGTGATCTGACGGCTGTGATGTATAATGCACAGGCGGATAAATGGTGACATCATGCGCATAGCCAATGATGCTATTTGTCCATTGAACAAAACCCTTAAAAAATGACTTCAAATCACTCAGTAAATATGCACACAGGTTCTATATATGTATCAAATGTCTCTTTCGTTAACGTTATTTCCTTTGTTGTTGAGAGTTAGATGAGAAGATCAATACCACTCTCATGTCTGTCTGTTAAGTATGAACCTATAACCAAGAGACGGTTAGCTTAGCTTAGCATAAAGACTGGAAACGGGGGAAAACAACTAGCCGGGCTTCGTCCAAAGGTAATAAAATCTGCCTCTTGTTAGTTTAATCCGTACAAAAAACCCTATTTGTGGTTAGACATAAACAAACGAGGTATAACGAGTTAATTAGAGGTGCTTGTAGGCAGATTTTGTTACCTTCAGACAGAACCAAACTAGTTTTGACTCGTTATGCTAAACTAAGCTAACCAGCCAATGGCATCAGCATCTACCTTACAGCCATGAGAGTGCAAATTATTGTATTTCCCAATTCTTCTCCTCCCTTCTTTCACATCTGTTCTTTTAGCTCATGACTTGTTGTGCTGTTGTTGACTAAAGCTAGTATCAGTTTTGCTTCATTGTAAGCCTGTGGATAAAGATGATTTTAGTGCTTCTGGGAAGCTGGGCGCCGGCATCCATTAGTTTGTCTCCACTAGCCAGACTGTAGCTGCGCCACGCTCAGACTGGCTGAAAGCCAACATGTCCTCTGATTTTACAAAAAGGCCTAAATAAGGCCGCACCACAGCTGAGCCAGCAGTGTTTCTCAGCCTACATGACCACAAAGTTACGGGAAATTATTCTTGTTATTTCACTGTAGTGCAGAAAGAGAGTCTTTATTCAATAAATGTACTTTTATAAAAGAACAAAATCGACCAAATACACTTAAGATTTTGCTATTCTTTGACTAGATGTTAAAATCAGAAGAGATGCCGACCAAAACCGCACCACATACCACAGCCAGCTGGAGCCAGGCTGCACTGAGCTAGTGGAGACGACGCATATTATTCATCCTTGGCGACCGTGTTATGATGTCCATCCTGCGGTGAAACCCTCTGCAGTACCAACAGCCCAGAGAAGGTCAGGGAGATCCCAACCCACCACAACGTTATCTGGGCTTCACCAAAGATCAGCTGCCCCAGGAAAGCCTGCGGGCGGAGGGGGGGATAATCAGGGTTTCTTCTTAGTCAAAGTAAATCAGGCTCTTTAATTCAATTTAAATAACAGCCAATAAGAAAGCCTCGGTGGGACATGTCGAACAAGGAGTTGAACTTTGACAAGAAAGAAGCCTAAACCCCTGCGACAAGTTATTTCTGAATATAGTCCAGCCTATTTTCTAAAATAAACCCAGCATATATCAGGAAGAAAGGATGTAAGGTCACTCTGAAATTAACTTACACTCCACACCACAGTCTCATGTGAAGTATTTAGTAGAGAGACTACAAAGAACAGAGCGAAGGAGGTTCTGTAAGAAGAAAGGCTGATACTTACGGAAGATATGAAGTTGGAGGCGGTGGTGGTCACAGTGGTTCGGGTGGAGGAAGAGGAGTACCTGAGTGCTTTGGCAAGGAAGGTCCACATCACAGCATTGCAGGTGAAAAGCAGCCCGCCACACAGCAGCCTCAGAGGGATATGGAGCTGAAAAACAAAAACAGAAAGGTATTATATTTCCTTAGTGAATAGAATAGTAGGATAAGCATATACAGTACTTTATTTGATCCATCCCTGGACACTCCCAGCTCCACTCATTTATCCATGTTAATTTCCTCCACTGAATGAAGGAAATATAAAACAAACTGATTTCTGATCATAAAATTAAGATGCATAACAGATTAAACGCATCTCACATCTACTGCTGGCACCTCTGCTCTCCTTTACTCACGTTCTTTCTTGTCCCTCTCTCTCTTTTTTTCCCACAAGCTTTCCTTCATCCCCCCCACCGCCAATTTTCTCTTTCACTCCTCCCTTTCTTCTCTCTTCCTCACCCCTAAAAGACTCTGGGCCTTCATTCAGGGCTGGAGCCACAAAAGCCAACCCCCCCTCCCGGAGTAGAAGTATAAAGTACAAATAGGCCTACTTCAAAATCTGACTTAAATGCAGTGAGTACATTTACTCAGTTACAATCAACCACAGCAAATATCACATTTATCAGTGTTAATAATTAACCAGTGCGTTATATGGTGGAGGATTCCTGTTATTTGGTAATTGGACTGTACTTGTATAAAGCCTTTCTACCCTTCCGACCACTCAAAGCGCTTTAACACTACATAGGCTACCACATTCACCCATTAACACACTCTGATGGCAAACACAAACTAACTCAGTCACTCACATTCATAGCATTTTGGGGGTTCAGTATCTTGCTCAAGGACACTTCGACAAGCAGTGGGAGGAGCCAGGGATCAAACCACCAACCTCCTGAACCACATCTGCTGTATGTGTGAAGACGCATTCAGTCCTCATGGTGAATATTAACAGCATTTGTCTGCATCCACCTGCACACCTTATTTGCTATTTGTAAACACCCCTCACGTTGAAAAAGTCACTATTTGACGTCTCCACTGGTTCAAGGCTACAAACAGCTGCCTGCAGATGTTTCTGACATCACCGTGTGACGCGTGCAGGAGAGCGTGAAGGTCACACAAGAAACCTATTTGTTCAGAAAAACCCAGCCTTCCTCCGCGCCATCAACCACCACCACGCTGAGACACAAAATAACGCGATAACACACATTCACACACTCGCGCACTACGAGCTGCAATGTCATTAAGCACGCGGACACGGCACGAGAGCGCAGCTGCTGCATGGGCTGCCCCCGTGCGATGCTGCTGATGCTGCTGATGGTGCTGATGCTGAGGGAGTCAGGGAGGGGAGGGGAGGCGGGGATAACCCCCCAACTTCCTCTGTGAGAAATCACCCCGCTTGCAGGCATGCACGTCTGCATTATTCACGGCCGTCCGCGCTGTTTTAATAATTAACGCAACTTCAACTGCGGCGATGCCTCACCCGGTCACAGGCGGTAGTTTCGTCCGCCTGTCTAAATTTCCGCTGCTCTCCCCACGTCCGGAGTCCGGTTTCACAGACTCCCTTCAGGTAGTCGGCTCCGAGGGACAGTTTGGCCGAAGACGACGCCACGGCCCCGAGGAAACCCGCCAGCAGTGCATAGAAAACTCCCGGAAACATGTTGATGAAGAGGCACATAATTTTCTAATCCATCTCTACATCTCCGCCGCTGCCGCCGCCGCTGGTCCGGGTCGAGCCGCCTGCATGGTGGTGCTGTGTGTGTCACTGTGTGGCACGTTTTCCTGCACTTTCTACAGACAGCCGTCCGGTGGCAGTCATACAGCACATGGTCAACCCGGAGCAGAGCTGTGGTTGGACTAAAAAAAAAAAAAAAAAGCCCTATGTGGCATTCTGGGAAATGTAGTTCCACAATTCCATAACCTTAACTGAATGAATGATGACTTTGGCGCAGCAGTGAGGTGTCTCCAAAAACATGCTGGGATCCTTTTAAAAGACATTATAGAGTTCTAATCCGATATTTTGATTAGAGTGATTAAGCAGGAGTCTCATTATTAATAGTGAGCTGAAGTCTCCTGCTATTCCTCAGTGCTTTTAATATTAGGAGAAGTATAGAGGACAATCAATGCTAATGTAATGTCCTTGAGTGTGGGCGGACAGCAAAGTATGACTCCAGTTGATCCAGACTGCTTTGGAGGGACCCCAGCTCCCTTCCAGCATACTGATGAGCTGCATTATAAAGGCTCATTACGTTAAAACACACTGGGTATAGGTGCTGGGATGGGAGGAGGGTGTGTGTGTGTAGGTGGTCAAACATATACACACTCACATGAACTCCTCCTCTGTGCCCTTTACAAAGAGACGAGCCGCCTGTCAGAGACCAGAACCAGACTGAACTATTCTCCTAATTAGGAACAGAAAGCACAGTCATCGTCATGAATGTATGGGTTTGTAATGACTGTATTAATCTGAGCGTTTGTAATAAAGACAGGAGTCATCAAGAGACAGGCGTCCATCTGTTTCATCAGACTAGGCTGCTTAACATTTAGCTCAAAGATGGAGGGAGAGTGAAGAAAGATGATGTCCGTGTTGAAATGGACTGAAAGACTACTTCCACAGTCAGTGCAGACATCTGGAAGTGTGATTTTTGCTCTTACTAAGTGATTGATTGCACAAACTGACACTAAATGTGCTCCTATTTTACAGTCTACACTACTATTAGATAGCCTTAAGGGAATGTGAGATGAAAATACAGTATCTTTAGAGAAATGTGGTCTTTCAACTTTCTTGTCCATTTGAAGAAGTTTAAATTTTATGTAGATATTATGCAGACGACGAGCTGCAGTGTCTGTTGATAAAAATGGCTCATGACAGTATATACACTGAACAGCCGTAACATTATGACCACCTGGGCACCCTGGTGGTCATAATGTTATGCAGCAACATACCAACAAACTGTGATGCACTGTGTTCTGACACCTTTCTATCAGAACCAGGATTTACTTTTTCAGCTATTTGAGCTACAGCCCTTTTCAAAGTCACTCAAATCCTCACAC